>NW_027478431.1:0-600000 GCF_051014685.1 Ptiloglossa arizonensis
TTCTACGTTTCTTTCTTCGTTACTCCGTTTCTTTCTTCGTTTCTCCGTATCTTTCTTCGTTTTTCCGTTTCTTTCTTCGTTTCTCCGTTAGTTTCTTCGTTTCTCCGTTTCTTTCTTCGTTTCTCCGTTTCTTTCTTCGTTTCTCCGTTTCTTTCTTCGTTTCTCCGTTTCTTCCTTCGTTTCTCCGTTTCTTTCTTCGTATCTCCGTTTCTTTCTTCGTTTCTCCGTTTCTTTCTTCCTTTCTCCGTTTCTTTCTTCGAATCACCGTTTCCTTGTTCGTTTCTCCGTTTACTTCTTCGTTTCTCCATTTATTTCTCCGTTTCTCCGTTTCTTTGTCCGTTTCTCCGTTTCTTTTTTCGTTTCTCCGTTTCTTTGTTCGTTTCTCCGTTTATTTCTTCGTTTCTCCATTTATTTATTCGGTTCTCCGTATCTTTCTTCGTTTCTCCATTTCTTTCTTCGTTTCTCCGTTTCTTTGTTCGTTTCTCCACTTCTTTCTCCGTTTCTCGGTTTATTTCTTCGTTTCTCCATTTATTTCTCCGTTTCTCCATTTATTTCTTCGTTTCTCCGTATCTTTCTTCGTTTCTCCGTTTCTTTCTTCGTTTCTCCGTTTCTTTCTTCGTTACTCCGTTTCTTTCTTCGTTTCTCCGTTCCATTCTTCGTTTCTCCGTTTATTTCTTCGTTTCTCCATTTATTTCTGCGTTTCTCCGCTTCTTTCTTCGTTTCTCCGATTCTTTGTTCGTTTCTCCGTCTCTTTGATCGTTTCTCCGTTTCTTTCTTCGTTTCTCCGTTTCTTTCTTCGTTTCTCCGTTTCTCTCTTCGTTTCTCCGTTTCTTTGTTCGTTTCTCCGTTTATTTCTTCGTTTCTCCATTTATTTCTTCGTTTCTCCGTTTATTTCTTCGTTTCTCCATTTATTTCTTCGTTTCTCCATTTATTTCTTCGTTTCTCCGTATCTTTCTTCGGTTCTCCATTTCTTTCTTCGTTTCTCCGTTTCTTTCTTCGTTTCTCCGCTTCTTTCTTCGTTTCTCCGATTCTTTGTTCGTTTCTCCGTTTCTTTGATCGTTTCTCCGTTTCTTTCTTCGTTTCTCCGTTTCTCTCTTCGTTTCTCCGTTTCTCTCTTCGTTTCTCCGTTTCTTTGTTCGTTTCTCCGTTTATTTCTTCGTTTCTCCATTTATTTATTCGGTTCTCCGTATCTTTCTTCGTTTCTCCATTTCTTTCTTCGTTTCTCCGTTTCTTTGTTCGTTTCTCCATTTCTTTCTCCGTTTCTCGGATTATTTCTTCGTTTCTCCATTTATTTCTCCGTTTCTTTCTTCGTTTCTCCGTTTCTTTGTTCGTTTCTCCGTTTCTTTGTTCGTTTCTCCGTTTATTTCTTCGTTTCTCCATTTATTTCTTCGTTTCTCCGTATCTTTCTTCGTTTCTCCGTCTCTTTCTTCGTTTCTCCGTTTCTTTCTTCGTTACTCCGTTTCTTTCTTCGTTTCTCCGTTTCATTCTTCGTTTCTCCGTTTATTTCTTCGTTTCTCCATTTTTTTCTGCGTTTCTCCGCTTCCTTCTTCGTTTCTCCGATTCTTTGTTCGTTTCTCCGTCTCTTTGATCGTTTCTCCGTTTCTTTCTTCGTTTCTCCGTTTCTTTGTTCGTTTCTCCGTTTATTTCTTCGTTTCTCCATTTATTTCTTCGTTTCTCCGTATCTTTCTTCGTTTCTCCGTTTCTTTGTTCGTTTCTCCGTTTATTTCTTCGTTTCTCCATTTATTTCTTCGTTTCTCCGTATCTTTCTTCGGTCCTCCATTTCTTTCTTCGTTTCTCCGGTTCTTTGTTCGTTTCTCCGTTTATTTCTTCGTTTCTCCATTTATTTATTCGGTTCTCCGTATCTTTCTTCGTTTCTCCATTTCTTTCTTCGTTTCTCCGTTTCTTTGTTCGTTTCTCCATTTCTTTCTCCGTTTCTCGGTTTATTTCTTCGTTTCTCCATTTATTTCTCCGTTTCTCCGTTTCTTTCTTCGTTTCTCCGTTTCTTTGTTCGTTTCTCCGTTTCTTTGTTCGTTTCTCCGTTTATTTCTTCGTTTCTCCATTTATTTCTTCGTTTCTCCGTATCTTTCTTCGTTTCTCCGTCTCTTTCTTCGTTTCTCCGTTTCTTTCTTCGTTACTCCGTTTCTTTCTTCGTTTCTCCGTTTCATTCTTCGTTTCTCCGTTTATTTCTTCGTTTCTCCATTTTTTTCTGCGTTTCTCCGCTTCCTTCTTCGTTTCTCCGATTCTTTGTTCGTTTCTCCGTCTCTTTGATCGTTTCTCCGTTTCTTTCTTCGTTTCTCCGTTTCTTTGTTCGTTTCTCCGTTTATTTCTTCGTTTCTCCATTTATTTCTTCGTTTCTCCGTATCTTTCTTCGTTTCTCCGTTTCTTTGTTCGTTTCTCCGTTTATTTCTTCGTTTCTCCATTTATTTCTTCGTTTCTCCGTATCTTTCTTCGGTCCTCCATTTCTTTCTTCGTTTCTCCGTTTCTTTGTTCGTTTCTCCGTTTATTTCTTCGTTTCTCCATTTATTTCTCCGTTTCTCCGTTTCTTTCTTCGTTTCTCCGTTTCTTTGTTCGTTTCTCCGTTTCTTTGTTCGTTTCTCCGTTTCTTTGTTCGTTTCTCCGTTTCTTTGTTCGTGTCTCCGTTTCTTTCTCCGTTTCTCGGTTAATTTCTTCGTTTCTCCATTTATTTCTCCGTTTCTCCGTTTCTTTGTTCGTTACTCCGTTTCTTTGTTCGTTTCTCCGTTTCTTTGTTCGTTTCTCCGTTTATTTCTTCGTTTCTCCATTTATTTCTTCGTTTCTCCGTATCTTTCTTCGTTTCTCCGTTTCTTTCTTCGTTTCTCCGTTTCTTTCTCGTTACTCCGTTTCTTTCTTCGTTTCTCCGTTTTATTCTTCGTTTCTCCGTTTATTTCTTCGTTTCTCCATTTATTTCTGCGTTTCTCCGCTTCTTTCTTCGTTTCTCCGATTCTTTGTTCGTTTCTCCGTTTCTTTGATCGTTTCTCCGTTTCTTTCTTCGTTTCTCCGTTTCTCTCTTCGTTTCTCCGTTTCTTTGTTCGTTTCTCCGTTTATTTCTTCGTTTCTCCATTTATTTCTTCGTTTCTCCGTATCTTTCTTCGTTTCTCCATTTCTTTCTCCGTTTCTCCGTTTCTTTGTTCGTTTCTCCGTTTCTTTCTCCGTTTCTCGGTTTATTTCTTCGTTTCTCCATTTATTTCTCCGTTTCTCCGTTTCTTTGTTCGTTTCTCCGTTTCTTTGTTCGTTTCTCCGTTTCTTTGTTCGTTTCTCCGTTTCTTTGTTCGTTTCTCCGTTTCTTTGTTCGTGTCTCCGTTTCTTTCTCCGTTTCTCGGTTAATTTCTTCGTTTCTCCATTTATTTCTCCGTTTCTCCGTTTCTTTGTTCGTTACTCCGTTTCTTTGTTCGTTTCTCCGTTTCTTTGTTCGTTTCTCCGTTTATTTCTTCGTTTCTCCATTTATTTCTTCGTTTCTCCGTATCTTTCTTCGTTTCTCCGTTTCTTTCTTCGTTTCTCCGTTTCTTTCTTCGTTACTCCGTTTCTTTCTTCGTTTCTCCGTTTTATTCTTCGTTTCTCCGTTTATTTCTTCGTTTCTCCATTTATTTCTGCGTTTCTCCGCTTCTTTCTTCGTTTCTCCGATTCTTTGTTCGTTTCTCCGTTTCTTTGATCGTTTCTCCGTTTCTTTCTTCGTTTCTCCGTTTCTCTCTTCGTTTCTCCGTTTCTTTGTTCGTTTCTCCGTTTATTTCTTCGTTTCTCCATTTATTTCTTCGTTTCTCCGTATCTTTCTTCGTTTCTCCATTTCTTTCTCCGTTTCTCCGTTTCTTTGTTCGTTTCTCCGTTTCTTTCTCCGTTTCTCGGTTTATTTCTTCGTTTCTCCATTTATTTCTCCGTTTCTCCGTTTCTTTGTTCGTTTCTCGGTTTCTTTGTTCGTTTCTCCGTTTCTTTGTTCGCTTCTCCGTTTATTTCTTCGTTTCTCCATTTATTTCTTCGTTTCTCCGTATCTTTCTTCGTTTCTCCGTTTCTTTCTTCGTTTCTCCGATTCTTTGTTCGTTTCTCCGTTTCTTTGATCGTTTCTCCGTTTCTTTCTTCGTTTCTCCGTTTCTTTCTTCGTTTCTCCGTTTCTCTCTTCGTTTCTCCGTTTCTTTTTTCGTTTCTCCGTTTATTTCTTCGTTTCTCCATTTATTTCTTCGTTTCTCCGTATCTTTCTTCGTTTCTCCATTTCATTCTTCGTTTCTCCGTTTCTTTGTTCGTTTCTCCGTTTCTTTCTCCGTTTCTCCGTTTCTTTGTTCGTTTCTCCGTTTCTTTCTCCGTTTCTCGGTTTATTTCTTCGTTTCTCCATTTATTTCTCCGTTTCTCCGTTTCTTTGTTCGTTTCTCCGTTTCTTTGTTCGTTTCTCCGTTTCTTTGTTCGTTTCTCCGTTTATTTCTTCGTTTCTCCATTTATTTCTTCGTTTCTCCGTATCTTTCTTCGTTTCTCCGTTTCTTTCTTCGTTTCTCCGTTTCTTTGTTCGTTTCTCCGTTTATTTCTTCGTTTCTCCATTTATTTATTCGGTTCTCCGTATCTTTCTTCGGTCCTCCATTTCTTTCTTCGTTTCTCCGTTTCTTTGTTCGTTTCTCCGTTTATTTCTTCGTTTCTCCGTTTCTTTCTCCGTTTCTCCGTTTCTTTGTTCGTTTCTCCGTTTCTTTCTCCGATTCTCGGTTTATTTCTTTGTTTCTCCATTTATTTCTCCGACTCTCCGTTTCTTTCTTCGTTTCTTCGTTTCTTTCTTCGTTACTCCGTTTCTTTCTTCGTTTCTCCATTTCTTTCTTCGTTTCTCCGTTTCATTCTTCGTTTCTCCGTTTATTTCTTCGTTTCTCCATTTATTTCTCCGTTTCTCCGATTCTTTCTTCATTTCTCCGTTTCTTTCTTCGTTTCGTCGTTTCTTTCTTCGAATCTCCGTTTCCTTGTTCGTTTCTCCGTTTATTTCTTCGTTTCTCCATTTATTTCTCCGTTTCTCCGTTTCTTTGTTCGTTTGTCCGTTTCTTTGTTTGTTTCTCCGTTTCTTTGTTCGTTTCTAAGTTTCTTTCTTCGTTTCTCCGTTTCTTTCTTCGTATCTCCGTTTCTTTCTTCGTTTCTTCGTTTCATTCTTAATTTCTCCGTTTCTTTCTTCGTTTCTCCGTTTCTTCCTTCGTCTCATCGTTTCTCGGTTTCCCCGTTTCTCGGTTTATTCCTTCGTTTCTCCGTTTCTTTCATCGTTTCTTCGTTTCTTTCTTCGTTACTCCGTTTCTTTCTCCGATTCTCCGTTTCTTTCTTCGTTTCTTCGTTCCTTTCATCGTTACTCCGTTTCTTTCTTCGTTTCTTCGTTTCTTTCTTCGTTACTCCGACTCTTTCTCCGATTCTCGGTTTATTTATTCGTTGCTCCATCTATTTCTCCGATTCTGTGTTTCTTTCTTCGTTTCTTTCTTCGTTTCCCCGTTTCTTCCTTCGTTTCATCGTTTCTCCGTTTCTCCGTTTGTCGGCTTATTCCTTCGTTTCTCCATTTATTTCTCCGATTCTCCGTTTCTTTCTTCGTTTCTTCGTTTCCTTCATCGTTACTGCGTTTCTTTCTTCGTTTCTCCGTTTCTCTCTTCGTTTCTCCGTTCCTTTCTTCGTTTCTCCGTTTGCTTCTTCGAATCTCCGTTTATTTCTTCGTTTCTGCGTTTCTTTCTTCGTTTCTCCGTTTATTTCTTCGTTTCTCCGTTTCTTTCTTCGCTTCTTCGTTTCTTTCTTCATTTCTCCGTTTCTTTCTTCGTTTCTCCGTTTCTTCCTTCGTTTCATCGTTTGTCCGTTTCTCCGTTTCTCCATTTCTTTCTTCGTTTCTCCGTTTCATTCTTCGTTTCTCCGTTTATTTCTTCGTTTCTCCATTTATTTCTCCGTTTCTCCGATTCTTTCTTCATTTCTCCGTTTCTTTCTTCGTTTCTTCGTTTCTTTCTTCATTTCTCCGTTTCTTTCTTCGTTTCCCCGTTTCTTCCTACGTTTCATCGTTTCTCCGTTTCTCCGTTTGTCGGCTTATTCCTTCGTTTCTCCATTTATTTCTCCGATTCTCCGTTTCTTTCTTCGTTTCTTCGTTTCCTTCATCGTTACTGCGTTTCTTTCTTCGTTTCTCCGTTTCTTTCTTCGTTTCTCCGTTCCTTTCTTCGTTTCTCCGTTTGCTTCTTCGAATCTCCGTTTATTTCTTCGTTGCTGCATTTCTTTCTTCGTTTCTCCGTTTATTTCTTCGTTTCTCCGTTTCTTTCTTCGTTTCTCCGTTTATTTCTTCGTTTCATCGTTTCTCCTTTTCTCCGTTTCTCGGTTTATTTCTTCGTTTCTCCATTTATTTCTCCGATTCTCCGTTTCTTTCTTCGTTTCTTTGTTCGTTTCTCCGTTTCTTTGTTCGTTTCTCCGTTTCTATCTTCGTTTCTCCGTTTCTTTCTTCGTATCTCCGTTTCTTTCTTCGTTTCTTCGTTTCATTCTTCACTTCTCCGTTTCTTTCTTCGTTTCTCCGTTTCTTCCTTCGTCTCATCGTTTCTCGGTTTCCCCGTTTCTCGGTTTATTCCTTCGTTTCTCCGTTTCTTTCTTCGTTTCTTCGTTTCTTTCTTCGTTACTCCGTTTCTTTCTCCGATTCTCCGTTTCTTTCTTCGTTTCTTCGTTCCTTTCATCGTTACTCCGTTTCTTTCTTCGTTTCTTCGTTTCTTTCTTCGTTACTCCGACTCTTTCTCCGATTCTCAGTTTATTTATTCGTTGCTCCATCTATTTCTCCGATTCTGTGTTTCTTTCTTCGTTTCTTTCTTCGTTTCCCCGTTTCTTCCTTCGTTTCATCGTTTCTCCGTTTCTCCGTTTGTCGGCTTATTCCTTCGTTTCTCCATTTATTGCTCCGATTCTCCGTTTCTTTCTTCGTTTCTTCGTTTCCTTCATCGTTACTGCGTTTCTTTCTTCGTTTCTCCGTTTCTCTCTTCGTTTCTCCGTTCCTTTCTTCGTTTCTCCGTTTGCTGCATCGAATCTCCGTTTATTTCTTCGTTTCTGCGTTTCTTTCTTCGTTTCTCCGTTTATTTCTTCGTTTCTCCGTTTCTTTCTTCGTTTCTTCGTTTCTTTCTTCATTTCTCCGTTTCTTTCTTCGTTTCTCCGTTTCTTCCTTCGTTTCATCGTTTGTCCGTTTCTCCGTTTCTCCATTTCTTTCTTCGTTTCTCCGTTTCATTCTTCGTTTCTCCGTTTATTTCTTCGTTTCTCCATTTATTTCTCCGTTTCTCCGATTCTTTCTTCATTTCTCCGTTTCTTTTTTCGTTTCGTCGTTTCTTTCTTCGAATCTCCGTTTCCTTGTTCGTTTCTCCGTTTATTTCTTCGTTTCCCCATTTATTTCTTCGTTTCTCCGTTTATTTCTTCGTTTCTCCGTTTCTTTCTTCGTTTCTTCGTTTCTTTCTTCATTTCTCCGTTTCTTTCTTCGTTTCCCCGTTTCTTCCTTCGTTTCATCGTTTCTCCGTTTCTCCGTTTGTCGGCTTATTCCTTCGTTTCTCCATTTATTTCTCCGATTCTCCGTTTCTTTCTTCGTTTCTTCGTTTCCTTCATCGTTACTGCGTTTCTTTCTTCGTTTCTCCGTTTCTTTCTTCGTTTCTCCATTCCTTTCTTCGTTTCTCCGTTTGCTTCTTCGAATCTCCGTTTATTTCTTCGTTTCTGCGTTTCTTTCTTCGTTTCTCCGTTTATTTCTTCGTTTCTCCATTTCTTTCTTCGTTTCTTCGTTCCTTTCATCGTTACTCCGTTTCTTTCTTCGTTTCTTCGTTTCTTTCTTCGTTACTCCGACTCTTTCTCCGATTCTCGGTTTATTTATTCGTTGCTCCATCTATTTCTCCGATTCTGTGTTTCTTTCTTCGTTTCTTTCTTCGTTTCCCCGTTTCTTCCTTCGTTTCATCGTTTCTCCGTTTCTCCGTTTGTCGGCTTATTCCTTCGTTTCTCCATTTATTTCTCCGTTTCTCCGTTTCTTTATTCGTTACTCCGTTTCTTTCATCGAATCTCCGTTTCTTTCTTCGTTTCTCCGTTTCTTTCTTCGTTTCGCCGTTCCTTTCTTCGTTTCTCCGTTTATTTCTTCGTTTCTCCATTTATTTCTCCGTTTCTCCGTTTCATTCTTCAATTGTCCGTTTCCTTGTTCGTTTCTCCGTTTATTTCTTCGTTTCTCCATTTATTTCTCCGTTTCTCCGTTTCTTTCTCCGTTTCTCCGTTTTTTTCTTCGTTTCTCCGTTTCTTTCTTCGTTTCTCCGTTTATTTCTTCGTTTATCCATTTATTTCTCCGATTCTCCGTTTCTTTCTTCGTTACTCCGTTTCTTTCATCGAATCTCCGTTTCTTTCTTCGTTTCTCCGTTTCTTTCTTCGTTTCTCCGTTCCTTTCTTCGTTTCTCCGTTTATTTCTTCGTTTCTCCATTTATTTCTTCGTTACTCCGTTTCTTTCATCGAATCTCCGTTTCTTTCTTCGTTTCTCCGTTTCTTTCTTCGTTTCTCCGTTTCCATGTTCGTTTCTCCGTTTATTTCTTTGTATCTCCATTTATTTCTCCGTTTCTCCGTTTCTTCCTTCGTTTCTCCGTTTCTTTGTTCGTTTCTCCGTTTCTTTGTTCGTTTCTCCGGTTCTTTCTTCGTTCCTCCGTTTCTTGCTTCGTTTCTCCGTTTCTTTCTTCGTTTCTCCGTTTCTTTGTTCGTTTCTGCGTTTCTTTGTTCGTTTCTCCGGTTCTTTCTTCGTTTCTCCGTTTCTTTCTTCGTTTCACCGTTTCTTTCTTCGTTTCTCCGTTTCTTTCTTCGTTTCTTCGTTTCTTTCTTCGTTTCTCGGTTTCCTTGTTCGTTTCTCCGTTTATTTCTTCGTTTCTCCATTTATTTCTCCGTTTCTACGTTTCTTTGTTCGTTTCTCCGTTTCTTTGTTCGTTCCTCCGTTTCTTTCTTCGTTTCTCCGTTTCCTTGTTCGTTTCTCCGTTTATTTCTTCGTTTCTCCATTTATTTCTCCGTTTCTCCGTTTCTTTCTTCGTGTCTCCGTTTCTTTGTTCGTTTCTCCGTTTCTTTCTCCGTTTCTCGGTTTATTTCTTCGTTTCTCCATTGTTTTCTCCGTTTCTTTCTTCGTTTCTCCGTTTCTTTCTTCGTTTCTTTCTTCGTTTCTCCGTTTATTTCTTCGTTTCTCCATTGTTTTCTCCGTTTCTTTCTTCGTTTCTCCGTTTCTTTCTTCGTTTCTTTCTTCGTTTCTCCGTTTATTTCTTCGTTTCTCCATTTATTTCTCCGTTTCTCCGTTTCTTTCTCCGTTTCTCCGTTTCTTTCTTCGTTTCTCCGTTTCTTTCTTCGTTTCTCCGTTTATTTCTTCGTTTATCCATTTATTTCTCCGATTCTCCGTTTCTTTCTTCGTTACTCCGTTTCTTTCATCGAATCTCCGTTTCTTTCTTCGTTTCTCCGTTTCTTTCTCCGATTCTCCGTTTCTTTCTTCGTTTCTTCGTTCCTTTCATCGTTACTCCGTTTCTTTCTTCGTTTCTTCGTTTCTTTCTTCGTTACTCCGACTCTTTCTCCGATTCTCAGTTTATTTATTCGTTGCTCCATCTATTTCTCCGATTCTGTGTTTCTTTCTTCGTTTCTTTCTTCGTTTCCCCGTTTCTTCCTTCGTTTCATCGTTTCTCCGTTTCTCCGTTTGTCGGCTTATTCCTTCGTTTCTCCATTTATTGCTCCGATTCTCCGTTTCTTTCTTCGTTTCTTCGTTTCCTTCATCGTTACTGCGTTTCTTTCTTCGTTTCTCCGTTTCTCTCTTCGTTTCTCCGTTCCTTTCTTCGTTTCTCCGTTTGCTTCATCGAATCTCCGTTTATTTCTTCGTTTCTGCGTTTCTTTCTTCGTTTCTCCGTTTATTTCTTCGTTTCTCCGTTTCTTTCTTCGTTTCTTCGTTTCTTTCTTCATTTCTCCGTTTCTTTCTTCGTTTCTCCGTTTCTTCCTTCGTTTCATCGTTTGTCCGTTTCTCCGTTTCTCCATTTCTTTCTTCGTTTCTCCGTTTCATTCTTCGTTTCTCCGTTTATTTCTTCGTTTCTCCATTTATTTCTCCGTTTCTCCGATTCTTTCTTCATTTCTCCGTTTCTTTTTTCGTTTCGTCGTTTCTTTCTTCGAATCTCCGTTTCCTTGTTCGTTTCTCCGTTTATTTCTTCGTTTCCCCATTTATTTCTTCGTTTCTCCGTTTATTTCTTCGTTTCTCCGTTTCTTTCTTCGTTTCTTCGTTTCTTTCTTCATTTCTCCGTTTCTTTCTTCGTTTCCCCGTTTCTTCCTTCGTTTCATCGTTTCTCCGTTTCTCCGTTTGTCGGCTTATTCCTTCGTTTCTCCATTTATTTCTCCGATTCTCCGTTTCTTTCTTCGTTTCTTCGTTTCCTTCATCGTTACTGCGTTTCTTTCTTCGTTTCTCCGTTTCTTTCTTCGTTTCTCCATTCCTTTCTTCGTTTCTCCGTTTGCTTCTTCGAATCTCCGTTTATTTCTTCGTTTCTGCGTTTCTTTCTTCGTTTCTCCGTTTATTTCTTCGTTTCTCCATTTCTTTCTTCGTTTCTTCGTTCCTTTCATCGTTACTCCGTTTCTTTCTTCGTTTCTTCGTTTCTTTCTTCGTTACTCCGACTCTTTCTCCGATTCTCGGTTTATTTATTCGTTGCTCCATCTATTTCTCCGATTCTGTGTTTCTTTCTTCGTTTCTTTCTTCGTTTCCCCGTTTCTTCCTTCGTTTCATCGTTTCTCCGTTTCTCCGTTTGTCGGCTTATTCCTTCGTTTCTCCATTTATTTCTCCGTTTCTCCGTTTCTTTATTCGTTACTCCGTTTCTTTCATCGAATCTCCGTTTCTTTCTTCGTTTCTCCGTTTCTTTCTTCGTTTCGCCGTTCCTTTCTTCGTTTCTCCGTTTATTTCTTCGTTTCTCCATTTATTTCTCCGTTTCTCCGTTTCATTCTTCAATTGTCCGTTTCCTTGTTCGTTTCTCCGTTTATTTCTTCGTTTCTCCATTTATTTCTCCGTTTCTCCGTTTCTTTCTCCGTTTCTCCGTTTCTTTCTTCGTTTCTCCGTTTCTTTCTTCGTTTCTCCGTTTATTTCTTCGTTTATCCATTTATTTCTCCGATTCTCCGTTTCTTTCTTCGTTACTCCGTTTCTTTCATCGAATCTCCGTTTCTTTCTTCGTTTCTCCGTTTCTTTCTTCGTTTCTCCGTTCCTTTCTTCGTTTCTCCGTTTATTTCTTCGTTTCTCCATTTATTTCTTCGTTACTCCGTTTCTTTCATCGAATCTCCGTTTCTTTCTTCGTTTCTCCGTTTCTTTCTTCGTTTCTCCGTTTCCATGTTCGTTTCTCCGTTTATTTCTTTGTATCTCCATTTATTTCTCCGTTTCTCCGTTTCTTTCTTCGTTTCTCCGTTTCTTTGTTCGTTTCTCCGTTTCTTTGTTCGTTTCTCCGGTTCTTTCTTCGTTCCTCCGTTTCTTGCTTCGTTTCTCCGTTTCTTTCTTCGTTTCTCCGTTTCTTTGTTCGTTTCTGCGTTTCTTTGTTCGTTTCTCCGGTTCTTTCTTCGTTTCTCCGTTTCTTTCTTCGTTTCACCGTTTCTTTCTTCGTTTCTCCGTTTCTTTCTTCGTTTCTTCGTTTCTTTCTTCGTTTCTCGGTTTCCTTGTTCGTTTCTCCGTTTATTTCTTCGTTTCTCCATTTATTTCTCCGTTTCTACGTTTCTTTGTTCGTTTCTCCGTTTCTTTGTTCGTTCCTCCGTTTCTTTCTTCGTTTCTCCGTTTCCTTGTTCGTTTCTCCGTTTATTTCTTCGTTTCTCCATTTATTTCTCCGTTTCTCCGTTTCTTTCTTCGTGTCTCCGTTTCTTTGTTCGTTTCTCCGTTTCTTTCTCCGTTTCTCGGTTTATTTCTTCGTTTCTCCATTGTTTTCTCCGTTTCTTTCTTCGTTTCTCCGTTTCTTTCTTCGTTTCTTTCTTCGTTTCTCCGTTTATTTCTTCGTTTATCCATTTATTTCTCCGTTTGTCCGTTTCTTTCTTCGTTACTCCGTTTCTTTCATCGAATCTCCGTTTCTTTCTTCGTTTCTCCGTTTCTTTTTTCGTTTCGCCGTTCCTTTCTTCGTTTCTCCGTTTATTTCTTCGTTTCTCCATTTATTTCTCCGTTTCTCCGTTTCATTCTTCGTTTGTCCGTTTCCATGTTCGTTTCTCCGTTTATTTCTTCGTTTCTCCATTTATTTCTCCGTTTCTCCGTTTCTCTCTCCGTTCCTCCGTTTCTTTCTTCGTTTCTTTCTTCGTTTGACCGTTTATTTCTTCGTTTCTCCATTTATTTCTCCGTTTCTCTGTTTCTTTCTTCGTTTCTCCGTTTCTTTCATCGAATCTCCGTTTCTTTCTTCGTTTCTCCGTTTCTTTCTTCGTTTCTCCGTTCCATTCTTCGTTTCTGCGTTTATTTCTTTGTTTCTCCATTTATTTCTCCGTTTCTCCGTTTCTTTCTTCGTTTCTCCGTTTCCTTGTTCGTTTCTCCGTTTATTTCTTCGTTTCTCCATTTATTTCTCCGTTTCTCCGTTTCTTTCTTCGTTTCTCCGTTTCTTTGTTCGTTTCTCCGTTTCTTTGTTCGTTTCTCCGGTTCTTTCTTCGTTCCTCCGTTTCTTGCTTCGTTTCTCCGTTTCTTTCTTCGTGTCTCCGTTTGTTTGTTCGTTTCTCCGTTTCTTTGTTCGTTTCTCCGGTTCTTTCTTCGTTTCTCCGTTTCTTTCTTCGTTTCTCGGTTTCCTTGTTCGATTCTCCGTTTATTTCTTCGTTTCTCCATTTATTTCTCCGTTTCTACGTTTCTTTGTTCGTTTCTCCGTTTCTTTGTTCGTTTCTCCGTTTCTTTCTTCGTTTCTCCGTTTCTTTCTTCGTGTCTCCGTTTCTTACTTCGTTACTCCGTTTCTTGATTCGTTGCTCCGTTTCTTTCTTCGTTTCTCCGTTTCTTTCTTCGTTTCTCCGTTTATTTCTTCGTTTCTCCATTTATTTCTCCGTTTCTCCGTTTCTTTCTCCGTTCCTCCGTTTCTTTCTTCGTTTCACCGTTTATTTCTTCGTTTATCCATTTATTTCTCCGTTTCTCCGTTTCTTTCTTCGTTACTCCGTTTCTTTCATCGAATCTGCGTTTCTTTCTTCGTTTCTCCGTTTCTTTCTTCGTTTCTCCGTTTCTTTCTTCGTTTCTCCATTTCTTTCTTCGTTTCTCCATTTCTTTCTTCGATTCTCTGTTTCTTTCTTCGTTTCTCCGTTTCCTGGTTCGTTCCTCCGTTTATTTCTTCGTTTCTCCATTTATTTCTCCGTTTCTCCGTTTCTTTCTTCGTTACTCCGTTTCTTTCATCGTATCTCCGTTTCTTTCTTCGTTTCTCCGTTTCTTTCTTCGTTTCTCCGTTTCTTTCTTCGTTTCTTCGTTTCTTTCTTCGTTTCTCGGTTTCCTTGTTCGATTCTCCGTTTATTTCTTCGTTTCTCCATTTATTTCTCCGTTTCTACGTTTCTTTGTTCGTTTCTCCGTTTCTTTGTTCGTTTCTCCGTTTCTTTCTTCGTTTCTCCGTTTCTTTCTTCGTGTCTCCGTTTCTTACTTCGTTTCTCCGTTTCTTGATTCGTTGCTCCGTTTCTTCCTTCGTTTCTCCGTTTCTTTCTTCGTTTCTCCGTTTATTTCTTCGTTTCTCCATTTATTTCTCCGTTTCTCCGTTTCTTTCTCCGTTCCTCCGTTTCTTTCTTCGTTTCACCGTTTATTTCTTCGTTTCTCCATTTATTTCTCCGTTTCTCCGTTTCTTTCTCCGTTCCTCCGTTTCTTTCTTCGTTTCACCGTTTATTTCTTCGTTTATCCATTTATTTCTCCGTTTCTCCGTTTCTTTCTTCGTTACTCCGTTTCTTTCATCGAATCTGCGTTTCTTCCTTCGTTTCTCCGTTTCTTTCTTCGTTTCTCCGTTCCTTTCTTCGTTTCTCCGTTTATTTCTTCGTTTCTCCATTTATTTCTCCGTTTCTCCGTTTGTTTCTTCGTTTCTCCGTTTCTTTCATCGAATCTCCATTTCTTTCTTCGTTTCTCCTGTTCTTTCTTCGTTTCTCCGTTTCTTTCTTCGTTTCTCCGTTTCTTTGTTGGTTTCTCCGTTCCTTTCTCCGTTTCTCGGTTTATTTCTTCGCTTCTCCATTTATTTCTCCGTTTCTCCGTTTCTTTCTCCGTTCCTCCGTTTCTTTCTTCGTTTCACCGTTTATTTCTTCGTTTATCCATTTATTTCTCCGTTTCTCCGTTTCTTTCTTCGTTACTCCGTTTCTTTCATCGTATCTCCGTTTCTTTCTTCGTTGCTCCGTTTCTTTCTTCGTTTCTCCGTTTCTTTCTTCGTTTCTCCGTTTATTTCTTCGTTTCTCCATTTATTTCTCCGTTTCTCCGTTTCTTTCTTCGTTTCTCCGTTTCTTTGTTCGTTTCTCCGTTTCTTTCTTCGTTTCTCCGGTTCTTTCTTCGTTTCTCCTGTTCTTTCTTCGTTTCTCCGTTTCTTTCTTCGTTTCTCCGTTTATTTGTTCGTATCTCCGTTTCTTTCTTCGTTTCTCCGTTTCTTTCTTCGTTTCTCCATTTCTTTCTTCGATTCTCCGTTTCTTTCTTCGTTTCTCCGTTTCCTGGTTCGTTCCTCCGTTTATTTCTTCGTTTCTACATTTATTTCTCCGTTTCTCCGTTTCTTTCTTCGTTACTCCGGTCCTTTCATCGAATCTCCGTTTCTTTCTTCGTTTCTCCGTTTCTTTCTTCGTTTCTCCGTTCCTTTCTTCGTTTCTCCGTTTATTTCTGCGTTTCTCCATTTATTTCTCCGTTTCTCCGTTTCTTTCTTCGTTTCTCCGTTTCCTTGTTCGTTTCTCCGTTTATTTCTTCGTTTATCCATTTATTTCTCCGTTTCTCCGTTTCTTCCCTCGTTTCTCCATTTATTTCTCCGTTTCTACGTTTCTTTGTTCGTTTCTCCGTTTCTTTGTTCGTTTCTCCGTTTCTTTCTTCGTTTCTCCGTTTCTTTCTTCGTGTCTCCGTTTCTTTCTTCGTTTCTCCGTTTCTTTCTTCGTTTCTCCGTTTATTTGTTCGTATCTCCGTTTCTTTCTTCGTTTCTCCGTTTCTTTCTTCGTTTCTCCATTTCTTTCTTCGATTCTCCGTTTCTTTCTTCGTTTCTCCGTTTCCTGGTTCGTTCCTCCGTTTATTTCTTCGTTTCTACATTTATTTCTCCGTTTCTCCTTTTCTTTCTTCGTTTCACCGTTTATTTCTTCGTTTATCCATTTATTTCTCCGTTTCTCCGTTTCTTTCTTCGTTACTCCGGTCCTTTCATCGAATCTCCGTTTCTTTCTTCGTTTCTCCGTTTCTTTCTTCGTTTCTCCGTTCCTTTCTTCGTTTCTCCGTTTATTTCTTCGTTTCTCCATTTATTTCTCTGTTTCTCCGTTTCTTTCTTCGTTTCTCCGTTTCTTTTTTCATTTCTCCGTTTCTTTCATCGTTTCTACGTTTCTTTGTTCGTTTCTCCGTTTCTTTGTTCGTTTCTCCGTTTCTTTCTTCGTTTCTCCGTTTCTTTCTTCGTGTCTCCGTTTCTTTCTTCGTTTCTCCGTTTATTTCTTCGTTTATCCATTTATTTCTCCGTTTCTCCGTTTCTTTCTTCGTTACTCCGTTTCTTTCATCGAATCTGCGTTTCTTTCTTCGTTTCTCCGTTTCTTTCTTCGTTTCTCCGTTCCTTTCTTCGTTTCTCCGTTTATTTCTTCGTTTCTCCATTTATTTCTCCGTTTCTCCGTTTGTTTCTTCGTTTCTCCGTTTCTTTCATCGAATCTCCATTTCTTTCTTCGTTTCTCCTGTTCTTTCTTCGTTTCTCCGTTTCTTTCTTCGTTTCTCCGTTTCTTTGTTGGTTTCTCCGTTCCTTTCTCCGTTTCTCGGTTTATTTCTTCGCTTCTCCATTTATTTCTCCGTTTCTCCGTTTCTTTCTCCGTTCCTCCGTTTCTTTCTCCGTTCCTCCGTTTCTTTCTTCGTTTCACCGTTTATTTCTTCGTTTATCCATTTATTTCTCCGTTTCTCCGTTTCTTTCTTCGTTACTCCGTTTCTTTCATCGTATCTCCGTTTCTTTCTTCGTTGCTCCGTTTCTTTCTTCGTTTCTCCGTTTCTTTCTTCGTTTCTCCATTTCTTTCTTCGATTCTCCGTTTCTTTCTTCGTTTCTCCGTTTCCTGGTTCGTTCCTCCGTTTATTTCTTCGTTTCTACATTTATTTCTCCGTTTCTCCGTTTCTTTCTTCGTTACTCCGGTCCTTTCATCGAATCTCCGTTTCTTTCTTCGTTTCTCCGTTTCTTTCTTCGTTTCTCCGTTCCTTTCTTCGTTTCTCCGTTTATTTCTGCGTTTCTCCGTTTATTTCTTCGTTTATCCATTTATTTCTCCGCTTCTCCGTATCTTTCTTCGTTACTCCGTTTCTTTCATCGAATCTCCGTTTCTTTCTTCGTTTCTCCGTTTCTTTCTTCGTTTCTCCGTTTATTTGTTCGTATCTCCGTTTCTTTCTTCGTTTCTCCGTTTCTTTCTTCGTTTCTCCATTTCTTTCTTCGATTCTCCGTTTCTTTCTTCGTTTCTCCGTTTCCTGGTTCGTTTCTCCGTTTATTTCTTCGTTTCTCCATTTATTTCTCCGTTTCTCCGTTTGTTTCTTCGTTTCTCCGTTTCTTTCATCGAATCTCCATTTCTTTCTTCGTTTCTCCTGTTCTTTCTTCGTTTCTCCGTTTCTTTCTTCGTTTCTCCGTTTCTTTGTTGGTTTCTCCGTTCCTTTCTCCGTTTCTCGGTTTATTTCTTCGCTTCTCCATTTATTTCTCCGTTTCTCCGTTTCTTTCTCCGTTCCTCCGTTTCTTTCTTCGTTTCACCGTTTATTTCTTCGTTTATCCATTTATTTCTCCGTTTCTCCGTTTCTTTCTTCGTTACTCCGTTTCTTTCAACGTATCTCCGTTTCTTTCTTCGTTGCTCCGTTTCTTTCTTCGTTTCTCCGTTTCTTTCTTCGTTTCTCCGTTTATTTCTTCGTTTCTCCATTTATTTCTCCGTTTCTCCGTTTCTTTCTTCGTTTCTCCGTTTCTTTGTTCGTTTCTCCGTTTCTTTCTTCGTTTCTCCGGTTCTTTCTTCGTTTCTCCTGTTCTTTCTTCGTTTCTCCGTTCCTTTCTTCGTTTCTCCGTTTATTTCTTCGTTTCTCCATTTATTTCTCTGTTTCTCCGTTTCTTTCTTCGTTTCTCCGTTTCTTTTTTCATTTCTCCGTTTCTTTCATCGTTTCTACGTTTCTTTGTTCGTTTCTCCGTTTCTTTGTTCGTTTCTCCGTTTCTTTCTTCGTTTCTCCGTTTCTTTCTTCGTGTCTCCGTTTCTTTCTTCGTTTCTCCGTTTATTTCTTCGTTTATCCATTTATTTCTCCGCTTCTCCGTATCTTTCTTCGTTACTCCGTTTCTTTCATCGAATCTCCGTTTCTTTCTTCGTTTCTCCGTTTCCTTCTTCGTTTCGCCGTTCCTTTCTTCATTTCTCCGTTTATTTCTTCGTTTCTCCATTTATTTCTCCGTTTCTCCGTTTCATTCTTCAATTGTCCGTTTCCTTGTTCGTTTCTCCGTTTATTTCTTCGTTTCTCCATTTATTTCTCCGTTTCTCCGTTTCTTTCTCCGTTTCTCCGTTTCTTTCTTCGTTTCTCCGTTTCTTTCTTCGTTTCTCCGTTTATTTCTTCGTTTATCCATTTATTTCTCCGATTCTCCGTTTCTTTCTTCGTTACTCCGTTTCTTTCATCGAATCTCCGTCTCTTTCTTCGTTTCTCCGTTTCTTTCTTCGTTTCTCCGTTCCTTTCTTCGTTTCTCCGTTTATTTCTTCGTTTCTCCATTTATTTCTTCGTTACTCCGTTTCTTTCATCGAATCTCCGTTTCTTTCTTCGTTTATCCGTTTCTTTCTTCGTCTCTCCGTTTCCATGTTCGTTTCTCCGTTTATTTCTTTGTATCTCCATTTATTTCTCCGTTTCTCCGTTTCTTTCTTCGTTTCTCCGTTTCTTTCTTCGTGTCTCCGTTTCTTTCTTCGTTTCTCCGTTTCTTTCTTCGTTTCTCCGTTTGTTTGTTCGCTTCTCCGTTTCTTTCTTCGTTTCTCCGTTTCTTTCCTCGTTTCTCCGTTTCTTCCCTCGTTTCTCCATTTATTTCTCCGTTTCTACGTTTCTTTGTTCGTTTCTCCGTTTCTTTGTTCGTTTCTCCGTTTCTTTCTTCGTTTCTCCGTTTCTTTCTTCGTGTCTCCGTTTCTTTCTTCGTTTCTCCGTTTCTTTCTTCGTTTCTCCGTTTATTTGTTCGTATCTCCGTTTCTTTCTTCGTTTCTCCGTTTCTTTCTTCGTTTCTCCATTTCTTTCTTCGATTCTCCGTTTCTTTCTTCGTTTCTCCGTTTCCTGGTTCGTTCCTCCGTTTATTTCTTCGTTTCTACATTTATTTCTCCGTTTCTCCGTTTCTTTCTTCGTTACTCCGTTTCTTTCATCGTATCTCCGTTTCTTTCTTCGTTTCTCCGTTTCTTTCTTGGTTTCTCCGGTTCTTTCTTCGTTTCTCCTGTTCTTTCTTCGTTTCTCCGTTTCTTTCTTCGTTTCTCCGTTTCTTTGTTCGTTTCTCCGTTCCTTTCTCCGCTTCACGGTTTATTTCTTCGTTTCTCCGGTTCTTTCTTCGTTTCTCCTGTTCTTTCTTCGTTTCTCCGTTTCTTTCTTCGTTTCTCCGTTTCTTTGTTGGTTTCTCCGTTCCTTTCTCCGTTTCTCGGTCTATTCCTTCGCTTCTCCATTTATTTCTCCGTTTCTCCGTTTCTTTCTCCGTTCCTCCGTTTCTTTCTTCGTTTCACCGTTTATTTCTTCGTTAATCCATTTATTTCTCCGTTTCTCCGTTTCTTTCTTCGTTACTCCGGTCCTTTCATCGAATCTCCGTTTCTTTCTTCGTTTCTCCGTTTCTTTCTTCGTTTCTCCGTTCCTTTCTTCGTTTCTCCGTTTATTTCTTCGTTTCTCCATTTATTTCTCCGTTTCTCCGTTTCTTTCTTCGTTTCTCCGTTTCCTTGTTCGTTTCTCCGTTTATTTCTTCGTTTATCCATTTATTTCTCCGCTTCTCCGTTTCTTCCCTCGTTTCTCCATTTATTTCTCCGTTTCTACGTTTCTTTGTTCGTTTCTCCGTTCCTTTCTCCGTTTCTCGGTCTATTCCTTCGCTTCTCCATTTATTTCTCCGTTTCTCCGTTTCTTTCTCCGTTCCTCCGTTTCTTTCTTCGTTTCACCGTTTATTTCTTCGTTTATCCATTTATTTCTCCGTTTCTCCGTTTCTTTCTTCGTTACTCCGGTCCTTTCATCGAATCTCCGTTTCTTTCTTCGTTTCTCCGTTTCTTTCTTCGTTTCTCCGTTCCTTTCTTCGTTTCTCCGTTTATTTCATCGTTTCTCCATTTATTTCTCCGTTTCTCCGTTTCTTTCTTCGTTTCTCCGTTTCCTTGTTCGTTTCTCCGTTTATTTCTTCGTTTATCCATTTATTTCTCCGTTTCTCCGTTTCTTCCCTCGTTTCTCCATTTATTTCTCCGTTTCTACGTTTCTTTGTTCGTTTCTCCGTTTCTTTGTTCGTTTCTCCGTTTCTTTCTTCGTTTCTCCGTTTCTTTCTTCGTGTCTCCGTTTCTTTCTTCGTTTCTCCGTTTCTTTCTTCGTTTCTCCGTTTATTTGTTCGTATCTCCGTTTCTTTCTTCGTTTCTCCGTTTCTTTCTTCGTTTCTCCATTTCTTTCTTCGATTCTCCGTTTCTTTCTTCGTTTCTCCGTTTCCTGGTTCGTTCCTCCGTTTATTTTTTCGTTTCTACATTTATTTCTCCGTTTCTCCGTTTCTTTCTTCGTTAGTCCGTTTCTTTCATCGTATCTCCGTTTCTTTCTTCGTTTCTCCGTTTCTTTCTTCGTTTCTCCGGTTCTTTCTTCGTTTCTCCTGTTCTTTCTTCGTTTCTCCGTTTCTTTCTTCGTTTCTCCGTTTCTTTGTTCGTTTCTCCGTTCCTTTCTCCGTTTCTCGGTTTATTTCTTCGTTTCTCCGGTTCTTTCTTCGTTTCTCCTGTTCTTTCTTCGTTTCTCCGTTTCTTTCTTCGTTTCTCCGTTTCTTTGTTGGTTTCTCCGTTTCTCGGTCTATTTCTTCGCTTCTCCATTTATTTCTCCGTTTCTCCGTTTCTTTCTCCGTTCCTCCGTTTCTTTCTTCGTTTCACCGTTTATTTCTTCGTTTATCCATTTATTTCTCCGTTTCTCCGTTTCTTTCTTCGTTACTCCGTTTCTTTCATCGAATCTCCGTTTCTTTCTTCGTTTCTCCGTTTCTTTCTTCGTTTCTCCGTTCCTTTCTTCGTTTCTCCGTTCCTTTCTTCGTTTCACCGTTTCTTTCTTGGTTTCTCCGTTTCTTTCTTCGTTTCTTCGTTTCTTTCTTCGTTTCTCGGTTTCCTTGTTCGTTTCTCCGTTTATTTCTTCGTTTCTCCATTTATTTCTCCGTTTCTCGGTTAATTTCTTCGTTTCTCCATTTATTTCTCCGTTCCTCCGTTTCTTTCTTCGTTTCTCCGTTTATTTCTTCGTTTCTCCATTTATTTCTCCGTTTCTCCGTTTCTTTATTCGTTACTCCGTTTCTTTCATCGAATCTCCGTTTCTTTCTTCGTTTCTCCGTTTCTTTCTTCGTTTCGCCGTTCCTTTCTTCGTTTCTCCGTTTATTTCTTCGTTTCTCCATTTATTTCTCCGTTTCTCCGTTTCATTCTTCAATTGTCCGTTTCCTTGTTCGTTTCTCCGTTTATTTCTTCGTTTCTCCATTTATTTCTCCGTTTCTCCGTTTCTTTCTCCGTTTCTCCGTTTCTTTCTTCGTTTCTCCGTTTCTTTCTTCGTTTCTCCGTTCCATTCTTCGTTTCTCCGTTTATTTCTTTGTTTCTCCATTTATTTCTCCGTTTCTCCGTTTCTTTCTTCGTTTCTCCGTTTCTTTGTTCGTTTCTCCGTTTCTTTGTTCGTTTCTCCGGTTCTTTGTTCGTTTCTCCGTTCCTTTCTTCGTTTCTCCGTTTATTTCTTCGTTTCTCCATTTATTTCTCCGTTTCTCCGTTTCATTCTTCAATTGTCCGTTTCCTTGTTCGTTTCTCCGTTTATTTCTTCGTTTCTCCATTTATTTCTCCGTTTCTCAGTTTCTTTCTCCGTTTCTCCGTTTCTTTCTTCGTTTCTCCGTTTCTTTCTCCGGTTCTTTCTTCGTTTCTACGTTTCTTTCTTCGTTTCTCCGTTTCTTTCTTCGTTTCTCCGTTTCTTTGTTCGCTTCTCCGTTTCTTTCTCCGTTTCTCGGTTTATTTCTTCGTTTCTCCATTGTTTTCTCCGTTTCTTTCTTCGTTTCTTTCTTCGTTTCTTTCTTCGTTTCTCCGTTTATTTCTTCGTTTATCCATTTATTTCTCCGTTTCTCCGTTTCTTTCTTCGTTACTCCGTTTCTTTCATCGAATCTCCGTTTCTTTCTTCGTTTCTCCGTTTCTTTCTTCGTTTCGCCGTTCCTTTCTTCGTTTCTCCGTTTATTTCTTCGTTTCTCCATTTATTTCTCCGTTTCTCCGTTTCATTCTTCGTTTGTCCGTTTCCATGTTCGTTTCTCCGTTTATTTCTTCGTTTCTCCATTTATTTCTCCGTTTCTCCGTTTCTTTCTCCGTTCCTCCGTTTCTTTCTTCGTTTCTTTCTTCGTTTCACCGTTTATTTCTTCGTTTCACCATTTATTTCTCCGTTTCTCTGTTTCTTTCTTCGTTTCTCCGTTTCTTTCATCGAATCTCCGTTTCTTTCTTCGTTTCTCCGTTTCTTTCTTCGTTTCTCCGTTCCATTCTTCGTTTCTCCGTTTATTTCTTTGTTTCTCCATTTATTTCTCCGTTTCTCCGTTTCTTTCTTCGTTTCTCCGTTTCCTTGTTCGTTTCTCCGTTTATTTCTTCGTTTCTCCATTTATTTCTCCGTTTCTCCGTTTCTTTCTTCGTGTCTCCGTTTGTTTGTTCGTTTCTCCGTTTCTTTGTTCGTTTCTCCGGTTCTTTCTTCGTTTCTCCGTTTCTTTCTTCGTTTCTCCGTTTCTTTCTTCGTTTCTCCGTTTCTTTGTTCGTTTCTCCGTTTCTTTCTCCGTTTCTCGGTTTATTTCTTCGTTTCTCCATTGTTTTCTCCGGTTCTTTCTTCGTTTCTCCGTTTCTTTCTTCGTTTCTCCGTTTATTTCTTCGTTTCTCCATTTATTTCTCCGTTTCTCCGTTTCATTCTTCGTTTGTCCGTTTCCATGTTCGTTTCTCCGTTTATTTCTTCGTTTCTCCATTTATTTCTCCGTTTCTCCGTTTCTTTCTCCGTTCCTCCGTTTCTTTCTTCGTTTCTTTCTTCGTTTCACCGTTTATTTCTTCGTTTCTCCATTTATTTCTCCGTTTCTCCGTTTCTTTCTCCGTTTCTCGGTTAATTTCTTCGTTTCTACGTTTCTTTGTTCGTTTCTCCGTTTCTTTCACCGTTTCTCCGTTTCTTTCTTCGTTTCTCCGTTTCTTTCTTCGTTTCTCCGTTTCATTCTTCGTTTCTCCATTTCTTTCTTCGTTTCTCCATTTCTTTCTTCGATTCTCTGTTTCTTTCTTCGTTTCTCCGTTTCCTGGTTCGTTCCTCCGTTTATTTCTTCGTTTCTCCATTTATTTCTCCGTTTCTCCGTTTCTTTCTTCGTTTCTCCTGTTCTTTCTTCGTTTCTCCGTTTATTTCTTCGTTTCTCCGTTTCTTTCTTCGTTTCTCCATTTATTTCTCCGTTTCTACGTTTCTTTGTTCGTTTCTCCGTTTCTTTCACCGTTTCTCCGTTTCTTTCATCGTATCTCCGTTTCTTTCTTCGTTTCTCCGTTTCTTTCTTCGTTTCTCCGTTTCTTTCTTCGTTTCTTCGTTTCTTTCTTCGTTTCTCGGTTTCCTTGTTCGATTCTCCGTTTATTTCTTCGTTTCTCCATTTATTTCTCCGTTTCTACGTTTCTTTGTTCGTTTCTCCGTTTCTTTGTTCGTTTCTCCGTTTCTTTCTTCGTTTCTCCGTTTATTTCTTCGTTTATCCATTTATTTCTCCGTTTCTCCGTTTCTTTCTTCGTTACTCCGTTTCTTTCATCGAATCTCCGTTTCTTTCTTCGTTTCTCCGTTTCTTTCATCGAATCTCCGTTTCTTTCTTCGTTTCTCCGTTTCTTTCTTCGTTTCTCCGTTCCTTTCTTCGTTTCTCCGTTCCTTTCTTCGTTTCTCCGTTTATTTCTTCGTTTAACCATTTATTTCTCCGTTTCTTTCTTCGTTACTCCGTTTCTTTCATCGAATCTCCGTTTCTTACTTCGTTTCTCCGTTTCTTTCTTCGTTTCTCCGTTCCTTTCTTCGTTTCTCCGTTTATTTCTTCGTTTCTCCGTTTCTTTCTTCGTTTCTTTCTTCGTTTCTCGGTTTCCTTGTTCGTTTCTCCGTTTCTTTCTCCGTTTCTCCGTTTCTTTCTTCGTTTCTCCATTTCTTTCTTCGATTCTCCGTTTCTTTCTTCGTTTCTCCGTTTCCTGGTTCGTTCCTCCGTTTATTTCTTCGTTTCTACATTTATTTCTCCGTTTCTCCGTTTCTTTCTTCGTTACTCCGTTTCTTTCATCGTATCTCCGTTTCTTTCTTCGTTTCTCCGTTTCTTTCTTCGTTTCGCCGTTCCTTTCTTCGTTTCTCCTGTTCTTTCTTCGTTTCGCCGTTTCTTTCTTCGTTTCTCCCTTTCTTTGTTCGTTTCTCCGTTCCTTTCTCCGTTTCTCGGTTTATTTCTTCGTTTCTCCGGTTCTTTTTTCGTTTCTCCTGTTCTTTCTTCGTTTCTCCGTTTCTTTCTTCGTTTCTCCGTTTCTTTGTTGGTTTCTCCGTTCCTTTCTCCGTTTCTCGGTCTATTTCTTCGCTTCTCCATTTATTTCTCCGTTTCTCCGTTTCTTTCTCCGTTCCTCCGTTTCTTTCTTCGTTTCACCGTTTATTTCTTCGTTTATCCATTTATTTCTCCGTTTCTCCGTTTCTTTCTTCGTTGCTCCGTTTCTTTCATCGAATCTCCGTTTCTTTCTTCGTTTCTCAGTTTCTTTCTTCGTTTCTCCGATCCTTTCTTCGTTTCTCCGTTTATTTCTTCGTTTCTCCATTTATTTCTCCGTTTCTTTCTTCGTTTGTCCGTTTCCTTTTTCGTTTCTCCGTTTATTTCTTCGTTTCTCCATTTATTTCTCCGTTTCTCCGTTTGTTTCTTCGTTTCTCCGTTTCTTTCATCGAATCTCCGTTTCTTTCTTCGTTTCTCCGTTTCTTTCTTCGTTTCTCCGTTCCTTTCTTCGTTTCTCCGTTTATTTCTTCGTTTCTCCATTTATTTCTCCGTTTCTCCGTTTCTTTCTCCGTTCCTCCGTCTCTTTCTTCGTTTCACCGTTTATTTCTTCGTTTATCCATTTATTTCTCCGTTTCTCCGTTTCTTTCTTCGTTACTCCGTTTCTTTCATCGAATCTCCGTTTCTTTCTTCGTTTCTCCGTTTCTTTCTTCGTTTCTCCGTTCCTTTCTTCGTTTCTCCGTTTATTTCTTCGTTTCTCCATTTATTTCTCCGTTTCTTTCTTCGTTTGTCCGTTTCCTTGTTCGTTTCTCCGTTTATTTCTTCGTTTCTCCATTTATTTCTCCGTTTCTCCGTTTGTTTCTTCGTTTCTCCGTTTCTTTCATCGAATCTCCGTTTCTTTCTTCGTTTCTCCGTTTCTTTCTTCGTTTCTCCGTTCCTTTCTTCGTTTCTCCGTTTATTTCTTCGTTTCTCCATTTATTTCTCCGTTTCTCCGTTTCTTTCTTCGTTTCTCCGTTTCCTTGTTCGTTTCTCCGTTTATTTCTTCGTTTCTCCATTTATTTCTCCGTTTCTCCGTTTCTTTCTTCGTATCTCCGTTTCTTTGTTCGTTTCTCCGTTTCTTTCTTCGTTTCTCCGGTTCTTTCTTCGTTTCTCCGTTTCTTTCTTCGTTTCTCCGTTTCTTTCTTCGTTTCTCCGTTTCTTTGTTCGTTTCTCCGTTTCTTTCTCCGTTTCTCGGTTTATTTCTTCGTTTCTCCATTGTTTTCTCCGTTTCTCCGTTTCTTTCTTCGTTTCTCCGTTTCTTTCTTCGTTTCTCCGTTTCTTTGTTCGTTTCTCCGTTTCTTTGTCCGTTTCTCCGGTTCTTTCTTCGTTTCTACTATTCTTTCTTCGTTTCTCCATTTATTTCTCCGTTTCTCCGTTTCTTTCTTCGTTACTCCGTTTCTTTCATCGAATCTCCGTTTCTTTCTTCGTATCTCCGTTTCTTTCTTCGTTTCTCCGTTCCTTTCTTCGTTTCTCCGTTTATTTCTTCGTTTCTCCATTTATTTCTCCGTTTCTCCGTTTCTTTCTTCGTTTCTCCGTTTCCTTGTTCGTTTCTCCGTTTATTTCTTCGTTTATCCATTTATTTCTCCGTTTCTCCGTTTCTTTCTTCGTTTCTCCGTTTCTTTGTTCGTTTCTCCGTTTCTTTGTCCGTTTCTCCGGTTCTTTCTTCGTTTCAACTATTCTTTCTTCGTTTCTCCGTTTCTTTCTTCGTGTCTCCGTTTCTTTCTTCGTTTCTCCGTTTCTTTCTTCGTTTCTCCATTTCTTTCTTCGATTCTCCGTTTCTTTCTTCGTTTCTCCGTTTCCTGGTTCGTTCCTCCGTTTATTTCTTCGTTTCTACATTTATTTCTCCGTTTCTCCGTTTCTTTCTTCGTTACTCCGTTTCTTTCATCGTATCTCCGTTTCTTTCTTCGTTTCTCCGTTTCTTTCTTCGTTTCTCCGGTTCTTTCTTCATTTCTCCTGTTCTTTCTTCGTTTCTCCGTTTCTTTCTTCGTTTCTCCGTTTCTTTGTTCGTTTCTCCGTTCCTTTCTCCGTTTCTCGGTTTATTTCTTCGTTTCTCCGGTTCTTTCTTCGTTTCTCCTGTTCTTTCTTCGTTTCTCCGTTTCTTTCTTCGTTTCTCCGTTTCTTTGTTGGTTTCTCCGTTCCTTTCTCCGTTTCTCGGTCTATTTCTTCGCTTCTCCATTTATTTCTCCGTTTCTCCGTTTCTTTCTCCGTTCCTCCGTTTCTTTCTTCGTTTCACCGTTTATTTCTTCGTTTATCCATTTATTTCTCCGTTTCTCCGTTTCTTTCTTCGTTACTCCGTTTCTTTCATCGAATCTCCGTTTCTTTCTTCGTTTCTCCGTTTATTTCTTCGTTTCTCCATTTATTTCTCCGTTTCTTTCTTCGTTTGTCCGTTTCCTTGTTCGTTTCTCCGTTTATTTCTTCGTTTCTCCATTTATTTCTCCGTTTCTCCGTTTGTTTCTTCGTTTCTCCGTTTCTTTCATCGAATCTCCGTTTCTTTCTTCGTTTCTCCGTTTCTTTCTTCGTTTCTCCGTTCCTTTCTTCGTTTCTCCGTTTATTTCTTCGTTTCTCCATTTATTTCTCCGTTTCTCCGTTTCTTTCTCCGTTCCTCCGTTTCTTTCTTCGTTTCACCGTTTATTTCTTCGTTTATCCATTTATTTCTCCGTTTCTCCGTTTCTTTCTTCGTTACTCCGTTTCTTTCATCGAATCTCCGTTTCTTTCTTCGTTTCTCCGTTTCTTTCTTCGTTTCTCCGTTCCTTTCTTCGTTTCTCCGTTTATTTCTTCGTTTCTCCATTTATTTCTCCGTTTCTTTCTTCGTTTGTCCGTTTCCTTGTTCGTTTCTCCGTTTATTTCTTCGTTTCTCCATTTATTTCTCCGTTTCTCCGTTTGTTTCTTCGTTTCTCCGTTTCTTTCATCGAATCTCCGTTTCTTTCTTCGTTTGTCCGTTTCCTTGTTCGTTTCTCCGTTTATTTCTTTGTTTCTCCATTTATTTCTCCGATTCTCCGTTTCTATCTCCGTTTCTTTCTCCGTTTCTCCGTTTCTTTCTTCGTTTCTCCGTTTCTTTCTTCGTTTCTCCATTGTTTTCTCCGTTTCTCCGTTTCTTTCTTCGTTTCTCCGTTTCTTTCTTCGTTTCTCCGTTTCTTTGTTCGTTTCTCCGTTTCTTTGTACGTTTCTCCGGTTCTTTCTTCGTTTCTACTATTCTTTCTTCGTTTCTCCATTTATTTCTCTGTTTCTCCGTTTCTTTCTTCGTTACTCCGTTTCTTTCATCGAATCTCCGTTTCTTTCTTCGTTTCTCCGTTTCTTCCTTCGTTTCTCCATTCCTTTCTTCGTTTCTGCGTTTATTTCTTCGTTTCTCCATTTATTTCTCCGTTTCTCCGTTTCTTTCTTCGTTTCTCCGTTTCTTTGTTCATTTCTCCGTTTCTTTCATCGTTTCTCCGTTTCCTTCTTCGTTTCTCCGTTTCTTTCTTCGTTTCTCCGTTTCTTTCTTCGTTTCTCCGTTTCTTTGTTCGCTTCTCCGTTTCTTTCTTCGTTTCTCCGTTTCTTTCCTCGTTTCTCCGTTTCTTTCTTCGTTTCTCCATTTATTTCTCCGTTTCTACGTTTCTTTGTTCGTTTCTCCGTTTCCTTGTTCGTTTCTCCGTTTCTTTCTTCGTTTCTCCGTTTCTTTCTTCGTGTCTCCGTTTCTTTCATCGTTTCTCCGTTTCTTTATTCGTTGCTCCGATTCTTTCTTCGTTTCTCCGTTTCTTTGTTCGTTTCTCCGTTTATTTCTTCGTTTCTCCATTTATTTCTCCGTTTCTCCGTTTCTTTCTTCGTTTCTCCGTTTCTTTGTTCGTTTCTCCGTTTCTTTCTTCGTTTCTCCGGTTCTTTCTTCGTTTCTCCGTTTATTTCTTCGTTTCTCCATTTATTTCTCCGTTTCTCCGTTTCTTTCTTCGTTTCTCCGTTTCTTTGTTCGCTTCTCCGTTTCTTTCTTCGTTTCTCCGTTTCTTTCCTCGTTTCTCCGTTTCTTTCTTCGTTTCTCCATTTATTTCTCCGTTTCTACGTTTCTTTGTTCGTTTCTCCGTTCCTTTCTCCGTTTCTCGGTTTATTTCTTCGTTTCTCCATTTATTTCTCCGTTTCTCCGTTTCTTTCTCCGTTCCTCCGTTTCTTTCTTCGTTTCTTTCTTCGTTTCACCGTTTATTTCTTCGTTTATCCATTTATTTCTCCGTTTCTCCGTTTCTTTTTTCGTTACTCCGTTTCTTTCATCGAATCTCCGTTTCTTTCTTCGTTTCTCCGTTTCTTTCTTCGTTTCTCCGTTCCTTTCTTCGTTTCTCCGTTTATTTCTTCGTTTCTCCATTTATTTCTTCGTTTCTCCGTTTCTTTCTTCGTCTCTCCGTTTCTTTCTTCGTTTCTCCGTTTCTTTGTTCGTTTCTCCGTTTCTTTCTTCGTTTCTCCGTTCCTTTCTTCGTTTCTCCGTTTATTTCTTCGTTTCTCCATTTATTTCTCCGTTTCTCCGTTTCTTTCTTCGTTTCTCCGTTTCCTTGTTCGTTTCTCCGTTTATTTCTTCGTTTATCCATTTATTTCTCCGTTTCTCCGTTTCTTCCCTCGTTTCTCCATTTATTTCTCCGTTTCTACGTTTCTTTGTTCGTTTCTCCGTTTCTTTGTTCGTTTCTCCGTTTCTTTCTTCGTTTCTCCGTTTCTTTCTTCGTGTCTCCGTTTCTTTCTTCGTTTCTCCGTTTCTTTCTTCGTTTCTCCGTTTATTTTTTCGTATCTCCGTTTCTTTCTTCGTTTCTCCGTTTCTTTCTTCGTTTCTCCATTTCTTTCTTCGATTGTCCGTTTCTTTCTTCGTTTCTCCGTTTCCTGGTTCGTTCCTCCGTTTATTTCTTCGTTTCTACATTTATTTCTCCGTTTCTCCGTTTCTTTCTTCGTTACTCCGTTTCTTTCATCGTATCTCCGTTTCTTTCTTCGTTTCTCCGTTTCTTTCTTCGTTTCTCCGGTTCTTTCTTCGTTTCTCCTGTTCTTTCTTCGTTTCTCCGTTTCTTTCTTCGTTTCTCCGTTTCTTTGTTCGTTTCTCCGTTCCTTTCTCCGTTTCTCGGTTTATTTCTTCGTTTCTCCATTTATTTCTCCGTTTCTCCGTTTCTTTCTCCGTTCCTCCGTTTCTTTCTTCGTTTCTTTCTTCGTTTCACCGTTTATTTCTTCGTTTATCCATTTATTTCTCCGTTTCTCCGTTTCTTTTTTCGTTACTCCGTTTCTTTCATCGAATCTCCGTTTCTTTCTTCGTTTCTCCGTTCCTTTCTTCGTTTCTCCGTTCCTTTCTTCGTTTCTCCGTTTATTTCTTCGTTTCTCCATTTATTTCTCCGTTTCTCCGTTTCTTTCTTCGTTTGTCCGTTTCCTTGTTCGTTTCTCCGTTTATTTCTTCGTTTCTCCATTTATTTCTCCGTTTCTCCGTTTGTTTCTTCGTTTCTCCGTTTCTTTCATCGAATCTCCGTTTCTTTCTTCGTTTCTCCGTTTCTTTCTTCGTTTCTCCGTTCCTTTCTTCGTTTCTCCGTTTATTTCTTCGTTTCTCCGTTTCCTTGTTCGTTCCTCCGTTTATTTCTTCGCTTCTCCATTTATTTCTCCGTTTCTCCGTTTCTTTCTTCGTGTCTCCGTTTCTTTGTTCGTTTCTCCGTTTCTTTCTTCGTTTCTCCGGTTCTTTCTTCGTTTCTCCGTTTCTTTCTTCGTTTCTCCGTTTCTTTCATCGAATCTCCGTTTCTTTCTTCGTTTCTCCGTTTCTTTCTTCGTTTCTCCGTTCCTTTCTTCGTTTCTCCGTTTATTTCTTCGTTTCTCCATTTATTTCTCCGTTTCTCCGTTTCTTTCTCCGTTCCTCCGTTTCTTTCTTCGTTTCACCGTTTATTTCTTCGTTTATCCATTTATTTCTCCGTTTCTCCGTTTCTTTCTTCGTTACTCCGTTTCTTTCATCGAATCTCCGTTTCTTTCTTCGTTTCTCCGTTTCTTTCTTCGTTTCTCCGTTCCTTTCTTCGTTTCTCCGTTTATTTCTTCGTTTCTCCATTTATTTCTCCGTTTCTTTCTTCGTTTGTCCGTTTCCTTGTTCGTTTCTCCGTTTATTTCTTCGTTTCTCCATTTATTTCTCCGTTTCTCCGTTTGTTTCTTCGTTTCTCCGTTTCTTTCATCGAATCTCCGTTTCTTTCTTCGTTTGTCCGTTTCCTTGTTCGTTTCTCCGTTTATTTCTTTGTTTCTCCATTTATTTCTCCGATTCTCCGTTTCTATCTCCGTTTCTTTCTCCGTTTCTCCGTTTCTTTCTTCGTTTCTCCGTTTCTTTCTTCGTTTCTCCATTGTTTTCTCCGTTTCTCCGTTTCTTTCTTCGTTTCTCCGTTTCTTTCTTCGTTTCTCCGTTTCTTTGTTCGTTTCTCCGTTTCTTTGTACGTTTCTCCGGTTCTTTCTTCGTTTCTACTATTCTTTCTTCGTTTCTCCATTTATTTCTCTGTTTCTCCGTTTCTTTCTTCGTTACTCCGTTTCTTTCATCGAATCTCCGTTTCTTTCTTCGTTTCTCCGTTTCTTCCTTCGTTTCTCCATTCCTTTCTTCGTTTCTGCGTTTATTTCTTCGTTTCTCCATTTATTTCTCCGTTTCTCCGTTTCTTTCTTCGTTTCTCCGTTTCTTTGTTCATTTCTCCGTTTCTTTCATCGTTTCTCCGTTTCCTTCTTCGTTTCTCCGTTTCTTTCTTCGTTTCTCCGTTTCTTTCTTCGTTTCTCCGTTTCTTTGTTCGCTTCTCCGTTTCTTTCTTCGTTTCTCCGTTTCTTTCCTCGTTTCTCCGTTTCTTTCTTCGTTTCTCCATTTATTTCTCCGTTTCTACGTTTCTTTGTTCGTTTCTCCGTTTCCTTGTTCGTTTCTCCGTTTCTTTCTTCGTTTCTCCGTTTCTTTCTTCGTGTCTCCGTTTCTTTCATCGTTTCTCCGTTTCTTTATTCGTTGCTCCGATTCTTTCTTCGTTTCTCCGTTTCTTTGTTCGTTTCTCCGTTTATTTCTTCGTTTCTCCATTTATTTCTCCGTTTCTCCGTTTCTTTCTTCGTTTCTCCGTTTCTTTGTTCGTTTCTCCGTTTCTTTCTTCGTTTCTCCGGTTCTTTCTTCGTTTCTCCGTTTATTTCTTCGTTTCTCCATTTATTTCTCCGTTTCTCCGTTTCTTTCTTCGTTTCTCCGTTTCTTTGTTCGCTTCTCCGTTTCTTTCTTCGTTTCTCCGTTTCTTTCCTCGTTTCTCCGTTTCTTTCTTCGTTTCTCCATTTATTTCTCCGTTTCTACGTTTCTTTGTTCGTTTCTCCGTTCCTTTCTCCGTTTCTCGGTTTATTTCTTCGTTTCTCCATTTATTTCTCCGTTTCTCCGTTTCTTTCTCCGTTCCTCCGTTTCTTTCTTCGTTTCTTTCTTCGTTTCACCGTTTATTTCTTCGTTTATCCATTTATTTCTCCGTTTCTCCGGTTTCTTTTTTCGTTACTCCGTTTCTTTCATCGAATCTCCGTTTCTTTCTTCGTTTCTCCGTTTCTTTCTTCGTTTCTCCGTTCCTTTCTTCGTTTCTCCGTTTATTTCTTCGTTTCTCCATTTATTTCTTCGTTTCTCCGTTTCTTTCTTCGTCTCTCCGTTTCTTTCTTCGTTTCTCCGTTTCTTTGTTCGTTTCTCCGTTTCTTTCTTCGTTTCTCCGTTCCTTTCTTCGTTTCTCCGTTTATTTCTTCGTTTCTCCATTTATTTCTCCGTTTCTCCGTTTCTTTCTTCGTTTCTCCGTTTCCTTGTTCGTTTCTCCGTTTATTTCTTCGTTTATCCATTTATTTCTCCGTTTCTCCGTTTCTTCCCTCGTTTCTCCATTTATTTCTCCGTTTCTACGTTTCTTTGTTCGTTTCTCCGTTTCTTTGTTCGTTTCTCCGTTTCTTTCTTCGTTTCTCCGTTTCTTTCTTCGTGTCTCCGTTTCTTTCTTCGTTTCTCCGTTTCTTTCTTCGTTTCTCCGTTTATTTTTTCGTATCTCCGTTTCTTTCTTCGTTTCTCCGTTTCTTTCTTCGTTTCTCCATTTCTTTCTTCGATTGTCCGTTTCTTTCTTCGTTTCTCCGTTTCCTGGTTCGTTCCTCCGTTTATTTCTTCGTTTCTACATTTATTTCTCCGTTTCTCCGTTTCTTTCTTCGTTACTCCGTTTCTTTCATCGTATCTCCGTTTCTTTCTTCGTTTCTCCGTTTCTTTCTTCGTTTCTCCGGTTCTTTCTTCGTTTCTCCTGTTCTTTCTTCGTTTCTCCGTTTCTTTCTTCGTTTCTCCGTTTCTTTGTTCGTTTCTCCGTTCCTTTCTCCGTTTCTCGGTTTATTTCTTCGTTTCTCCATTTATTTCTCCGTTTCTCCGTTTCTTTCTCCGTTCCTCCGTTTCTTTCTTCGTTTCTTTCTTCGTTTCACCGTTTATTTCTTCGTTTATCCATTTATTTCTCCGTTTCTCCGTTTCTTTTTTCGTTACTCCGTTTCTTTCATCGAATCTCCGTTTCTTTCTTCGTTTCTCCGTTCCTTTCTTCGTTTCTCCGTTCCTTTCTTCGTTTCTCCGTTTATTTCTTCGTTTCTCCATTTATTTCTCCGTTTCTCCGTTTCTTTCTTCGTTTGTCCGTTTCCTTGTTCGTTTCTCCGTTTATTTGTTCGTTTCTCCATTTATTTCTCCGTTTCTCCGTTTGTTTCTTCGTTTCTCCGTTTCTTTCATCGAATCTCCGTTTCTTTCTTCGTTTCTCCGTTTCTTTCTTCGTTTCTCCGTTCCTTTCTTCGTTTCTCCGTTTATTTCTTCGTTTCTCCGTTTCCTTGTTCGTTCCTCCGTTTATTTCTTCGCTTCTCCATTTATTTCTCCGTTTCTCCGTTTCTTTCTTCGTGTCTCCGTTTCTTTGTTCGTTTCTCCGTTTCTTTCTTCGTTTCTCCGGTTCTTTCTTCGTTTCTCCGTTTCTTTCTTCGTTTCTCCGTTTCTTTCTTCGTTTCTCCGTTTCTTTGTTCGTTTCTCCGTTTCTTTCTCCGTTTCTCGGTTTATTTCTTCGTTTCTCCATTGTTTTCTCCGTTTCTCCGTTTCTTTCTTCGTTTCTCCGTTTCTTTCTTCCTTTCTTTCTTTGTTTCTCCGTTTATTTCTTCGTTTATCCATTTATTTCTCCGTTTCTTTCTTCGTTACTCCGTTTCTTTCATCGAATCTCCGTTTCTTTCTTCGTTTCTCCGTTTCTTTCTTCGTTTCGCCGTTCCTTTCTTCGTTTCTCCGTTTATTTCTTCGTTTCTCCATTTATTTCTCCGTTTCTCCGTTTCATTCTTCGTTTGTCCGTTTCCTTGCTCGTTTCTCCGTTTATTTCTTTGTTTCTCCATTTCTTTCTCCGTTTCTCCGTTTCTTTCTCCGTTTCCCCGTTTCTTTCTTCGTTTCTCCGTTTCTTTCTTCGTTTTCTCCGTTTATTTCTTCGTTTATCCATTTATTTCTCCGTTTCTCCGTTTCTTTCTTCGTTACTCCGTTTCTTTCATCGAATCTCCGTTTCTTACTTCGTTTCTCCGTTTCTTTCTTCGTTTCTCCGTTCCTTTCTTCGTTTCTCCGTTTATTTCTTCGTTTCTCCGTTTCTTTCTTCGTTTCTCCGTTTATTTCTTCGTTTATCCATTTATTTCTCCGTTTCTTTCTTCGTTACTCCGTTTCTTTCTTCGTTACTCCGTTTCTTTCATCGAATCTCCGTTTCTTACTTCGTTTCTCCGTTTCTTTCTTCGTTTCTCCGTTCCTTTCTTCGTTTCTCCGTTTATTGCTTCGTTTATCCATTTATTTCTCCGTTTCTTTCTTCGTTACTCCGTTTCTTTCATCGAATCTCCGTTTCTTTCTTCGTTTCTCCGTTTCTTTCTTCGTTTCGCCGTTCCTTTCTTCGTTTCTCCGTTTATTTCTTCGTTTCTCCATTTATTTCTCCGTTTCTCCGTTTCATTCTTCGTTTGTCCGTTTCCTTGCTCGTTTCTCCGTTTATTTCTTTGTTTCTCCATTTCTTTCTCCGTTTCTCCGTTTCTTTCTCCGTTTCCCCGTTTCTTTCTTCGTTTCTCCGTTTCTTTCTTCGTTTCTCCGTTTATTTCTTCGTTTATCCATTTATTTCTCCGTTTCTCCGTTTCTTTCTTCGTTACTCCGTTTCTTTCATCGAATCTCCGTTTCTTACTTCGTTTCTCCGTTTCTTTCTTCGTTTCTCCGTTCCTTTCTTCGTTTCTCCGTTTATTTCTTCGTTTCTCCGTTTCTTTCTTCGTTTCTCCGTTTATTTCTTCGTTTATCCATTTATTTCTCCGTTTCTTTCTTCGTTACTCCGTTTCTTTCTTCGTTACTCCGTTTCTTTCATCGAATCTCCGTTTCTTACTTCGTTTCTCCGTTTCTTTCTTCGTTTCTCCGTTCCTTTCTTCGTTTCTCCGTTTATTTCTTCGTTTCTCCATTTATTTCTCCGTTTCTTTCTTCGTTTGTCCGTTTCCTTGTTCGTTTCTCCGTTTATTTCTTCGTTTCTCCATTTATTTCTCCGTTTCTCCGTTTGTTTCTTCGTTTCTCCGTTTCTTTCATCGAATCTCCGTTTCTTTCTTCGTTTCTCCGTTTCTTTCTTCGTTTCTCCGTTCCTTTCTTCGTTTCTCCGTTTATTTCTTCGTTTCTCCATTTATTTCTCCGTTTCTCCGTTTCTTTCTCCGTTCCTCCGTTTCTTTCTTCGTTTCACCGTTTATTTCTTCGTTTATCCATTTATTTCTCCGTTTCTCCGTTTCTTTCTTCGTTACTCCGTTTCTTTCATCGAATCTCCGTTTCTTTCTTCGTTTCTCCGTTTCTTTCTTCGTTTCTCCGTTCCTTTCTTCGTTTCTCCGTTTATTTCTTCGTTTCTCCATTTATTTCTCCGTTTCTCCGTTTCTTTCTTCGTTTCTCCGTTTCTTTGTTCGTTCTCTCCGTTTCTTTGTCCGTTTCTCCGGTTCTTTCTTCGTTTCTACTATTCTTTCTTCGTTTCTCCGTTTCTTTCTTCGTGTCTCCGTTTCTTTCTTCGTTTCTCCGTTTCTTTCTTCGTTTCTCCGTTTATTTTTTCGTATCTCCGTTTCTTTCTTCGTTTCTCCGTTTCTTTCTTCGTTTCTCCATTTCTTTCTTCGATTCTCCGTTTCTTTCTTCGTTTCTCCGTTTCCTGGTTCGTTCCTCCGTTTATTTCTTCGTTTCTACATTTATTTCTCCGTTTCTCCGTTTCTTTCTTCGTTTCTCCGTTTCTTTGTTGGTTTCTCCGTTCCTTTCTCCGTTTCTCGGTCTATTTCTTCGCTTCTCCATTTATTTCTCCGTTTCTCCGTTTCTTTCTCCGTTCCTCCGTTTCTTTCTTCGTTTCACCGTTTATTTCTTCGTTTATCCATTTATTTCTCCGTTTCTGCGTTTCTTTCTTCGTTACTCCGTTTCTTTCATCGAATCTCCGTTTCTTTCTTCGTTTCTCCGTTTCTTTCTTCGTTTCTCCGATCCTTTCTTCGTTTCTCCGTTTATTTCTTCGTTTCTCCATTTATTTCTCCGTTTCTTTCTTCGTTTGTCCGTTTCCTTGTTCGTTTCTCCGTTTATTTCTTCGTTTCTCCATTTATTTCTCCGTTTCTCCGTTTGTTTCTTCGTTTCTCCGTTTCTTTCATCGAATCTCCGTTTCTTTCTTCGTTTCTCCGTTTCTTTCTTCGTTTCTCCGTTCCTTTCTTCGTTTCTCCGTTTATTTCTTCGTTTCTCCATTTATTTCTCCGTTTCTCCGTTTCTTTCTCCGTTCCTCCGTTTCTTTCTTCGTTTCACCGTTTATTTCTTCGTTTATCCATTTATTTCTCCGTTTCTCCGTTTCTTTCTTCGTTACTCCGTTTCTTTCATCGAATCTCCGTTTCTTTCTTCGTTTCTCCGTTTCTTTCTTCGTTTCTCCGTTCCTTTCTTCGTTTCTCCGTTTATTTCTTCGTTTCTCCACTTATTTCTCCGTTTCTTTCTTCGTTTGTCCGTTTCCTTGTTCGTTTCTCCGTTTATTTCTTCGTTTCTCCATTTATTTCTCCGTTTCTCCGTTTGTTTCTTCGTTTCTCCGTTTCTTTCATCGAATCTCCGTTTCTTTCTTCGTTTCTCCGTTTCTTTCTTCGTTTCTCCGTTCCTTTCTTCGTTTCTCCGTTTATTTCTTCGTTTCTCCATTTATTTCTCCGTTTCTCCGTTTCTTTCTTCGTTTCTCCGTTTCCTTGTTCGTTTCTCCGTTTATTTCATCGTTTCTCCGTTTCCTTCTTCGTTTCTCCGTTTCTTTCTTCGTTTCTCCGTTTCTTTCTTCGTTTCTCCGTTTCTTTGTTCGCTTCTCCGTTTCTTTCTTCGTTTCTCCGTTTCTTTCCTCGTTTCTCCGTTTCTTTCTTCGTTTCTCCATTTATTTCTCCGTTTCTACGTTTCTTTGTTCGTTTCTCCGTTTCCTTGTTCGTTTCTCCGTTTCTTTCTTCGTTTCTCCGTTTCTTTCTTCGTGTCTCCGTTTCTTTCATCGTTTCTCCGTTTCTTTATTCGTTGCTCCGATTCTTTCTTCGTTTCTCCGTTTCTTTGTTCGTTTCTCCGTTTATTTCTTCGTTTCTCCATTTATTTCTCCGTTTCTCCGTTTCTTTCTTCGTTTCTCCGTTTCTTTGTTCGTTTCTCCGTTTCTTTCTTCGTTTCTCCGGTTCTTTCTTCGTTTCTCCTGTTCTTTCTTCGTTTCTCCGTTTCTTTCTTCGTTTCTCCGTTTCTTTGTTCGTTTCTCCGTTCCTTTCTCCGTTTCTCGGTTTATTTCTTCGTTTCTCCGTTTCTTTCTTCGTTTCTCCTGTTCTTTCTTCGTTTCTCCGTTTCTTTCTTCGTTTCTCCGTTTCTTTGTTCGTTTCTCCGTTCCTTTCTCCGTTTCTCGGTTTATTTCTTCGTTTCTCCATTTATTTCTCCGTTTCTCCGTTTCTTTCTCCGTTCCTCCGTTTCTTTCTTCGTTTCTTTCTTCGTTTCACCGTTTATTTCTTCGTTTATCCATTTATTTCTCCGTTTCTCCGTTTCTTTTTTCGTTACTCCGTTTCTTTCATCGAATCTCCGTTTCTTTCTTCGTTTCTCCGTTTCTTTCTTCGTTTCTCCGTTCCTTTCTTCGTTTCTCCGTTTATTTCTTCGTTTCTCCATTTATTTCTTCGTTTCTCCGTTTCTTTCTTCGTCTCTCCGTTTCTTTCTTCGTTTCTCCGTTTCTTTGTTCGTTTCTCCGTTTCTTTCTTCGTTTCTCCGTTCCTTTCTTCGTTTCTCCGTTTATTTCTTCGTTTCTCCATTTATTTCTCCGTTTCTCCGTTTCTTTCTTCGTTTCTCCGTTTCCTTGTTCGTTTCTCCGTTTATTTCTTCGTTTATCCATTTATTTCTCCGTTTCTCCGTTTCTTCCCTCGTTTCTCCATTTATTTCTCCGTTTCTACGTTTCTTTGTTCGTTTCTCCGTTTCTTTGTTCGTTTCTCCGTTTCTTTCTTCGTTTCTCCGTTTCTTTCTTCGTGTCTCCGTTTCTTTCTTCGTTTCTCCGTTTCTTTCTTCGTTTCTCCGTTTATTTTTTCGTATCTCCGTTTCTTTCTTCGTTTCTCCGTTTCTTTCTTCGTTTCTCCATTTCTTTCTTCGATTGTCCGTTTCTTTCTTCGTTTCTCCGTTTCCTGGTTCGTTCCTCCGTTTATTTCTTCGTTTCTACATTTATTTCTCCGTTTCTCCGTTTCTTTCTTCGTTACTCCGTTTCTTTCATCGTATCTCCGTTTCTTTCTTCGTTTCTCCGTTTCTTTCTTCGTTTCTCCGGTTCTTTCTTCGTTTCTCCTGTTCTTTCTTCGTTTCTCCGTTTCTTTCTTCGTTTCTCCGTTTCTTTGTTCGTTTCTCCGTTCCTTTCTCCGTTTCTCGGTTTATTTCTTCGTTTCTCCATTTATTTCTCCGTTTCTCCGTTTCTTTCTCCGTTCCTCCGTTTCTTTCTTCGTTTCTTTCTTCGTTTCACCGTTTATTTCTTCGTTTATCCATTTATTTCTCCGTTTCTCCGTTTCTTTTTTCGTTACTCCGTTTCTTTCATCGAATCTCCGTTTCTTTCTTCGTTTCTCCGTTCCTTTCTTCGTTTCTCCGTTCCTTTCTTCGTTTCTCCGTTTATTTCTTCGTTTCTCCATTTATTTCTCCGTTTCTCCGTTTCTTTCTTCGTTTGTCCGTTTCCTTGTTCGTTTCTCCGTTTATTTCTTCGTTTCTCCATTTATTTCTCCGTTTCTCCGTTTGTTTCTTCGTTTCTCCGTTTCTTTCTTCGTTTCTCCGTTCCTTTCTTCGTTTCTCCGTTTATTTCTTCGTTTCTCCGTTTCCTTGTTCGTTCCTCCGTTTATTTCTTCGCTTCTCCATTTATTTCTCCGTTTCTCCGTTTCTTTCTTCGTGTCTCCGTTTCTTTGTTCGTTTCTCCGTTTCTTTCTTCGTTTCTCCGGTTCTTTCTTCGTTTCTCCGTTTCTTTCTTCGTTTCTCCGTTTCTTTCTTCGTTTCTCCGTTTCTTTGTTCGTTTCTCCGTTTCTTTCTCCGTTTCTCGGTTTATTTCTTCGTTTCTCCATTGTTTTCTCCCTTTCTCCGTTTCTTTCTTCGTTTCTCCGTTTCTTTCTTCCTTTCTTTCTTTGTTTCTCCGTTTATTTCTTCGTTTATCCATTTATTTCTCCGTTTCTTTCTTCGTTACTCCGTTTCTTTCATCGAATCTCCGTTTCTTTCTTCGTTTCTCCGTTTCTTTCTTCGTTTCGCCGTTCCTTTCTTCGTTTCTCCGTTTATTTCTTCGTTTCTCCATTTATTTCTCCGTTTCTCCGTTTCATTCTTCGTTTGTCCGTTTCCTTGCTCGTTTCTCCGTTTATTTCTTTGTTTCTCCATTTCTTTCTCCGTTTCTCCGTTTCTTTCTCCGTTTCCCCGTTTCTTTCTTCGTTTCTCCGTTTCTTTCTTCGTTTCTCCGTTTATTTCTTCGTTTATCCATTTATTTCTCCGTTTCTCCGTTTCTTTCTTCGTTTCTCCGTTCCTTTCTCCGTTTCTCGGTTTATTTCTTCGTTTCTCCATTTATTTCTCCGTTTCTCCGTTTCTTTCTCCGTTCCTCCGTTTCTTTCTTCGTTTCTTTCTTCGTTTCACCGTTTATTTCTTCGTTTATCCATTTATTTCTCCGTTTCTCCGTTTCTTTTTTCGTTTCTCCGTTTCTTTCTTCGTTTCTCCGTTTCTTTCTTCGTGTCTCCGTTTCTTTCTTCGTTTCTCCGTTTCTTTCTTCGTTTCTCCGTTTATTTTTTCGTATCTCCGTTTCTTTCTTCGTTTCTCCGTTTCTTTCTTCGTTTCTCCATTTCTTTCTTCGATTGTCCGTTTCTTTCTTCGTTTCTCCGTTTCCTGGTTCGTTCCTCCGTTTATTTCTTCGTTTCTACATTTATTTCTCCGTTTCTCCGTTTCTTTCTTCGTTACTCCGTTTCTTTCATCGTATCTCCGTTTCTTTCTTCGTTTCTCCGTTTCTTTCTTCGTTTCTCCGGTTCTTTCTTCGTTTCTCCTGTTCTTTCTTCGTTTCTCCGTTTCTTTGTTCGTTTCTCCGTTCCTTTCTCCGTTTCTCGGTTTATTTCTTCGTTTCTCCATTTATTTCTCCGTTTCTCCGTTTCTTTCTCCGTTCCTCCGTTTCTTTCTTCGTTTCTTTCTTCGTTTCACCGTTTATTTCTTCGTTTATCCATTTATTTCTCCGTTTCTCCGTTTCTTTTTTCGTTACTCCGTTTCTTTCATCGAATCTCCGTTTCTTTCTTCGTTTCTCCGTTTCTTTCTTCGTTTCTCCGTTCCTTTCTTCGTTTCTCCGTTTATTTCTTCGTTTCTCCATTTATTTCTTCGTTTCTCCGTTTCTTTCTTCGTCTCTCCGTTTCTTTCTTCGTTTCTCCGTTTCTTTGTTCGTTTCTCCGTTTCTTTCTTCGTTTCTCCGTTCCTTTCTTCGTTTCTCCGTTTATTTCTTCGTTTCTCCATTTATTTCTCCGTTTCTCCGTTTCTTTCTTCGTTTCTCCGTTTCCTTGTTCGTTTCTCCGTTTATTTCTTCGTTTATCCATTTATTTCTCCGTTTCTCCGTTTCTTCCCTCGTTTCTCCATTTATTTCTCCGTTTCTACGTTTCTTTGTTCGTTTCTCCGTTTCTTTGTTCGTTTCTCCGTTTCTTTCTTCGTTTCTCCGTTTCTTTCTTCGTGTCTCCGTTTCTTTCTTCGTTTCTCCGTTTCTTTCTTCGTTTCTCCGTTTATTTTTTCGTATCTCCGTTTCTTTCTTCGTTTCTCCGTTTCTTTCTTCGTTTCTCCATTTCTTTCTTCGATTGTCCGTTTCTTTCTTCGTTTCTCCGTTTCCTGGTTCGTTCCTCCGTTTATTTCTTCGTTTCTACATTTATTTCTCCGTTTCTCCGTTTCTTTCTTCGTTACTCCGTTTCTTTCATCGTATCTCCGTTTCTTTCTTCGTTTCTCCGTTTCTTTCTTCGTTTCTCCGGTTCTTTCTTCGTTTCTCCTGTTCTTTCTTCGTTTCTCCGTTTCTTTCTTCGTTTCTCCGTTTCTTTGTTCGTTTCTCCGTTCCTTTCTCCGTTTCTCGGTTTATTTCTTCGTTTCTCCATTTATTTCTCCGTTTCTCCGTTTCTTTCTCCGTTCCTCCGTTTCTTTCTTCGTTTCTTTCTTCGTTTCACCGTTTATTTCTTCGTTTATCCATTTATTTCTCCGTTTCTCCGTTTCTTTTTTCGTTACTCCGTTTCTTTCATCGAATCTCCGTTTCTTTCTTCGTTTCTCCGTTCCTTTCTTCGTTTCTCCGTTCCTTTCTTCGTTTCTCCGTTTATTTCTTCGTTTCTCCATTTATTTCTCCGTTTCTCCGTTTCTTTCTTCGTTTGTCCGTTTCCTTGTTCGTTTCTCCGTTTATTTCTTCGTTTCTCCATTTATTTCTCCGTTTCTCCGTTTGTTTCTTCGTTTCTCCGTTTCTTTCATCGAATCTCCGTTTCTTTCTTCGTTTCTCCGTTTCTTTCTTCGTTTCTCCGTTCCTTTCTTCCTTTCTCCGTTTATTTCTTCGTTTCTCCGTTTCCTTGTTCGTTCCTCCGTTTATTTCTTCGCTTCTCCATTTATTTCTCCGTTTCTCCGTTTCTTTCTTCGTGTCTCCGTTTCTTTGTTCGTTTCTCCGTTTCTTTCTTCGTTTCTCCGGTTCTTTCTTCGTTTCTCCGTTTCTTTCTTCGTTTCTCCGTTTCTTTCTTCGTTTCTCCGTTTCTTTGTTCGTTTCTCCGTTTCTTTCTTCGTTTCTCCGTTTCTTTCTTCGTTTCGCCGTTCCTTTCTTCGTTTCTCCGTTTATTTCTTCGTTTCTCCATTTATTTCTCCGTTTCTCCGTTTCATTCTTCGTTTGTCCGTTTCCTTGCTCGTTTCTCCGTTTATTTCTTTGTTTCTCCATTTCTTTCTCCGTTTCTCCGTTTCTTTCTCCGTTTCCCCGTTTCTTTCTTCGTTTCTCCGTTTCTTTCTTCGTTTCTCCGTTTATTTCTTCGTTTATCCATTTATTTCTCCGTTTCTCCGTTTCTTTCTTCGTTTCTCCGTTCCTTTCTCCGTTTCTCGGTTTATTTCTTCGTTTCTCCATTTATTTCTCCGTTTCTCCGTTTCTTTCTCCGTTCCTCCGTTTCTTTCTTCGTTTCTTTCTTCGTTTCACCGTTTATTTCTTCGTTTATCCATTTATTTCTCCGTTTCTCCGTTTCTTTTTTCGTTTCTCCGTTTCTTTCTTCGTTTCTCCGTTTCTTTCTTCGTGTCTCCGTTTCTTTCTTCGTTTCTCCGTTTCTTTCTTCGTTTCTCCGTTTATTTTTTCGTATCTCCGTTTCTTTCTTCGTTTCTCCGTTTCTTTCTTCGTTTCTCCATTTCTTTCTTCGATTGTCCGTTTCTTTCTTCGTTTCTCCGTTTCCTGGTTCGTTCCTCCGTTTATTTCTTCGTTTCTACATTTATTTCTCCGTTTCTCCGTTTCTTTCTTCGTTACTCCGTTTCTTTCATCGTATCTCCGTTTCTTTCTTCGTTTCTCCGTTTCTTTCTTCGTTTCTCCGGTTCTTTCTTCGTTTCTCCTGTTCTTTCTTCGTTTCTCCGTTTCTTTGTTCGTTTCTCCGTTCCTTTCTCCGTTTCTCGGTTTATTTCTTCGTTTCTCCATTTATTTCTCCGTTTCTCCGTTTCTTTCTCCGTTCCTCCGTTTCTTTCTTCGTTTCTTTCTTCGTTTCACCGTTTATTTCTTCGTTTATCCATTTATTTCTCCGTTTCTCCGTTTCTTTTTTCGTTACTCCGTTTCTTTCATCGAATCTCCGTTTCTTTCTTCGTTTCTCCGTTTCTTTCTTCGTTTCTCCGTTCCTTTCTTCGTTTCTCCGTTTATTTCTTCGTTTCTCCATTTATTTCTTCGTTTCTCCGTTTCTTTCTTCGTCTCTCCGTTTCTTTCTTCGTTTCTCCGTTTCTTTGTTCGTTTCTCCGTTTCTTTCTTCGTTTCTCCGTTCCTTTCTTCGTTTCTCCGTTTATTTCTTCGTTTCTCCATTTATTTCTCCGTTTCTCCGTTTCTTTCTTCGTTTCTCCGTTTCCTTGTTCGTTTCTCCGTTTATTTCTTCGTTTATCCATTTATTTCTCCGTTTCTCCGTTTCTTCCCTCGTTTCTCCATTTATTTCTCCGTTTCTACGTTTCTTTGTTCGTTTCTCCGTTTCTTTGTTCGTTTCTCCGTTTCTTTCTTCGTTTCTCCGTTTCTTTCTTCGTGTCTCCGTTTCTTTCTTCGTTTCTCCGTTTCTTTCTTCGTTTCTCCGTTTATTTTTTCGTATCTCCGTTTCTTTCTTCGTTTCTCCGTTTCTTTCTTCGTTTCTCCATTTCTTTCTTCGATTGTCCGTTTCTTTCTTCGTTTCTCCGTTTCCTGGTTCGTTCCTCCGTTTATTTCTTCGTTTCTACATTTATTTCTCCGTTTCTCCGTTTCTTTCTTCGTTACTCCGTTTCTTTCATCGTATCTCCGTTTCTTTCTTCGTTTCTCCGTTTCTTTCTTCGTTTCTCCGGTTCTTTCTTCGTTTCTCCTGTTCTTTCTTCGTTTCTCCGTTTCTTTCTTCGTTTCTCCGTTTCTTTGTTCGTTTCTCCGTTCCTTTCTCCGTTTCTCGGTTTATTTCTTCGTTTCTCCATTTATTTCTCCGTTTCTCCGTTTCTTTCTCCGTTCCTCCGTTTCTTTCTTCGTTTCTTTCTTCGTTTCACCGTTCATTTCTTCGTTTATCCATTTATTTCTCCGTTTCTCCGTTTCTTTTTTCGTTACTCCGTTTCTTTCATCGAATCTCCGTTTCTTTCTTCGTTTCTCCGTTCCTTTCTTCGTTTCTCCGTTCCTTTCTTCGTTTCTCCGTTTATTTCTTCGTTTCTCCATTTATTTCTCCGTTTCTCCGTTTCTTTCTTCGTTTGTCCGTTTCCTTGTTCGTTTCTCCGTTTATTTCTTCGTTTCTCCATTTATTTCTCCGTTTCTCCGTTTGTTTCTTCGTTTCTCCGTTTCTTTCATCGAATCTCCGTTTCTTTCTTCGTTTCTCCGTTTCTTTCTTCGTTTCTCCGTTCCTTTCTTCGTTTCTCCGTTTATTTCTTCGTTTCTCCGTTTCCTTGTTCGTTCCTCCGTTTATTTCTTCGCTTCTCCATTTATTTCTCCGTTTCTCCGTTTCTTTCTTCGTGTCTCCGTTTCTTTGTTCGTTTCTCCGTTTCTTTCTTCGTTTCTCCGGTTCTTTCTTCGTTTCTCCGTTTCTTTCTTCGTTTCTCCGTTTCTTTCTTCGTTTCTCCGTTTCTTTGTTCGTTTCTCCGTTTCTTTCTCCGTTTCTCGGTTTATTTCTTCGTTTCTCCATTGTTTTCTCCGTTTCTCCGTTTCTTTCTTCGTTTCTCCGTTTCTTTCTTCCTTTCTTTCTTTGTTTCTCCGTTTATTTCTTCGTTTATCCATTTATTTCTCCGTTTCTTTCTTCGTTACTCCGTTTCTTTCATCGAATCTCCGTTTCTTTCTTCGTTTCTCCGTTTCTTTCTTCGTTTCGCCGTTCCTTTCTTCGTTTCTCGGTTTATTTCTTCGTTTCTCCATTTATTTCTCCGTTTCTCCGTTTCATTCTTCGTTTGTCCGTTTCCTTGCTCGTTTCTCCGTTTATTTCTTTGTTTCTCCATTTCTTTCTCCGTTTCTCCGTTTCTTTCTCCGTTTCCCCGTTTCTTTCTTCGTTTCTCCGTTTCTTTCTTCGTTTCTCCGTTTATTTCTTCGTTTATCCATTTATTTCTCCGTTTCTCCGTTTCTTTCTTCGTTTCTCCGTTCCTTTCTCCGTTTCTCGGTTTATTTCTTCGTTTCTCCATTTATTTCTCCGTTTCTCCGTTTCTTTCTTCGTTACTCCGTTTCTTTCATCGTATCTCCGTTTCTTTCTTCGTTTCTCCGTTTCTTTCTTCGTTTCTCCGGTTCTTTCTTCGTTTCTCCTGTTCTTTCTTCGTTTCTCCGTTTCTTTCTTCGTTTCTCCGTTTCTTTGTTCGTTTCTCCGTTCCTTTCTCCGTTTCTCGGTTTATTTCTTCGTTTCTCCATTTATTTCTCCGTTTCTCCGTTTCTTTCTCCGTTCCTCCGTTTCTTTCTTCGTTTCTTTCTTCGTTTCACCGTTTATTTCTTCGTTTATCCATTTATTTCTCCGTTTCTCCGTTTCTTTTTTCGTTACTCCGTTTCTTTCATCGAATCTCCGTTTCTTTCTTCGTTTCTCCGTTCCTTTCTTCGTTTCTCCGTTCCTTTCTTCGTTTCTCCGTATATTTCTTCGTTTCTCCATTTATTTCTCCGTTTCTCCGTTTCTTTCTTCGTTTGTCCGTTTCCTTGTTCGTTTCTCCGTTTATTTCTTCGTTTCTCCATTTATTTCTCCGTTTCTCCGTTTGTTTCTTCGTTTCTCCGTTTCTTTCATCGAATCTCCGTTTCTTTCTTCGTTTCTCCGTTTCTTTCTTCGTTTCTCCGTTCCTTTCTTCGTTTCTCCGTTTATTTCTTCGTTTCTCCGTTTCCTTGTTCGTTCCTCCGTTTATTTCTTCGCTTCTCCATTTATTTCTCCGTTTCTCCGTTTCTTTCTTCGTGTCTCCGTTTCTTTGTTCGTTTCTCCGTTTCTTTCTTCGTTTCTCCGGTTCTTTCTTCGTTTCTCCGTTTCTTTCTTCGTTTCTCCGTTTCTTTCTTCGTTTCTCCGTTTCTTTGTTCGTTTCTCCGTTTCTTTCTCCGTTTCTCGGTTTATTTCTTCGTTTCTCCATTGTTTTCTCCGTTTCTCCGTTTCTTTCTTCGTTTCTCCGTTTCTTTCTTCCTTTCTTTCTTTGTTTCTCCGTTTATTTCTTCGTTTATCCATTTATTTCTCCGTTTCTTTCTTCGTTACTCCGTTTCTTTCATCGAATCTCCGTTTCTTTCTTCGTTTCTCCGTTTCTTTCTTCGTTTCGCCGTTCCTTTCTTCGTTTCTCCGTTTATTTCTTCGTTTCTCCATTTATTTCTCCGTTTCTCCGTTTCATTCTTCGTTTGTCCGTTTCCTTGCTCGTTTCTCCGTTTATTTCTTTGTTTCTCCATTTCTTTCTCCGTTTCTCCGTTTCTTTCTCCGTTTCCCCGTTTCTTTCTTCGTTTCTCCGTTTCTTTCTTCGTTTCTCCGTTTATTTCTTCGTTTATCCATTTATTTCTCCGTTTCTCCGTTTCTTTCTTCGTTACTCCGTTTCTTTCATCGAATCTCCGTTTCTTACTTCGTTTCTCCGTTTCTTTCTTCGTTTCTCCGTTCCTTTCTTCGTTTCTCCGTTTATTTCTTCGTTTCTCCGTTTCTTTCTTCGTTTCTCCGTTTATTTCTTCGTTTATCCATTTATTTCTCCGTTTCTTTCTTCGTTACTCCGTTTCTTTCTTCGTTACTCCGTTTCTTTCATCGAATCTCCGTTTCTTACTTCGTTTCTCCGTTTCTTTCTTCGTTTCTCCGTTCCTTTCTTCGTTTCTCCGTTTATTTCTTCGTTTCTCCATTTATTTCTCCGTTTCTTTCTTCGTTTGTCCGTTTCCTTGTTCGTTTCTCCGTTTATTTCTTCGTTTCTCCATTTATTTCTCCGTTTCTCCGTTTGTTTCTTCGTTTCTCCGTTTCTTTCATCGAATCTCCGTTTCTTTCTTCGTTTCTCCGTTTCTTTCTTCGTTTCTCCGTTCCTTTCTTCGTTTCTCCGTTTATTTCTTCGTTTCTCCATTTATTTCTCCGTTTCTCCGTTTCTTTCTCCGTTCCTCCGTTTCTTTCTTCGTTTCACCGTTTATTTCTTCGTTTATCCATTTATTTCTCCGTTTCTCCGTTTCTTTCTTCGTTACTCCGTTTCTTTCATCGAATCTCCGTTTCTTTCTTCGTTTCTCCGTTTCTTTCTTCGTTTCTCCGTTCCTTTCTTCGTTTCTCCGTTTATTTCTTCGTTTCTCCATTTATTTCTCCGTTTCTCCGTTTCTTTCTTCGTTTCTCCGTTTCTTTGTTCGTTTCTCCGTTTCTTTGTCCGTTTCTCCGGTTCTTTCTTCGTTTCTACTATTCTTTCTTCGTTTCTCCGTTTCTTTCTTCGTGTCTCCGTTTCTTTCTTCGTTTCTCCGTTTCTTTCTTCGTTTCTCCGTTTATTTTTTCGTATCTCCGTTTCTTTCTTCGTTTCTCCGTTTCTTTCTTCGTTTCTCCATTTCTTTCTTCGATTCTCCGTTTCTTTCTTCGTTTCTCCGTTTCCTGGTTCGTTCCTCCGTTTATTTCTTCGTTTCTACATTTATTTCTCCGTTTCTCCGTTTCTTTCTTCGTTTCTCCGTTTCTTTGTTGGTTTCTCCGTTCCTTTCTCCGTTTCTCGGTCTATTTCTTCGCTTCTCCATTTATTTCTCCGTTTCTCCGTTTCTTTCTCCGTTCCTCCGTTTCTTTCTTCGTTTCACCGTTTATTTCTTCGTTTATCCATTTATTTCTCCGTTTCTGCGTTTCTTTCTTCGTTACTCCGTTTCTTTCATCGAATCTCCGTTTCTTTCTTCGTTTCTCCGTTTCTTTCTTCGTTTCTCCGATCCTTTCTTCGTTTCTCCGTTTATTTCTTCGTTTCTCCATTTATTTCTCCGTTTCTTTCTTCGTTTGTCCGTTTCCTTGTTCGTTTCTCCGTTTATTTCTTCGTTTCTCCATTTATTTCTCCGTTTCTCCGTTTGTTTCTTCGTTTCTCCGTTTCTTTCATCGAATCTCCGTTTCTTTCTTCGTTTCTCCGTTTCTTTCTTCGTTTCTCCGTTCCTTTCTTCGTTTCTCCGTTTATTTCTTCGTTTCTCCATTTATTTCTCCGTTTCTCCGTTTCTTTCTCCGTTCCTCCGTTTCTTTCTTCGTTTCACCGTTTATTTCTTCGTTTATCCATTTATTTCTCCGTTTCTCCGTTTCTTTCTTCGTTACTCCGTTTCTTTCATCGAATCTCCGTTTCTTTCTTCGTTTCTCCGTTTCTTTCTTCGTTTCTCCGTTCCTTTCTTCGTTTCTCCGTTTATTTCTTCGTTTCTCCACTTATTTCTCCGTTTCTTTCTTCGTTTGTCCGTTTCCTTGTTCGTTTCTCCGTTTATTTCTTCGTTTCTCCATTTATTTCTCCGTTTCTCCGTTTGTTTCTTCGTTTCTCCGTTTCTTTCATCGAATCTCCGTTTCTTTCTTCGTTTCTCCGTTTCTTTCTTCGTTTCTCCGTTCCTTTCTTCGTTTCTCCGTTTATTTCTTCGTTTCTCCATTTATTTCTCCGTTTCTCCGTTTCTTTCTTCGTTTCTCCGTTTCCTTGTTCGTTTCTCCGTTTATTTCTTCGTTTCTCCATTTATTTCTCCGTTTCTCCGTTTCCTTCTTCGTGTCTCCGTTTCTTTGTTCGTTTCTCCGTTTCTTTCTTCGTTTCTCCGGTTCTTTCTTCGTTTCTCCGTTTCTTTCTTCGTTTCTCCGTTTCTTTCTTCGTATCTCCGTTTCTTTGTTCGTTTCTCCGTTTCTTTCTCCGTTTCTCGGGTTATTTCTTCGTTTCTCCATTGTTTTCTCCGTTTCTCCGTTTCTTTCTTCGTTTCTCCGTTTCTTTCTTCGTTTCGTTGTTCGTTTCTCCGTTTCTTTGTTCGTTTCTCCGGTTCTTTCTTCGTTTCTCCGTTTCTTTCTTCGTTTCTCCGTGTCTTTCTTCGTTTCTCCGTTTCTTTGTTCGTTTCACCGTTTCTTTCTCCGTTTCTCGGTTTATTTCTTCGTTTCTCCATTGTTTTCTCCGTTTCTCCGTTTCTTTCTTCGTTTCTCCGTTTCTTTCTCCGTTTCTTTCTTCGTATCTCCGTTTCTTTGTTCGTTTCTCCGTTTCTTTCTCCGTTTCTCGGTTTATTTCTTCGTTTCTCCATTGTTTTCTCCGTTTCTCCGTTTCTTTGTTCGTTTCTCCGTTTCTTTCTTCGTTTCTCCGGTTCTTTCTTCGTTTCTCCGTTTCTTTCTTCGTTTCTCCGTTTCTTTCTTCGTATCTCCGTTTCTTTGTTCGTTTCTCCGTTTCTTTCTCCGTTTCTCGGGTTATTTCTTCGTTTCTCCATTGTTTTCTCCGTTTCTCCGTTTCTTTCTTCGTTTCTCCGTTTCTTTCTTCGTTTCGTTGTTCGTTTCTCCGTTTCTTTGTTCGTTTCTCCGGTTCTTTCTTCGTTTCTCCGTTTCTTTCTTCGTTTCTCCGTGTCTTTCTTCGTTTCTCCGTTTCTTTGTTCGTTTCACCGTTTCTTTCTCCGTTTCTCGGTTTATTTCTTCGTTTCTCCATTGTTTTCTCCGTTTCTCCGTTTCTTTCTTCGTTTCTCCGTTTCTTTCTTCGTTTCTTTCTGTGTTTCTCCGTTTATTTCTTCGTTTATCCATTTATTTCTCCGTTTCTCCGTTTCTTTCTTCGTTACTCCGTTTCTTTCATCGAATCTCCGTTTCTTTCTTCGTTTCTCCGTTTCTTTCTTCGTTTCGCCGTTCCTTTCTTCGTTTCTCCGTTTATTTCTTCGTTTCTCCATTTATTTCTCCGTTTCTCTGTTTCATTCTTCGTTTGTCCGTTTCCTTGTTCGTTTCTCCGTTTATTTCTTTGTTTCTCCATTTATTTCTCCGATTCTCCGTTTCTATCTCCGTTTCTTTCTCCGTTTCTCCGTTTCTTTCTTCGTTTCTCCGTTTCTTTCTTCGTTTCTCCGTTCCTTTCTTCGTTTCTCCATTTATTTCTCCGTTTCTCCGTTTCTTTCTTCGTTTCTCCGTTTCTTTGTTCGTTTCTCCGTTTCTTTGTCCGTTTCTCCTGTTCTTTCTTCGTTTCTACTATTCTTTCTTCGTTTCTCCATTTATTTCTCCGTTTCTCCGTTTCTTTCTTCGTTACTCCGTTTCTTTCATCGAATCTCCGTTTCTTTCTTCGTTTCTCCGTTTCTTTCTTCGTTTCTCCGTTCCTTTCTTCGTTTCTGCGTTTATTTCTTCGTTTCTCCATTTATTTCTCCGTTTCTCCGTTTCTTTCTTCGTTTCTCCGTTTCTTTGTTCATTTCTCCGTTTCTTCCATCGTTTCTCCGTTTCCTTCTTCGTTTCTCCGTTTCTTTCTTCGTTTCTCCGTTTCTTTCTTCGTTTCTCCGTTTCTTTGTTCGCTTCTCCGTTTCTTTCTTCGTTTCTCCGTTTCTTTCCTCGTTTCTCCGTTTCTTTCTTCGTTTCTCAATTTATTACTCCGTTTCTACGTTTCTTTGTTCGTTTCTCCGTTTCCTTGTTCGTTTCTCCGTTTCTTTCTTCGTTTCTCCGTTTCTTTCTTCGTGTCTCCGTTTCTTTCATCGTTTCTCCGTTTCTTTATTCGTTGCTCCGATTCTTTCTTCGTTTCTCCGTTTCTTTGTTCGTTTCTCCGTTTATTTCTTCGTTTCTCCATTTATTTCTCCGTTTCTCCGTTTCTTTCTTCGTTTCTCCGTTTCTTTGTTCGTTTCTCCGTTTCTTTCTTCGTTTCTCCGGTTCTTTCTTCGTTTCTCCTGTTCTTTCTTCGTTTCACCGTTTCTTTCTTCGTTTCTCCGTTTCTTTGTTCGTTTCTCCGTTCCTTTCTCCGTTTCTCGGTTTATTTCTTCGTTTCTCCGTTTCTTTCTTCGTTTCTCCTGTTCTTTCTTCGTTTCTCCGTTTCTTTCTTCGTTTCTCCGTTTCTTTGTTCGTTTCTCCGTTCCTTTCTCCGTTTCTCGGTTTATTTCTTCGTTTCTCCATTTATTTCTCCGTTTCTCCGTTTCTTTCTCCGTTCCTCCGTTTCTTTCTTCGTTTCTTTCTTCGTTTCACCGTTTATTTCTTCGTTTATCCATTTATTTCTCCGTTTCTCCGTTTCTTTTTTCGTTACTCCGTTTCTTTCAGCGAATCTCCGTTTCTTTCTTCGTTTCTCCGTTTCTTTCTTCGTTTCTCCGTTCCTTTCTTCGTTTCTCCGTTTATTTCTTCGTTTCTCCATTTATTTCTCCGTTTCTCCGTTTCTTTCGTCGTTTCTCCGTTTCTTTCTTCGTTTCTCCGTTTCTTTGTTCGTTTCTCCGTTTCTTTCTCCGTTTCTCGGTTAATTTCTTCGTTTCTCCATTTATTTCTCCGTTTCTCCGTTTCTTTCTTCGTTTCTCCGTTTCCTTGTTCGTTTCTCCGTTTATTTCTTCGTTTCTCTATTTATATCTCCGTTTCTCCGTTTCTTTCTTCGTGTCTCCGTTTCTTTGTTCGTTTCTCCGTTTCTTTCTTCGTTTCTCCGTTTCTTTCCTCGTTTCTCCGTTTCTTTCTTCGTTTCTCAATTTATTACTCCGTTTCTACGTTTCTTTGTTCGTTTCTCCGTTTCTTTGTTCGTTTCTCCGTTTCTTTGTTCGTTTCTCCGTTTCTTTGTTCGTTTCTCCGTTTCTTTGTTCGTTTCTCCGTTTCTTTCTCCGTTTCTCGGTTTATTTCTTCGTTTCTCCATTGTTTTCTCCGTTTCTCCGTTTCTTTCTTCGTTTCTCCGTTTCTTTCTTCGTTTCTTTCTTCGTTTCTCCATTTATTTCTTCGTTTATCCATTTATTTCTCCGTTTCTCCGTTTCTTTCTTCGTTATTCCGTTTCTTTCATCGAATCTTCGTTTCTTTCTTCGTTTCTCCGTTTCTTTCTTCGTTTCGCCGTTCCTTTCTCCGTTTCTCCGTTTCTTTCTTCGTTACTCCGTTTCTTTCATCGAATCTCCGTTTCTTTCTTCGTTTCTCCGTTTCTTTCTTCGTTTCTCCGTTTATTTCTTCGTTTCTCCATTTATTTCTCCGTTTCTCCGTTTCTTTCTCCGTTTCTGCGTTTCTTTCTTCGTTTCTCCGTTTCTTTCTTCGTTTCTCCATTTATTTCTCCGTTTCTCCGTTTCTTTCTTCGTTTCTCCGTTTCCTTGTTCGTTTCTCCGTTTATTTCTTTGTTTCTCCATTTATTTCTCCGTTTCTCCGTTTCTTTCTTCGTTTCTCCGTTTCTTTGTTCGTTTCTCCGTTTCTTTCTCCGTTTCTCGGTTTATTTCTTCGTTTCTCCATTGTTTTCTCCGTTTCTCCGTTTCTTTCTTCGTTTCTTTCTTCGTTTCTCCGTTTCTTTCTTCGTTTCTCCATTTATTTCTCCGTTTCTCCGTTTCTTTCTTCGTTTCTCCGTTTCTTTGTTCGTTTCTCCGGTTCTTTCTTCGTTTCTCCGTTTCTTTCTTCGTTTCTCCGTTTCTTTCTCCGTTTCTCGGTTAATTTCTTCGTTTATCCATTTATTTCTCCGTTTCTCCGTTTCTTTCTTCGTTACTCCGTTTCTTTCATCGAATCTCCGTTTCTTTCTTCGTTTCTCCGTTTCTTTCTTCGTTTCGCCGTTCCTTTCTCCGTTTCTCCGTTTCTTTCTTCGTTACTCCGTTTCTTTCATCGAATCTCCGTTTCTTTCTTCTTTTCTCCGTTTCTTTCTTCGTTTCTCCGTTTATTTCTTCGTTTCTCCATTTATTTCTCCGTTTCTCCGTTTCTTTCTCCGTTTCTGCGTTTCTTTCTTCGTTTCTCCGTTTCTTTCTTCGTTTCTCCATTTATTTCTCCGTTTCTCCGTTTCTTTCTTCGTTTCTCCGTTTCCTTGTTCGTTTCTCCGTTTATTTCTTTGTTTCTCCATTTATTTCTCCGTTTCTCCGTTTCTTTCTTCGTTTCTCCGTTTCTTTGTTCGTTTCTCCGTTTCTTTCTCCGTTTCTCGGTTTATTTCTTCGTTTCTCCATTGTTTTCTCCGTTTCTCCGTTTCTTTCTTCGTTTCTCCGTTTCTTTCTTCGTTTCTTTGTTCGTTTCTCCGTTTCTTTGTTCGTTTCTCCGGTTCTTTCTTCGTTTCTCCGTTTCTTTCTTCGTTTCTCCGTTTCTTTCTTCGTTTCTCCGTTTCTTTGTTCGTTTCTCCGTTTCTTTCTCCGTTTCTCGGTTAATTTCTTCGTTTCTCCATTTATTTCTCCGTTTCTCCGTTTCTTTCTTCGTTTCTCCGTTTCCTTGTTCGTTTCTCCGTTTATTTCTTCGTTTCTCCATTTATATCTCCGTTTCTCCGTTTCTTTCTTCGTGTCTCCGTTTCTTTGTTTGTTTCTCCGTTTCTTTCTTCGTTTCTCCGGTTCTTTCTTCGTTTCTACGTTTCTTTCTTCGTTTCTCCGTTTCTTTGTTCGTTTCTCCGTTTCTTTGTTCGTTTCTCCGTTTCTTTCTCCGTTTCTCGGTTTATTTCTTCGTTTCTCCATTGTTTTCTCCGTTTCTCCGTTTCTTTCTTCGTTTCTCCGTTTCTTTCTTCGTTTCTTTCTTCGTTTCTCCGTTTATTTCTTTGTTTCTCCATTTATTTCTCCGTTTCTCCGTTTCTTTCTTCGTTTCTCCGTTTCTTTGTTCGTTTCTCCGTTTCTTTCTCCGTTTCTCGGTTTATTTCTTCGTTTCTCCATTGTTTTCTCCGTTTCTCCGTTTCTTTCTTCGTTTCTCCGTTTCTTTCTTCGTTTCTTTGTTCGTTTCTCCGTTTCTTTCTTCGTTTCTCCGGTTCTTTCTTCGTTTCTCCGTTTCTTTCTTCGTTTCTCCGTTTCTTTCTTCGTTTCTCCGTTTCTTTGTTCGTTTCTCCGTTTCTTTCTCCGTTTCTCGGTTAATTTCTTCGTTTATCCATTCATTTCTCCGTTTCTCCGTTTCTTTCTTCGTTACTCCGTTTCTTTCATCGAATCTCCGTTTCTTTCTTCGTTTCTCCGTTTCTTTCTTCGTTTCGCCGTTCCTTTCTCCGTTTCTCCGTTTCTTTCTTCGTTTCTACGTTTCTTTCTTCGTTTCTCCGTTTCTTTCTTCGTTTCTCCGTTTCTTTCTCCGTTTCTCGGTTAATTTCTTCGTTTCTCCATTTATTTCCCCGTTTCTCCGTTTCTTCCTTCGTTTCTCCGTTTCTTTCTTCGTTTCTCCGTTTCTTTGTTCGTTTCTCCGTTTCTTTGTTCGTTTCTCCGGTTCTTTCTTCGTTTCTCCGTTTCTTTCTTCGTTTCTCCGTTTCTTTGTTCGTTTCTCCGTTTCTTTGTTCGTTTCTCCGCTTCTTTCTCCGTTTCTCGGTTAATTTCTTCGTTTCTCCATTTATTTCTGCGTTTCTCCGTTTCTTTCTTCGTTTCTCCGATTCTTTGTTCGTTTCTCCGTTTCTTTGATCGTTTCTCCGTTTCTTTCTAAGTATCTCCGTTTCTTTGATCGTTTCTCCGTTTCTTTCTTCGTTTCTCCGTTTCTTTGTTCGTTTCTCCGTTTCTTTGTTCGTTTCTCCGGTTCTTTCTTCGTTTCTACGTTTCTTTCTTCGTTTCTCCGTTTCTTTCTTCGTTTCTCCGTTTCTTTGTTCGTTTCTCCGTTTCTTTCTCCGGTTCGCGGTTAATTTCTTCGTTTCTCCATTTATTTCCCCGTTTCTCCGTTTCTTCCTTCGTTTCTCCGATTCTTTCTTCGTTTCTCCGTTTCTTTGTTCGTTTCTCCGTTTCTTTGTTCGTTTCTCCGGTTCTTTCTTCGTTTCTCCGTTTCTTTCTTCGTTTCTCCGTTTCTTTCTTCGTTTCTCCGTTTCTTTGTTCGTTTCTCCGCTTCTTTCTCCGTTTCTCGGTTAATTTCTTCGTTTCTCCATTTATTTCTGCGTTTCTCCGTTTCTTTCTTCGTTTCTCCGATTCTTTGTTCGTTTCTCCGTTTCTTTGATCGTTTCTCCGTTTCTTTCTAAGTATCTCCGTTTCTTTGTTCGTTTATCCGTTTCTTTCTCCGTTTCTCGGTTTATTTCTTCGCTTCTCCATTTATTTCTCCGTTTCTCCGTTTCTTTCTTCGTTTCTCCGTTTCCTTGTTCGTTTCTCCGTTTATTTCTTCGTTTCTCCATTTATATCTCCGTTTCTCCGTTTCTTTCTTCGTGTCTCCGTTTCTTTGTTCGTTCCTCCGTTTCTTTCTTCGTTTCTCCGGTTCTTTCTTCGTTTCTCCATTGTTTTCTCCGTTTCTCCGTTTCTTTCTTCGTTTCTCCGTTTCTTTCTTCGTTTCTTTCTTCGTTTCTCCGTTTCTTTCTTCGTTTCTCCATTTATTTCTCCGTTTCTCCGTTTCTTTCTTCGTTTCTCCGTTTCCTTGTTCGTTTCTCCGTTTATTTCTTTGTTTCTCCATTTATTTCTCCGTTTCTCCGTTTCTTTCTTCGTTTCTCCGTTTCTTTGTTCTTTTCTCCGTTTCTTTCTCCGTTTCTCGGCTTATTTCTTCGTTTCTCCATTGTTTTCTCCGTTTCTCCGTTTCTTTCTTCGTTTCTCCGTTTCTTTCTTCGTTTCTTTCTTCGTTTCTCCGTTTCTTTCTTCGTTTCTCCATTTATTTCTCCGTTTCTCCGTTTCTTTCTTCGTTTCTCCGTTTCCTTGTTCGTTTCTCCGTTTATTTCTTTGTTTCTCCATTTATTTCTCCGTTTCTCCGTTTCTTTCTTCGTTTCTCCGTTTCTTTGTTCGTTTCTCCGTTTCTTTCTCCGTTTCTCGGTTTATTTCTTCGTTTCTCCATTGTTTTCTCCGTTTCTCCGTTTCTTTCTTCGTTTCTCCGTTTCTTTCTTCGTTTCTTTGTTCGTTTCTCCGTTTCTTTCTTCGTTTCTCCGGTTCTTTCTTCGTTTCTCCGTTTCTTTCTTCGTTTCTCCGTTTCTTTCTTCGTTTCTCCGTTTCTTTGTTCGTTTCTCCGTTTTTCTCCGTTTCTCGGTTAATTTCTTCGTTTATCCATTTATTTCTCCGTTTCTCCGTTTCTTTCTTCGTTACTCCGTTTCTTTCATCGAATCTCCGTTTCTTTCTTCGTTTCTCCGTTTCTTTCTTCGTTTCGCCGTTCCTTTCTCCGTTTCTCCGTTTCTTTCTTCGTTACTCCGTTTCTTTCATCGAATCTCCGTTTCTTTCTTCGTTTCTCCGTTTCTTTCTTCGTTTCTCCGTTTATTTCTTCGTTTCTCCATTTATTTCTGCGTTTCTCCGTTTCTTTCTTCGTTTCTCCGTTTCTTTGTTCGTTTCTCCGTTTCTTTCTCCGTTTCTCGGTTTATTTCTTCGTTTCTCCATTGTTTTCTCCGTTTCTCCGTTTCTTTCTTCGTTTCTCCGTTTCTTTCTTCGTTTCTTTGTTCGTTTCTCCGTTTCTTTCTTCGTTTCTCCGGTTCTTTCTTCGTTTCTCCGTTTCTTTCTTCGTTTCTCCGTTTCTTTCTTCGTTTCTCCGTTTCTTTGTTCGTTTCTCCGTTTCTTTCTCCGTTTCTCGGTTAATTTCTTCGTTTATCCATTTATTTCTCCGTTTCTCCGTTTCTTTCTTCGTTACTCCGTTTCTTTCATCGAATCTCCGTTTCTTTCTTCGTTTCTCCGTTTCTTTCTTCGTTTCGCCGATCCTTTCTCCGTTTCTCCGTTTCTTTCTTCGTTTCTACGTTTCTTTCTTCGTTTCTCCGTTTCTTTCTTCGTTTCTCCGTTTCTTTCTCCGTTTCTCGGTTAATTTCTTCGTTTCTCCATTTATTTCCCCGTTTCTCCGTTTCTTCCTTCGTTTCTCCGTTTCTTTCTTCGTTTCTCCGTTTCTTTGTTCGTTTCTCCGTTTCTTTGTTCGTTTCTCCGGTTCTTTCTTCGTTTCTCCGTTTCTTTCTTCGTTTCTCCGTTTCTTTGTTCGTTTCTCCGTTTCTTTGTTCGTTTCTCCGCTTCTTTCTCCGTTTCACGGTTAATTTCTTCGTTTCTCCATTTATTTCTGCGTTTCTCCGTTTCTTTCTTCCTTTCTCCGATTCTTTGTTCGTTTCTCCGTTTCTTTGATCGTTTCTCCGTTTCTTTCTAAGTATCTCCGTTTCTTTGATCGTTTCTCCGTTTCTTTCTTCGTTTCTCCGTTTCTTTGTTCGTTTCTGCGTTTCTTTGTTCGTTTCTCCGGTTCTTTCTTCGTTTCTACGTTTCTTTCTTCGTTTCTCCGTTTCTTTCTTCGTTTCTCCGTTTCTTTGTTCGTTTCTCCGTTTCTTTCTCCGGTTCGCGGTTAATTTCTTCGTTTCTCCATTTATTTCCCCGTTTCTCCGTTTCTTCCTTCGTTTCTCCGTTTCTTTCTTCGTTTCTCCGTTTCTTTGTTCGTTTCTCCGTTTCTTTGTTCGTTTCTCCGGTTCTTTCTTCGTTTCTCCGTTTCTTTCTTCGTTTCTCCGTTTCTTTCATCGTTTCTCCGTTTCTTTGTTCGTTTCTCCGCTTCTTTCTCCGTTTCTCGGTTAATTTCTTCGTTTCTCCATTTATTTCTGCGTTTCTCCGTTTCTTTCTTCGTTTCTCCGATTCTTTGTTCGTTTCTCCGTTTCTTTGATCGTTTCTCCGTTTCTTTCTAAGTATCTCCGTTTCTTTGTTCGTTTATCCGTTTCTTTCTCCGTTTCTCGGTTTATTTCTTCGCTTCTCCATTTATTTCTCCGTTTCTCCGTTTCTTTCTTCGTTTCTCCGTTTCCTTGTTCGTTTCTCCGTTTATTTCTTCGTTTCTCCATTTATATCTCCGTTTCTCCGTTTCTTTCTTCGTGTCTCCGTTTCTTTGTTCGTTCCTCCGTTTCTTTCTTCGTTTCTCCGGTTCTTTCTTCGTTTCTCCATTTCTTTCTTCGTTTCTCCGTTTCTTTGTTCGTTTCTCCGTTTCTTTGTTCGTTTCTCCGTTTCTTTCTCCGTTTCTCGGTTTATTTCTTCGTTTCTCCATTGTTTTCTCCGTTTCTCCGTTTCTTTCTTCGTTTCTCCGTTTCTTTCTTCGTTTCTTTCTTCGTTTCTCCGTTTCTTTCTTCGTTTCTCCATTTATTTCTCCGTTTCTCCGTTTCTTTCTTCGTTTCTCCGTTTCCTTGTTCGTTTCTCCGTTTATTTCTTTGTTTCTCCATTTATTTCTCCGTTTCTCCGTTTCTTTCTTCGTTTCTCCGTTTCTTTGTTCTTTTCTCCGTTTCTTTCTCCGTTTCTCGGCTTATTTCTTCGTTTCTCCATTGTTTTCTCCGTTTCTCCGTTTCTTTCTTCGTTTCTCCGTTTCTTTCTTCGTTTCTTTCTTCGTTTCTCCGTTTCTTTCTTCGTTTCTCCATTTATTTCTCCGTTTCTCCGTTTCTTTCTTCGTTTCACCGTTTCCTTGTTCGTTTCTCCGTTTATTTCTTTGTTTCTCCATTTATTTCTCCGTTTCTCCGTTTCTTTCTTCGTTTCTCCGTTTCTTTGTTCGTTTCTCCGTTTCTTTCTCCGTTTCTCGGTTTATTTCTTCGTTTCTCCATTGTTTTCTCCGTTTCTCCGTTTCTTTCTTCGTTTCTCCGTTTCTTTCTTCGTTTCTTTGTTCGTTTCTCCGTTTCTTTCTTCGTTTCTCCGGTTCTTTCTTCGTTTCTCCGTTTCTTTCTTCGTTTCTCCGTTTCTTTCTTCGTTTCTCCGTTTCTTTGTTCGTTTCTCCGTTTCTTTCTCCGTTTCTCGGTTAATTTCTTCGTTTATCCATTTATTTCTCCGTTTCTCCGTTTCTTTCTTCGTTACTCCGTTTCTTTCATCGAATCTCCGTTTCTTTCTTCGTTTCTCCGTTTCTTTCTTCGTTTCGCCGTTCCTTTCTCCGTTTCTCCGTTTCTTTCTTCGTTACTCCGTTTCTTTCATCGAATCTCCGTTTCTTTCTTCGTTTCTCCGTTTCTTTCTTCGTTTCTCCGTTTATTTCTTCGTTTCTCCATTTATTTCTCCGTTTCTCCGTTTCTTTCTTCGTTTCTCCGTTTCTTTGTTCGTTTCTCCGTTTCTTTGTTCGTTTCTCCGGTTCTTTCTTCGTTTCTACGTTTCTTTCTTCGTTTCTCCGTTTCTTTCTTCGTTTCTCCGTTTCTTTCTCCGTTTCTCGGTTAATTTCTTCGTTTCTCCATTTATTTCCCCGTTTCTCCGTTTCTTCCTTCGTTTCTCCGTTTCTTTCTTCGTTTCTCCGTTTCTTTGTTCGTTTCTCCGTTTCTTTGTTCGTTTCTCCGGTTCTTTCTTCGTTTCTCCGTTTCTTTCTTCGTTTCTCCGTTTCTTTGTTCGTTTCTCCGTTTCTTTGTTCGTTTCTCCGCTTCTTTCTCCGTTTCTCGGTTAATTTCTTCGTTTCTCCAATTATTTCTGCGTTTCTCCGTTTCTTTCTTCGTTTCTCCGATTCTTTGTTCGTTTCTCCGTTTCTTTGATCGTGTCTCCGTTTCTTTCTAAGTATCTCCGTTTCTTTGATCGTTTCTCCGTTTCTTTCTTCGTTTCTCCGTTTCTTTGTTCGTTTCTCCGTTTCTTTGTTCGTTTCTCCGGTTCTTTCTTCGTTTCTACGTTTCTTTCTTCGTTTCTCCGTTTCTTTCTTCGTTTCTCCGTTTCTTTGTTCGTTTCTCCGCTTCTTTCTCCGTTTCTCGGTTAATTTCTTCGTTTCTCCATTTATTTCTGCGTTTCTCCGTTTCTTTCTTCGTTTCTCCGATTCTTTGTTCGTTTCTCCGTTTCTTTGATCGTTTCTCCGTTTCTTTCTAAGTATCTCCGTTTCTTTGTTCGTTTATCCGTTTCTTTCTCCGTTTCTCGGTTTATTTCTTCGCTTCTCCATTTATTTCTCCGATTCTCCGTTTCTTTCTGCGTTTCTCCGTTTCTTTCTCCATTTCTCCGTTTCTTTGTACGTTTCTCCGTTTCTATCTTCGTTTCTCCGTTTCTTTCTTCGTTTCTCCGTTTCTTTCTTCGTTTCTCCGTTTCATTCTTCGTTTCTCCGTTTCTTTCTTCGTTTCTCCGTTTCTTTCTTCGTTTCTCCGTTTCTTTCTTCGTTTCTCCGTTTCTTTCTTCGTTTCTCCGTTTCTTTCTTCGTTTCTCCGTTTCATTCTTCGTTTCTCCGTTTCTTTTTTCGTTTCTCCGTTTCTTTGTTCGTTTCTCCGTTTTTTTCTCCGTTTCTCGGTTAATTTCTTCGTTTCTCCATTTATTTCTCCGTTTCTCCGTTTCTTTCTTCGTTTCTCCGTTTCCTTGTTCGTTTCTCCGTTTATTTCTTCGTTTCTCCATTTATATCTCCGTTTCTCCGTTTCTTTCTTCGTTTCTCCGTTTCATTCTTCGTTTCTCCATTTCTTTCTTCGTTTCTCCGTTTCTTTCTTCGTCTCTCCGTTTCTGTCTTCGTTTCTCCATTTATTTCTCCGTTTCTCCGTTTCTTTCCCCGTTTCTCCGTTTCTTTGTTCGTTTCTCCGTTTCTTTGTTCGTTTCTCCGTTTCTTTCTTCGTCTCTCCGTTTCTGTCTTCGTTTCTACATTTATTTCTCCGTTTCTCCGTTTCTTTCTTCGTTTCTCCGTTTCTTTGTTCGTTTCTCCGATTCTTTGTTCGTTTCTCCGTTTCTTTGATCGTGTCTCCGTTTCCTTGTTCGTTTCTCCCTTTATTTCTTCGTTTCTCCATTTATTTCTCCGTTTCTTTCTTCGTATCTCCGTTTCTTTCTTCGTTTCTCCATTTCTTTCTTCGTTTCTCCGTTTCTTTCTTCGTCCCTCCGTTTCCTTCCTCGTTTCTCCGTTTCTTTCTTCGTTTCTACGTCTATTTCTTCGTTTCTCCATTTATTTCTTCGTTTCTCCATTTATTTCTCCATTTCTCCGTTTCTGTCTTCGTTTCTCCGTTTCTATGTTCGTTTCTCCGTTTCTTTGTTCGTTTCTCCGTTTCTTTTTCCGTTTCTCGGTTTATTTCTTCGTTTCTCCATTTCTTTCTGCGTTTCTCCGTTTCTTTCTCCATTTCTCCGTTTCTTTGTACGTTTCTCCGTTTCTATCTTCGTTTCTCCGTTTCTTTCTTCGTTTCTCCGTTTCTTTCTTCGTTTCTCCGTTTCATTCTTCGTTTCTCCGTTTCTTTCTTCGTTTCTCCGTTTCTTTCTTCGTTTCTCCGTTTCTTTCTTCGTTTCTCCGTTTCTTTCTTCGTTTCTCCGTTTCTTTCTTCGTTTCTCCGTTTCATTCTTCGTTTCTCCGTTTCTTTTTTCGTTTCTCCGTTTCTTTGTTCGTTTCTCCGTTTCTTTCTCCGTTTCTCGGTTAATTTCTTCGTTTCTCCATTTATTTCTCCGTTTCTCCGTTTCTTTCTTCGTTTCTCCGTTTCCTTGTTCGTTTCTCCGTTTATTTCTTCGTTTCTCCATTTATATCTCCGTTTCTCCGTTTCTTTCTTCGTTTCTCCGTTTCATTCTTCGTTTCTCCATTTCTTTCTTTGTTTCTCCGTTTCTTTCTTCGTCTCTCCGTTTCTGTCTTCGTTTCTCCATTTATTTCTCCGTTTCTCCGTTTCTTTCCCCGTTTCTCCGTTTCTTTGTTCGTTTCTCCGTTTCTTTGTTCGTTTCTCCGTTTCTTTCTTCGTCTCTCCGTTTCTGTCTTCGTTTCTACATTTATTTCTCCGTTTCTCCGTTTCTTTCTTCGTTTCTCCGTTTCTTTGTTCGCTTCTCCGATTCTTTGTTCGTTTCTCCGTTTCTTTGATCGTGTCTCCGTTTCTTTCTAAGTATCTCCGTTTCTTTGATCGTTTCTCCGTTTCTTTCTTCGTTTCTCCGTTTCTTTCTTCGTTTCTCCCTTTCTTTCTTCGTTTCTCCGTTTCTTTCTTCGTTTATCCGTTTCTTTCTTCGATTCTCCGTTTCTTTCTTCGTTTCTCCGTTTCCTTCTTCGTTTCTCCGTTTCTTCTATCGTTTCTTCGTTTCTCCGTTTCTTTCTTCGTTTCTCCGTTTATATTTTCGTTTCTCCATTTATTTCTCCGTTTCTTTCTTCGTTTCTCCGTTTCATTCTTCGTTTCTCCGTTTCTTTCTTCGTTTCTCCGTTTCTTTCTTCGTTTCTCCGTTTCTTTGTTCGTTTCTCCGTTTCTTTCTTCGTTTCTCCGTTTCCTTGTTCGTTTCTCCCTTTATTTCTTCGTTTCTCCATTTATTTCTCCGTTTCTTTCTTCGTATCTCCGTTTCTTTCTTCGTTTCTCCATTTCTTTCTTCGTTTCTCCGTTTCTTTCTTCGTCCCTCCGTTTCCTTCCTCGTTTCTCCGTTTCTTTCTTCGTTTCTACGTCTATTTCTTCGTTTCTCCATTTATTTCTTCGTTTCTCCATTTATTTCTCCATTTCTCCGTTTCTGTCTTCGTTTCTCCGTTTCTATGTTCGTTTCTCCGTTTCTTTGTTCGTTTCTCCGTTTCTTTTTCCGTTTCTCGGTTTATTTCTTCGTTTCTCCATTTATTTCTCCGTTTCTTTCTTCGTTTCTCCGTTTATTTCTTCGTTTCTCCATTTATTCCTCCGATTCTCCGTTTCTTTGTTCGTTTCTCCGTTTCTTTGTTCGTTTCCCCGTTTCTTTCTTCGTTTCTCAGTTTCTTTCTTCGTTTCTCCGTTTCTTTCTTCGTTTCTCCGTTTCCTTCTTCGTTTCTCCGTTTCCTTGTTCGTTTCTCCGTTTATTTCTTCGCTTCTCCAATTTTTTCTCCGTTCCTTTCGTCGTTTCTCCGTTTCTTTATTCGTTTCTCCGTTTCTTTCTTCGTTTCTCCGTCTATTTCTTCGTTTCTCCATTTATTTCTCCGTTTCTTTCTTCGTTTCTTCGCTTCTTTCTTCGTTACTCCGTTTCTTTCTTCTTTTCACCGTTTCTTTCTTCGTTTTTCCGTTTCTTTCTTCGTTTCTCCGTTTATTTCTTCGTTTCTCCATTTATTTCTCCGTTTCTCCGCTTATTTCTTCGATTCTCCATTTATTTCTCCGATTCTCCGTTCCTTTCTTCGTTTCTGCGTTTCTTTCTTCGATTCTCCGTTTCTTTCTTCGTTTCTCCGTTTATTTCTTCGTTTCTCCATTTATTTCTCCGTTTCTCCGTTTCTTTCTCCGTTTCTCCGTTTCTTTCTTCGTTTCTCCGTTTCTTTGTTCGTTTCCCCGTTTCTTTGTTCGTATCTCCGTTTCTTTCTACGTTTCTCGGTTTCGTTCTTCGTTTCTCCGTTTCTTTCCTCGTTTGTCCGTTTCCTTGTTCGTTTCCCCGTTTATTTCTTCGTTTCTCCATTTATTTCTCCGTTTCCTTCTTCGTTTCTCCGTTTCTTTCTTCGTTTCTCCGTTTCTTTCTTCGTTTCTCCGTTTCTTTGTTCGTTTCTCCGTTTCTTTCTTCGCTTCTCCGTTTCTTTGTTCGTTTCTCCGTTTCTTTCTCCGTTTCTCGGTCTATTTCTTCGTTTCTCCATTTATTTCTCCGATTCTCCGTTTCTTTCTTCGTTTCTCAGTTTCTTTCTTCGTTTCTCCGTTTCTTTCTTCGTTTCTCCGTTTCTTTCTTCGTTTCTCCGTTTCTTTCTTTGATTCTCCGTTTCTTTCTTCGTTTATCCGTTTCTTTCTTCGTTTCTCCGTTTCTTTCTTCGTTTCTCCGTTTCCTTCTTCGTTTCTCCGTTTCTTCTATCGTTTCTTCGTTTCTCCGTTTCTTTCTTCGTTTCTCCGTTTCTTTTATCGTTTCTTCGTTTCTCCGTTTCTTTCTTCGTTTCTCCATTTATATCTTCGTTTCTCCATTTATTTCTCCGTTTCTTTCTTCGTTTCTCCGTTTCTTTCTTCGTTACTCCGTTTCTTTCTTCTTTTCACCGTTTCTTTCTTCGTTTTTCCGTTTCTTTCTTCGTTTCTCCGTTTATTTCTTCGTTTCTCCATTTATTTCTCCGTTTCTCCGCTTATTTCTTCGATTCTCCATTTATTTCTCCGATTCTCCGTTTCTTTCTTCGTTTCTGCGTTTCTTTCTTCGATTCTCCGTTTCTTTCTTCGTTTCTCCATTTATTTCTCCGTTTCCTTCTTCGTTTCTCCGTTTCTTTCTTCGTTTCTCCGTTTCTTTCTTCGTTTCTCCGTTTCTTTGTTCGTTTCTCCGTTTCTTTCTTCGCTTCTCCGTTTCTTTGTTCGTTTCTCCGTTTCTTTCTCCGTTTCTCGGTCTATTTCTTCGTTTCTCCATTTATTTCTCCGATTCTCCGTTTCTTTCTTCGTTTCTCAGTTTGTTTCTTCGTTTCTCCGTTTCTTTCTTCGTTTCTCCGTTTCTTTCTTCGTTTCTCCGTTTCTTTCTTTGTTTCTCCGTTTCTTTCTTCGTTTATCCGTTTCTTTCTTCGTTTCTCCGTTTCTTTTATCGTTTCTTCGTTTCTCCGTTTCTTTCTTCGTTTCTCCGTTTCTTTTATCGTTTCTTCGTTTCTCCGTTTCCTTCTTCGTTTCTCCGTTTATATTTTCGTTTCTCCATTTATTTCTCCGTTTCTTTCTTCGTTTCTCCGTTTCATTCTTCGTTTCTCCGTTTCTTTCTTCGTTTCTCCGTTTCTTTCTTCGTTTCTCCGTTTCTTTCTTCGTTTCTCCGTTTCTTTCTTCGTTTCTCCGTTTCTTTCTTCGTCTCTCCGTTTATATCTTCGTTTCTCCATTTATTTCTTCGTTTCTCCGTTTCTTTCTTCGTTTCTCCGTTTCTTTCTTCGTCTCCCCGTTTCTGTCTTCGTTTCTCCATTTATTTCTCCGTTTCTCCGTTTCTTTCCCCGTTTCTCCGTTTCTTTGTTCGTTTCTCCGTTTCTTTGTTCGTTTCTTCGTTTCTTTCTTCGTCTCTCCGTTTCTGTCTTCGTTTCTCCATTTATTTCTCCGTTTCTCCGTTTCTTTCCCCGTTTCTCCGTTTCTTTCTTCGTTTCTCCGTTTCTTTGTTCGTTTCTCCGTTTCCTTGTTCGTTTCTCCGTTTATTTCTTCGTTTCTCTATTTATATCTCCGTTTCTTTCTTCGTTTCTCCGTTTCTTTGTTCGTTTCTCCGTTTCTTTTTCGTTTCTCCGTTTCTTTCTTCGTTTCTCCGTTTCTTTCTTCGTTTCTCCGTTTCTTTCTTCGTTTCCCCGTTTCTTTGTTCGTTTCTCCGTTTCTTTCTTCGTTTCTCTGTGTATTTCTTCGTTTCGCCATTTATTTCTCCGTTTCTCCGTTTCTATCTTCGTTTCTCCGTTTCTTTGTTCGTTTCTCCGTTCCTTTGTTCGTTTCTCCGTTTCTTTCTTCGTTTCTCCGTTTCTTTCTTCGTTTCTCCATGTATTTCTCCGTTTCTCCGTTTCTTTCTTCGTTTCTCCGTTTCTTTGTACGCTTCTCCGTTTGTTTGTTCGTTTCTCTGGTTCTTTCTTCGTTTCTCCATTTCTTTGTTCGGTTCTCCGTTTCTTTTTCCGTTTCTCGGTTTATTTCTTCGTTTCTCCATTTATTTCTCCGTTTCTTTCTTCGTTTCTTCGTTTCTTTCTTCGTTACTCCGTTTCTTTCTTCGTTTCTCCGTTTCTTTCTTCGTTTCTTTCTTCGCTTCTCCGCTTCTTTCTACGTTTCTGCGTTTCTTTCTTCGTTTCTCCGTTTCTTTCTTCGTTTCTCCATTTATTTCTTCGTTTCTCAGATTCTTTCTTCGTTTCTCCGTTTCTTTCTTCGTTTCTCCGTTTCTTTCTTCGTTTCTCCGTTTCTTTCTTCGTTTCTCCGTTTCTTTCTTCGTTTATCCGTTTCTTTCTTCGTTTCTCCGTTTCTTTCTTCGTTTCTCCGTTTCCTTCTTCGTTTCTCCGTTTCTTCTATCGTTTCTTCGTTTCTCCGTTTCTTTCTTCGTTTCTCCGTTTCTTTTATCGTTTCTTCGTTTCTCCGTTTCTTTCTTCGTTTCTCCGTTTATATCTTCGTTTCTCCATTTATTTCTCCGTTTCTTTCTTCGTTTCTCCGTTTCATTCTTCGTTTCTCCGTTTCTTTCTTCGTTTCTCCGTTTCTTTCTTCGTTTCTCCGTTTCTTTCTTCGTTTCTCCGTTTCTTTCTTCGTCTCTCCGTTTATATCTTCGTTTCTCCATTTATTTCTTCGTTTCTCCGTTTCTTTCTTCGTTTCTCCGTTTCTTTCTTCGTCTCTCCGTTTCTGTCTTCGTTTCTCCATTTATTTCTCCGTTTCTCCGTTTCTTTCCCCGTTTCTCCGTTTCTTTCTTCGTTTCTCCGTTTCTTTGATCGTTTCTCCGTTTCTTTCTCCGTTTCTCGGTCTATTTCTTCGTTTCTCCATTTATATCTCCGATTCTCCGTTTCTTTCTTCGTTTCTCAGTTTGTTTCTTCGTTTCTCCGTTTCTTTCTTCGTTTCTCCGTTTCTTTCTTCGTTTCTCCGTTTCTTTCTTTGTTTCTCCGTTTCTTTCTTCGTTTATCCGTTTCTTTCTTCGTTTCTCCGTTTCTTTTATCGTTTCTTCGTTTCTCCGTTTCTTTCTTCGTTTCTCCGTTTCTTTTATCGTTTCTTCGTTTCTCCGTTTCCTTCTTCGTTTCTCCGTTTATATTTTCGTTTCTCCATTTATTTCTCCGTTTCTTTCTTCGTTTCTCCGTTTCATTCTTCGTTTCTCCGTTTCTTTCTTCGTTTCTCCGTTTCTTTCTTCGTTTCTCCGTTTCTTTCTTCGTTTCTCCGTTTCTTTCTTCGTCTCTCCGTTTATATCTTCGTTTCTCCATTTATTTCTTCGTTTCTCCGTTTCTTTCTTCGTTTCTCCGTTTCTTTCTTCGTCTCCCCGTTTCTGTCTTCGTTTCTCCGTTTCTTTCTTCGTTTCTCCATTTATTTCTTCGTTTCTCAGATTCTTTCTTCGTTTCTCCGTTTCTTTCTTCGTTTCTCCGTTTCTTTCTTCGTTTCTCCGTTTCTTTCTTCGTTTCTCCGTTTCTTTCTTCGTTTATCCGTTTCTTTCTTCGTTTCTCCGTTTCTTTCTTCGTTTCTCCGTTTCCTTCTTCGTTTCTCCGTTTCTTCTATCGTTTCTTCGTTTCTCCGTTTCTTTCTTCGGTTCTCCGTTTCTTTTATCGTTTCTTCGTTTCTCCGTTTCTTTCTTCGTTTCTCCGTTTATATCTTCGTTTCTCCATTTATTTCTCCGTTTCTTTCTTCGTTTCTCCGTTTCATTCTTCGTTTCTCCGTTTCTTTCTTCGTTTCTCCGTTTCTTTCTTCGTTTCTCCGTTTCTTTCTTCGTTTCTCCGTTTCTTTCTTCGTCTCTCCGTTTATATCTTCGTTTCTCCATTTATTTCTTCGTTTCTCCGTTTCTTTCTTCGTTTCTCCGTTTCTTTCTTCGTCTCTCCGTTTCTGTCTTCGTTTCTCCATTTATTTCTCCGTTTCTCCGTTTCTCCGTTTCTTTCTTCGTTTCTCCGTTTCTTTCTTCGTTTCTCCGTTTCCTTGTTCGTTTCTCCGTTTATTTCTTCGTTTCTCTATTTATATCTCCGTTTCTTTCTTCGTTTCTCCGTTTCTTTGTTTGTTTCTCCGTTTCTTTTTCGTTTCTCCGTTTCTTTCTTCGTTTCTCCGTTTCTTTCTTCGTTTCTGCGTTTCTTTGTTCGTTTCTCCGTTTCTTTCTTCGTTTCTCCGTTTCTTTGTTCGTTTCTCCGTTTCGTTCTTCGTTTCGCCGTTTCTTTCTTCGTTTCTCCGTTTCTTTCTTCGTTTCACCGTTTCTTTCTTCGTTTCTCCGTTTATTTCTTCGTTTCTCCATGTATTTCTCCGTTTCTCCGTTTCTTTCTTCGTTTCTCCGTTTCTTTGTACGCTTCTCCGTTTGTCTGTTCGTTTCTCCGGTTCTTTCTTCGTTTCTCCGTTTCTTTCTTCGTTTCTGCGTTTCTTTGTTCGTTTCTCCGTTTCTTTCTTCGTTTCTCCGTTTCTTTGTTCGGTTCTCCGTTTCTTTTTCCGTTTCTAGGTTTATTTCTTCGTTTCTCCATTTATTTCTCCGTTTCTTTCTTCGTTTCTTCGTTTCTTTCTTCGTTACTCCGTTTCTTTCTTCGTTTCTCCGTTTCTTTCTTCGTTTCTTTCTTCGCTTCTCCGCTTCTTTCTTCGTTTCTGCGTTTCTTTCTTCGTTTCTCCGTTTCTTTCTTCGTTTCTCCGTTTCTTTGTTCGTTTCTCCGTTTCTTTCTTCGTTTCTCTGTTTATTTCTTCGTTTCGCCATTTATTTCTCCGTTTCTCCGTTTCTATCTTCGTTTCTCCGTTTCTTTGTTCGTTTCTCCGTTCCTTTGTTCGTTTCTCCGTTTCTTTCTTCGTTTCTCCGTTTCTTTCTTCGTTTCTCCGTTTCCTTCTTCGTTTCTCCGTTTCTTCCATCGTTTCTTCGTTTCTCCGTTTCTTTCTACGTTTCTACGTTTCTTTTATCGTTTCTTCGTTTCTGCGTTTCTTTCTTCGTTTCTCCGTTTCTTTCTTCGTTTCTCCGTTTCTTTCTTCGTTTCTCCGTTTCTTTGTTCGTTTCTCCGTTTCTTTCTTCGTTTCTCCGTTTCTTTGTTCGTTTCTCCGTTTCGTTCTTCGTTTCGCCGTTTCTTTCTTCGTTTCTCCGTTTCTTTCTTCGTTTCACCGTTTCTTTCTTCGTTTCTCCGTTTATTTCTTCGTTTCTCCATGTATTTCTCCGTTTCTCCGTTTCTTTCTTCGTTTCTCCGTTTCTTTGTACGCTTCTCCGTTTGTTTGATCGTTTCTCCGGTTCTTTCTTCGTTTCTCCGTTTCTTTGTTCGGTTCTCCGTTTCTTTTTCCGTTTCTCGGTTTATTTCTTCGTTTCTCCATTTATTTCTCCGTTTCTTTCTTCGTTTCTTCGTTTCTTTCTTCGTTACTCCGTTTCTTTCTTCGTTTCTCCGTTTCTTTCTTCGTTTCTTTCTTCGCTTCTCCGCTTCTTTCTTCGTTTCTGCGTTTCTTTCTTCGTTTCTCCGTTTCTTTCTTCGTTTCTCCGTTTCTTTGTTCGTTTCTCCGTTTCTTTCTTCGTTTCTCCGTGTATTTCTTCGTTTCGCCATTTATTTCTCCGTTTCTCCGTTTCTATCTTCGTTTCTCCGTTTCTTTGTTCGTTTCTCCGTTCCTTTGTTCGTTTCACCGTTTCTTTTTTCGTTTCTCTGTTTCTTTGTTCGTTTCTCCTATTCTTTTTCCGTTTCTCGGTTTGATTCTTCGTTTCTCCATTTATTACTCCGTTTCTTTCTTCGTTTCTTCGTTTCTTTCTCCGTTTCTCGGTTTATTTCTTCGTTTCTCCATTTATTTTTCCGTTTCTCGGTTTCTTTGTCCGTTTCTCCGTTTCTTTCTTCGTTTCTCCGTTTCATTCTTCGTTTCTCCGTTTATTTCTTCGTTTCTCCATTTATTTCTCCGTTTCTCCGTTTCCTTCTTCGTTTCTCCGTTTCTTTCTTCGTTTCTCCGTTTCTTTCTTCGTTTCTCTGTTCTGTCTTCGTTTCTCCGTTTATTTCTTCGTTTCTCCATTTATTCCTCCGTTTCTTTGTTCGTTTCTCCGTTTCTTTGTTCGTTTCTCCGTTTCTTTGTCCGTTTCTCCGTTTCTTTGTTCGTTTCTCCCTTTCTTTCTTCGTTTCTCCGTTTCTTTCTTCGTTTCTCCGTATATGTCTTCGTTTCTTCATTTACTTCTCCGTTTCTCCGTTTCTTTCTTCATTTCTCCGTTTATTTCTTCGTTTTGCCGTTTCTTTCTTCGTTTCTCCGTTTCTTTCTTCGTTTCTCCGTTTATATCTTCGTTTCTCCATTTATTTTTCCGTTTCTTTCTTCGTTTCTCCGTTTCATTCTTCGTTTCTCCGTTTCTTTCTTCGTTCCTCCGTTTCTTTGTTCGTTTCTCCGTTTCTTTCTTTGTTTCTCCGTTTCTTTCTTCATTTCTCCGTTTATTTCTTCGTTTCTCCGTTTCATTCTCCGTTTCTGCGTTTCATTGTTCGTTTCTCCGTTTCTATCTTCATTTCTCCGTTTCTTTCTGCGTTTCTTCGTTTCTTTCTTCGTTTCTCCGTTTATTTCTTCGTTTCTCCGTTTCTTTGTTCGCTTCTCCGTTTCTTTCTTGGTTTCTTCCTTTCTTTCTTCGTTTCTCCGTTTATTTTTTCGTTTCTCCGTTTCTTTCTTCGTTTCTCCGTTTCTTTCTTCTTTTCTCCGTTTATTTCTTCGTTTCTCCATTTATTTCTCCGTTTCTCCGTTTCTTTCTTCATTTCTCCGTTTATTTCTTCGTTTTGCCGTTTCTTTCTTCGTTTCTCCGTTTCTTTCTTCGTTTCCCCGTTTATATCTTCGTTTCTCCATTTATTTTTCCGTTTCTTTCTTCGTTTCTCCGTTTATTTCTTCGTTTCTCCATTTATTCCTCCGTTTCTTTGTTCGTTTCTCCGTTTCTTTGTTCGTTTCTCCGTTTCTTTGTCCGTTTCTCCGATTCTTTGTTCGTTTCTCCCTTTCTTTCTTCGTTTCTCCGTTTCTTTCTTCGTTTCTCCGTTTCTTTCTTCGTTTCTCCGTATATGTCTTCGTTTCTTCATTTACTTCTCCGTTTCTCCGTTTCTTTGTTTGTTTCTCCGTTTCTTTGTTCGGTTCTCCGTTTCTTTGTTCGTTTCTCCGCTTCTTTCTTCGTTTCTCCGGTTCTTTCTTTGTTTCTCCGTTTCTTTCTTCATTTCTCCGTTTATTTCTTCGTTTCGCCGTTTCTTTCTTCGTTTCTCCGTTTCTTTTTTCGTTTCTCCGTTTATATCTTCGTTTCTCCATTTATTTTTCCGTTTCTTTCTTCGTTTCTCCGTTTCATTCTTCGTTTCTCCGTTTCTATCTTCATTTCTCCGTTTCTTTGTTCGCTTCTCCGTTTCTTTCTTCGTTTCTTCGTTTCTTTCTTCATTTCTCCGTTTATTTCTTCGTTTCTCCGTTTCTTTCTTCGTTTCACCGATTCTTTCTTCTTTTCTCCGTTTATTTCTTCGTTTCTCCATTTATTTCTCCGTATCTCCGTTTCTTTCTTCGTTTCTCCGTTTCTTTCTTCGTTTCTCCGTTTCTTTTCCCGTTTCTCGGTTTATTTCTTCGTTTCTCCAATTATTTCTCCGATTCTTTGTTCGTTTCTCCTTTTCTTTGTTCGTTTCTCCGTTTCTTTCTTCGTTTCTTCGTTTCTTTCTTCGTTTCTCCGTTTCTTTCTTCGTTTCTCCGTTTGTTTCTTCGTTTCTCCGTTTATTTCTTCGTTTCTCCGTTTCTTTCTTCGTTTCTCCGTTTATTTCTTCGTTTCTCCATTTATTTCTCCGTTCCTCCGTTTCTTTCTTTGTTTCTCCGCTTCTTTGTTCGTTTCTCCATTTCTTTCTTCATTTCTCCGTTTCTTTCTTCGTTCCCTCGTTTCTTTCTCCGTTTCTCCGTTTCTTTCTCCGTTTCTCCGTTTCCTTGTTCATTTCTCCATTTATTACTTCTTTTCTCCATTTATTTCCCCGTTTCTTTTTTCGTTTCTCCGTTTCTTTGTTCGTTTCTCCGTTTCTTTTTTCGTTTCTGCGTTTCTTTCTTCGGTTCTCCGTTTCTTTCTTCGTTTCTCTGTTTCTTTCTTCGTTTCTCCGTTTCTTTTTTCGTTTCTGCGTTTCTTTCTTCGGTTCTCCGTTTCTTTCTTCGTTTCTCTGTTTCTTTCTTCGTTTCTCCGTTTCTTTCTTCGTTTCTCCCTTTCTTTCTTCGTTTCTCCGTTTCTTTCTTCGTTTCTCCGTTTCTTTCTTCGTTTCTCCGTTTATTTCTTCGTTTCTCCGTTTCCTTCTTCGTTTCTCCGTATATGTCTTCGTTTCTTCATTTACTTCACCGTTTCTCCGTTTCTTTCTTCATTTCTCCGTTTATTTCTTCGTTTCGCCGTTTCTATCTTCGTTTCTCCGTTTCTTTCTTCGTTTCTCCGTTTATATCTTCGTTTCTCCATTTATTTTTCCGTTTCTTTCTTCGTTTCTCCGTTTCATTCTTCGTTTCTCCGTTTCTTTCTTCGTTCCTCCGTTTCTTTGTTCGTTTCTCCGTTTCTTTCTTTGTTTCTCCGTTTCTTTCTTCATTTCTCCGTTTATTTCTTCGTTTCTCCGTTTCATTCTCCGTTTCTGCGTTTCATTGTTCGTTTCTCCGTTTCTATCTTCATTTCTCCGTTTCTTTGTTCGCTTCTCCGTTTCTTTCTTCGTTTCTTCGTTTCTTTCTTCGTTTCTCCGTTTATTTCTTCGTTTCTCCGTTTCTTTGTTCGCTTCTCCGTTTCTTTCTTGGTTTCTTCGTTTCTTTCTTCGTTTCTCCGTTTATTTCTTCGTTTCTCCGTTTCTTTCTTCGTTTCTCCGTTTCTTTCTTCTTTTCTCCGTTTATTTCTTCGTTTCTCCATTTATTTCTCCGTTTCTCCGTTTCTTTCTTCATTACTCCGTTTATTTCTTCGTTTCGCCGTTTCTTTCTTCGTTTCTCCGTTTCTTTCTTCCTTTCTCCGTTTATATCTTCGTTTCTCCATTTATTTATCCGTTTCTTTCTTCGTTTCTCCGTTTCATTCCTCGTTTCTCCGTTTCTTTCTTCGTTCCTCCGTTTCTTTGTTCGCTTCTCCGTTTCGTTCTTTGTTTCTCCGTTTCTTTCTTCGTTTCTTCGTTTCTTTCTTCATTTCTCCGTTTATTTCTTCGTTTCTCCGTTTCTTTCTTCGTTTCTCCGTTTCTTTCTTCTTTTCTCCGTTTATTTCTTCGTTCCTCCATTTATTTCTCCGTGTCTCCGTTTCTTTCTTCGTTTCTCCGTTTCTTTCTTCGTTTCTCCGTTTCTTTTCCCGTTTCTCGGTTTATTTCTTCGTTTCTCCAATTATTTCTCCGTTTCTTTCTTCGTTTCTCCTTTTCTTTGTTCGTTTCTCCGTTTCTTTCTTCGTTTCTTCGTTTCTTTCTTCGTTTCTCCGTTTCTTTCTTCGTTTCTCCGTTTGTTTCTTCGTTTCTCCGTTTATTTCTTCGTTTCTCCGTTTCTTTCTTCGTTTCTCCGTTTCTTTCTTCTTTTCTCCGTTTATTTCTTCGTTTCTCCATTTATTTCTCCGTATCTCCGTTTCTGTCTTCGTTTCTCCGTTTCTTTCTTCGTTTCTCCGTTTCTTTTCCCGTTTCTCGGTTTATTTCTTCGTTTCTCCAATTATTTCTCCGTTTCTTTCTTCATTTCTCCTTTTCTTTGTTCGTTTCTCCGTTTCTTTCTTCGTTTCTTCGTTTCTTTCTTCGTTTCTCCGTTTCTTTCTTCGTTTCTCCGTTTGTTTCTTCGTGTCTCCGTTTATTTCTTCGTTTCTTCGTTTCTTTCTTCGTTTCTCCGTTTCTTTCTTCGTTTCTCCGTTTCTTTGTTCGTTTCTCCGTTTCTTTTCCCGTTTCTCGGTTTATTTCTTCGTTTCTCCAATTATTTCTCCGTTTCTTACTTCGTTTCTCCGTTTCTTTCTTCGCTTCTCCGTTTCTTTCTTCATTTCTCCGTTTCTTTCTTCGTTCCCTCGTTTCTTTCTTCGTTTCTCCGTTTCTTTCTCCGTTTCTCCGTTTCCTTGTTCATTTCTCCATTTATTTCTTCTTTTCTCCATTTATTTCTTCTTTTCTCCATTTATTTCCCCGTTTCTTTTTTCGTTTCTCCGTTTCTTTGTTCGTTTCTCCGTTTCTTTGTTCGTTTCTCCGTTTCTTACTTCGTTTCTCCGTTTCTTTTTTCGTTTCTGCGTTTCTTTCTTCGGTTCTCCGTTTCTTTCTTCGTTTCTCTGTTTCTTTCTTCGTTTCTCCGTTTCTTTCTTCGTTTCTCCCTTTCTTTTTTCGTTTCCCCGTTTCTTTCTTCGTTTCTCCGTTTCTTTCTTCGTTTCTCCGTTTATTTCTTCGTTTCTCCATTTATTTCTCCGTTTCTCCGTTCCTTTCTTCGTTTCTCCGTTTCCTTGCTCGTTTCTCCGTTTCTTTTCCCGTTTCTCCGTTTATTTCTTCGTTTCTCCAATTATTTCTCCGTTTCTTTCTTCGTTTCTCCGTTTCTTTCTTCGTTTCTCCATTTCTTTCTTCATTTCTCCGTTTCTTTCTTCGTTTCTCCGTTTCTTTCTTCGTTTCTGCGTTTCATTCTTCGTTTCCCCGTTTCTATCTTCCTTTCTTTGTTTCTTTCTTCGTTACTCCGATTCTTTCTTCGTTTCTCCGTTTCATTCTTCGTTTCTCCGTTTCTTTCTTCGTTTCTATGTTTCTTTTTTCGGTTCTCCGTTTCTTTCTTCGTTTCTCCGTTTCTTTCTTCGTTTCTCCGTTTCATTGTTCGTTTCTCCGTTTCTTACTTCGTTTCTCCGTTTCTTTCTTCGTTTCTATGTTTCTTTTTGCGGTTCTCCGTTTCTTTCTTCGTTTCTCTGTTTCTTTGTTCGTTTCTCCGTTTCTTTCTTCGTTTCTCCGTTTATTTCTTTGTTTCTCCATTTCTTTCTCCGTTTCTCCGTTTCTTTCTCCGTTTCCCCGTTTCTTTCTTCGTTTCTCCGTTTCTTTCTTCGTTTCTCCGTTTATTTCTTCGTTTATCCATTTATTTCTCCGTTTCTCCGTTTCTTTCTTCGTTACTCCGTTTCTTTCATCGAATCTCCGTTTCTTACATCGTTTCTCCGTTTCTTTCTTCGTTTCTCCGTTCCTTTCTTCGTTTCTCCGTTTATTTCTTCGTTTCTCCGTTTCTTTCTTCGTTTCTTCGTTTCTTTCTTCGTTTCTCGGTTTCCTTGTACGCTTCTCCGTTTATTTCTTTGTTTCTCCATTTATTTCTCCGTTTCTCCGTTTCTTTCTCCGTTTCTCCGTTTCTTTCTTCGTTTCTCCGTTTCCTTGTTCGTTTCTCCGTTTATTTCTTTGTTTCTCCGTTTCTATCTTCGTTTCTCCCTTTCTTTCTTCGTTTCTCCGTTTCTTTCTTCGTTTCTCCGTTTCTTTGTTCGTTTCTCCATTTATTTCTCCGATTCTCCGTTTCTTTCTTCGTTTCTCCGTTTCTTTGTTCGTTTCTCTATTTCTTTTTTCGTTTCTCCGTTTCTTTCTTCGATTCTCCGTTTCTTTCTTCATTTCTCCGTTTCTTTCTTCGTTTCTCCGTTTCTTTCTTCGTTTCTCCGTTTCTTTCTTCGTTTCTCCGTTTATTTCTTCGTTTCTCTATTTATTTCTCCGTTTCTCGGTTTCTTTGTTCGTTTCTCCGTTTCTTTGTTCGTTCCTTCTTTTCTTTCTTCGTTTCTCCGTTTCTTTCTTCGTTTCTTCGTTTCTTTGTTCGTTTCTCCGTTTCTTTCTTCGTTTCTTCGTTTCTTTCTTCGTTTCTCCGTTTCTTTCTTCGTTTCTCCGTTTGTTTCTTCGTGTCTCCGTTTATTTCTTCGTTTCTTCGTTTCTTTCTTCGGTTCTCCGTTTCTTTCTTCGTTTCCCCGTTTCTTTCTTCGTTTCTCCCTTTCTTTCTTCGTTTCTCCGTTTCTTTCTTCGTTTCTCCGTTTCTTTCTTCGTTTCTCCGTTTATTTCTTCGTTTCTCCATTTATTTCTCCGTATCTCCGTTTCTTTGTTCGCTTCTCCGTTTCTTTGTTCGTGTCTACGATTCTTTCGTCGTTTCTCCGCTTCTTTGTACGTTTCTGCGTTTCTTTCTCCGTTTCTCGGTTTATTTATCGTTTCTCCGTTTCTCCGTTTCTTTCTTCGATTCTCCGTTTCTTTCTTCATTTCTCCGTTTCTTTCTTCGTTTCTCCGTTTCTTTCTTCGTTTCTCCGTTTCTTTCTTCGTTTCTCCGTTTATTTCTTCGTTTCTCTATTTATTTCTCCGTTTCTCGGTTTCTTTGTTCGTTTCTCCGTTTCTTTGTTCGTTCCTTCTTTTCTTTCTTCGTTTCTCCGTTTCTTTGTTCGTTTCTCCCTTTCTTTGTTCGTTTCTCCGTTTCCTTCTTCGTTTCTCCGATTCTTTCTTCGTTTCTCCGTTTCTCTCACCGTTTCTCGGTTTATTCCTTCGTCTCTCCATTTATTTCTACGATTCTCCGTTTCTTTCTTCGTCTCTTCGTTTCTTTGTTCGTTTCTCCGTTTCTTTCTTTGTTTCTCCGTTTCTTTCTCCGCTTCTCCGTTTCTTTCTTCGTTTCTCCGTTTCTTTCTTCGTTTCTCCGTTTCTTTGTTCGTTTCTCCGTTTCTTACTTCGTTTCTCCGTTTCTTTCTTCGTTTCTGCGTTTCTTTTTTCGGTTCTCCGTTTCTTTCTTCGTTTCTCTGTTTCTTTGTTCGTTTCTCCGTTTCTATCTTCGTTTCTCCCTTTCTTTCTTCGTTTCTCCGTTTCTTTCTTCGTTTCTCCGTTTATTTGTTCGTTTCTCCATTTCTTTCTTCGTATCTCCGTACATTTCTTCGTTTCTCCATTTATTTCTCCGTTTCTCCGTTTCTTTCTTCGTTTCTCCGTTTCTTTCTTCGTTTCTCCCTTTCTTTGTTCGTTTCTCCGTTTCTTTGTTCGTTTCTCCGTTTCTTTGTCCGTTTCTCCGTTTATTTCTTCAGTTCTCCATTTATTTCTCCGATTCTCCGTTTCTTTCTTCGTTTCTCCGTTTCTTTGTTCGTTTCTCTATTTCTTTTTTCGTTTCTCCGTTTCTTTCTCCGATTCTCCGTTTCTTTCTTCGTTTCTCCATTTATTTCTTCGTTTCTCTATTTATTTCACCGTTTCTCCGTTTCTTTCTTCGTTTCTCCGTTTCCTTGTTCGTTTCTCGGTTTATTTCTTCGTTTCTCCATTTATTTCTCCGTTTCTCCGTTCCTTTCTTCGTTTCTCCGTTTCTTTGTTCGTTTCTCCGTTTCTTTCTTCGATTCTCCGTTTATTTCTTCGTTTCACCGTATCTTTCTCCGTTTCTCCGTTTCTTTCGTCGTTTCTCCGTTTCTTTGTTCGTTTCTCCGTTTCGTTGATCGTTTCTCCGTTTCTTTCTCCGTTTCTCGGTTTATTTCTTCGTGTCTCCATTTATTTCTCCGATTCTTCGTTTCTTTCGTCGTTTCTTCGTTTCTTTCTTCGTTTCTCCGTTTCTTCCTTCGTTTCTCCGTTTCTTTCTTCGTTTCTCCGTTTCTTTCTTCGTTTCTCCGTTTGCTTCTTCGATTCTACGTTTATTTCTTCGTTTCTCCGTTTCTTTCTTCGTTTCTCCGTTTATTTCTTCGTTTCTCCGTTTCTTTCTTCGTTTCTTCGTTTCTTTCTTTATTTCTCCGTTTCTTTCTTCGTTTCTCCGTTTCTTTCTTCGTTTCTCCGTTACTTTCTTCGTTTCTCCGTTTCTTTCTTCGTTTCTCCGTTTCTTTCTTCGTTTCTCCATTTGTTTCTCCGTTCCTCCGTTTCTTTCTTCGTATCTCCGTTTCTTTGTTCGCTTCTCCGTTTCTTTGTTCGTGTCTACGATTCTTTCTTCGTTTCTCCGCTTCTTTGTACGTTTCTGCGTTTCTTTCTCCGTTTCTCGGTTTATTTCTTCGTTTCTCCGTTTCTCCGTTTCTTTCTTCGATTCTCCATTTCTTTCTTCATTTCTCCGTTTCTTTCTTCGTTTCTCCGTTTCTTTCTTCGTTTCTCCGTTTCTTTCTTCGTTTCTCCGTTTATTTCATCGTTTCTCTATTTATTTCTCCGTTTCTCGGTTTCTTTGTTCGTTTCTCCGTTTCTTTGTTCGTTTCTCCGTTTCTTTGTTCGTTCCTTCTTTTCCTTCTTCGTTTCTCCGTTTCTTTGTTCGTTTCTCCCTTTCTTTGTTCGTTTCTCCGTTTCCTTCTTCGTTTCTCCGTTTCTTTCTTCGTTTCTCCGTTTCTCTCACCGTTTCTCGGTTTATTCCTTCGTCTCTCCATTTATTTCTACGATTCTCCGTTACTTTCTTCGTTTCTTCGTTTCTTTCTTCGTTTCTCCGTTTCTTTCTTTGTTTCTCCGTTTCTTTCTCCGTTTCTCCGTTTCTTTCTTCGTTTCTCCGTTTCTTTCTTCGTTTCTCCGTTTCTTTCTTCGTTTCTCCGTTTCTTACTTCGTTTCTCCGTTTCTTTCTTCGTTTCTGCGTTTCTTTTTTCGGTTCTCCGTTTCTTTCTTCGTTTCTCTGTTTCTTTGTTCGTTTCTCCGTTTCTATCTTCGTTTCTCCCTTTCTTTCTTCGTTTCTCCGTTTCTTTCTTCGTTTCTCTGTTTATTTGTTCGTTTCTCCATTTCTTTCTTCGTATCTCCGTTTCTTTCTTCGTTTCTCCGTTTATTTCTTCGTTTCTCCGTTTCTTTCTTCGTTTCTCCGTTTATTTCTTCGTTTCTCCGTTTCTTTCTTCGTTTCTTCGTTTCTTTCTTCGTTTCTCCGTTTCCTGGTTTGTTTCTCCGTTTATTTCTTCGTTTCTCCATTTATTTCTCCGTTTCTCCGTTTCTTTCTTCGTTTCTCCGTTTCTTTCTTCGTTTCTCCGTTTCTTTCATCGTTTCTCCGTTTCTTTCTTCGTTTCTCCGTTTCTTTCTTCGTTTCTCCGTTTCTTTCTTCGTTTCTCCATTTCCTTGTTCATTTCTCCGTACATTTCTTCGTTTCTCCATTTATTTCTCCGTTTCTCCGTTTCTTTCTTCGTTTCTCCGTTTCTTTCTTCGTTTCTCCCTTTCTTTGTTCGTTTCTCCGTTTCTTTGTTCGTTTCTCCGTTTCTTTGTTCGTTTCTCCGTTTCTTTGTTCGTTTCTCCGTTTATTTCTTGATTTCTCCATTTATTTCTCCGATTCTCCGTTTCTTTCTTCGTTTCTCCGTTTCTTTGTTCGTTTCTCTATTTCTTTTTTCGTTTCTCCGTTTCTTTCTCCGATTCTCCGTTTCTTTCTTCGTTTCTCCATTTATTTCTTCGTTTCTCTATTTATTTCACCGTTTCTCCGTTTCTTTCTTCGTTTCTCCGTTTCCTTGTTCGTTTCTCGGTTTATTTCTTCGTTTCTCCATTTATTTCTCCGTTTCTTCGTTTCTTTCTTCGTTTCTCCGTTTCTTTGTTCGTTTCTCCGTTTCTTTCTTCGATTCTCCGTTTATTTCTTCGTTTCACCGTATCTTTCTTCGTTTCTCCGTTTATTTCTTCGTTTCTCCGTTTCTTTGTTCGTTGCTGCGTTTCATTGGTCATTTCTCCGTTTCTTTCTCCGTTTCTCGGTTTACTTCTTCGTTCCACTATTTATTTCTCCGATTCTCCGTTTCTTTCTTCGTTTCTTCGTTTCTTTCTTCGTTACTGCGTTTCTTCCTTCGTTTCTCCGCTTCTCTCTTCGCTTCTCCGTTTCTTTCTCCGTTTCTCCGTTTCTTTCGTCGTTCCTCCGTTTCTTTGTTCGTTTCTCCGTTTCGTTGATCGTTTCTCCGTTTCTTTCTCCGTTTCTCGGTTTATTTCTTCGTGTCTCCATTTATTTCTCCGATTCTGTGTTTCTTTCTACGTTTCTTTCTTCTTTGCTCCGTTTCTTCCTTCGTTTCATCGTTTCTCCATTTCTCCGTTTGTCGGTTTATTCCTTCGTTTCTCCATTTATTTCTCCGACTCTCCATTTCTTTCTGCGTTTCATCGTTTCTCTCTTTGTTACTCCGTTTCTTTCTTCGTTTCTCAGTTTCTTTCCTCGTATCTCCGTTTCTTTCTTCGTTTCTACGTTTATTTCTTCGTTTCTCCATTTATTTCTCCGTTTCTTCGTTTCTTTCTTCGTTTCTCGGTTTCTTTCTTCGTTTCTCCGTTTCTTCCTTCGTTTCTCCATTTATTTCTTCGTTTCTCCATTTACTTCTCCGTTTCTCCGTTTCTTTGTTCGTTTCTGCGTTTCATTGGTCATTTCTCCGTTTCTTTCTCCGTTTCTCGGTTTACTTCTTCGTTCCACCATTTATTTCTCCGATTCTCCGTTTCTTTCTCCGTTTCTCGGTTTATTTCTTCGTGTCTCCATTTATTTCTCCGATTTTCTGTTTCTTTCTTCGTCTCTTCGTTTCTTTCTTCGTTTCTCCGTTTCTTCCTTCGTTTCTCCGTTTCTCTCCTCGTTTCTCCGTTTCTTTCTTCGTTTCTCCGTTTCTTTCTTCGTTTCTACGTTTATTTCTTCGTTTCTCCATTTATTTCTCCGTTTCTTTCTTCGTTTCTCCGTTTCATTCTTCGTTTCTGCGTTTCTTTCTCCGTTTCTCGGTTTATTTCTTCGTTTCTCCATTTATTTCTCCGTTTCTCCGTTTCTTTCTTCGTTTCTTCGTTTCTTTCATCGTTACTCCGTTTCTTCCTTCGTTTCTCTGTTTCTCTCTTCGTTTCTCCGTTTCTTTCGCCGTTTCTCCGTTTCTTTGTTCGTTTCTCCGTTTCTTTGTTCGTTTCTCCATTTCTTTGTTCGTATCTCCGTTTCTTTCTTCGTTCCTCCGTTTCTTTCTTCGTTTCGCCGTTTCTTTCTTAGTTTCTCCGTTTCTTTCTTCGTTTCTCCGTTTCATTGTTCGTTTCTCCGTTTCTTTCTTCGTTTCTTCGTTTCTTTCATCGTTACTCCGTTTCTTCCTTCGTTTCTCCGTTTCTCTCTTCGTTTCTCCGTTTCTTTCTCCGTTTCTCCGTTTCTTTCTTCGTTTCTCCGTTTCTTTGTTCGTTTTTCCGTTTCGTTGATCGTTTCTCCATTTCTTTCTCTGTTTCTCGGTTTATTTCTTCGTGTCTCCATTTGTTCCTCCGATTCTCAGTTTCTTTCTTCGTTTCTCCGTTTCTTTCTTCGTTACTTCGTTTCTTTCTTCGTTTCTTCGTTTCTTTCATCGTTACTCCGTTTCTTCCTTCGTTTCTCCGTTTCTCTCTTCGTTTCTCCGTTTCTTTCTCCGTTTCTCCGTTTATTTCTTCGTTTCTCCATTTATTTCTCCGTTTCTCCGTTTCTTTCTTCGTTACCCCGTTACTATCTTCGTTACTCCGTTTCTTTCCTCGTGTCTCCGTTTCTTTCCTCCTTTCTCCGTTTCTTTCTTCGTTTCTACGTTTATTTCTTCGTTTCTCCATTTATTTCTCCGTTTCTTTCTTCGTTTCTCCGTTTCATCCTTCGTTTCTCCGTTTCTTTGTTGGTTTCTCCGTTTCTTTCTTTGTTTCTCCGTTCGTTTCTTCATTTCTCCGTATATTTTTTCGTTTCTCCGTTTCATTCTTCGTTTCTGCGTTTCTTTGTTCGTTTCTCCGTTTCTTTCTTCGTTTCTCCGTTTCTTTCGCCGTTTCTCCGTTTCTTTGTTCGTTTCTCCGTTTCTTTGTTCGTTTCTCCGTTTCTTTCTTCGTATCTCCGTTTCTTTCTTCGTTCCTCCGTTTCTTTCTTCGTTTCTCCGTTTCTTTCTTAGTTTCTCCGTTTCTTTCTTCGTTTCTCCGTTTCATTGTTCGTTTCTCCGTTTCTTTCTTCGTATCTCCCTTTCTTTCTTCGTTCCTCCGTTTCTTTCTTCGTTTCTCCGTTTCTTTCTTAGTTTCTCCGTTTCTTTCTTCGTTTCTCCGTTTCATTGTTCGTTTCTCCGTTTCTTTCTTCATTTCTTCGTTTCTTTCTTCGTTACTCCGTTTCTTTCTTCGTTTCTCCGTTTCTTTCTTCGTTTCTCCGTTTCTTTCTTCGTTTCTCCGTTTATTTCTTCGTTTCTCCATTTATTTCTCCGTTTCTCCGTTTCTTTCTTCGTTTCTCCGTTTCTTTTTTCGTTTCTCCGTTTCGTTCTTCGTTTCTCCGTTTATTTCTTCGTTTCTCCATTTATTTCTCCGTTTCTCCGTTTCTTTATTCGTTTCTCCGTTTCTTTCTTCGTTTCTCCGTTTCCTTGTTCGTTTCTCCGTTTATTTCTTCGTTTCTCCATTTATTTCTCCGTTTCTCCGTTTCTTTCTTCGTTTCTTCGTTTCTTTCATCGTTACTCCGTTTCTTCCTTCGTTTCTCCGTTTCTCTCTTCGTTTCTCCGTTTCTTTCTCCGTTTCTCCGTTTCTTTCTTCGTTTCTCCGTTTCTTTGTTCGTTTTTCCGCTTCGTTGATCGTTTCTCCATTTCTTTCTCCGTTTCTCGGTTTATTTCTTCGTGTCTCCATTTATTTCTCCGATTCTCCGTTTCTTTCTCCGTTTCTCCGTTTCTTTCTTCGTTTCTTCGTTTCTTTCTTCGTTTCTCCGTTTCTTCCTTCGTTTCTCCGTTTCTCTCTTCGTTTCTCCGTTTCTTTGTTCGTTTTTCCGTTTCGTTGATCGTTTCTCCATTTCTTTCTTCGTTTCTCCGTTTATTTCTTCGTTTCTCCATTTATTTCTCCGATTCTCCGTTTCTTTCTTAGTTTCTTCGTTTCTCTCTTCGTTACTCCGTTTCTTCCTTCGTTTCTCCGTTTATTTCTTCGTTTCTCCATTTATTTCTCCGTTTCTCCGTTTCTTTCTTCGTTTCTCCGTTTCTTTGTTCGTTTCTCCATTTCATTGATCGTTTCTCCGTTTCTTTCTCCGTTTCTCGGTTTATTTCTTCGTTTCTCCATTTATTACTCCGATTCTCCGTTTCATTCTTCGTTTCTTCGTTTCTTTGTTCGTTACTCCGTTTCTCTCTTCGTTTCTCCGTTTCTTTCTCCGTTTCTCCGTTTCTTTCGGCGTTTCATTGTTTCTTTCTTCGTTACCCCGTTTCTATCTTCGTTACTCCGTTTCTTTCCTCGTTTCTCCGTTTCTTTCCTCCTTTCTCCGTTTCTTTCTTCGTTTCTACGTTTATTTCTTCGTTTCTCCATTTATTTCTCCGTTCCTTTCTTCGTTTCTCCGTTTCATCTTTCGTTTCTCCGTTTCTTTGTTGGTTTCTCCGTTTCTTTCTTTGTTTCTCCGTTCGTTTCTTCATTTCTCCGTATATTTTTTCGTTTCTCCGTTTCATTCTTCGTTTCTGCGTTTCTTTGTTCGTTTCTCCGTTTCTTTCTTCGTTTCTCCGTTTCTTTCGCCGTTTCTCCGTTTCTTTGTTCGTTTCTCCGTTTCTTTGTTCGTTTCTCCGTTTCTTTCTTCGTATCTCCGTTTCTTTCTTCGTTCCTCCGTTTCTTTCTTCGTTTCTCCGTTTCTTTCCTGGTTCTCCGTTTCTTTCTTCGTTTCTCCGTTTCATTGTTCGTTTCTCCGTTTCTTTCTTCGTATCTCCGTTTCTTTCTTCGTTCCTCCGATTCTTTCTTCGTTTCTCCGTTTCTTTCTTAGTTTCTCCGTTTCTTTCTTCGTTTCTCCGTTTCATTGTTCGTTTCTCCGTTTCTTTCTTCGTTTCTTCGTTTCTTTCTTCGTTACTCCGTTTCTTTCTTCGTTTCTCCGTTTCTTTCTTCGTTTCTCCGTTTCTTTCTTCGTTTCTACGTTTATTTCTTCGTTTCTCCATTTATTTCTCCGTTCCTCCGTTTCTTTCTTCGTTTCTCCGTTTCTTTTTTCGTTTCTCCGTTTCGTTCTTCGTTTCTCCGTTTATTTCTTCTTTTCTCCATTTATTTCTCCGTTTCTCCGTTTCTTTCTTCGTTTCTCCGTTTCTTTCTTCGTTTCTCCGTTTCCTTGTTCGTTTCTCCGTTTATTTCTTCGTTTCTCCATTTATTTCTCCGTTTCTCCGTTTCTTTCTTCGTTTCTTCGTTTCTTTCATCGTTACTCCGTTTCTTCCTTCGTTTCTCCGTTTCTCTCTTCGTTTCTCCGTTTCTTTCTCCGTTTCTCCGTTTCTTTCTTCGTTTCTCCGTTTCTTTGTTCGTTTTTCCGTTTCGTTGATCGTTTCTCCATTTCTTTCTCCGTTTCTCGGTTTATTTCTTCGTGTCTCCATTTATTTCTCCGATTCTCCGTTTCTTTCTCCGTTTCTCCGTTTCTTTCTTCGTTTCTTCGTTTCTTTCTTCGTTTCTCCGTTTCTTCCTTCGTTTCTCCGTTTCTCTCTTCGTTTCTCCATTTATTTCTCCGTTTCTCCGTTTCTTTCTTCGTTTCTTCGTTTCTTTCATCGTTACTCCGTTTCTTCCTTCGTTTCTCCGTTTCTTTCTTCGTTTCTCCGTTTCTTTCTCCGTTTCTCCGTTTCTTTCTTCGTTTCTCCGTTTCTTTGTTCGTTTCTCCGTTTCATTGATCGTTTCTCAGTTCCTTTCTCCGTTTCTCGGTTTATTTCTTCGTGTCTGCATTTATTTCTCCGATTCTCCGTTTCTTTCTTAGTTTCTTCGTTTCTCTCTTCGTTACTCCGTTTCTTCCTTCGTTTCTCCGTTTATTTCTTCGTTTCTCCATTTATTTCTCCGTTTCTCCGTTTCTTTCTTCGTTTCTCCGTTTCTTTGTTCGTTTCTCCATTTCATTGATCGTTTCTCCGTTTCTTTCTCCGTTTCTCGGTTTATTTCTTCGTTTCTCCATTTATTACTCCGATTCTCCGTTTCATTCTTCGTTTCTCCGTTTCTTTCTTCGTTTCTTCGTTTCTTTCTTCGTTTCTCCGTTTCTTCCTTCGTTTCTCCGTTTCTCTCTTCGTTTCTCCATTTATTTCTCCGTTTCTCCGTTTCTTTCTTCGTTTCTTCGTTTCTTTCATCGTTACTCCGTTTCTTCCTTCGTTTCTCCGTTTCTTTCTTCGTTTCTCCGTTTCTTTCTCCGTTTCTCCGTTTCTTTCTTCGTTTCTCCGTTTCTTTGTTCGTTTCTCCGTTTCATTGATCGTTTCTCAGTTTCTTTCTCCGTTTCTCGGTTTATTTCTTCGTGTCTGCATTTATTTCTCCGATTCTCCGTTTCTTTCTTAGTTTCTTCGTTTCTCTCTTCGTTACTCCGTTTCTTCCTTCGTTTCTCCGTTTATTTCTTCGTTTCTCCATTTATTTCTCCGTTTCTCCGTTTCTTTCTTCGTTTCTCCGTTTCTTTGTTCGTTTCCCCATTTCATTGATCGTTTCTCCGTTTCTTTCTCCGTTTCTCGGTTTATTTCTTCGTTTCTCCATTTATTACTCCGATTCTCCGTTTCATTCTTCGTTTCTTCGTTTCTTTGTTCGTTACTCCGTTTCTCTCTTCGTTTCTCCGTTTCTTTCTCCGTTTCTCCGTTTCTTTCGGCGCTTCATTGTTTCTTTCTTCGTTACCCCGTTTCTATCTTCGTTACTCCGTCTCTTTCCTCGTTTCTCCGTTTCTTTCCTCCTTTCTGCGTTTCTTTCTTCGTTTCTACGTTTATTTCTTCGTTTCTCCATTTATTTCTCCGTTTCTTTCTTCGTTTCTCCGTTTCATCCTTCGTTTCTCCGTTTCTTTGTTGGTTTCTCCGTTTCTTTCTTTGTTTCTCCGTTCGTTTCTTCATTTCTCCGTATATTTTTTCGTTTCTCCGTTTCATTCTTCGTTTCTGCGTTTCTTTGTTCGTTTCTCCGTTTCTTTCTTCGTTTCTCCGTTTCTTTCGCCGTTTCTCCGTTTCTTTGTTCGTTTCTCCGTTTCTTTGTTCGTTTCTCCGTTTCTTTCTTCGTATCTCCGTTTCTTTCTTCGTTCCTCCGTTTCTTTCTTCGTTTCTCCGTTTCTTTCTTAGTTTCTCCGTTTCTTTCTTCGCTTCTCCGTTTCATTGTTCGTTTCTCCGTTTCTTTCTTCGTATCTCCGTTTCTTTCTTCGTTCCTCCGTTTCTTTCTTCGTTTCTCCGTTTCTTTCTTAGTTTCTCCGTTTCTTTCTTCGTTTCTCCGTTTCATTGTTCGTTTCTCCGTTTCTTTCTTCGTTTCTTCGTTTCTTTCTTCGTTACTCCGTTTCTTTCTTCGTTTCTCCGTTTCTTTCTTCGTTTCTCCGTTTCTTTCTTCGTTTCTCCGTTTATTTCTTCGTTTCTCCATTTATTTCTCCGTTTCTCCGTTTCTTTCTTCGTTTCTCCGTTTCTTTTTTCGTTTCTCCGTTTCTTTCTTCGTTTCTCCGTTTATTTCTTCGTTTCTCCATTTATTTCTCCGTTTCTCCGTTTCTTTCTTCGTTACCCCGTTACTATCTTCGTTACTCCGTTTCTTTCCTCGTGTCTCCGTTTCTTTCCTCCTTTCTCCGTTTCTTTCTTCGTTTCTACGTTTATTTCTTCGTTTCTCCATTTATTTCTCCGTTTCTTTCTTCGTTTCTCCGTTTCATCCTTCGTTTCTCCGTTTCTTTGTTGGTTTCTCCGTTTCTTTCTTTGTTTCTCCGTTCGTTTCTTCATTTCTCCGTATATTTTTTCGTTTCTCCGTTTCATTCTTCGTTTCTGCGTTTCTTTGTTCGTTTCTCCGTTTCTTTCTTCGTTTCTCCGTTTCTTTCTTCGTTTCTCCGTTTCTTTGTTCGTTTTTCCGTTTCGTTGATCGTTTCTCCATTTCTTTCTCCGTTTCTCGGTTTATTTCTTCGTGTCTCCATTTATTTCTCCGATTCTCCGTTTCTTTCTCCGTTTCTCCGTTTCTTTCTTCGTTTCTTCGTTTCTTTCTTCGTTTCTCCGTTTCTTCCTTCGTTTCTCCGTTTCTCTCTTCGTTTCTCCATTTATTTCTCCGTTTCTCCGTTTCTTTCTTCGTTTCTTCGTTTCTTTCATCGTTACTCCGTTTCTTCCTTCGTTTCTCCGTTTCTTTCTCCGTTTCTCCGTTTCTTTCTTCGTTTCTCCGTTTCTTTGTTCGTTTCTCCGTTTCATTGATCGTTTCTCAGTTTCTTTCTCCGTTTCTCGGTTTATTTCTTCGTGTCTGCATTTATTTCTCCGATTCTCCGTTTCTTTCTTAGTTTCTTCGTTTCTCTCTTCGTTACTCCGTTTCTTCCTTCGTTTCTCCGTTTATTTCTTCGTTTCTCCATTTATTTCTCCGTTTCTCCGTTTCTTTCTTCGTTTCTCCGTTTCTTTGTTCGTTTCTCCATTTCATTGATCGTTTCTCCGTTTCTTTCTCCGTTTCTCGGTTTATTTCTTCGTTTCTCCATTTATTACTCCGATTCTCCGTTTCATTCTTCGTTTCTTCGTTTCTTTGTTCGTTACTCCGTTTCTCTCTTCGTTTCTCCGTTTCTTTCTCCGTTTCTCCGTTTCTTTCGGCGCTTCATTGTTTCTTTCTTCGTTACCCCGTTTCTATCTTCGTTACTCCGTTTCTTTCCTCGTTTCTCCGTTTCTTTCCTCCTTTCTCCGTTTCTTTCTTCGTTTCTACGTTTATTTCTTCGTTTCTCCATTTATTTCTCCGTTTCTTTCTTCGTTTCTCCATTTCATCCTTCGTTTCTCCGTTTCTTTGTTGGTTTCTCCGTTTCTTTCTTTGTTTCTCCGTTCGTTTCTTCATTTCTCCGTATATTTTTTCGTTTCTCCGTTTCATTCTTCGTTTCTGCGTTTCTTTGTTCGTTTCTCCGTTTCTTTCTTCGTTTCTCCGTTTCTTTCGCCGTTTCTCCGTTTCTTTGTTCGTTTCTCCGTTTCTTTGTTCGTTTCTCCGTTTCTTTCTTCGTATCTCCGTTTCTTTCTTCGTTCCTCCGTTTCTTTCTTCGTTTCTCCGTTTCTTTCTTAGTTTCTCCGTTTCTTTCTTCGCTTCTCCGTTTCATTGTTCGTTTCTCCGTTTCTTTCTTCGTATCTCCGTTTCTTTCTTCGTTCCTCCGTTTCTTTCTTCGTTTCTCCGTTTCTTTCTTAGTTTCTCCGTTTCTTTCTTCGTTTCTCCGTTTCATTGTTCGTTTCTCCGTTTCTTTCTTCGTTTCTTCGTTTCTTTCTTCGTTACTCCGTTTCTTTCTTCGTTTCTCCGTTTCTATCTTCGTTTCTCCGTTTCTTTCTTCGTTTCTCCGTTTATTTCTTCGTTTCTCCATTTATTTCTCCGTTTCTCCGTTTCTTTCTTCGTTTCTCCGTTTCTTTTTTCGTTTCTCCGTTTCTTTCTTCGTTTCTCCGTTTATTTCTTCGTTTCTCCATTTATTTCTCCGTTTCTCCGTTTCTTTCTTCGTTACCCCGTTACTATCTTCGTTACTCCGTTTCTTTCCTCGTGTCTCCGTTTCTTTCCTCCTTTCTCCGTTTCTTTCTTCGTTTCTACGTTTATTTCTTCGTTTCTCCATTTATTTCTCCGTTTCTTTCTTCGTTTCTCCGTTTCATCCTTCGTTTCTCCGTTTCTTTGTTGGTTTCTCCGTTTCTTTCTTTGTTTCTCCGTTCGTTTCTTCATTTCTCCGTATATTTTTTCGTTTCTCCGTTTCATTCTTCGTTTCTGCGTTTCTTTGTTCGTTTCTCCGTTTCTTTCTTCGTTTCTCCGTTTCTTTCGCCGTTTCTCCGTTTCTTTGTTCGTTTCTCCGTTTCTTTGTTCGTTTCTCCGTTTCTTTCTTCGTATCTCCGTTTCTTTCTTCGTTCCTCCGTTTCTTTCTTCGTTTCTCCGTTTCTTTCTTAGTTTCTCCGTTTCTTTCTTCGTTTCTCCGTTTCATTGTTCGTTTCTCCGTTTCTTTCTTCGTATCTCCGTTTCTTTCTTCGTTCCTCCGTTTCTTTCTTCGTTTCTCCGTTTCTTTCTTAGTTTCTCCGTTTCTTTCTTCGTTTCTCCGTTTCATTGTTCGTTTCTCCGTTTCTTTCTTCATTTCTTCGTTTCTTTCTTCGTTACTCCGTTTCTTTCTTCGTTTCTCCGTTTCTTTCTTCGTTTCTCCGTTTCTTTCGCCGTTTCTCCGTTTCTTTGTTCGTTTCTCCGTTTCTTTGTTCGTTTCTCCGTTTCTTTCTTCGTATCTCCGTTTCTTTCTTCGTTCCTCCGTTTCTTTCTTCGTTTCTCCGTTTCTTTCTTAGTTTCTCCGTTTCTTTCTTCGTTTCTCCGTTTCATTGTTCGTTTCTCCGTTTCTTTCTTCGTATCTCCGTTTCTTTCTTCGTTCCTCCGTTTCTTTCTTCGTTTCTCCGTTTCTTTCTTAGTTTCTCCGTTTCTTTCTTCGTTTCTCCGTTTCATTGTTCGTTTCTCCGTTTCTTTCTTCATTTCTTCGTTTCTTTCTTCGTTACTCCGTTTCTTTCTTCGTTTCTCCGTTTCTTTCTTCGTTTCTCCGTTTCTTTCTTCGTTTCTCCGTTTATTTCTTCGTTTCTCCATTCATTTCTCCGTTTCTCCGTTTCTTTCTTCGTTTCTCCGTTTCTTTTTTCGTTTCTCCGTTTCGTTCTTCGTTTCTCCGTTTATTTCTTGGTTTCTCCATTTATTTCTCCGTTTCTCCGTTTCTTTCTTCGTTTCTCCGTTTCTTTCTTCGTTTCTCCGTTTCCTTGTTCGTTTCTCCGTTTATTTCTTCGTTTCTCCATTTATTTCTCCGTTTCTCCGTTTCTTTCTTCGTTTCTTCGTTTCTTTCATCGTTACTCCGTTTCTTCCTTCGTTTCTCCGTTTCTCTCTTCGTTTCTCCGTTTCTTTCTCCGTTTCTCCGTTTCTTTCTTCGTTTCTCCGTTTCTTTGTTCGTTTTTCCGTTTCGTTGATCGTTTCTCCATTTCTTTCTCCGTTTCTCGGTTTATTTCTTCGTGTCTCCATTTATTTCTCCGATTCTCCGTTTCTTTCTCCGTTTCTCCGTTTCTTTCTTCGTTTCTTCGTTTCTTTCTTCGTTTCTCCGTTTCTTCCTTCGTTTCTCCGTTTCTCTCTTCGTTTCTCCATTTATTTCTCCGTTTCTCCGTTTCTTTCTTCGTTTCTTCGTTTCTTTCATCGTTACTCCGTTTCTTCCTTCGTTTCTCCGTTTCTCTCTTCGTTTCTCCGTTTCTTTCTCCGTTTCTCCGTTTCTTTCTTCGTTTCTCCGTTTCTTTGTTCGTTTCTCCGTTTCATTGATCGTTTCTCAGTTTCTTTCTCCGTTTCTCGGTTTATTTCTTCGTGTCTGCATTTATTTCTCCGATTCTCCGTTTCTTTCTTAGTTTCTTCGTTTCTCTCTTCGTTACTCCGTTTCTTCCTTCGTTTCTCCGTTTATTTCTTCGTTTCTCCATTTATTTCTCCGTTTCTCCGTTTCTTTCTTCGTTTCTCCGTTTCTTTGTTCGTTTCTCCATTTCATTGATCGTTTCTCCGTTTCTTTCTCCGTTTCTCCGTTTATTTCTTCGTTTCTCCATTCATTTCTCCGTTTCTCCGTTTCTTTCTTCGTTTCTCCGTTTCTTTTTTCGTTTCTCCGTTTCGTTCTTCGTTTCTCCGTTTATTTCTTGGTTTCTCCATTTATTTCTCCGTTTCTCCGTTTCTTTCTTCGTTTCTCCGTTTCTTTCTTCGTTTCTCCGTTTCCTTGTTCGTTTCTCCGTTTATTTCTTCGTTTCTCCATTTATTTCTCCGTTTCTCCGTTTCTTTCTTCGTTTCTTCGTTTCTTTCATCGTTACTCCGTTTCTTCCTTCGTTTCTCCGTTTCTCTCTTCGTTTCTCCGTTTCTTTCTCCGTTTCTCCGTTTCTTTCTTCGTTTCTCCGTTTCTTTGTTCGTTTTTCCGTTTCGTTGATCGTTTCTCCATTTCTTTCTCCGTTTCTCGGTTTATTTCTTCGTGTCTCCATTTATTTCTCCGATTCTCCGTTTCTTTCTCCGTTTCTCCGTTTCTTTCTTCGTTTCTTCGTTTCTTTCTTCGTTTCTCCGTTTCTTCCTTCGTTTCTCCGTTTCTCTCTTCGTTTCTCCATTTATTTCTCCGTTTCTCCGTTTCTTTCTTCGTTTCTTCGTTTCTTTCATCGTTACTCCGTTTCTTCCTTCGTTTCTCCGTTTCTCTCTTCGTTTCTCCGTTTCTTTCTCCGTTTCTCCGTTTCTTTCTTCGTTTCTCCGTTTCTTTGTTCGTTTCTCCGTTTCATTGATCGTTTCTCAGTTTCTTTCTCCGTTTCTCGGTTTATTTCTTCGTGTCTGCATTTATTTCTCCGATTCTCCGTTTCTTTCTTAGTTTCTTCGTTTCTCTCTTCGTTACTCCGTTTCTTCCTTCGTTTCTCCGTTTATTTCTTCGTTTCTCCATTTATTTCTCCGTTTCTCCGTTTCTTTCTTCGTTTCTCCGTTTCTTTGTTCGTTTCTCCATTTCATTGATCGTTTCTCCGTTTCTTTCTCCGTTTCTCGGTTTATTTCTTCGTTTCTCCATTTATTACTCCGATTCTCCGTTTCATTCTTCGTTTCTTCGTTTCTTTGTTCGTTACTCCGTTTCTCTCTTCGTTTCTCCGTTTCTTTCTCCGTTTCTCCGTTTCTTTCGACGTTTCATTGTTTCTTTCTTCGTTACCCCGTTTCTATCTTCGTTACTCCGTTTCTTTCCTCGTTTCTCCGTTTCTTTCCTCCTTTCTCCGTTTCTTTCTTCGTTTCTACGTTTATTTCTTCGTTTCTCCATTTATTTCTCCGTTTCTTTCTTCGTTTCTCCGTTTCATCTTTCGTTTCTCCGTTTCTTTGTTGGTTTCTCCGTTTCTTTCTTTGTTTCTCCGTTCGTTTCTTCATTTCTCCGTATATTTTTTCGTTTCTGCGTTTCATTCTTCGTTTCTGCGTTTCTTTGTTCGTTTCTCCGTTTCTTTCTTCGTTTCTCCGTTTCTTTCGCCGTTTCTCCGTTTCTTTGTTCGTTTCTCCGTTTCTTTGTTCGTTTCTCCGTTTCTTTCTTCGTATCTCCGTTTCTTTCTTCGTTCCTCCGTTTCTTTCTTCGTTTCTCCGTTTCTTTCCTGGTTCTCCGTTTCTTTCTTCGTTTCTCCGTTTCATTGTTCGTTTCTCCGTTTCTTTCTTCGTATCTCCGTTTCTTTCTTCGTTCCTCCGTTTCTTTCTTCGTTTCTCCGTTTCTTTCTTAGTTTCTCCGTTTCTTTCTTCGTTTCTCCGTTTCATTGTTCGTTTCTCCGTTTCTTTCTTCGTTTCTTCGTTTCTTTCTTCGTTACTCCGTTTCTTTCTTCGTTTCTCCGTTTCTTTCTTCGTTTCTCCGTTTCTTTCTTCGTTTCTACGTTTATTTCTTCGTTTCTCCATTTATTTCTCCGTTCCTCCGTTTCTTTCTTCGTTTCTCCGTTTCTTTTTTCGTTTCTCCGTTTCGTTCTTCGTTTCTCCGTTTATTTCTTCTTTTCTCCATTTATTTCTCCGTTTCTCCGTTTCTTTCTTCGTTTCTCCGTTTCTTTCTTCGTTTCTCCGTTTCCTTGTTCGTTTCTCCGTTTATTTCTTCGTTTCTCCATTTATTTCTCCGTTTCTCCGTTTCTTTCTTCGTTTCTTCGTTTCTTTCATCGTTACTCCGTTTCTTCCTTCGTTTCTCCGTTTCTCTCTTCGTTTCTCCGTTTCTTTCTCCGTTTCTCCGTTTCTTTCTTCGTTTCTCCGTTTCTTTGTTCGTTTTTCCGTTTCGTTGATCGTTTCTCCATTTCTTTCTCCGTTTCTCGGTTTATTTCTTCGTGTCTCCATTTATTTCTCCGATTCTCCGTTTCTTTCTCCGTTTCTCCGTTTCTTTCTTCGTTTCTTCGTTTCTTTCTTCGTTTCTCCGTTTCTTCCTTCGTTTCTCCGTTTCTCTCTTCGTTTCTCCATTTATTTCTCCGTTTCTCCGTTTCTTTCTTCGTTTCTTCGTTTCTTTCATCGTTACTCCGTTTCTTCCTTCGTTTCTCCGTTTCTCTCTTCGTTTCTCCGTTTCTTTCTCCGTTTCTCCGTTTCTTTCTTCGTTTCTCCGTTTCTTTGTTCGTTTCTCCGTTTCATTGATCGTTTCTCAGTTTCTTTCTCCGTTTCTCGGTTTATTTCTTCGTGTCTGCATTTATTTCTCCGATTCTCCGTTTCTTTCTTAGTTTCTTCGTTTCTCTCTTCGTTACTCCGTTTCTTCCTTCGTTTCTCCGTTTATTTCTTCGTTTCTCCATTTATTTCTCCGTTTCTCCGTTTCTTTCTTCGTTTCTCCGTTTCTTTGTTCGTTTCTCCATTTCATTGATCGTTTCTCCGTTTCTTTCTCCGTTTCTCGGTTTATTTCTTCGTTTCTCCATTTATTACTCCGATTCTCCGTTTCATTCTTCGTTTCTTCGTTTCTTTGTTCGTTACTCCGTTTCTCTCTTCGTTTCTCCGTTTCTTTCTCCGTTTCTCCGTTTCTTTCGGCGTTTCATTGTTTCTTTCTTCGTTACCCCGTTTCTATCTTCGTTACTCCGTTTCTTTCCTCGTTTCTCCGTTTCTTTCCTCCTTTCTCCGTTTCTTTCTTCGTTTCTACGTTTATTTCTTCGTTTCTCCATTTATTTCTCCGTTTCTTTCTTCGTTTCTCCGTTTCATCTTTCGTTTCTCCGTTTCTTTGTTGGTTTCTCCGTTTCTTTCTTTGTTTCTCCGTTCGTTTCTTCATTTCTCCGTATATTTTTTCGTTTCTGCGTTTCATTCTTCGTTTCTGCGTTTCTTTGTTCGTTTCTCCGTTTCTTTCTTCGTTTCTCCGTTTCTTTCGCCGTTTCTCCGTTTCTTTGTTCGTTTCTCCGTTTCTTTGTTCGTTTCTCCGTTTCTTTCTTCGTATCTCCGTTTCTTTCTTCGTTCCTCCGTTTCTTTCTTCGTTTCTCCGTTTCTTTCCTGGTTCTCCGTTTCTTTCTTCGTTTCTCCGTTTCATTGTTCGTTTCTCCGTTTCTTTCTTCGTATCTCCGTTTCTTTCTTCGTTCCTCCGTTTCTTTCTTCGTTTCTCCGTTTCTTTCTTAGTTTCTCCGTTTCTTTCTTCGTTTCTCCGTTTCATTGTTCGTTTCTCCGTTTCTTTCTTCGTTTCTTCGTTTCTTTCTTCGTTACTCCGTTTCTTTCTTCGTTTCTCCGTTTCTTTCTTCGTTTCTCCGTTTCTTTCTTCGTTTCTACGTTTATTTCTTCGTTTCTCCATTTATTTCTCCGTTCCTCCGTTTCTTTCTTCGTTTCTCCGTTTCTTTTTTCGTTTCTCCGTTTCGTTCTTCGTTTCTCCGTTTATTTCTTCTTTTCTCCATTTATTTCTCCGTTTCTCCGTTTCTTTCTTCGTTTCTCCGTTTCTTTCTTCGTTTCTCCGTTTCCTTGTTCGTTTCTCCGTTTATTTCTTCGTTTCTCCATTTATTTCTCCGTTTCTCCGTTTCTTTCTTCGTTTCTTCGTTTCTTTCATCGTTACTCCGTTTCTTCCTTCGTTCCTCCGTTTCTCTCTTCGTTTCTCCGTTTCTTTCTCCGTTTCTCCGTTTCTTTCTTCGTTTCTCCGTTTCTTTGTTCGTTTTTCCGTTTCGTTGATCGTTTCTCCATTTCTTTCTCCGTTTCTCGGTTTATTTCTTCGTGTCTCCATTTATTTCTCCGATTCTCCGTTTCTTTCTCCGTTTCTCCGTTTCTTTCTTCGTTTCTTCGTTTCTTTCTTCGTTTCTCCGTTTCTTCCTTCGTTTCTCCGTTTCTCTCTTCGTTTCTCCATTTATTTCTCCGTTTCTCCGTTTCTTTGTTCGTTTCCCCATTTCATTGATCGTTTCTCCGTTTCTTTCTCCGTTTCTCGGTTTATTTCTTCGTTTCTCCATTTATTACTCCGATTCTCCGTTTCATTCTTCGTTTCTTCGTTTCTTTGTTCGTTACTCCGTTTCTCTCTTCGTTTCTCCGTTTCTTTCTCCGTTTCTCCGTTTCTTTCGGCGCTTCATTGTTTCTTTCTTCGTTACCCCGTTTCTATCTTCGTTACTCCGTCTCTTTCCTCGTTTCTCCGTTTCTTTCCTCCTTTCTCCGTTTCTTTCTTCGTTTCTACGTTTATTTCTTCGTTTCTCCATTTATTTCTCCGTTTCTTTCTTCGTTTCTCCGTTTCATCCTTCGTTTCTCCGTTTCTTTGTTGGTTTCTCCGTTTCTTTCTTTGTTTCTCCGTTCGTTTCTTCATTTCTCCGTATATTTTTTCGTTTCTCCGTTTCATTCTTCGTTTCTGCGTTTCTTTGTTCGTTTCTCCGTTTCTTTCTTCGTTTCTCCGTTTCTTTCGCCGTTTCTCCGTTTCTTTGTTCGTTTCTCCGTTTCTTTGTTCGTTTCTCCGTTTCTTTCTTCGTATCTCCGTTTCTTTCTTCGTTCCTCCGTTTCTTTCTTCGTTTCTCCGTTTCTTTCTTAGTTTCTCCGTTTCTTTCTTCGCTTCTCCGTTTCATTGTTCGTTTCTCCGTTTCTTTCTTCGTATCTCCGTTTCTTTCTTCGTTCCTCCGTTTCTTTCTTCGTTTCTCCGTTTCTTTCTTAGTTTCTCCGTTTCTTTCTTCGTTTCTCCGTTTCATTGTTCGTTTCTCCGTTTCTTTCTTCGTTTCTTCGTTTCTTTCTTCGTTACTCCGTTTCTTTCTTCGTTTCTCCGTTTCTTTCTTCGTTTCTCCGTTTCTTTCTTCGTTTCTCCGTTTATTTCTTCGTTTCTCCATTTATTTCTCCGTTTCTCCGTTTCTTTCTTCGTTTCTCCGTTTCTTTTTTCGTTTCTCCGTTTCTTTCTTCGTTTCTCCGTTTATTTCTTCGTTTCTCCATTTATTTCTCCGTTTCTCCGTTTCTTTCTTCGTTTCTCCGTTTCTTTCTTCGTTTCTCCGTTTGTTTCTTCGATTCTCCGTTTATTTCTTCGTTTCTCCGTTTCTTTCTTCGTTTCTCCGTCTCTTTCCTCGTTTCTCCGTTTCTTTCTTCATTTCTCCGTTTCTTTCTTCGTTTCTTCGTTTCCCCGTTTCTCCGTTTCTCCGTTTCTCCGTTTCTCCGTTTCTCCGTTTCTCCGTTTCGATTAAATGATTATAATAGTTATAATTTCTATTATCAATCATTTGAGCTATAGTTAAATTGTACACTAGTACTCTAAATACATATTTGATATATTTTTTAATCTCTTTAGCCTCCAGAAGAATTTTATTTATACTATTTACTATATATAATAATTTACACAGAATCGGAAAGAAATCTAATTATTTATTTAGAATGATTTTTTTTTTCACTTATGTTACAAATTTGGATGTACTCTTTAACTGTTCGATTCATTTCTTTAATTCATTCATTAAATTGAATTAATCTATTCTTTATAATAACTTTAATAAAATTAATCTCGATAATTATTATAGAACTCATATTAAAATTTAATAATGAAATTTATTTTATTTGCCTAATTAATGTAATTATTGCCCCTATCATTTGCTTGAACAAAAAAATCAATCATAATAATTATAGGATATTCATCTGTTATACAAACATCTATTATAGTTATTTTATTAATAATTAACAAAAATACATTTTTAACATATTTCATTTTATATTCAATAATTTCTTCAATTTTAATTTTAATATTTAAAATAATAAAGATTAACTCTTCTTCCTTATTTAATATATTAACTTCTAATAAAAGAAAAATTATTTTATACTCAATAATTATTATGTACACAAATTTCCCACCTATAGCACTCTTTATACTGAAATGAATCGTCCTAGAAACATTAATAAATTCAAGAATAAAATTTACCGTGGAAGGTTTAATTTTACATTTATTCGAAAGATGAAACATACAAAAGTTTGTACAAAGGTATTTATTTATTTTATCGCACGGTAGGGAATATCATACAAATGGAAATACTTATCTCTAATGTCGGTAAATTGTACTTGTCGCCATCTATTTGTGGAAATTAGAACAATTCCTCGACAAGCTTGAGCGTTTCTCCGCCAGGTGTTTTCACCCCTTAAGTGTAGTTTAACCCTTTCTCCAATAGATGGCAACCCATGTAATTACCACGTTACAGGGATTTGTAATTGCGGGTTCAGAATATATTTGCATACATACAAACTATAATTCCGATATGTAGCGAAATATTCATTTATTTTATCGCACGGTTTCTTCGATTGTATTTGTTCGATCTAACCAAATACTTCAAGAAATTGATGGCTTTATAGCCATTATTTATACCGGAACATTGTGAAAAATTGTTTAATCTACGGTCCAACGACGGTTGTTAATTATTATGATAAATAAACGTCAAGATATTGCGAAATCTGCGAAGGCGAACGGTTTCGGTGAATGTTTGTTCATTTCCCCCATTGTTACTAACATTTATGTATGTTCCCAATTTTAATCGAACAATGTGCATCCTATTTATGCATTGAAAATGATTAAGTACCTCATAGAAATTAATTTGGATCGAGATTCAAAGTAAAACATGTTTCGTAAAGTTTTATAGCAGGGAAAGTAACAATTGTTTGTTAAATACATCAATTTAACATTTGCTTAATTCTTATAATTTACACAATACGCGTAGTAGTTGCATTTTTTATTTAAAAGCGCTGAAATTCAATTAATCGCTTTTCTAGATGCAACAATCACAGCGATGGGCGCTTGTGAATCGGTCATCGATACGTGTAACCTTGAGAATGTCAGTTTGATCTCAACGAAAAATTCCATCGCGAGCAATGAATATTTCGATGAAATGATATTTTAAGCCTTTATTTATACTAGGGCATTGTTAATAATTATTTAAACTATGGTACTACGACAATTGTTAATAATTATGATAAATAAACATCAAGATATTGCAAAATCTGCGAAGGCGAATAGTTTCGGTGAATGTTTATTCATTTCCGCGAGTTTTACTAACATTCATGCATGTTCCCAATATTAATCGAACAATGTTCATCTTATTGATGCATTACAAATGATTAAGAACTTATAGAAATTAATTTTGATCGAGCTTCGATGTAAAGAGATGATTCTTAAAGTTTTAAAATGAAAAGTGAAGTAATTTATTACTATAATTTGGTTTAAAAAATCAATTCTTTTGTCAGACATCTAATGATTTGATTTAATTAAATATTATGAGTAGGTTAAAATTTAATTTTGGTTGTTAATTCAATTAATAAAGTTTGAATAATTAGTTCTTTCCACAACAATTGGCATAAATCTGTGATTAGCTCCGCAGATTTCAGAACATTGTCCGAAAAATACTCCAGGTCGATTAGTAATTAAATTTATTTGGTTAATTCGCCCTGGTACTGAGTCTATTTTTAAGCCTAAAGACGGAACAGTTCAAGAGTGAATTACGTCGTTTGATGTTGTTAATATTCGAATTAGTGTATTAGATGGAATAATTATTCGATTATCTACGTCTAGGAGACGAAAAATGTAAATATTATTTAAATCTTTATCTATATAGGAGTCAAAATTTAAATTATTAAATTCTGGGTATTCATAGGATCAATATCATTGGTGCCCAATTGATTTGATTGTTAAGTATACGGGTATTCATAGTTCATCAATAAAATATAGGGTTTTTAAAGAAGGAAGTGCAATTACTCCTAAAATTATTATTGGGAGTAAAGTTCATACAATTTCAATATGATGATTTTTAAGTAAAAATCGATTGATAAATTTATTAGTAAAAATATCTAATATAATTATTAGAGTTAATGAAGAGATTATAATTATTATAATTATTGTGAAGTTGTGAAAAAATTTAAATTATCGGCATATGGCGAATTGGGGTCTTGGAAATTAATTATTTTTCAATGGGACATTTTTAATAAAAATATTAAATTTTATAAATGAATCTTAAATTCATGCACTAATCTGCCATATTAAGATTTGTTTTTAATAATTAGAGGAATAGAGAGGAATGAGTGGTCTTTTGGGGAAAAGTTTTGGGGTCATTCTAGTGATGATTGATTAAATTTAAATATAGCTAGACGTTTAGTTATAAATCTCTCCAATATAATAAACAAGAGTAAAATTATTCTTTTGAATGAAATTATTGAGCCAATAGATGATAATAAATTTTCACAGTAGTAGGAATCCGGGTAATCTGAATAACGTCGAGGTATTCCTATCATTCCTAAAAAATGCTGAAGGAAAAAAGTTATATTTACCCCAATAAATATTATATAAAATTGAGTTTTAAGATAAAATTGATTTAGGGTAAATCCTGTGAATAAAGGGAATCAATGAATTAATGAAGCAATAATAGAAAATACTGCTCCTATTGACAGTACATAGTGGAAATGAGAGACAACACAGTATGAATCATGTAGTATAATATCAATATATGAGTTTGATAATATAATTCCTGTTAATCCTCCTATTGTAAATAAAAAAATAAAGCCAAATTATCAAATAATAGAAGGATTAATAATAAGTTTTGACCCGTTGTACGTAGCTAGTCATCTAAATACTTTGATTCCTGTGGGAATTGCAATGATTATAGTTGCCGAAGTGAAATAAGCTCGTGTGTCTACATCTAAGCCTACTGTGAATATGTGATGTGCTCACACAATAAATCCTAGAAATCCAATTCCGAGTATTGCATAAACTATCCCTAGGTTCCCAAAAGTTTCCTTTTTCCCTCTTTCATTGAAAATGATATGGGAGATTAATCCAAACCCGGGTAAAATTAAAATATAGACTTCAGGATGCTCAAAAAATCAAAATAAATGTTGAAATAAAATTGGGTCCCCTCCCCCAGTAGGATCAAAGAAGGAAGTATTTAAATTTCGGTCTGTTAATAACATAGTAATAGCTCCGGCTAATACAGGTAGTGAGAGAAGAAGCAAAATTGTAGTAATTAATACTGACCAAGCAAATAAGGATATTTGATCGAATTTTAAAGCATTATTTTTTATTTTAAGAATTGTAACAATAAAATTAATTGATCCCATAATTGAAGAGATACTTGCAATATGCAAAGAAATAATTGTTAAGTCTATAGATGAAGATGGGTGATAAAGATTTGATGACAAAGGAGGGTAGATTGTTCATCCAGTTCCCGAGCCTGGGAATAATAGTGTTGTAAGAATTAAAAGTAATAATGAAGGGGGGATTAGTCACAATCTTATATTATTTATTCGGGGAAATGCTGTATCAGGGGATCCAATTATTAAGGGAATTATTCAGTTTCCGAATCCTCCGATTATAAATGGTAAAACTATAAAAAAAATTATTACAATGGCATGTGATGTTACAATTGAGTTATAAATTTGGTCGATATTAATTCAAGTTCCTGGCTTATTTAATTCTATTCGAATTAGTATCCTTAAAGAAGAACCAATTATACCAGATCATATAGCTGATATGAAATATAATATCCCAAAATTTTTGTGATTTGTTGAATACATATATTAATTATGCTAAAAATTAATATAACCAGTAGATCTTAAATATAAATATAAATATTAAAAAAGTTATAAATAGATAATAGTTTAGAAAATTAAGGTTAATTTAATTATATATATTTTATTTAATTGAAGGGAAAAAATATAAGAAGGATATATTTAAATAATTTCATGATGTAATTAATCTTATAAAAAGATATACAATTATTAAAAGTATAAATTTTATTCATGAATTTATTAATGTTTCTAGGACGATTCATTTCAGTATAAAGAGAGCTATACGTGGGAAATTTGTGTACATAATAATTATTGAGTATAAAATAATTTTTCTTTTATTAGAGGTTAATATATTAAATTAGGAAGAAGAATTAATCTTTATTATTTTAAATATAAAAATTAAATTTGAAGAAATTATTGAATATAAAATGAAATATGTTAAAAATGTATCTTTGTTAATTATTAATAACATAACTATAATAGATGTTTGTATAACAGATGAATACCCTATAATTATTTTGATTGATTTTTTATTTAAGCAAATGATAGGGGCAATAATTACATTAATTAGGCAAATAAAATAAATTTCATTATTAAATTTTAATAGGAGTTCTATAATAATTATAGGGATTAATTTTATTAAAGTTATTATAAAGAATAGATTAATTCAATTTAATGAATAAATTAAACAAATGAATCGAACATTTAAAGAGTACATCCCAATTTTTAAGATAAGTGAAAAAAAAATTATTATTATAAATAAATAATTAGATTTATTTCCAATTCTGTGTAAATTATTATATACAGTAAATAGTATAAATAAAATTCTTCTGGAGGCTAAAGAGATTAAAAAATATACTAAATATGTATTTAGAGTATTAGTGTCAAATTTAACTATAGATCAAATAATTTATAATAGAAATTATAAATATTCTCCCATATCTCGCGAACGGATTGACGAACTTCAGAAATTCCTGTTGCATCTGAAAGTTGAAACTCGCCCGATTACAATGGTATGTGTAGTTTTCACCTAAGCCATTATAGTTATTGGTTTCGAGTATCAGACTTGCGAAAATTTTGATGGTTTCTCAACCATTCCGTAACTTCAAACTCCCATGTCTCGCGAACGGATTGACGAACTCGAGAAATTTCTGTTGCATCTGAAAGTAGAAACCCGCCCGATTACAACGGTATGTGTATTTTTGCCCTAGGCCATAGTAGTTATTGGTTTCGAGTATCAGACTTGCGAAAATTTTGATGGTTTCTCAACCATTCCTTAACTTCGAACTCCCATATCTCGCGAACGGATTGACGAACTCCAGAAATTCCTGTTGCATCTGAAAGTTGAAACTCGCCCGATTACAATGGCATGTGTATTTTTCCCCTAAGCCATTATAGTTATTGGTTTCGAGTATCAGACTTGCGAAAATTTTGATGGTTTCTCAACCATCTCTTAACTCCAAACTCCGATATTTCGCGAACGGATTGACGAACTTGAGAAATTCCTGACGCATCTGAAAGCAGAAACTCGACCGATTACAATGGTGTGTGTACTTTTCCCCGAGGCCATTCCAGTTATTGCTTTCTATTATCAGACTTGCGAAAATTTTGATGGTTTCTCAACCATTCCTTAACTTCAAACTCCCATATCTCGCGAACGGATTGACGAACTCGAGAAATTCCTGTTGCATCTGAAAGCAGAAACTCGCCCGATTACAATGGTGTGTGTACTTTTCCCCTAGGCCATTGTAGTTATTGATTTCGAGTATCTAACCAGCGAAAATTTTGATGGTTGCTCAACCATCTCTTAACTGCAAACTCCGATATTTCGCGAACGGATTGACGAACTTTAGAAATTACTGACGCATCTGAAAGTAGAAACTCGCCCGATTACAATGGTGTGTGTACTTTTCACCGAGGCCATTCCAGTTATTGGTTTCGAGTATCAGACTTGCGAAATTTTGATGGTTCCTCAACCATTCCTTCACTTCAAACTCCTATATCTCGCGAACGCACTGAGGAAATCGAGAAATTCCTGTTGCATCTGAAACTAGAAACTCGCCCGATTGCAATGGTGTGTGTACTTTTCCACTAGGCCATTCCAGTTATTGGTTTCGTGTATCAGACTTGCGAAAATTTGGATGGTTTCGCAACCATTCCTTAACTTCAAACTCCCATATCTCGCGAACGGATTGACGAACTCGAGAAATGCCTGTTGCATCTGAAAGTAGAAACACTCCCGATTACAACGGTATATGTATTTTTCCCCTAGCCCATTGTAGTTATTGGTTTCGAGTATCAGACTTGCGAAACTATGATGGTTTCTCAACCATTCCGTAACTTCAAACTCCTATATCTCGCGAACGGACAGACGAAATCGAGAAATTCCTGTTGCATTTGAAACTAGAAGCTCGCCCGATTACAATGGTGTTTGTACTTTTCCCCTAGGCCATTCCAGTTACTGGTTTCGAGTATCAGACTTGGGAAAATTTTGATGGTTTCTCAACCATTCCTTAACTTCAAACTCCCATATCTCGCGAACGGATTGACGAAGCCGAGAATTTCCTGTTGCATCTGACAGCAGAAACTCGCCCGATTACAACGGTATGTGTATTGTTGTCCTAGGCCATAGTAGTTATTGGTTTCTTGTATCAGACTTGCGAAAATTTTGATGGTTTCTCAAACATTCCTTAACTTCAAACTCCCATATCTCGCGAACGGATTGACGAACTGGAGAAATTCCTGTTGCATCTGAAAGTAGAAACTCGCCAGATTACAATGGTGTGTGTACTTTTCCCCGAGGCCATTCCAGTTATTAGTTTCGAGAATCAGACTAGCGAAATTTTGATGGTTTCTCAACCATTCCTTCACTTCAAACTCCTATATCTCGCGAACGGATTGACGAACTCGAGAAATGCCTGTTGCATCTAAAAGCAGAAACTCGCCCGACTACAACGGTATGTCTATTTTTGCCCTAGGCCATAGTAGTTATTGGTTTCGAGTATCAGACTTGGGAAAATTTTGATGGTTTCTCAACCATTCCTTAACTTCAAACTCCCATATCTCGCGAACGGATTGACGAACTCGAGAAATTCCTGTTGCATCTGAAAGTAGAAACTCGCCTCAATACAATGGTGTGTGTACTTTTCGCCTAGGCCATTCCAGTTATTGGTTTCGAGTACCAGAATTGCGAAAATTTTGATGGTTTCTCAACCATTCCTTAACTTCAAACTCCCATATCTCGCGAACGGATTGACGAACTCGAGAACTTCCTGTTGCGTCTGAAAGTAGAAACTCGTCCGATTACTATGGTGTGTGTACTTTTCCTCTAGGTCACTCCAGTTATTGGTTTCGAGTATCAGGGTTGCGAAAATTTGGATGGTTTCTCAACCATTCCTTAACTTCGAACTCCCATATCTCGCGAACGGATAGACGAACTCGAGAAATTCCTGTTGCATCTGAAAGTATAAACTCGACCGATTACAATGGTGTGTGTACTTCTCGCCTCGGCCATTCCAGTTATTGGATTCTAGCATCAGACTTGCGAAAATTTTGATGGATTCTCAACCATTCCTTAACTTCAAACTCCCATATCTCGCGAACGGATTGACGAACTCGAGAAATTCCTGTTGCGTCTGAAAGTAGAAACTCGCCCGATTACAATGGTATGTGTACTTTACCCTAGGCCATTCCAGTTATTCGTTTCTTGCATCATAATTGCGAAAATTTTGATGGTTTCTGAACCATCTCTTAATTCCAAACTCCGATACTTCCCGGACGGATTGACGAATCCGAAAAATTTCTGTTGCATCTGAAAGTAGAAACACTCCCGATTACAACGGTATATGTATTTTTCCCCTAGGCAATTGTAGTTATTGGTTTCGAGTATCAGACTTGCGAAACTATGATGGTTTCTCAACCATTACTTCACTTCAAACTCCTATATCTCGCGAACGGACTGAGGAAATCGAGAAATTCCTGTTGCATCTGAAACTAGAAACTCGCCCGATTACAATGGTGTGTCTACTTTTCCCCGAGGCCATTCCAGTTATTGGTTTCTAGTATCAGACTTGCGAAAATTTTGATTGTTTGTCAACCATTCCATAACTTCAATCTCCCATATCTCGCGAACGGATTGACGCATCCGAAAAATTTCTGTTGCATCTGAAAGTAGAAACACTCCCGATTACAACGGTATGTGTATTTTTCCCCTAGGCCATTGTAGTTATTGGTTTCGAGTATCAGACTTGCCAAATTTTGATGGTTTCTCAACCATTCCTCCACTTCAAACTCCTATATCTCGCGAACGGACTGAGGAAATCGAGAAATTTCTGTTGCATCTGAAAGTAGAGACTCTCCCGATTACAACGGTATGTGTATTTTTGCCCTAGGCCATAGTAGTTATTGGTTTCGAGTATGAGACTTGCGAAATTTTGATGGTTTCTCAACCATACCTTAACTTCAAACTCCCATATCTCGCGAACGGATTGACGAACTCGAGAAAATCCTGTTGCATCTGAAAGTAGAAACTCGCCCCATTACAATGGTGTGTGTACTTTTCCCCTAGGCCATTCTAGTTATTGATTTCGAGTATCTGACCAGCGAAAATTTTGATGGTTGCTCAACCATCTCTTAACTCCAAAATCCGATATTTCGCGAACAGATTGACGAATCCGACAAATTTCTGCTGCGTCTGAAAGTAGAAGCTCTCCCGATTACAACGGTATGTGTATTTTTCCCCTAGGCCATTGTAGTTATTTGTTTCGAGTATCAGACTTACGAAAATGTTGATGGTTTCTCAACCATTCCTTAACTTCAAACTCCCATACCTCGCGAACGGATTGACGAACTCGAGAAATTCCTGTTGCGTCTGAAAGTAGAGACTCGCCCGATTACTATGGTGTGTGTACTTTTCCCCTAGGCCACTCCAGTTATTGGTTTCGAGTATCAGAATTGCGAAAATTTTGATGGTTTCTCAACCATTCTTTAACTTCAAACTCCCATACCTCGCGAACGGATTGACGAACTCGAGAAATTCCTGTTGCGTCTGAAAGTAGAGACTCGCCCGATTACTATGGTGTGTGTACTTTTCCCCTAGGCCACTCCAGTTATTGGTTTCGAGTATCAGACTTGCGAAAATTTTGATGGCTTCTCAACCATTCCTTAACTTCAAACTCCCATATCTGTCGAACGGATTGACGAACTCGAGAATTTCCTGTTGCATGTGAAAGTAGAAACTCACCCGATTACAGCGGTATGTGTATTTTTGCCCTAGGCCATAGTAGTCATTGGTCTCGAATATCAGACTTGCGAAAATTTTGATGGTTTCTCAACCATTCCTTAACTTCAAACTCCCATACCTCGCGAACGGATTGACGAACTCGAGAAATTCCTGTTGCGTCTGAAAGTAGAGACTCGCCCGATTACTATGGTGTGTGTACTTTTCCCCTAGGCCACTCCAGTTATTGGTTTCGAGTATCAGACTTGCGAAAATTTTGATGGCTTCTCAACCATTCCTTAACTTCAAACTCCCATATCTGTCGAACGGATTGACGAACTCGAGAATTTCCTATTGCATCTGAAAGCAGAAACTCGCCCGATTACAATGGTATGTGTATTTTTGCCCTAGGCCATAGTAGTCATTGGTCTCGAATATCAGACTTGCGAAAATTTTGATGGTTTCTCAACCACTCCTTAACTTCAAACTCCCATATCTCGCGAACGGATTGACGAACTCGAGAAATTCCTGTTGCATGTGAAAGTAGAAACTCACCCGATTACAACGGTATGTGTATTTTTGCCCTAGGCCATAGTAGTCATTGGTCTCGAATATCAGACTTGCGAAAATTTTGATGGTTTCTCAACCATTCCTTAACTTCAAACTCCCATACCTCGCGAACGGATTGACGAACTCGAGAAATTCCTGTTGCATCTGAAAGTGGAAACTCGCCCGATTACAATGGTGTGTGTACATTTCCCCTAGACCGTTCCAGTTATTGGTTTCGAGTATCAGACTTGCGAAAATTTTGATGGTTTCTCAACCATTCCTTAACTTCAAACTCCCATATCTCGCGAACGGATTGACGAACTCGAGAAGTTCCTGTTGCATCTGAAAGTAGAAACTCGCCCGATTACAATAGTGTGTGTACTTTTCCCCTAGGCTATTCCAGTTATTGGTCTCGAATATCAGACTTGCGAAAATTTTGATGGTTTCTCAACCATTCCTTAACTTCAAACTCCCATACCTCGCGAACGCATTGACGAACTCGAGAAATTCCTGTTGCATCTGAAAGTAGAAACTCGCCCGATTACAATGGTGTGTGTACATTTCCCCTAGACCGTTCCAGTTATTGGTTTCGAGTATCAGACTTGCGAAAATTTTGATGGTTTCTCAACCATTCCTTAACTTCAAACTCCCATATCTCGCGAACGGATTGACGAACTCGAGAAGTTCCTGTTGCATCTGAAAGTAGAAACTCGCCCGATTACAATAGTGTGTGTACTTTTCCCCTAGGCCATTCCAGTTATTGGTTTCGAGTATCAGACCAGCGAATATTTTAATGGTTTCTCAATCATTCCTTAACTTCAAACTGTATTATCTCGCGAACGGATTGACGAACTCCAGAAATTCCTGTTGCATCTGAAAGCAGAAACTCGCCCGATTACAATGGTATGTGTATTTTTGCCCTAGGCCATAGTAGTTATTGGTTTCGTGTGTCAGACTTGCGAAAATTTTGATGGCTTCTCAACCATTCCTTAACTTCAAACTCCCATATCTCTCGAACGGATTGACGAACACGAGAATTTCCTATTGCATCTGAAAGCAGAAACTCGCCCGATTACAATGGTATGTGTATTTTTGCCCTAGGCCATAGTAGTCATTGGTCTCGAATATCAGACTTGCGAAAATTTTGATGGTTTCTCAACCACTCCTTAACTTCAAACTCCCATACCTCGCGAACGCATTGACGAACTCGAGAAATTCCTGTTGCATCTGAAAGTAGAATCTCGCCCGATTACAATGGTGTGTGTACATTTCCCCTAGACCGTTCCAGTTATTGGTTTCGAGTATCAGACTTGCGAAAATTTTGATGGTTTCTCAACCATTCCTTAACTTCAAACTCCCATATCTCGCGAACGGATTGACGAACTCGAGAAGTTCCTGTTGCATCTGAAAGTAGAAACTCGCCCGATTACAATAGTGTGTGTACTTTTCCCCTAGGCCATTCCAGTTATTGGTTTCGAGTATCAGACCAGCGAATATTTTAATGGTTTCTCAATCATTCCTTAACTTCAAACTGTATTATCTCGCGAACGGATTGACGAACTCGAGAAATTCCTGTTGCATCTGAAAGTAGAAACTCGCCCGATTGCAATGGTATGTGTATTTTTCCCCTAGGCCATTCCAGTTATTGGTTTCGAGTATCAGACTTGCGAAAATTTTGATGGTTTCTCAACCATTCCTTAACTTCAAACTCCCACATCTCTCGAACGGATTGACAAACTCTAGAATTTCCTATTGCATCTGAAAGCAGAAACTCGCCCGATTACAACGGTATGTGTATTTTTGCCCTAGGCCATAGTAGTCATTGGTCTCGAATATCAGACTTGCGAAAATTTTGATGGTTTCTCAACCACTCCTTAACTTCAAACTCCCATATCTCGCGAACGGATTGACGAACTCGAGAAATTCCTGTTGCCTGTGAAAGTAGAAACTCACCCGATTACAATAGTGTGTGTACTTTTCCCCTAGGCCATTCCAGTTATTGGTTTCGAGTATCAGACCAGCGAATATTTTAATGGTTTCTCAATCATTCCTTAACTTCAAACTGTATTATCTCGCGAACGGATTGACGAACTCGAGAAATTCCTGTTGCATCTGAAAGTAGAAACTCGCCCGATTGCAATGGTATGTGTATTTTTCCCCTAGGCCATTCCAGTTATTGGTTTCGAGTATCAGACTTGCGAAAATTTTGATGGTTTCTCAACCATTCCTTAACTTCAAACTCCCACATCTCTCGAACGGATTGACAAACTCTAGAATTTCCTGTTGCATGTGAAAGTAGAAACTCACCCGATTACAACGGTATGTGTATTTTTGCCCTAGGCCATAGTAGTCATTGGTCTCGAATATCAGACTTGCGAAAATTTTGATGGTTTCTCAACCATTCCTTAACTTCAAACTCCCATACCTCGCGAACGGATTGACGAACTCGAGAAATTCCTGTTGCATCTGAAAGTGGAAACTCGCCGGATTACAATGGTGTGTGTACATTTCCCCTAGAACGTTCCAGTTATTGGTTTCGAGTATCAGACTTGCGAAAATTTTGATGGTTTCTCAACCATTCCTTAACTTCAAACTCCCATATCTCGCGAACGGATTGACGAACTCGAGAAGTTCCTGTTGCATCTGAAAGTAGAAACTCGCCCGATTACAATGGTGTGTGTACATTTCCCCTAGACCGTTCCAGTTGTTGGTTTCGAGTATCAGACTTGCGAAAATTTTGATGGTTTCTCAACCATCTCTTAACTCCAAACGCCGATATTTCGCGAACGGATTGACGAACTTGAGAAATTCCTGACGCATCTGAAAGTAGAAACTTGCCCGATTACAATGGTGTGTGTACATTTCCCCTAGACCATTCCAGTTATTGGTTTCGAGTATCAGACTTGCGAAAATTTTGATGGTTTCTCAACCATCTCTTAACTTCAAACTCCAATATCTCGCGAACGGACTGACGAACTAGAGAAATTCCAGTTGCATCTGAAAGTTGAAACTCGCCCGATTACAACGGTATGTGCATTTTTGCTCTAGACCATAGTTGTTATTGGTTTCGAGTATCAGACTTGCGAAAATTTTGATGGTTCCTCAACCATTCCTTAACTTCAAACTCCCATATCGCGCGAACCGAATGACGAACTCGAGAAGTTCCTGTTGCATCTGAAAGTATAAACTCGCCCGATTACAAAGAAGTGTGTACTTTTCCCCTAGGCCATTCTAGTTATTGGTTTCGAGTAACAGACTTGCGTAAATTTGAATGGACTCTCAACCATTCCTTAAATTCAAACTCTCATATCTCGCGAACCGGTTGAAGAACTCGAGAAATTCCTGTTGCATCTGAAAGATGAAACTCGCCCGATTACAGCGGTATGTGCATTTTTGCTCTAGACCATAGCTGTTATTGGTTTCGAGTATGAGACTTGCGAAAACTTTGATGGTTTCTCAACCATTCCTTAATTTCAAACTACCATATCTCGCGAACGGATTGACGAACTCGAGAAATTCCTGTTGCATCTGACAGCAGAAACTCGCCCGATTACAATGGTATGTGTATTTTTGCCCTAGGCCATAGTAGTTATTGGTTTCGAGTATCAGAATTGCGAAAATTTTGATGGTTTCTCAACCATTCCTTAATTTCAAACTACCATAGCTCGCGAACGGATTGACGAACTCGAGAAATTCCTGTTGCATCTGAAAGCAGAAACTCGCCCGATCACAACGGTATGTGTATTTTTGCCCTAGGCAATAGTAGTTATCGGTTTCTAGTATCAGACTTGCGAAAATTTTGATGGTTTCTCAACCATTCCATAAATTCAAACTCCCATATCTCGCGAACGGATTGGCGAACTCGAGAAGTTCCTGTTGCACCTGAAAGCAGAAACTCGCCCGATTACAATGGTATGTGTATTTTTGCCCTAGGCCATAGTAGTTATTGGTTTCGTGTATCAGACTTGCGAAAATTTTGATGGCTTCTCAACCATTCCTTAACTTCAAACTCCCATATCTCTCGAACGGATTGACGAACACGAGAATTTCCTATTGCATCTGAAAGCAGAAACTCGCCCGATTACAATGGTATGTGTATTTTTGCCCTAGGCCATAGTAGTCATTGGTCTCGAATATCAGACTTGCGAAAATTTTGATGGTTTCTCAACCACTCCTTAACTTCAAACTCCCATATCTCGCGAACGGATTGACGAACTCGAGAAATTCCTGTTGCATGTGAAACTAGAAACTCACCCGATTACAATAGTGTGTGTACTTTTCCCCTAGGCCATTCCAGTTATTGGTTTCGAGTATCGAACCAGCGAATATTTTAATGGTTTCTCAATCATTCCTTAACTTCAAACTGTATTATCTCGCGAACGGATTGACGAACTCGAGAAATTCCTGTTGCATCTGAAAGTAGAAACTCGCCCGATTGCAATGATATGTGTATTTTTCCCTTAGGCCATTCCAGTTATTGGTTTCGAGTATCAGACTTGCGAAAATTTTGATGGTTTCTCAACCATTCCTTAACTTCAAACTCCCACATCTCTCGAACGGATTGACAAACTCTAGAATTTCCTATTGCATCTGAAAGCAGAAACTCGCCCGATTACAACTGTATGTGTATTTTTGCCCTAGGCCATAGTAGTCATTGGTCTCGAATATCAGACTTGCGAAAATTTTGATGGTTTCTCAACCATTCCTTAACTTCAAACTCCCATACCTCGCGAACGGATTGACGAACTCGAGAAATTCCTGTTGCATCTGAAAGTGGAAACTCGCCGGATTACAATGGTGTGTGTACATTTCCCCTAGACCGTTCCAGTTATTGGTTTCGAGTATCAGACTTGCGAAAATTTTGATGGTTTCTCAACCATTCCTTAACTTCAAACTCCCATATCTCGCGAACGGATTGACGAACTCGAGAAGTTCCTGTTGCATCTGAAAGTAGAAACTCGCCCGATTACAATAGTGTGTGTACTTTTCCCCTAGGCCATTCCAGTTATTGGTCTCGAATATCAGACTTGCGAAAATTTTGATGGTTTCTCAACCATTCCTTAACTTCAAACTCCCATACCTCGCGAACGCATTGACGAACTCGAGAAATTCCTGTTGCATCTGAAAGTAGAAACTCGCCCGATTACAATGGTGTGTGTACATTTCCCCTAGACCGTTCCAGTTATTGGTTTCGAGTATCAGACTTGCGAAAATTTTGATGGTTTCTCAACCATTCCTTAACTTCAAACTCCCATATCTCGCGAACGGATTGACGAACTCGAGAAGTTCCTGTTGCATCTGAAAGTAGAAACTCGCCCGATTACAATAGTGTGTGTACTTTTCCCCTAGGCCATTCCAGTTATTGGTTTCGAGTATCAGACCAGCGAATATTTTAATGGTTTCTCAATCATTCCTTAACTTCAAACTGTATTATCTCGCGAACGGATTGACGAACTCCAGAAATTCCTGTTGCATCTGAAAGCAGAAACTCGCCCGATTACAATGGTATGTGTATTTTTGCCCTAGGCCATAGTAGTTATTGGTTTCGTGTGTCAGACTTGCGAAAATTTTGATGGCTTCTCAACCATTCCTTAACTTCAAACTCCCATATCTCTCGAGCGGATTGACGAACACGAGAATTTCCTATTGCATCTGAAAGCAGAAACTCGCCCGATTACAATGGTATGTGTATTTTTGCCCTAGGCCATAGTAGTCATTGGTCTCGAATATCAGACTTGCAAAAATTTTGATGGTTTCTCAACCACTCCTTAACTTCAAACTCCCATATCTCGCGAACGGATTGACGAACTCGAGAAATTCCTGTTGCATGTGAAAGTAGAAACTCACCCGATTACAATAGTGTGTGTACTTTTCCCCTAGGCCATTCCAGTTATTGGTTTCGAGTATCAGACCAGCGAATATTTTAATGGTTTCTCAATCATTCCTTAACTTCAAACTGTATTATCTCGCGAACGGATTGACGAACTCGAGAAATTCCTGTTGCATCTGAAAGTAGAAACTCGCCCGATTGCAATGGTATGTGTATTTTTCCCCTAGGCCATTCCAGTTATTGGTTTCGAGTATCAGACTTGCGAAAATTTTGATGGTTTCTCAACCATTCCTTAACTTCAAACTCCCACATCTCTCGAACGGATTGACAAACTCTAGAATTTCCTATTGCATCTGAAAGCAGAAACTCGCCCGATTACAACGGTATGTGTATTTTTGCCCTAGGCCATAGTAGTCATTGGTCTCGAATATCAGACTTGCGAAAATTTTGATGGTTTCTCAACCATTCCTTAACTTCAAACTCCCATACCTCGCGAACGGATTGACGAACTCGAGAAATTCCTGTTGCATCTGAAAGTGGAAACTCGCCGGATTACAATGGTGTGTGTACATTTCCCCTAGAAAGTTCCAGTTATTGGTTTCGAGTATCAGACTTGCGAAAATTTTGATGGTTTCTCAACCATTCCTTAACTTCAAACTCCCATATCTCGCGAACGGATTGACGAACTCGAGAAGTTCCTGTTGCATCTGAAAGTAGAAACTCGCCCGATTACAATGGTGTGTGTACATTTCCCCTAGACCGTTCCAGTTGTTGGTTTCGAGTATCAGACTTGCGAAAATTTTGATGGTTTCTCAACCATCTCTTAACTCCAAACGCCGATATTTCGCGAACGGATTGACGAACTCGAGAAATTCCTGTTGCGTCTGAAAGTAGAAACTTGCCCGATTACAATGGTGTGTGTACTTTTCCCCTAGGCCATTCCAGTTATTGGTTTCGAGTATCAGACTTGCGAAAATTTTGATGGTTTCTCAACCATTCCTTAACTTCAAACTCCCATATCTCGCGAACGGATTGACGAACTCGAGAAGTTCCTGTTGCATCTAAAAGTAGAAACTCGCCCGATTACAATGGTGTGTGTACATTTCCCCTAGACCGTTCCAGTTGTTGGTTTCGAGTATCAGACTTGGGAAAATTTTGATGGTTTCTCAACCATCTCTTAACTCCAAACGCCGATATTTCGCGAACGGATTGACGAACTTGAGAAATTCCTGACGCATCTGAAAGCAGAAACTTGCCCGATTACAATGGTGTGTGTACATTTCCCCTAGACCATTCCAGTTATTGGTTTCGAGTATCAGACGTGCGAAAATTTTGATGGTTTCTCAACCATCTCTTAACTTCAAACTCCAATATCTCGCGAACGGACTGACGAACTAGAGAAATTCCTGTTGAATCTGAAAGCAGAGGCTCGCCCGATTACAACGGTATGTGTATTTTTGCCCTAGGCCATAGTAGTTAATGGTTTAGAGTATCAGATTCCTAAAATATTGATGGTTTCTCAACCATTCCTTAACTTCAAACTACCATATCTCGCGAACGGATAGACGAACTCGAGCAATTCCTACTGCATCTGAAAGTAGAAACTCGCCCGATTACAATGGTGTGTGTACTTTTCCCCTAGGCCATTCCTGTTATTCGTTTCCAGTATTAGACTTGCGAAAATTTTGATGGTTTCTCAACCATTCCTTAATTTCAAACTCGCATATCTCGCGAACGGATTGACGAACGCGAGTAATTCCTGTTGAATCTGAAAGCAGAAACTCGCCCGATTACAACGGCATGTGTATTTTTGCCCTAGACCATAGTAGTTAATGGTTTAGAGTATCAGATTCCTAAAATTTTGATGGTTTCTCAACCATTCCTTATTTCCAAACTCCCATATCTCGCGAACAGATTGACGAACTCGAGAAATTCCTGTTGCATCTGAAAGTAGAAACTTGCCCGATTACAATGGTGTGTGTTCTTTTCCCCTATGGCATTCCAGTTATTCGTTTCTAGCATCAGAATTGCGAAAATTTTGTTGGTTTCTCAACCGTCTCTTAACTCCAAACTCCCATATCTCGCGAACGGATTGACGAACTCGAGGAATTCCTGTTGCATCTGAAAGTAGAAACTCGCCCGATTACAGCGGTATGTGTATTTTTCCCCTGGGTCTTTGTAGTTATTGGTTTCGAGTATCAGACTTGCGAAGAATTTGATGCTGTCTCAACCATTCCTTAACTTCAAACTCCCACATCTCGCGAACGGATTGACGAACTGGAGAAATTCCTGTTGCATCTGAAAGTAGAAACTCGCCAGATTACAACGGTGTGTGTATTTTTCCCCTAGGTCTTTGTTGTTATTGGTTTCGAGTATCAGACTTGCGAAGATTTTGATGCTGTCTCAACCATTCCTTAACTTCGAACTCCCACATCTCGCGAACGGATTGACGAACTGGAGAAATTCCTGTTGCATCTGAAAGTAGAAACTCGCCAGATTACAACGGTGTGTGTGCTTTTCCCCTAGTCCATTCCAGTTATTCGTTTCTAGCATCAGAATTGCGAAAATTTTGATGGTTTCGCAACCATCTCTTAACTCCAAACCCCGATATTTCGCGAACGGATTGACGAATCCGAAAAATTTCTGTTGCATCTGAAAGTAGACACTCCCCCGATTACAATGGTATGTGTTCTTTTCCCCTAGGCCATTCCAGTTATTCGTTTCTAGCATCAGAATTGCGAAAATTTTGATGGTTTCTCAACCGTCTCTTAACTCCAAACTCCCATATCTCGCGAAAGGATTGACGAACTCGAGAAATTCCTGTTGCATCTGAAAGTAGAACCTCGCCCGATTACAATGGTTTGTGTACTTTTCCCCTAGGCCATTGTAGTTATAGGTTTCGAGTATCAGACTTGCGAAAATTTTGATGGTTTCTCAACCATTCCTTAACTTCAAACTCCCACACCTCGCGAACGGGTTGACGAACTGGAGAAATTCCTGTTGCATCTGAAAGTAGAAACTCGCCCGATTACAATGGTATGTGTATTTTTCCCCTAGGTCTTTGTTGTTATTGGTTTCGAGTATCAGACTTGCGAAGATTTTGATGCTGTCTCAACCATTCCTTAACTTCGAACTCCCACATCTCGCGAACGGATTGACGAACTGGAGAAATTCCTGTTGCATCTGAAAGTAGAAACTCGCCAGATTACAACGGTGTGTGTACTATTCCCCTAGGCCATTCCTGTTATTGGTTTCGACTATCAGAATTCCGAAAATTTTGATGGTTTCTCAACCGTCTCTCAATTCCAAACTCCCATATCTCGCGAACGGATTGACGAACTCGAGAAATTCCTGTTGAATTTGAAAGCAGAAGCTCGCCCGATTACGACGGTTTGTGTATTCTTGCCCTAGGCAATAGCAGTTATTGGTTTCGAGTACCAGACTTGCGAAAATTTTGATGGTTACTCAACCGTCTCTTAACTCCAAACTCCCATATCTCGCGAACGGATTGACGAACTCGAGAAATTCCTGTTGCATCTGAAAGCAGAAACTCGCCCGATTACAATGGTATGTGTATTTTTGGCCTAGGTCATAGTAGTTATTGGTTTCGAGTATCAGACTTGCGAAAACTTTGATGGTTTCTCAACCATTCCTTAACTTCAATCTCCCATATCTCGCGGACGGATTGACGAACTCGAGGAATTCCTGTTGCATCTGAAAGTAGAAACTCGCCCGATTACAATGGTATGTGTATTTTTCCCCTAGGTCTTTGTTGTTATTGGTTTCGAGTATCAGACTTGCGAAGATTTTGATGCTGTCTCAACCATTCCTTAACTTCGAACTCCCACATCTCGCGAACGGATTGACGAACTGGAGAAATTCCTGTTGCATCTGAAAGTAGAAACTCGCCAGATTACAACGGTGTGTGTACTATTCCCCTAGGCCATTCCTGTTATTGGTTTCGACTATCAGAATTCCGAAAATTTTGATGGTTTCTCAACCGTCTCTCAATTCCAAATTCCCATATCTCGCGAACGGATTGACGATCTCGAGAAGTTCCTGTTGCATCTGAAAGCAGATACTCGCCCGATTACAACGGTATGTGTATTTTTCCCCTAGGTCATTGTAGTTATTGGTTTCGAGTATCAGAATTGCGAAAATTTTGATGGTTTCTCAACCATTCCTTAATTTCGAACTTCCATATCTCGCGAACGGATTGACGAACTCGAGAAATTCCTGTTGCATATGAAAGCAGAAACTCGCCCGACTACATCGCTATGTGTATAATTGCCCTACGAAATAGTAGTTATTGGTTTCGAGTATCAGACTTGCGAAAATTTTGATGGTTCCTCAACCATTCCTTAACTTCAAACTCCCAAATCTCGCGAACGGATTGGCGAACTCGAGAACTTCCGGTTGCATCTGGAAGTGGAAACTCGCCCGATTACAACGGTATGTGTATTTTTCCCCTAGGCCATTGTAGTTATTGGTTTCGAGTATCAGACTTACGAAAATTTTGATGGTTTCTCAACCATTCCTTAACTTCAAACTCCCATATCTCTCGAACGGATTGACAAACTCGAGAATTTCCTATTGCATCTGAAAGCAGAAACTCGCCCGATTACAACGGTATGTGTATTTTTGCTCTAGGCCATAGTAGTCATTGGTCTCGAATATCAGACTTGCGAAAATTTTGATGGTTTCTCAACCATTCCTTAACTTCAAACTCCCATATCTCGCGAACGGATTGACGCACTCGAGAAATTCCTGTTGCATCTGAAAGTAGAAACTCGCCCGATTACAAAGCTAGGTGAATTTTTCCCCTAGGCCTTTGTAGTTATTGGTTTCGAGTATCAGACTTGCGAAAATTTTGATGGTTTCTCAACGATTCCTTAACTTCAAACTCCCATATCTCGTGAACGGATTGACGAACTCGAGAAATTTCTGTTGCATCTGAAAGTAGAAACTCTCGCGATTACAAAGGTATGTGTTCTTTTCCCCTATGCCATTCCAGTTATGCGTTTCTAGCATCAGAATTGCGAAAATTTTGATGGTTTCTCAACCGTCTCTTAACTCCAAATTCCCATATCTCGCGAACTGATTGACGAACTCGAGAAATTCCTGTTGCATCTGAAAGTAGAAACTCGCCCGATTGCAACGGTATGTGTTCTTTTCCCCTAGGCCATTCCAGTTATTCGTTTCTAGCATCAGAATTGCGAAAATTTTGATGGTTACTCAACCGTCTCTTAACTCCAAACTCCCATATCTCGCGAACGGATTGACGAACTCGAGAAATTCCTGTTGCATCTGAAAGCAGAAACTCGCCCGATTACAATGGTATGTGTATTTTTGCCCTAGGTCATAGTAGTTATTGGTTCCGAGTATCAGACTTGCGAAAACTTTGATGGTTTCTCAACCATTCCTTAACTTTACACTCCCATATCTCTCGAACGGATTGACAAACTCGAGAATTTCCTATTGCATCTGAAAGCAGAAACTCGCCCGATTACAACGGTATGTGTATTTTTGCCCTAGGCCATAGTAGTCATTGGTTTCGAGTATCAGACTTGCGAAAATTTTGATGGATTCTCAACCATTCCTTAAATTCTAACTCCCATATCTCGCGTACGGTTTGACGAACTCGAGAAATTCCTGTTGCACCTGAAAGTAGAAACTCGCCCGATTGCAACGGTATGTGTTATTTTCCCCTAGGCCATTCCAGTTATTCGTTACTAGCATCAGAATTGCGAAAATTTTGATGGTTTCTCAACCGTCTCTTAACTCCAAACTCCCATATCTCGCGAACGGATTAACGAACTCGAGATATTCCTGTTGCATCTGAAAGTAGAAACTCGCCCGATTACAATGGTGTGTGTACTTTTCCCCTAGGCCAATCCAGTTATTGGTTTCGAGTATCAAACTTGCGAAAATTTTGATGGTTTCTCAACCATTCCTTAACTTCAATCTCTCATATCTCGCGGACGGATTGACGAACTCGAGGAATTCCTGTTGCATCTGAAAGTAGAAACTCGCCCGATTACAACGGTGTGTGTTCTTTTCCCCTAGGCCATTCCAGTTATTGGTTTCGAGTATCAGAATTGCGAAAATTTTGATGGTTTCTCAACCATTCCTTAACTTCAATCTCTCATATCTCGCGAACGGATTGACTAACTGGAGAAATTCCTGTTGAATTTGAAAGCAGAAGCCCGCCCGATTACGACGGTTTGTGTATTCTTGCCCTAGGCAATAGCAGTTATTGGTTTCGAGTATCAGACATGCGAAAATTTTGATGGTTACTCAACCGTCCCTTAACTCCAAACTCCCATATCTCGCGAACGGATTGACGAACTCGAGAAATTCCTGTTGCATCTGAAAGCAGAAACTCGCCCGATTACAATGGTATGTGTATTTTTGGCCTAGGTCATAGTAGTTATTGGTTTCGAGTAACAGACTTGCGAAAATTTCGATGGTTTCTCAACCATTCCTTAACTTCAATCTCTCATATCTCGCGGACGGATTGACGAACTCGAGGAATTCCTGTTGCATCTGAAAGTAGAAACTCGCCCGATTACAATGGTGTGTGTTCTTTTCCCCTAGGCCATTCCAGTTATTGGTTTCGAGTATCAGAATTGCGAAAATTTTGATGGTTTCTCAACATTTCCTTAATTTCAAACTACCATATCTCGCGAACGGATTGAAGAACTCGAGAAATTCCTGTTGCATCTGAAAGTAGAAACTCTCGCGATTACAAAGGTATGTGTTCTTTTCCCCTATGCCATTCCAGTTATGCGTTTCTAGCATCAGAATTGCGAAAATTTTGATGGTTTCTCAACCGTCTCTTAACTCCAAACTCCCATATCTCGCGAACGGATTGACGAACTCGAGAAATTCCTGTTGCATCTGAAAGTAGAAACTCGCCCGATTGCAACGGTATGTGTTCTTTTCCCCTAGGCCATTCCAGTTATTCGTTTCTAGCATCAGAATTGCGAAAATTTTGATGGTTACTCAACTGTCTCTTAACTCCAAACTCCCATATCTCGCGAACGGATTGACGAACTCGAGAATTTCCTATTGCATCTGAAAGCAGAAACTCGCCCGATTACAACGGTATGTGCATTTTTGCCCTAGGCCATAGTAGTCATTGGTTTCGAGTATCAGACTTGCGAAAATTTTGATGGATTCTCAACCATTCCTTAAATTCTAACTCCCATATCTCGCGAACGGATTGACGAACTCGAGAAATTCCTGTTGCATCTGAAAGTAGAAACTCGCCCGATTGCAACGCTATGTGTTATTTTCCCCTAGGCCATTCCAGTTATTCGTTACTAGCATCAGAATTGCGAAAATTTTGATGGTTTCTCAACCGTCTCTTAACTCCAAACTCCCATATCTCGCGAACGGATTAACGAACTCGAGATATTCCTGTTGCATCTGAAAGTAGAAACTCGCCCGATTACAATGGTGTGTGTACTTTTCCCCTAGGCCAATCCAGTTATTGGTTTCGAGGATCAAACTTGCGAAAATTTTGATGGTTTCTCAACCATTCCTTAACTTCAATCTCTCATATCTCGCGAACGGATTGACTAACTGGAGAAATTCCCGTTGCATCTGAAAGTAGAACCTCGCCCGAATACAATGGTATGTGTATTTTTGCCCTAGGCCATAGTAGTCATTTGTTTCGAATGTCAGACATGCGAAAATTTTGATGGTTCCACAACTATTCCTTAACTTCAAACTCCCATATCTCGCGAACGGGTTGACGAACCCGAGATATTCCTGTTGCATCTGAAAGTAGAAACTCGCCCGATTACAATGGTGTGTGTACTATTCCCGTAGGCCATTCCAGTTATTGGTTTCGAGAATCAGGCTTGGGAAAATTTTGATGGTTTTTCAACCATCCCTTAAATTCAAACTCCCATATCTCCGGAACGGAATGACGAACTCGGGATATTCCTGTTGCATCTGTAAGTAGAAACTCGCCCGATTACAATGGTGTGTGTACTTTTCCCCTGGGCCATTCCAGTCATTGGTTTCGAGTATCAGACTTGCGAAAATTTTGATGTTTTCTCAACCATTCCGTAACTTCAAACTACCAAATCTCGCGCACGGATTGACGAACTCGAGAAATTCCCGTTGCATCTGAATGAAGAAACTCGCCCGATCACAACGGTATGTGTATTTTTGCCCTAGGCAATAGTAGTTATTGGTTTCGAGTATCAGACTTGCGAAAATTTTGATTGTTTCTCAACCATTCCTTAATTTCAAACTCCCATATCCCGCAAACGGATTGACGAACTCGAGAAATTCCTGTTGCATCTGAAAGCAGAAACTCGCCCGATTACAACGGTATGTGTATTTTTGCCCTAGGCAATTGTAGTTATTGGTTTCTAGTATCAGACTTGCGAAAATTTTGATGGTTTCTCAACCATTCCTTAACTTCACACTCCCATATCTAGCGAACGGATTGACGATCGCGAGGAGATCCTGTTGCATCTGAAAGCAGTTACTCGCCCGATTAGAACGGTCTGTGTATTTTTCCCCTAGGTCATTGTAGTTATTGGTTTCGAGTATCAGACTTGCGAAAATTTTGATGGTTTCTCAACCATTCCTTAACTTCAAACTCCCATATCTCGCGAACGGAATGACGAACTCGAGAAATTCCTGTTGCATCTGAAAGTAGAAACTCGCCCGATTACAATGGTGTGTGTCCTTTTCCCCTCGGCCATTCCAGTTATAGGTTTCGAGTATCAGACCAGGGCAAATTTTTATGGTTTCTCAACCAATCCTTAACTCCAAACACCCATATCTCGCGAACAGACTGACGAACTCGGGAAATTCCTGTTCCAACTGAAAGCAGAAACTCGCCCGATCACAACGGCATGTGTATTTTTGCCCTAGGCCATTGTAGTTATTGGTTTCGCGTATCAGACTTTCGAAAATTTTGATGGTTTCACAACCATTCCTTAACTTCAAACGCCCATATCTCGCGAACGGATTGACGAACTCGAGAAATTCCTGTTGCATCTGAAAGTAGAATCTCGCCCAATTACTGTGGTGTGTATGCTTTTCCCCTAGGCCATTCCAGTTTTTCGTTTCTAGCATCAGAATTGCGAAAATTTTGATGGTTTCCCAACTACTCCTTAACTTCAAACTCCCATATCTCGCGAACGGATTGACGAACTCGAGAAATTCCTGTTGCATCTGAAACAGAAACTCGTCCGATTACAATGGTATGTGTATTTTTGCCCTAGGCCTTTGTAGTTATTTGTTTCGAGTATCAGACTTGCGAAAATTTTGTTGGTTTCTCAACCATTCCTTATCTTCAAACTCCCATATCTCGCGAACGGAATGACGAACTCGAGAAATTCCTGTTGCATCTGAAAGTAGAAACTCGCCCGATTACAATGGCGTGTGTACTTTTGCCCTAGGCCATTGTAGTTATTGGTTTCGCGTACCAGACTTGCTAATATTTTGATGGTTTCTCAAGCATTCCTTAACTTCAAACCCCCCTATCTCGCGAACGGATTGACGAACTCGAGAAGTTCCTGTTGCATCTGAAACAGAAACTCGTCCGATTACAATGGTGTGTGTACTTTTCCCCTAGGTCATTCCAGTTATTCGTTTCTATCATCAGAATTGCGAAAATTTTGATGGCTTCTCAACCATTCCTTAACTTCAAACTCCCATATCTCGCGAACGGATTGACGTACTCGAGAAATTCCTGTTGCAACTGAAAGTAGAAACTCGCCCAATTACAAAGGTATGTGTATTTTTCCCCTAGGCCACAGTAGTTATTGGTTTCGAGTATCAGACATGCGAAAATTGTGATGGTCTCTCAAGCATTCCTTAACTTCAAACTTCCATATCTCGCGAACGGATTGAAGAACTCGATTATTTCCTGTTGCATCTGAAAGTAGAAACTCGACCGATTACAACGGTATGTGTATTTTTCCCCTAAGCCTTTGTAGTTATTGGTTTCGAGTATCAGACTTGCGAAAATTTTGATGGTTTCTCAACCGTTCCTTAAGTTCAAACTCCCATATCTCGCGAACGGATTGACGAACTCGAGAAATTCCTGTTGCATCTGAAACCAGAAACTCGTCCGATTACAACGGTATGTTTATTTTTGCCCTAGGCCATAGTAGTTATTGGTTTCGAGTATGAGACCTTCGAAAATTTTGATGGTTTCTCAAGCATTCCTTAACTTCATACTCCCATATCTCGCGAACGGATTGACGAACTCAATTATTTCCTGTTCCATCTGAAAGTAGAAACTCGACCGATTACAATGGTGTGTGTACTTTTCCCCTAGGTCATTCCAGTTATTCGTTTCTAGCATCAGAATTGCGAAAATTTTGATGGTTTCTCAACCATTCCTTAATTTCAAACTCCCATATCTCGCGAACGGATTGACGAACTCGAGAAATTCCTGTTGCCTCTGAAAGTAGAAAGTCGACCGATTACAATGGTGTGTGTACTTTTCCCCTATGTCATTCCAGTTATTCGTTTCTAGCATCAGAATTGCGAAAATTTTGATGGTTTCTCAAGCATTCCTTAACTTCAAACTCCCATATCTCGCGAACGGATTGAAGAACTCGATTATTTCCTGTTGCATCTGAAAGTAGAAACTCGACCGATTACAATGGTGAGTGTACTTTTCCCCTAGGTCATTCCAGTTATTCGTTTCTATCATCAGAATTGCGAAAATTTTGATGGCTTCTCAACCATTCCTTAACTTCAAACTCCCATATCTCGCGAACGGATTGACGTACTCGAGAAATTCCTGTTGCAACTGAAAGTAGAAACTCGCCCAATTACAAAGGTATGTGTATTTTTCCCCTAGGCCACAGTAGTTATTGGTTTCGAGTATCAGACTTGCGAAAATTGTCATTGTGTCTCAACCATTCCTTAACTTCAAACTCCCATATCTCGCGAACGGAATGACGTGCTCGAGAAATTCCTGTTGCATCTGAAAGTAGAAACCCGCCCGATTACAAAGATATGTGTATTTTTCCCCTAGGCCATAGTAGTTATTGGTTTCGAGTATCAGACATGCGAAAATTGTGATGGTCTCTCAAGCATTCCTTAACTTCAAACTTCCATATCTCGCGAACGGATTGAAGAACTCGATTATTTCCTGTTGCATCTGAAAGTAGAAACTCGACCGATTACAACGGTATGTGTATTTTTCCCCTAAGCCTTTGTAGTTATTGGTTTCGAGTATCAGACTTGCGAAAATTTTGATGGTTTCTCAACCGTTCCTTAAGTTCAAACTCCCATATCTCGCGAACGGATTGACGAACTCGAGAAATTCCTGTTGCATCTGAAACCAGAAACTCGTCCGATTACAACGGTATGTGTATTTTTGCCCTAGGCCATAGTAGTTATTGGTTTCGAGTATCAGACCTTCGAAAATTTTGATGGTTTCTCAAGCATTCCTTAACTTCAAACTCCCATATCGCGCGAAAGGATTGTCGAACTCGATTATTTCCTGTTGCATCTGAAACCAGAAACTCGTCCGATTACAACGGAATGTGTATTTTTGCCCTAGGCCATAGTCGTTATTGGTTTCGAGTATCAGACCTTCGAAAATTTTGATGGTTTCTCAACCATTCCTTAACTTCAAACTCCCATATCTCGCGAACGGATTGACATACTCGAGAAATTCCTGTTGCATCTGAAAGTAGAAAGTCGACCGATTACAATGGTGTGTGTACTTTTCCCCTATGTCATTCCAGTTATTCGTTTCTAGCATCAGAATTGCGAAAATTTTGATGGTTTCTCAAGCATTCCTTAACTTCAAACTCGCATATCTCGCGAACGGATTGAAGAACTCGATTATTTCCTGTTGCATCTGAAAGTAGAAACTCGACCGATTACAATGGTGTGTGTACTTTTCCCCTAGGTCATTCCAGTTATTCGTTTCTAGCATCAGAATTGCGAAAATTTTGATGGCTTCTCAACCATTCCTTAACTTCAAACTCCCATATCTCGCGAACGGATTGACATACTCGAGAAATTCCTGTTGCAACTGAAAGTAGAAACTCGCCCAATTACAAAGGTATGTGTATTTTTCCCCTAGGCCACAGTAGTTATTGGTTTCGAGTATCAGACTTGCGAAAATTGTGATTGTTTCTCAACCATTCCTTAACTTCAAAATCCCATATCTCGCGAACGGATTGACGAACTCGAGAAATTCCTGTTGCATCTGAAACAGAAACTCGTCCGATTACAATGGTATGTGTATTTTTGCCCTAGGCCTTTGTAGTTATTTGTTTCGAGTATCAGACTTGCGAAAATTTTGTTGGTTTCTCAACCATTCCTTAACTTCAAACTCCCATATCTCGCGAACAGACTAACGAACTCGAGAATATCCTATTGCATCTGAAAGCAGAAACTAGCCCGATTACAAAGGTATGTGTATTTTTCCCCTAGGCCATAGTAGTTATTTGTTTCGAGTATCAGACTTGCGAAAAATGTGATGGTTTCTCAACCATTCCTTACCTTCAAACACCCATATCTCGCGAACGGATTGACGTACACGAGAAATTCCGGTTGCATCTGGAAGAAGAAACTCTCCCGATTACAACGGTATGTGTATTTTTCCCCTAAGCCTTTGTAGTTATTGGTTTCGAGTATCAGACTTGCGAAAATTTTGATGGTTTCTCAACCGTTCCTTAATTTCAAACTCCCATATCTCGCGAACGGATTGACGAGCTCGAGAAATTCCTGTTGCATCTGAAACCAGAAACTCGCCCGATTACAAAGGTATGTGTATTCTTCCCCTAGGCCATAGTAGTTATTCGTTTCGAGTATCAGACTTGCGAAAACTGTGGTGGTCCCTCAACCATTCCTTAACTTCAAACTCCCATATCTCGCGAACGGATTGACGAACTCGAGAAATTCCTGTTGCATCTGAAAGTAGAAACTCGCCCAATTACAAAGGTATGTGTATTTTTCCCCTAGGCCACAGTAGTTATTGGTTTCGAATATAAGACTTGCGAAAATTGTGATTGTGTCTCAACCATTCCTTAACTTCAAACTCCCATATCTCGCGAACGGAATGACGTGCTCGAGAAATTCCTGTTGCATCTGAAAGTAGAAACTCGCCCAATTACAAAGGTATGTGTATTTTTCCTCTAGGCCATAGTAGTTATTGGTTTCGAGTATCAGACTTGCGAAAATTGTGATTGTTTCTCAACCATTCCTTAACTTCAAACTCCCATATCTCGCGAACGGATTGACGAACACGAGAAATTCCGGTTGCATCTGGAAGAAGAAACTCTCCCGATTACAACGGTATGTGTATTTTTCCCCTAAGCCTTTGTAGTTATTGGTTTGGAGTATCAGACTTGCGGAAATTTTGATGGTTTCTCAACCGTTGCTTAACTTCAAACTCCCATATCTCGCGGACGGATTGACATACTCGAGAAGTTCCTGTTGCTTCTGAAAGTAGAAACTCGCCCAATTACAAAGGTATGTGTATTTTTCCCCTAGGCCACAGTAGTTATTGGTTTCGAGTATCAGACTTGCGAAAATTGTGATTGTTTCTCAACCATTCCTTACCTTCAAACACCCATATCTCGCGAACGGAATGACGATCTCGATTATTTCCTGTTGCATCTGAAAGTAGAAAGTCGACCGATTACAATGGTGTGTGCACTTTTCCCCCAGGTCATTCCAGTTATTGGTTCCGAGTATCAGACCGGCGAAAATTTTGATGGTTTCTCAACCATTCCTTACCTTCAAACACCCATATCTCGCGAACGGAATGACGAACTCGATTATTTCCTGTTGCATCTGAAAGTAGAAAGTCGACCGATTACAATGGTGTGTGTACTTTTCCTCCAGGTCATTCCAGTTATTCGTTTCGAGTATCAGACTTGCGAAAATTTTGATGGTTTCTCAAGCATTCCTTAACTTCAAACTCCTATATCACGCGAACGGATTGAAAAACTCGATTATTTCCTGTTGCATCTGAAAGTAGAAACTCGACCGATTACAATGGTGTGTGTACTTTTCCCCTAGGTCATTCCAGTTATTCGTTTCTAGCATCAGAATTGCGAAAATTTTGATGGCTTCTCAACCATTCCTTAACTTCAAACTCCCATATCTCGCGAACGGATTGACATACTCGAGAAGTTCCTGTTGCTTCTGAAAGTAGAAACTCGCCCAATTACAAAGGTATGTGTATTTTTCCCCTAGGCCACAGTTGTTATTGGTTTCGAGTATCAGACTTGCGAAAATTGTGATTGTTTCTCAACCATTCCTTACCTTCAAACACCCATATCTCGCGAACGGAATGACGAACTCGATTATTTCCTGTTGCATCTGAAAGTAGAAACTCGCCCGATTACAATGGTGTGTGTATTTTTCCCCTAGGCCATTGTAGTTATTGGTTTCGCGTATCAGACTTGCTAATATTTTGATGGTTTCTCAAGCATTCCTTAACTTCAAACCCCCCTATCTCGCGAACGGAATGACGAACTCGAGAAATTCCTGTTGCATCTGAAAGTAGAAACTCGCCCGATTACAATGGTGTGTGTACTTTTCCCCTAGGCCATTCCAGTTATTCGTTTCTAACATCAGAATTGCGAAAATTTTGATGGTTTCTCAACCGTTCCTTAATTTCAAACTCCCATATCTCGCGAACGGATTGACGAGCTCGAGAAATTCCTGTTGCATCTGAAACCAGAAACTCGCCCGATTACAAAGGTATGTGTATTCTTCCCCTAGGCCATAGTAGTTATTCGTTTCGAGTATCAGACTTGCGAAAACTGTGATGGTCCCTCAACCATTCCTTAACTTCAAACTCCCATATCTCGCGAACGGATTGACGAACTCGAGGAATTCCTGTTGCATCTGAAAGTAGAAACTCGCCCCATCACAATGGTGTGTGTACTTTTCCCCTAAGCCTTTGTAGTTATTGTTTTCGAGTATCAGACTTGCGAAAATTTTGATGGTTTCTCAAGCATTCCTTAACTTCAAACTCCCATATCGCGCGAAAAGATTGTCGAACTCGATTATTTCCTGTTGCATCTGAAAGTAGAAAGTCGACCGATTACAATGGTGTGTGTACTTTTCCCCCAGGTCATTCCTTTTATTCGTTTTTAGCATCAGAATTGCGAAAATTTTGATGGTTTCTCAACCATTCCTTAACTTCAAACTCCCATATCTCGCGAACGGATTGACGAACTCGAGAAATTCCTGTTGCATCTGAAAGTAGAAACTCGCCCAATTACAAAGGTATGTGTATTTTTCCCCTAGGCCACAGTAGTTATTGGTTTCGAATATAAGACTTGCGAAAATTGTGATTGTGTCTCAACCATTCCTTAACTTCAAACTCCCATATCTCGCGAACGGAATGACGTGCTCGAGAAATTCCTGTTGCATCTGAAAGTAGAAACTCGCCCAATTACAAAGGTATGTGTATTTTTCCTCTAGGCCATAGTAGTCATTGGTCTCGAATATCAGACTTGCGAAAATTTTGATGGTTTCTCAAGCATTCCTTAACTTCAAACTCCCATATCGCGCGAAAAGATTGTCGAACTCGATTATTTCCTGTTGCATCTGAAAGTAGAAAGTCGACCGATTACAATGGTGTGTGTACTTTTCCCCCAGGTCATTCCTTTTATTCGTTTTTAGCATCAGAATTGCGAAAATTTTGATGGTTTCTCAACCATTCCTTAACTTCAAACTCCCATATCTCGCGAACGGATTGACGAACTCGAGAAATTCCTGTTGCATCTGAAAGTAGAAACTCGCCCAATTACAAAGGTATGTGTATTTTTCCCCTAGGCCACAGTAGTTATTGGTTTCGAATATAAGACTTGCGAAAATTGTGATTGTGTCTCAACCATTCCTTAACTTCAAACTCCCATATCTCGCGAACGGAATGACGTGCTCGAGAAATTCCGGTTGCATCTGGAAGAAGAAACTCTCCCGATTACAACGGTATGTGTATTTTTCCCCTAAGCCTTTGTAGTTATTGGTTTCGAGTATCAGACTTGCGAAAATTTTGATGGTTTCTCAACCGTTCCTTAATTTCAAACTCCCATATCTCGCGAACGGATTGACGAGCTCGAGAAATTCCTGTTGCATCTGAAACCAGAAACTCGCCCGATTACAAAGGTATGTGTATTCTTCCCCTAGGCCATAGTAGTTATTCGTTTCGAGTATCAGACTTGCGAAAACTGTGGTGGTCCCTCAACCATTCCTTAACTTCAAACTCCCATATCTCGCGAACGGATTGACGAACTCGAGAAATTCCTGTTGCATCTGAAAGTAGAAACTCGCCCAATTACAAAGGTATGTGTATTTTTCCCCTAGGCCTCAGTAGTTATTGGTTTCGAGTATCAGACTTGCGAACATTGTGATTGTTTCTTAACCATTCCTTACCTTCAAACATCCATATCTCGCGAACGGAATGACGAACTCGATTATTTCCTGTTGCATCTGAAAGCCGAAACTCGACCGATTACAATGGTGTGTGTACTTTTCCCCTAGGTCATTCCAGTTATTGGTTTCGAGTATCAGACTTGCGAAAATTTTGATGGTTTCTCAAGCATTCCTTAACTTCAAACTCCCATATCTCGCGAACGGATTGAAGAACTCGATTATTTCCTGTTGCATCTGAAAGTAGAAACTCGACCGATTAAAATGGTGTGTGTACTTTTCCCCTAGGTCATTCCAGTTATTCGTTTCTAGCATCAGAATTGCGAAAATTTTGATGGCTTCTCAACCATTCCTTAACTTCAAACTCCCATATCTCGCGAACGGATTGACGAACTCGAGGAATTCCTGTTGCATCTGAAAGTAGAAACTCGCCCCATTACAATGGTGTGTGTACTTTTCCCCTAGGCCATTCCAGTTATTCGTTTCTAGCATCAGAATTGCGAAAATTTTGATGGCTTCTCAACCATTCCTTAACTTCAAACTCCCATATCTCGCGAACGGATTGACGAATCCGAAAAATTTCTGTTGCATCTGAAAATAGAAACTCTCCCGATTACAACGCTATGTGTATTTTTCCCTTAGGCCATTGTAGTTATTGGTTTCGAGCATCAGACTTGCGAAAATTGTGATGGTCTCTCAACCATTCCTTATTTTCAAACTCCCATATCTCGCGAACGGATTGACGAACTAGAGGAATTCCTGTTGCATCTGAAAGTAGAAACTCGCCCGATTACAAAGATATGTGTATTTTACCCCTAGGCCATAGTAGTTATTGGTTTCGAGTATCAGACATGCGAAAATTGTGATGGTCTCCCAACCATTCCTTATTTTCAAACTCCCATATCTCGCGAACGGATTGACGAACTCGAGGAATTCCTGTTGCATCTGAAAGTAGAAACTCGCCCCATTACAATGGTGTGTGAACTTTTCCCCTAGGCCATTCCAGTTATTGGTTTCGAGTATCAGACTTGCGAAAACTTTGATGGTTTCTCAAGCATTCCTTAACTTCAAACACCCATATCTCGCGAACGGAATGACGAACTAGATTATTTCCTGTTGCGTCTGAAAGTAGAAAGTCGACCGATTACAATGGTGTGTGTACTTTTCCCCTAGGTCATTTCAGTTATTCGTTTCTAGCATCTGAATTGCGAGAATTTTGATGGTTTGTAAACCATTCCTTAACTTCAAACTCCCATGTCTCGCGAACGGATTGAGGAACTCGAGAAATTCCTGTTGCATTTGAAAGTAGAAACTCGCCCCATTACAATGGTGTGTGTACTTTTCCCTTAGGCCATTCCAGTTATTGGTTTGGAGTATCAGACTTGCGAAAATTTTGATGGTTTCTCAAGCATTCCTTAACTTCAAACTCCCATATCTCGCGAACGGATTGAAGAACTCGATTATTTCCTGTTGCATCTGAAAGTAGAAACTCGCCCCATTACAATGGTGTGTGTACTTTTCACCTAGGTCATTCCAGTTATTCGTTTCTAGCATCTGAATTGCGAAAATTTTGATGGTTTCTCAACCTTTCCTTAACTTCAAACTCCCATATCTCGCGAACGGATTGACGAACTCAAGAAATTCCTGTTGCATCTGAAAGTAGAAACTCGCCCGAATACAAAGGTATGTGTATTTTTCCCCTAGGCCTTTGTAGTCATTGGTTTCGCGTAACAGACTTGCGCAAATTTTGATGGTTTATCAACCGTTCCTTAATTTCAAACTCCCATATCTCGCGAACGGATTGGCGAACTCGATTATTTCCTGTTGCACCTTAAAGTAGAAACACGACCGATTACAATGGTGTGAGTACTTTTCCCCTAGGTCATTCCAGTTATTCGATTCTAGCATCAGAATTGCGAAAATTTTGATGGTTTCTCAACCATTCCTTAACTTCAAACTCCCATATCTCGCGAACGGTGTGACGAACTCGAGAAATTCCTGTTGCATCTGAAAGTAGAAACTCGCCCGATTACAAAGGAATGTGCATTTTTCCCCTAGGCCATGGTAGTTATTGGTTTCGAGTATCAGACTTGCGAAAATTTTGATGGTTTCTCAAGCATTCCTTAATTTCAAACTCCCATATCTCGCGAACGGATTGAAGAACTCGATTATTTCCTGTTGCATCTGAAAGTAGAAACTCGACCGATTACAATGGTGTGCATACTTTTCCCCTAGGTCATTCCAGTTATTCGTTTCTAGCATCAGAATTGCGAAAATTTTGATGGCTTCTCAACCATTCCTTAACTTCAAACTCCCATATCTCGCGAACGGATTGACATACTCGAGAAATTCCTGTTGCATCTGAAAGTAGAAACTCGCCCAATTACAAAGGTATGTGTATTTTTCCCCTAGGCCACAGTAGTTATTGGTTTCGAGTATCAGACTTGCGAAAATTGTGATTGTTTCTCAACCATTCCTTACCTTCAAACACCCATATCTCGCGAACGGAATGACGAACTCGATTATTTCCTGTTGCATCTGAAAGTAGAAAGTCGACCGATTACAATGGTGTGTGTACTTTTCTCCCAGGTCATTCCAGTTATTGGTTTCGAGTATCAGACCGGCGAAAATTTTGATGGTTTCTCAACCATTCCTTACCTTAAAACACCCATATCTCGCGAACGGAATGACGAACTCGATTATTTCCTGTTGCATCTGAAAGTAGAAAGTCGACCGATTACAGTGGTGTGTGTGCTTTTCCCCTAGGTCATTCCAGTTATTCGTTTCGAGTATCAGGACAGCGAAAATTTTGATGGTTTCTGAACCATTCCTTACCTTCAACACCCATATCTCGCGAACGGAATGACGAACTCGAGAAATTCCTGTTGTATCTGAAAGTAGAAACTCACCCGATTACAATGGTGTGTGTACTGTTCCCCCAGGTCATTCCTGTTATTCGCTTCTAGCATCAGAATTGCGAAAATTTTGATGGTTTATCAACCGTTCCTTAATTTCAAACTCCCATATCTCGCGAACGGATTGGCGAACTCGATTATTTCCTGTTGCACCTTAAAGTAGAAACACGACCGATTACAATGGTGTGAGTACTTTTCCCCTAGGTCATTCCAGTTATTCGATTCTAGCATCAGAATTGCGAAAATTTTGATGGTTTCTCAACCATTCCTTAACTTCAAACTCCCATATCTCGCGAACGGTGTGACGAACTCGAGAAATTCCTGTTGCATCTGAAAGTAGAAACTCGCCCGATTACAAAGGAATGTGCATTTTTCCCCTAGGCCATGGTAGTTATTGGTTTCGAGTATCAGACTTGCGAAAATTTTGATGGTTTCTCAAGCATTCCTTAACTTCAAACTCCCATATCTCGCGAACGGATTGAAGAACTCGATTATTTCCTGTTGCATCTGAAAGTAGAAACTCGACCGATTACAATGGTGTGTATACTTTTCCCCTAGGTCATTCCAGTTATTCGTTTCTAGCATCAGAATTGCGAAAATTTTGATGGCTTCTCAACCATTCCTTAACTTCAAACTCCCATATCTCGCGAACGGATTGACATACTCGAGAAATTCCTGTTGCATCTGAAAGTAGAAACTCGCCCAATTACAAAGGTATGTGTATTTTTCCCCTAGGCCACAGTAGTTATTGGTTTCGAGTATCAGACTTGCGAAAATTGTGATTGTTTCTCAACCATTCCTTACCTTCAAACACCCATATCTCGCGAACGGAATGACGAACTCGATTATTTCCTGTTGCATCTGAAAGTAGAAAGTCGACCGATTACAATGGTGTGTGTACTTTTCCCCCAGGTCATTCCAGTTATTGGTTTCGAGTATCAGACCGGCGAAAATTTTGATGGTTTCTCAACCATTCCTTACCTTTAAACACCCATATCTCGCGAACGGAATGACGAACTCGATTATTTCCTGTTGCATCTGAAAGTAGAAAGTCGACCGATTACAGTGGTGTGTGTGCTTTTCCCCTAGGTCATTCCAGTTATTGGTTTCGAGTATCAGGACAGCGAAAATTTTGATGGTTTCTGAACCATTCCTTATCTTCAACACCCATATCTCGCGAACGGAATGACGAACTCGAGAAATTCCTGTTGTATCTGAAAGTAGAAACTCACCCGATTACAATGGTGTGTGTACTGTTCCCCCAGGTCATTCCTGTTATTCGCTTCTAGCATCAGAATTGCGAAAATTTTGATGGTTTCTCAACCATTCCTTAACTTCAAACTCCCATATCTCGCGAACGGTGTGACGAACTCGAGAAATTCCTGTTGCATCTGAAAGTAGAAACTCGCCCGATTACAAAGGAATGTGCATTTTTCCCCTAGGCCATGGTAGTTATTGGTTTCGAGTATCAGACTTGCGAAAATTGTGATGGTTTCTCAAGCATTCCTTAACTTCAAAATCCCATACTTCGCGAACGGATTGGCGAACTCGAGAAATTCCTGTTGCATCTGAAAGTAGAAACTCGCCCGATTACATTGGATTGTGTACTTTTCCCCCAGGCCATTCCAGTTTTTCGTTTCTAGCATCAGAATTGCGAAAATTGTGATGGTTTCTCTACCATTCCTTAACTTCAAACTCCCATATCTCACGAACGGATTGACGAACTCGAGAATTTCCTATTGCATCTGAAAGCAGAAACACTCCCGATTACAACGGTGTGTGTATTTTTCCCCTAGGCTATTGTAGTTATTGGTTTCGAGTATCAGACTTGAGAAAATTTTGATGGTTTCCCAACCATTCCTTAACTTCAAACTCACATATCTCGCGAACGGATTGCCGAATCCGAAAAATGTCTGTTGCATCTGAAAGTAGAAACTCTCCCGATTACAAGGGTATGTGTATTTTTCCCCTAGGCCATTCCAGTTATTGGTTTCGTGTACCAGACTTGCGAAAATTTTGATGGTTTCTCAACCGTTCCTTAATTTCAAACTCCCATATCTCGCGAACGGATTGGCGAACTCGATTATTTCCTGTTGCACCTTAAAGTAGAAACACGGCCGATTACAATGGTGTATGTACTTTTCCCCTAGGTCATTCCAGTTATTCGTTTCTAGCATCAGAATTGCGAAAATTTTGATGGTTTCTCAACCATTCCTTAATTTCAAACTCCCATATCTCGCGAACGGATTAACGAGCTCGATCAATTCCTGTTGCATGTGAAAGTATAAACTCGCCCGATTACAAACGTATGTGTATTTTTCCCCTAAGGCTTTGTAGTTATTGGTTTCGAGTTTCAGACTTGCGAAAATTTTGATGCTTTCTCAAGCATTCCTTAACTTCAAACTCCCATATCTCGCGAACGGATTGACGAAATCGAGAAATTCCTGTTGCATCTGAAAGTAGAATCTCGCCCGATTACAAAGGTATGTGTATTTTTCCCCTAGGCCATTCCAGTTATTGGTTTCGAGTACCAGAGTTGCGAAAATTTTGATGGTTTCTCAACCGTTCCTTAGTTTCAAACTCCCATATCTCGCGAACGGATTGACGGACTCGATTATTTCCCGTTGCATCTGAAAGTAGAAAGTCTACCGATTACAATGGTGTGTGTACTTTTCCCCTAGGTCATTCCAGTTATTCGATTCTAGCATCAGAATTGCGAAAATTTTGATGGTTTCTCAACCATTCATTAACTTCAAACTCCGATACCTCGCGAACGGATTGGCGAACTCGAGAAGTTCCTGTTGTATCTGAAAGTAGAAACTAACCCGATTACAATGGTGTGTGTACTTTTCCCCTAGGCCATTCCAGTTATTGGTTTCGAGTATCAGACTTGCGAAAATTTATATGGTTTCTCAACCATTCCTTAACTCCAAACTCCCATATCTCGCGAACGGATTGACGAACTCGATTATTTCCTGTTGCATCTGAAAGTAGAAAGTCGACCGATTACAATGGTGTGTGTACTTTTCCCCCAGGTCATTCCTGTTATTCGCTTCTAGCATCAGAATTGCGAAAATTTTGATGGTTTCTCAACCATTCCTTAACTTCAAACTCCCATATCTCGCGAACGGATTGACGAACTCGAGAAATTCCTGTTGCATCTGAAAGTAGAAACTCGCCCGATTACAAAGATATGTGTATTTTTCCCCTAGGCCATAGTAGTTATTGGTTTCGACTATCAGACTTGCGAAAATTGTGATGGTCTCTCAACCATTCCTCATTTTCAAACTCCCATATCTCGCGAACGGATTGACGCACTCGAGGAATTCCTGTTGCATCTGAAAGTAGAAACTCGCCCCATTACAATGGTGTGTGTACTTTTCCCCTAGGCCATTCCAGTTATTGGTTTCGAGTATCACACTTGCGAAAATTTTGATGGTTTGTCAACCATTCCTTAACTTCAAACACCCATATCTCGCGAACCGATTGACGAACTGGATTATTTCCTGTTGCATCTGAAACCAGAAACTCGTCCGATTACAACGGTATGTGTGTTTTTGCCCTAGGCCATAGTTGTTATTGGTTTCGAGTATCAGACTTGCGAAAATATTGATGGTTTCACAAGCATTCCTTAACTTCAAACTCCCATATCTCGCGAACGGATTGACGAACTCGAGAAATTCCTCTTGCATCTGAAAGCAGAAACTCGCTCGATTACAATGGTATGTGTATTTTTGCCCTAGGCCACAGTAGTTATTGGTTTCGAGTATCAGACTTGCGAAAATTTTGATGATTTCTCATCCTTTCCTTAACTTCAAACTCCCATATCTCGCGAACGGATTGACGAACTCAAGAAATTCCTGTTGCATCTGAATGTTGAAACACGCCCGATTACAATGGTGTGTGTATTTTTCCCCTAGGCCTTTGTAGTCATTGGTTTCGCGTATCAGACTTGCGCAAATTTTGATGGTTTCTCAAGCATTCCTTAACTTCAAACTCACATATCTCGCGAACGGATTGCCGAATCCGAAAAATGTCTGTTGCATCTGAAAATAGAAATTCTCCCGATTACAACGGTATGTCTACTTTTTCCCTAAGCCTTTGTAGTTGTTGGTTTCGAGAATCAGACTTGCGAAAATTTTGATGGTTTCTCAACCATTCCTTAACTTCAAACTCACATATCTCGCGAACGGATTGACGAACTCGAGAAATTCCTGTTGCATCTGAATGTTGAAACCCGCCCGATTACAACGGTGTGTGTATTTTTCCCCTAGGCCTTTGTAGTCATTGGTTTCGCGTATCAGACTTGCGCAAATTTTGATGGTTTCTCAAGCATTCCTTAACTTCAAACTCACATATCTCGCGAACGGATTGCCGAATCCGAAAAATGTCTGTTGCATTTGAAAATAGAAACTCTCTCGATTACAACGGTATGTCTACTTTTCCCCTAAGCCTTTGTAGTTGTTGGTTTCGAGAATCAGACTTGCGAAAATTTTGATGGTTTCTCAACCATTCCTTAACTTCAAACTCACATATCTCGCGAACGGATTGACGATCTCGAGAATTTCCTATTACATCTGAAAGCAGAAACTCTCCCGATTACAACGGTATGTGTATTTTTCCCCTAGGCTATTGTAGTTATTGGTTTCGTGTATCAGACTTGCGAAAATTTTGATGGTTTCCCAACCTTTCCTTAACTTCAAACTCCCATATCGCGCGAACGGATTGACGAACTCGAGAAATTCCTCTTGCATCTGAAAGCAGAAACTCGCTCGATTACAATGGTATGTGTATTTTTGCCCTAGGCCACAGTAGTTATTGGTTTCGAGTATCAGACTTGCGAAAATTTTGATGGTTTCTCAACCTTTCCTTAACTTCAAACTCCCATATCTCGCGAACGGATTGACGAACTCAAGAAATTCCTGTTGCATCTGAAAGTAGAAACTAGCCCGATTACAAAGGTATGTGTATTTTTCCCCTAGGCCTTTGTAGTCATTGGTTTCGCGTAACAGACTTGCGCAAATTTTGATGGTTTCTCAAGCATTCCTTAACATCAAACTCACATATCTCGCGAACGGATTTCCGAATCCGAAAAATGTCTGTTGCATCTGAAAGTAGAAACTCTCCCGATTACAAGGGTATGTGTATTTTTCCCCTAGGCCATTCCAGTTATTGGTTTCGAGTATCAGACTTGCGAAAATTTTGATGGTTTCTCAACCGTTCCTTAATTTCAAACTCCCATATCTCGCGAACGGATTGGCGAACTCGATTATTTCCTGTTGCACCTTAAAGTAGAAACACGACCGATTACAATGGTGTGTGTACTTTTCCCCTAGGTCATTCCAGTTATTCGATTCTAGCATCAGAATTGCGAAAATTTTGATGGTTTCTCAAACATTCCTTAACTTCAAACTCCCATATCTCGCGAACGGTGTGACGAACTCGAGAAATTCCTGTTGCATCTGAAAGTAGAAACTCGCCCGATTACAAAGGAATGTGCATTTTTCCCCTAGGCCATGGTAGTTATTGGTTTCGAGTATCAGACTTGCGAAAATTTTGATGGTTTCTCAAGCATTCCTTAACTTCAAACTCCCATATCTCGCGAACGGATTGAAGAACTCGATTATTTCCTGTTGCATCTGAAAGTAGAAACTCGACCGATTACAATGGTGTGTATACTTTTCCCCTAGGTCATTCCAGTTATTCGTTTCTAGCATCAGAATTGCGAAAATTTTGATGGCTTCTCAACCATTCCTTAACTTCAAACTCCCATATCTCGCGAACGGATTGACATACTCGAGAAATTCCTGTTGCATCTGAAAGTAGAAACTCGCCCAATTACAAAGGTATGTGTATTTTTCCCCTAGGCCACAGTAGTTATTGGTTTCGAGTATCAGACTTGCGAAAATTGTGATTGTTTCTCAACCATTCCTTACCTTCAAACACCCATATCTCGCGAACGGAATGACGAACTCGATTATTTCCTGTTGCATCTGAAAGTAGAAAGTCGACCGATTACAATGGTGTGTGTACTTTTCCCCCAGGTCATTCCAGTTATTGGTTTCGAGTATCAGAAAGGCGAAAATTTTTATGGTTTCTCAACCATTCCTTACCTTCAAACACCCATATCTCGGGAACGGATTGACATACTCGAGAAATTCCTGTTGCATCTGAAAGTAGAAACTCGCCCGATTACAAAGATATGTGCATTTTTCCCCTAGGCCATAGTAGTTATTGGTTTCGACTATCAGACTTGCGAAAATTGTGATGGTCTCTCAACCATTCCTCATTTTCAAACTCCCATATCTCGCGAACGGATTGACGCACTCGAGGAATTCCTGTTGCATCTGAAAGTAGAAACTCGCCCCATTACAATGGTGTGTGTACTTTTCCCCTAGGCCATTGCAGTAATTGGTTTCGAGTATCACACTTGCGAAAATTTTGATGGTTTGTCAACCATTCCTTATCTTCAAACTCCCATATCTCGCGAACCGATTGACGAACTCGATTATTTCCTGTTGCATCTGAAACCAGAAACTCGCCCGATTACAAAGGTATGTGTATTTTTCCCCTAGGCCTTTGTAGTCATTGGTTTCGCGTATCAGACTTGCGCAAATTTTGATGGTTTCTCAAGCATTCCTTAACTTCAAACTCACATATCTCGCGAACGGATTGCCGAATCCGAAAAATGTCTGTTGCATCTGAAAGTAGAAACTCTCCCGATTACAACGGTATGTCTACTTTTCCCCTAAGCCTTTGTAGTTGTTGGTTTCGAGAATCAGACTTGCGAAAATTTTGATGATTTCTCATCCTTTCCTTAACTTCAAACTCCCATATCTCGCGAACGGATTGACGAACTCAAGAAATTCCTGTTCCATCTGAATGTAGAAACTCGCCCGATTACAAAGGTATGTGTATTTTTCCCCTAGGCCTTTGTAGTCATTGGTTTCGCGTATCAGACTTGCGCAAATTTTGATGGTTTCTCAAGCATTCCTTAACTTCAAACTCACATATCTCGCGAACGGATTGCCGAATCCGAAAAATGTCTGTTGCATCTGAAAATAGAAATTCTCCCGATTACAACGGTATGTCTACTTTTCCCCTAAGCCTTTGTAGTTGTTGGTTTCGAGAATCAGACTTGCGAAAATTTTGATGGTTTCTCAACCATTCCTTAACTTCAAACTCACATATCTCGCGAACGGATTGACGAACTCGAGAAATTCCTGTTGCATCTGAATGTTGAAACCCGCCCGATTACAATGGTGTGTGTATTTTTCCCCTAGGCCTTTGTAGTCATTGGTTTCGCGTATCAGACTTGCGCAAATTTTGATGGTTTCTCAAGCATTCCTTAACTTCAAACTCACATATCTCGCGAACGGATTGCCGAATCCGAAAAATGTCTGTTGCATCTGAAAATAGAAACTCTCCCGATTACAACGGTATGTCTACTTTTCCCCTAAGCCTTTTTAGTTGTTGGTTTCGAGTATCACACTTGCGAAAATTTTGATGGTTTCTCAACCATTCCTTAACTTCAAACTCACATATCTCGCGAACGGATTGACGATCTCGAGAATTTCCTATTGCATCTGAAAGCAGAAACTCTCCCGATTACAACGGTATGTGTATTTTTCCCCTAGGCTATTGTAGTTATTGGTTTCGAGTATCAGACTTGCGAAAATTTAGATGGTTTCCCAACCTTTCCTTAACTTCAAACTCCCATATCGCGCGAACGGATTGACGAACTCGAGAAATTCCTCTTGCATCTGAAAGCAGAAACTCGCTCGATTACAATGGTATGTGTATTTTTGCCCTAGGCCACAGTAGTTATTGGTTTCGAGTATCAGACTTGCGAAAATTTTGATGGTTTCTCAACCTTTCCCTAACTTCAAACTCCGATATCTCGCGAACGGATTGACGAACTCAAGAAATTCCTGTTGCATCTGAAAGTAGAAACTAGCCCGATTACAAAGGTATGTGTATTTTTCCCCTAGGCCTTTGTAGTCATTGGTTTCGCGTAACAGACTTGCGCAAATTTTGATGGTTTCTCAAGCATTCCTTAACTTCAAACTCACATATCTCGCGAACGGATTTCCGAATCCGAAAAATGTCTGTTGCATCTGAAAGTAGAAACTCTCCCGATTACAAGGGTATGTGTATTTTTCCCCTAGGCCATTCCAGTTATTGGTTTCGAGTATCAGACTTGCGAAAATTTTGATGGTTTCTCAACCGTTCCTTAACTTCAAACTCCCATATCTCGCGAACGGATTGAAGAACTCGATTATTTCCTGTTGCATCTGAAAGTAGAAACTCGACCGATTACAATGGTGTGTGTACTTTTCCCCCAGGTCATTCCAGTTATTGGTTTCGAGTATCAGGACAGCGAAAATTTTGATGGTTTCTGAACCATTCCTTACCTTCAACACCCATATCTCGCGAACGGAATGACGAACTCGAGAAATTCCTGTTGTATCTGAAAGTAGAAACTCACCCGATTACAATGGTGTGTGTACTTTTCCCCTAGGCCATTCCATTTAATGGTTTCGAGTATCAGACTTGCGAAAATTTATATGGTTTCTCAACCATTCCTTAACTCCAAACTCCCATATCTCGCGAACGGATTGACGAACTCGATTATTTCCTGTTGCATCTGAAAGTAGAAAGTCGACCGATTACAATGGTGTGTGTACTTTTCCCCCATGTCATTCCTGTTATTCGCTTCTAGCATCAGAATTGCGAAAATTTTGATGGTTTCTGAACCATTCCTTACCTTCAACACCCATATCTCGCGAACGGAATGACGAACTCGAGAAATTCCTGTTGTATCTGAAAGTAGAAACTCACCCGATTACAATGGTGTGTGTACTTTTCCCCTAGGCCATTCCATTTATTGGTTTCGAGTATCAGACTTGCGAAAATTTATATGGTTTCTCAACCATTCCTTAACTCCAAACTCCCATATCTCGCGAACGGATTGACGAACTCGATTATTTCCTGTTGCATCTGAAAGTAGAAAGTCGACCGATTACAATGGTGTGTGTACTTTTCCCCCATGTCATTCCTGTTATTCGCTTCTAGCATGAGAATTGCGAAAATTTTGATGGTTTCTCAACCATTCCTTAACTTCAAACTCCCATATCTCGCGAACGGTGTGACGAACTCGAGAAATTCCTGTTGCATCTGAAAGTAGAAACTCTCCCGATCACAAGGGTATGTGTATTTTTCCCCTAGGCCACAGTAGTTATTGGTTTCGAGTATCAGACTTGCGAAAATTGTGATTGTTTCTCAACCATTCCTTACCTTCAAACACCCATATCTCGCGAACGGAATGACGAACTCGATTATTTCCTGTTGCATCTGAAAGTAGAAAGTCGACCGATTACAATGGTGTGTGTACTTTTCCCCCAGGTCATTCCAGTTATTGGTTTCGAGTATCAGACCGGCGAAAATTTTGATGGTTTCTCAACCATTCCTTACCTTCAAACACCCATATCTCGGGAACGGATTGACATACTCGAGAAATTCCTGTTGCATCTGAAAGTAGAAACTCGCCCGATTACAAAGATATGTGCATTTTTCCCCTAGGCCATAGTAGTTATTGGTTTCGACTATCAGACTTGCGAAAATTGTGATGGTCTCTCAACCATTCCTCATTTTCAAACTCCCATATCTCGCGAACGGATTGACGCACTCGAGGAATTCCTGTTGCATCTGAAAGTAGAAACTCGCCCCATTACAATGGTGTGTGTACTTTTCCCCTAGGCCATTGCAGTAATTGGTTTCGAGTATCACACTTGCGAAAATTTTGATGGTTTCTCAACCATTCCTTACCTTCAAACACCCATATCTCGGGAACGGATTGACATACTCGAGAAATTCCTGTTGCATCTGAAAGTAGAAACTCGCCCGATTACAAAGATATGTGCATTTTTCCCCTAGGCCATAGTAGTTATTGGTTTCGACTATCAGACTTGCGAAAATTGTGATGGTCTCTCAACCATTCCTCATTTTCAAACTCCCATATCTCGCGAACGGATTGACGAACTCGAGAAATTCCTCTTGCATCTGAAAGCAGAAACTCGCTCGATTACAATGGTATGTGTATTTTTGCCCTAGGCCACAGTAGTTATTGGTTTCGAGTATCAGACTTGCGAAAATTTTGATGGTTTCTCAACCTTTCCTTAACTTCAAACTCCCATATCTCGCGAACGGATTGACGAACTCAAGAAATTCCTGTTCCATATGAATGTAGAAACCCGCCCGACTACAAAGGTATGTGTATTTTTCCCCTAGGCCTTTGTAGTCATTGGTTTCGCGTATCAGACTTGCGCAAATTTTGATGGTTTCTCAAGCATTCCTTAACTTCAAACTCACATATCTCGCGAACGGATTGCCGAATCCGAAAAATGTCTGTTGCATCTGAAAGTAGAAACTCTCCCGATTACAACGGTATGTCTACTTTTCCCCTAAGCCTTTGTAGTTGTTGGTTTCGAGAATCAGACTTGCGAAAATTTTGATGATTTCTCATCCTTTCCTTAACTTCAAACTCCCATATCTCGCGAACGGATTGACGAACTCAAGAAATTCCTGTTCCATCTGAATGTAGAAACTCGCCCGATTACAAAGGTATGTGTATTTTTCCCCTAGGCCTTTGTAGTCATTGGTTTCGCGTATCAGACTTGCGCAAATTTTGATGGTTTCTCAAGCATTCCTTAACTTCAAACTCACATATCTCGCGAACGGATTGCCGAATCCGAAAAATGTCTGTTGCATCTGAAAATAGAAATTCTCCCGATTACAACGGTATGTCTACTTTTCCCCTAAGCCTTTGTAGTTGTTGGTTTCGAGAATCAGACTTGCGAAAATTTTGATGGTTTCTCAACCATTCCTTAACTTCAAACTCACATATCTCGCGAACGGATTGACGAACTCGAGAAATTCCTGTTGCATCTGAATGTTGAAACCCGCCCGATTACAATGGTGTGTGTATTTTTCCCCTAGGCCTTTGTAGTCATTGGTTTCGCGTATCAGACTTGCGCAAATTTTGATGGTTTCTCAAGCATTCCTTAACTTCAAACTCACATATCTCGCGAACGGATTGCCGAATCCGAAAAATGTCTGTTGCATCTGAAAATAGAAACTCTCCCGATTACAACGGTATGTCTACTTTTCCCCTAAGCCTTTTTAGTTGTTGGTTTCGAGTATCACACTTGCGAAAATTTTGATGGTTTCTCAACCATTCCTTAACTTCAAACTCACATATCTCGCGAACGGATTGACGATCTCGAGAATTTCCTATTGCATCTGAAAGCAGAAACTCTCCCGATTACAACGGTATGTGTATTTTTCCCCTAGGCTATTGTAGTTATTGGTTTCGAGTATCAGACTTGCGAAAATTTAGATGGTTTCCCAACCTTTCCTTAACTTCAAACTCCCATATCGCGCGAACGGATTGACGAACTCGAGAAATTCCTCTTGCATCTGAAAGCAGAAACTCGCTCGATTACAATGGTATGTGTATTTTTGCCCTAGGCCACAGTAGTTATTGGTTTCGAGTATCAGACTTGCGAAAATTTTGATGGTTTCTCAACCTTTCCCTAACTTCAAACTCCGATATCTCGCGAACGGATTGACGAACTCAAGAAATTCCTGTTGCATCTGAAAGTAGAAACTAGCCCGATTACAAAGGTATGTGTATTTTTCCCCTAGGCCTTTGTAGTCATTGGTTTCGCGTAACAGACTTGCGCAAATTTTGATGGTTTCTCAAGCATTCCTTAACTTCAAACTCACATATCTCGCGAACGGATTTCCGAATCCGAAAAATGTCTGTTGCATCTGAAAGTAGAAACTCTCCCGATTACAAGGGTATGTGTATTTTTCCCCTAGGCCATTCCAGTTATTGGTTTCGAGTATCAGACTTGCGAAAATTTTGATGGTTTCTCAACCGTTCCTTAATTTCAAACTCCCATATCTCGCGAACGGATTGGCGAACTCGATTATTTCCTGTTGCACCTTAAAGTATTATAGAAACACGACCGATTACAATGGTGTGTTTACTTTTCCCCTAGGTCATTCCAGTTATTCGATTCTAGCATCAGAATTGCGAAAATTTTGATGGTTTCTCAAACATTCCTTAACTTCAAACTCCCATATCTCGCGAACGGTGTGACGAACTCGAGAAATTCCTGTTGCATCTGAAAGTAGAAACTCGCCCGATTACAAAGGAATGTGCATTTTTCCCCTAGGCCATGGTAGTTATTGGTTTCGAGTATCAGACTTGCGAAAATTTTGATGGTTTCTCAAGCATTCCTTAACTTCAAACTCCCATATCTCGCGAACGGATTGAAGAACTCGATTATTTCCTGTTGCATCTGAAAGTAGAAACTCGACCGATTACAATGGTGTGTGTACTTTTCCCCCAGGTCATTCCAGTTATTGGTTTCGAGTATCAGGACAGCGAAAATTTTGATGGTTTCTGAACCATTCCTTACCTTCAACACCCATATCTCGCGAACGGAATGACGAACTCGAGAAATTCCTGTTGTATCTGAAAGTAGAAACTCACCCGATTAGAATGGTGTGTGTACTTTTCCCCTAGGCCATTCCATTTAATGGTTTCGAGTATCAGACTTGCGAAAATTTATATGGTTTCTCAACCATTCCTTAACTCCAAACTCCCATATCTCGCGAACGGATTGACGAACTCGATTATTTCCTGTTGCATCTGAAAGTAGAAAGTCGACCGATTACAATGGTGTGTGTACTTTTCCCCCATGTCATTCCTGTTATTCGCTTCTAGCATCAGAATTGCGAAAATTTTGATGGTTTCTGAACCATTCCTTACCTTCAACACCCATATCTCGCGAACGGAATGACGAACTCGAGAAATTCCTGTTGTATCTGAAAGTAGAAACTCACCCGATTACAATGGTGTGTGTACTTTTCCCCTAGGCCATTCCATTTATTGGTTTCGAGTATCAGACTTGCGAAAATTTATATGGTTTCTCAACCATTCCTTAACTCCAAACTCCCATATCTCGCGAACGGGTTGACGAACTCGATTATTTCCTGTTGCATCTGAAAGTAGAAAGTCGACCGATTACAATGGTGTGTGTACTTTTCCCCCATGTCATTCCTGTTATTCGCTTCTAGCATCAGAATTGCGAAAATTTTGATGGTTTCTCAACCATTCCTTAACTTCAAACTCCCATATCTCGCGAACGGTGTGACGAACTCGAGAAATTCCTGTTGCATCTGAAAGTAGAAACTCTCCCGATCACAAGGGTATGTGTATTTTTCCCCTAGGCCATTCCAGTTATTGGTTTCGAGTACCAGACTTGCGAAAATTTTGATGGTTTCTCAACCGTTCCTTAGTTTCAAACTCCCATATCTCGCGAACGGATTGACGAACTCGATTATTTCCAGTTGCATCTGAAAGTAGAAAGTCTACCGATTACAATGGTGTGTGTACTTTTCCCCTAGGTCATTCCAGTTATTCGATTCTAGCATCAGAATTGCGAAAATTTTGATGGTTTCTCAACCATTCCTTAACTTCAAACTCCCATATCTCGCGAACGGATAGACGAACTCGAGAAATTCCTGTTGCATCTGAAACCAGAAGCTCGTCCGATTACAATGGTATGTGTATTTCTGCCCAAGGCCATAGTAGTTATAGGTTTCGAGTATCAGACTTGCGAAAATTTTGATGGTTTCTCAACCATTCCTTAACTTCAAACTCCGATACCTCGCGAACGGATTGGCGAACTCGAGAAGTTCCTGTCGCCTCTGAAAGTAGATACTTGCCCGATTACAGTGGTGTGTGTACTTTTCCCCTAGGCCGTTCCAGTTATTGGTTTCGAGTATCACACTTGCGAAAATTTTGATGGTTTCTCAACCATTCCTTAAATTCAAACTCCCATATCTCGCGAACGGATTGACGAACTCGAGGAATTCCTGTTGCATCTTAAAGTAGAAACTCGCCCCATTACAATGGTGTGTGTAATTTTCCCCTAGGGCATTCCAGTTATTGGTTTCGAGTATAAGACTTGCGAAAATTTTGATGGTTTCTCAACCATTCCTTAACTTCAAACTCCCATATCTCGCGAACGGATTGACGAGCTCGAGAAATTCCTGTTGCATCTGAATGTAGAAACTCGCCCGATTACAAAGGTATGTGTATCTGTCTCCTAGGCCTTTGTAGTTATTGGTTTCGAGTATCAGACTTGCGAATATTTTGATGGTTTCTCAACCATTCCTTTACTTCAAACTCCCATATCTCGCGAACGGATTGATGAACTTGATTATTTCCTGTTGCATCTGAAAGTAGAAAGTCGACCGATTACAATGGTGTGTGTACTTTTTCCCTAGGTCATTCCAGTTATTCGTTTCTAGCATCAGAATTGCGAAAATTTTGATGGTTTCTCAACCATTCCTTAACTTCAAACTCCGATACCTCGCGAACGGATTGGCGAACTCGAGAAATTCCTGTTGCATCTGAAAGTATAAACTCGCCCGATTACAAAGGTATGTGTATTTTTCCCCTAGGGCTTTGTAGTTATTGGTTTCGAGTATCAGACTTGCGAAAATTTTGATGGTTTCTCAAGCATTCCTTAACTTCAAACTCCCATATCTCGCGAACGGATTGACGAACTCGAGAAATTCCTGTTGCATTTGAAAGTAGAAACTTGCCCGATTACAAGGGTGCGTGTATTTTTCCCCTAAGCCTTTGTCGTTATTGGTTTCGAGTATCATACTTGCGAAAATTTTGTTGGTTTCTCAACCGTTCCTTAATTTCAAACTCACATGTCTCGCGAACGGATTGATGATCTCGAGAAATTCCTGTTGCATCTAAAAGCAGAAACTCGCCCGATTACAATGGTATGTGTATTTTTGCCCTAGGCCACAGTAGTTATTGGTTTCGAGTATGAGACTTGCGAAAATTTTGATGGTTTCTCAACCATTCCTTAACTTCAAACTCCCATATCTCGCGAACGGATTGACGAGCTCGAGAAATTCCTGTTGCATCTGAAAGTAGAAACTCGCCCGATTGCAATGGTGAGTGTACTTTTCCCCTATGTCATTGCAGTTATTCATTTCTAGCATCAGAATTGCGAAAACTTTGATAATTTCTCAACCATCTCTTAACTCCAAACTCCGATATTTCGCGAACGGTTTGACAAATCCGAAAAATTTCCGTGCATCTGAAAGTACAAACTCTCCCGATTACAATGGTATGTGTATTTTTGCCGTAGGCCATTGAAGTTATTGGTTTCGAGTATCAGACTTTTGAAGATTTTGATGGTTTCTCAACCATTCCTTAAGTTCAAACTCCCATATCTCGCGAACGAATTGACGAACTCGAGAAATTCCTGTTGCATCTGAGAGTAAAAACTCGTCCGATTACAAGGCTATGTGTATTTTTCCCCTAGGCCATAGTAGTTATTTTTTTCGAGTATCAGGCTTGCGAAAATTTGGATATTTTCTCAACCATTCCTTAATTTCAATCTCCCTTATCTCGCGAACGGATTGACGGACTCGTATAATTCTTGTTGCATCTGAAAGGTGAAACTCGTCCGATTATAATGGTTTGTCTACTTTTCCCCTAGGCCATTCCAGTAATTCGTTTCTAGCATCAGAATTGCGAAAATTTTGATGGTTTCTCAACTATCTCTTAACTCCAAACTCCGATATTTCGCGAACGGATTGACGAACTCGAGAAATTCCTGTTGGATGTGAAAGTAGAAACTCGCCCGATTACAATGGTGTGTGTATTTTTCCACTAGGCCATTGTAGTTATTGGTTTCGCGTATCAGACTTAAGACAATTTTGATGGTATCTCAAGCATTCCTTAACTTCAAACTCCCATATCTCGCGAACGGATTGACGAACTCGAGAAATTCCTGTTGCATCTGAAAGTAGAAACACGCCCGATTACAAAGGTATGTGTATTTTTGCCCTAGGCCATAGTAGTCATTGGTCTCGAATATCAGACTTGCCAAAATTTTGATGGTTTCTCAACCATCTCTTAACTGCAAACTCCGATATTTTGCGAACTGTTTGACGATTGCGAAAAATTTCCGTGCATCTGAAAGTACAAACTCTCCCGATTACAACGGTATGTGAATTTTTACCCTAGGCCATTGTAGTTATTTGTTTCGAGTATCAGACTTGCGAAAATTTTGATGGTTTCTCAACCATTTCTTAACTTCAAACTCCCATACCTCGCGAACGGACTGACGAACTCGAGAAATTCCTGTTGCATCTGAAAGTAGAAACTCGCCCGATTACAATGGTGTGTGTACTTTTCCCCTAGGCGATTCCAGTTATTAGTTTCGAGTATCAGACTTGCGAAAATTTTGATGGTTTCTCAACCATTCCTTAACTTCAAACTCCCATATCTCGCGAACAGATTAACGAACTCCAGAATTTCCTATTGCGTTCTGAAAGCAGAAACTCGCCCGATTACAACGGTATGTGTATTTTTGCCCTAGGCCATTGTAGTTATTGGTTTCGCGTATCAGACTTGCGAAAATTTTGATGATTTCTCAAGCATTCCTTAACTTCAAACTCCAATATCTCGCGAACGGATTGAGAACTCGAGAAATTCCTGTTGCATCTGAAAGTAGAAACTCGCCCGATTACAAAGCTATGTGTATTTTTCCCCTAGGCCTTTGTAGTTATTGGTTTCGAGTATCTGACTTGCGAAAATTTTGATGGTTCCTCAACGATTCCTTAACTTCAAACTCCCATACCTCGCGAACGGATTGGCGAACTCGAGAAATTCCTGTTGTATCTGAAAGTGGAAACTCGCCCAATTACAATGGTGTATGTACTTTTCCCCTAGGCCATTCCAGTTATAGGTTTCGAGTATCAGACCAGCGAAAATTTTGATGGTTTCTCAAACATTCCGTAACTTCAAACTCCCATATCTCGCGAACACATTAACGAACTCCAGAATTTCCTATTGCATCTGAAAGCAGAAACTCGCCCGATTACAATGGTATGTGTATTTTTGCCCTAGGCCATTGTAGTTATTGGTTTCGCGTATCAGACTTAAGACAATTTTGATGGTATCTCAAGCATTCCTTAACTTCAAACTCCCATATCTCGCGAACGGATTGACGAACTCGAGAAATTCCTGTTGCATCTGAAAGTAGAAACACGCCCGATTACAAAGGTATGTGTATTTTTGCCCTAGGCCATAGTAGTCATTGGTCTCGAATATCAGACTTGCCAAAATTTTGATGGTTTCTCAACCATTCCTTAACTTCAAACTCCCATACCTCGCGAACGGATTGACGAACTCGAGGACTTCCGGTTGCATCTGGTAGTAGAAACTCGCCCGATTACAACGGTATGTGTATTTTTCCCCTAGGCCATAGTAGTTATTGGTTTCGAGTATCAGACTTGCGAACATTGTGATGGTTTCTCAACAATTCCTTAACTTCAAGCTCCCATATCTCGTGAACGGATTGACGAACACGAGAAATTCCCATTGCAACTGGAAGAAGAAACTCTCCCGATTACAACGGCATGTGTATTTTTGCCCTAGGCCATAGTAGTTATTGGTTTCGAGTATCAGACTTGCGAAAATTTTGATGGTTTCTCAAGCATTCCTTAACTTCTAACTCCCATATCTCGCGAACGGATTGACGAACTCGATTATTTCCTGTGGCATCTGAAAGTAGAAACTCGACCGATTAGAATGGTGTGTGTACTTTTACGCTAGGTCATTCCAGTTATTCGTTTCTAGCATCAGAAATGCGAAAATTTTAATGGTTTCTCAAACATTCCTTAACTTCAAACACCCATATCTTGCGAACGGTTGACGAACTCGAGAAATTCCTGTTGCATCTGAAAGTAGAAACTCGCCCGGTTACAATGGTGTGTGTACTTTTCCCCTAGGCCATTCCAATTATCGGTTTCGAGTACCAGACCAGCGAAAATTTTGATGGTTCCTCAACCATTCCTTAACTTCAAACTCCCATATCTCGCGAACGGATTGACGAACTCGAGAAATTCCTGTTGCATTTGAAAGTAGAAACTCGCCCCATTACAACGGCGTGTGTACTTTTCCCCTAGGCCATTCCAGTTATTGGTTTCGAGTATCAGACTTGCGAAAATTTTGAAGGCTTCTCAACCATTCCTTAACTTCAAACTCCCATATGTCGGGAACGGCTGACGAACTCGAGAAATTCCTGTTGCATCTGAAACCAGAAACTCGTCCGATTACAACGGTATGTGTATTTTGGCCCTAGGCCATAGTAGTCATTGGTTTCGAGTATCAGACATGCGAAAATTTTTATGGTTTCTCAACCATTCCTTAACTTCAAACTCCCATACCTCGCGAACGGATTGGCGAACTCGAGAAATTCCTGTTGCATCTGAAAGTGGAAACTCGCCCGATTACAGTGGTGTATGTACTTTTCCCCTAGGCCATTCCAGTTATAGGTTTCGAGTATCAGACCAGCGAAAATTTTGATGGTTTCTCAAACATTCCGTAACTTCAAACTCCCATATCTCGCGAACAGATTGACGAACTCCAGAATTTCCTATTGCATCCGAAAGCAGAAACCCGCCCGATTACAACGGTATGTGTATTTTTGCCCTAGGCCATTGTAGTTATTGGTTTCGCGTATCAGACTTAAGACAATTTTGATGGTTTCTCAAGCATTCCTTAACTTCTAACTCCCATATCTCGCGAACGGATTGACGAACTCGATTATTTCCTGTTGCATCTGAAAGGAGAAACTCAACCGATTAGAATGGTTTTTGTACTTTTCCGCTAGGTCATTCCAGTTATTCGTTTCTAGCATCAGAAATGCGAAAATTTTGATGGTGGTCTCAACCATTCCTTAACTTCAAACTCCCATATCTCGCGAACGGATTGACGAACTCGAGAAATTCCTGTTGCATCTGAAAGTAGAAGCACGCTCGATTAAAATGGTCTGTGTACTTTTCCCCTAGGGCATTCCAGTTAATGGTTTCGAGTATCAGATTTGCGAAAACTTTGTTGGTTTCTCAACCATTCCTTAACTTCAAACTCCCATACCTCGCGAACGGATTGACGAACTCGAGAAATTTCTGTCGCATCTGAAAGTAGAAAGTCGCCCGTTTACAACGGTATGTCTACTTTTCCCCTAAGCCTATCCAGTTATTGGTTTCGAGTATCAGACTTGCGAAAATTTTGATGGTTTCTCAACCGTTCCTTAATTTCAAACTCCCATATCTCGCGAACGGATTGGCGAACTCGATTATTTCCTGTTGCACCTTAAAGTAGAAACTCGTCCGATTACAATGGTGTGTGTACTTTTCCCCTAGGTCATTCCAGTTATTCGTTTCTAGCATCAGAATTGCGAAAATTTTGATGGTTTCTCAACCATTCCTCAACTTCAAACTCCCATATCTCGCGAACGGATTGACGAACTCGAGAAATTCATGTTGCATCTGAAAGTATCAACTCGCCCGATTACAAAGGTATGTGTATTTTTCCCCTAGGGCTTTGTAGTTATTGGTTTCGAGTTCCAGACTTGCGAAAATTTTGATGGTTTCTCAAGCATTCCTTAACTTCAAACTCCCATATTTCGCGAACGAATTGACGAACTCGATTATTTCCTGTTGCATCTGAAAGTAGAAAGTCTACCGATTACAATGGTGTGTGTACTTTTCCCCTACGTCATCCCAGTTATTCGATTCTAGCATCAGAATTGCGAAAATTTTGATGGTTTCTCAACCATTCCTTAACTTCAAACTCCCATACTTCGCGAACGGATTGGCGTACTCGAGAAATTCCTGTTGCATCTGAAAGTAGAAACTCGACCGATTACAATGGTGTGTGTACTTTTTCCCTAGGTCATTCCAGTTATTCGTTTCTAGCATCGGAATTGCCAAAATTTTGATGGTTTCTCAACCATTCCGTAACTTCAAACTCACATATCTCGCGAACGGATTGACGAACTCGAGAAATTCCTGCTGCATCTGAAAGAAGAAAGTCGCCCGTTTACATAGGTATGTGTATTTTTCCCCTAGGCCATATTAGTTATTGGTTTCGAGTATCAGACTTGCGAAAATTGTGATGGTTCCTCAACCATTTCTTAACTTCAAACTCCCATATCTGGCGAACTAATTGACGAACACGAGATATTCCGGTTGCATCTGGAAGAAGAAACTCTCCCGATTACAACGGTATGTTTTTTTTTCCCCTAAGCCTTTGTAGTTATTGGTTTCGAGTATCAGACTTGCGAAAATTTTGATGGTTTCTCAACCGTTCCTTAACTTCAAACTCCCATATCTCGCGAACGGATTGACGAACTCGAGAAATTCCTGTTGCATCTGAAAGCAGAGACTCTTCCGATTACAACGGTATGTGTATTTTTGCCCTAGGCCATAGTAGTTATTGGTTTCGAGTACCAGACTTGCGAAAATTTTAATGGTTTCTCAACCGTTCCTTACTTTCAAACTCCCATATCTCGCGAACGGATTGGCGAACTCGATTATTTCCTGTTGCACCTTAAAGTAGAAACACGGCCGATTATAAAGGTGTATGTACTTTTCCCCTAGGTCATTCCAGTTATTCGTTTCTAGCATCAGAATTGCGAAAATTTTGATGGTTTCTCAACCATTCCTCAACTTCAAACTCCCATATCTCGCGTACGGATTAACGAGCTCGATCAATTCCTGTTGCATGTGAAAGTATAAACTCGCCCGATTACAAACGTATGTGTATTTTTCCCCTAGGGCTTTGTAGTTATTGGTTTCGAGTTTCAGACTTGCGAAAATTTTGATGGTTTCTCAAGCATTCCTTAACTTCAAACTCCCATATCTCGCGAACGGATTGACGAAATCGAGAAATTCCTGTTGCATCTGAAAGTAGAATCTCGCCCGATTACAAAGGTATGTGCATTTTTCCCCTAGGCCATGGTAGTTGTTGGTTTCGCGTATCAGACTTGCGAAAATTGTGATGGTTTCTCAACCATTCCTTAACTTCAAACTCCCATATCTAGCGAACGGATTGACGAACTCGAGAAATTCCTGTTGCATCTGAAAGTAGAAACTCGCCCGATTACAAAGGTATGTGTATTTTTCCCCTAGGCCATTCCAGTTATTGGTTTCGAGTACCAGACTTGCGAAAATTTTGATGGTTTCTCAACCGTTCCTTAGTTTCAAACTCCCATATCTCGCGAACGGATTGACGAACTCGATTATTTCCTGTTGCATCTGAAAGTAGAAAGTCTACCGATTACAATGGTGGGTGTACTTTTCTCCTAGGTCGTTCCAGTTATTCGATTCTAGCATCAGAATTGCGAAAATTTTGATGGTTTCTCAACGATTCCTTAACTTCAAACTCCCATATCTCGCGAACGGATTGACGAACTCGAGAAATTCCTGTTGCATCTGAAACCAGAAGCTCGTCCGATTACAACGGTATGTGAACTTTTCCCCTAGGCCATTCCAGTTTTTCGTTTCTAGCATCAGAATAGCGAAAATTTTGATGGTTTCTCAACCATCTCTTAACTCCAAACTCCGATATTTCGCGAACGCATTGACGAATCCGAAAAATTTCTGTTGCATCTGAAAGTAGAAACTCTCCCGATTACAACGGTGTGTGTATTTTTCCCCTAAGCCTTTGTAGTTGTTGGTTTCGAGTATCACACTTGCGAAAATTTTGATGGTTTCTCAACCATTCCTTAACTTCAAACTCACATATCTCGCGAACGGATTGACGAACTCGAGAAATTCCTGTTGCATCTGAAAGTAGAAACTCGCCCGATTACAATGGTGTCTGTACTTATCCCCTAGGCCATTCCAGTTATTGGTGTCGAGTATCAGACTTGCGAAAATTTTGATGGTTTCTCAACCTATCCTTAACTTCAAACTCCCATATCTCGCGAACGGATTGACGAACTCGAGAATTTCCTATTGCATCTGAAAGCAGAAACTCTCCCGATTGCAACGGTATGTGTATTTTTCCCCTAGGCTATTGTAGTTATTGGTTTCGAGTATCAGGCTTGCGAAAATTTTGATGGTTTCCCAACCATTCCTTAACTTCAAACTCACATATCTCGCGAACAGATTGCCGAATCCGAAAAATTTCTGTTGCATCTGAAAGTAGAAACTCTCCCGATTACAACGGTATGTGTATTTTTCCCCTAGGCTATTGTAGTTATTGGTTTCGAGTATCAGACTTGCGAAAATTTTGATGGTTTCCCAACCTTTCCTTAACTTCAAACTCACATATCTCGCGAACGGATTGACGAACTCGAGAAATTCCTGCTGCATCTGAAAGAAGAAAGTCGCCCGTTTACATAGGTATGTGTATTTTTCCCCTAGGCCATATTAGTTATTGGTTTCGAGTATCAGACTTGCGAAAATTGTGATGGTTCCTCAACCATTTCTTAACTTCAAACTCCCATATCTGGCGAACTAATTGACGAACACGAGATATTCCGGTTGCATCTGGAAGAAGAAACTCTCCCGATTACAACGGTATGTTTTTTTTTCCCCTAAGCCTTTGTAGTTATTGGTTTCGAGTATCAGACTTGCGAAAATTTTGATGGTTTCTCAACCGTTCCTTAACTTCAAACTCCCATATCTCGCGAACGGATTGACGAACTCGAGAAATTCCTGTTGCATCTGAAAGCAGAGACTCTTCCGATTACAACGGTATGTGTATTTTTGCCCTAGGCCATAGTAGTTATTGGTTTCGAGTACCAGACTTGCGAAAATTTTAATGGTTTCTCAACCGTTCCTTACTTTCAAACTCCCATATCTCGCGAACGGATTGGCGAACTCGATTATTTCCTGTTGCACCTTAAAGTAGAAACACGGCCGATTATAAAGGTGTATGTACTTTTCCCCTAGGTCATTCCAGTTATTCGTTTCTAGCATCAGAATTGCGAAAATTTTGATGGTTTCTCAACCATTCCTCAACTTCAAACTCCCATATCTCGCGTACGGATTAACGAGCTCGATCAATTCCTGTTGCATGTGAAAGTATAAACTCGCCCGATTACAAACGTATGTGTATTTTTCCCCTAGGGCTTTGTAGTTATTGGTTTCGAGTTTCAGACTTGCGAAAATTTTGATGGTTTCTCAAGCATTCCTTAACTTCAAACTCCCATATCTCGCGAACGGATTGACGAAATCGAGAAATTCCTGTTGCATCTGAAAGTAGAATCTCGCCCGATTACAAAGGTATGTGCATTTTTCCCCTAGGCCATGGTAGTTGTTGGTTTCGCGTATCAGACTTGCGAAAATTGTGATGGTTTCTCAACCATTCCTTAACTTCAAACTCCCATATCTAGCGAACGGATTGACGAACTCGAGAAATTCCTGTTGCATCTGAAAGTAGAAACTCGCCCGATTACAAAGGTATGTGTATTTTTCCCCTAGGCCATTCCAGTTATTGGTTTCGAGTACCAGACTTGCGAAAATTTTGATGGTTTCTCAACCGTTCCTTAGTTTCAAACTCCCATATCTCGCGAACGGATTGACGAACTCGATTATTTCCTGCTGCATCTGAAAGTAGAAAGTCTACCGATTACAATGGTGGGTGTACTTTCCTCCTAGGTCATTCCAGTTATTCGATTCTAGCATCAGAATTGCGAAAATTTTGATGGTTTCTCAACGATTCCTTAACTTCAAACTCCCATATCTCGCGAACGGATTGACGAACTCGAGAAATTCCTGTTGCATCTGAAACCAGAAGCTCGTCCGATTACAACGGTATGTGAACTTTTCCCCTAGGCCATTCCAGTTTTTCGTTTCTAGCATCAGAATAGCGAAAATTTTGATGGTTTCTCAACCATCTCTTAACTCCAAACTCCGATATTTCGCGAACGCATTGACGAATCCGAAAAATTTCTGTTGCATCTGAAAGTAGAAACTCTCCCGATTACAACGGTGTGTGTATTTTTCCCCTAAGCCTTTGTAGTTGTTGGTTTCGAGTATCACACTTGCGAAAATTTTGATGGTTTCTCAACCATTCCTTAACTTCAAACTCACATATCTCGCGAACGGATTGACGAACTCGAGAAATTCCTGTTGTATCTGAAAGTAGAAACTCGCCCGATTACAATGGTGTCTGTACTTATCCCCTAGGCCATTCCAGTTATTGGTGTCGAGTATCAGACTTGCGAAAATTTTGATGGTTTCTCAACCTATCCTTAACTTCAAACTCCCATATCTCGCGAACGGATTGACGAACTCGAGAATTTCCTATTGCATCTGAAAGCAGAAACTCTCCCGATTGCAACGGTATGTGTATTTTTCCCCTAGGCTATTGTAGTTATTGGTTTCGAGTATCAGGCTTGCGAAAATTTTGATGGTTTCCCAACCATTCCTTAACTTCAAACTCACATATCTCGCGAACAGATTGCCGAATCCGAAAAATTTCTGTTGCATCTGAAAGTAGAAACTCTCCCGATTACAACGGTATGTGTATTTTTCCCCTAGGCTATTGTAGTTATTGGTTTCGAGTATCAGACTTGCGAAAATTTTGATGGTTTCCCAACCTTTCCTTAACTTCAAACTCCCATATCTCGCGAACGGATTGACGAACTCGAGAAATTCCTCTTGCATCTGAAAGCAGAAACTCGCTCGATTACAATGGTATGTGTGTTTTTGCCCTAGGCCACAGTAGTTATTGGTTTCGAGTATCAGACTTGCTAAAATTTTGATGGTTTCTCAACCTTTCCTTAACTTCAAACTCCCATATCTCGCGAACGGATTGACGAACTCAAGAAATTCCAGTTGCATCTGAAAGTAGAAACTCGCCCGATTACAAAGGTATGTGTATTTTTCCCCTAGGCCTTTGTAGTCATTGGTTTCGCGTAACAGACTTGCGCAAATTTTGATGGTTTCTCAAGCATTCCTTAACTTCAAACTCACATATCTCGCGAACGGATTGCCGAATCCGAAAAATGTCTGTTGCATCTGAAAGTAGAAACTCTCCCGATTACAAGGGTATGTGTTTTTTTCCCCTAGGCCATTCCAGTTATTGGTTTCGAGTATCAGACTTGCGAAAATTTTGATGGTTTCTCAACCGTTCCTTAATTTCAAACTCCCATATCTCGCGAACGGATTGGCGAACTCGATTATTTCCTGTTGCACCTTAAAGTAGAAACACGACCGATTACAATGGTGTGTGTACTTATCCCGTAGGTCATTCCAGTTATTCGATTCTAGCATCAGAATTGCGAAAATTTTGATGGTTTCTCAACCATTCCTTAACTTCAAACTCCCATATCTCGCGAACGGTGTGACGAACTCGAGAAATTCCTGTTGCATCTGAAAGTAGAAACTCGCCCGATTACAAAGGAATGTGCATTTTTCCCCTAGGCCATGGTAGTTATTGGTTTCGAGTATCAGACTTGTGAAAATTGTGATGGTTTCTCAAGCATTCCTTAACTTCAAAATCCCATATCTCGCGAACGGATTGACGAACTCGAGAAATTCCTGTTGCATCTGAAACCAGAAACTCGTCCGATTACAACTGTTTGTGTATTTTTGCCCTAGGCCATAGTAGTTATTGATTTCGAGTATCAGACTTGCGAAAATTTTGATGGTTTCTCAACCGTTCCTTAATTTCAAACTCCCATACTTCGCGAACGGATTGGCGAACTCGAGAAATTCCTCTTGCATCTGAAAGTAGAAACTCGCCCGATTACATTGGATTGTGTACATTTCCCCCAGGCCATTCCAGTTTTTCGTTTCTAGCATCAGAATTGCGAAAATTTTGACGGTTTCTCAACCATTCCTTAACTTCAAACTCCCATATCTAGCGAACGGATTGACGAACTCGAGAAATTCCTGTTGCATCTGAAAGTAGAAACTCGCCCGATTACAAAGGTATGTGTATTTTTCCCCTAGGCCATTCCAGTTATTGGTTTCGAGTACCAGACTTGCGAAAATTTTGATGGTTTCTCAACCGTTCCCTAGTTTCAAACTCCCATATCTCGCGAACGGATTGACGAACTCGATTATTTCCTGTTGCATCTGAAAGTAGAAAGTCTACCGATTACAATGGTGTGTGTACTTTTCCCCTAGGTCATTCCAGTTATTCGATTCTAGCATCAGAATTGCGAAAATTTTGATGGTTTCTCAACCATTCCTTAACTTCAAATTCCCATATCTCGCGAACGGATTGACGAACTCGAGAAATTCCTGTTGCATCTGAAACCAGATGCTCGTCCGATTACAACGGTATGTGTATTTCTGCCCTAGGCCATAGTAGTTATAGGTTTCGAGTATCAGACTTGCGAAAATTTTGATGGTTTCTCAACCATTCCCTAACTTCGAACTCCGATACCTCGCGAACGGATTGGCGTACTCGAGAAGTTCCTGTCGCCTCGGAAAGTAGAAACTTGCCCGATTACAATGGTGTGTGTACTTTTTCCCTAGGTCATTCCAGTTATTCGTTTCTAGCATCAGAATTGCGAAAATTTTGATGGGTTCTCAACCATCCCTTAACTTCAAACTTCCATATCTCTCGAACGGATTGACGAACTCGAGAAATTCCTGTTGCATCTAAAAGCAGAAACTCGCCCGATTACAACGGTATGTGTATTTTTGCCCTAGGCCATAGTAGTTATTGGTTTCGAGTATCAGACTTGCGAAAATTTTGATGGTTTCTCAACCATTCCTTAACTTCAAACTCCGATACCTCGCGAACGGATTGGCGAACTCGAGAAATTCCTGTTGCATTTGAAATTAAAAACTGGCCCGATTACAATGGTGTGTGTACTTTTCCCCTAGGCCGTTCCAGTTATTGGTTTCGAGTATCAGACTTGCGAAAATTGTGAAGGATTCTCAACCATTCCTTAACTTCAAACTCCCATACCTCGCGAACGGATTGACGAAGTCGAGAAATTCCCGTTGCATCTGAAAGTAGAATCTCCCGCGATTACAAAGGTATGTGTATTTTTCCCCTAAGCCTTTGTAGTTATTGGTTTCGAATATCAGACTTGCGACAATTTTGATTGTTTCTCAACCGTTCCTTAATTTCAAACTCCCATATCTCGCGAACGGATTGAAGAACTCGAGAAATTCCTGTTGCATCTGAAAGTAGAAACTCGCCCTATTACAATGGTGTGTGTACTTTTCCCCTAGGCCGTTGCAGTTATTGGTTTCGAGTATCAGACCACCGAAAATTTTGATGGTTTCTCAAGCATTCCTTAACTTCATTCTCCCATTTCTCGCGAACGGATTGACGCACTCGAGAAATTCCTGTTGCATCTGAAAGTAGAAACACGTCCGATTACAATGGTGTGCGTACTTTTCCCCTAGACCATTCCAGTTATTGGTTTCGAGTATCAGACTTGCGAAAATTTTGATGGTTTCTCAAGCATTCCTTAACTTCAAACTCCCATATCTCGCGAACGGATTGACGAACTCGAGAAATTCCTGTTGCATCTGAAAGTAGAAACTCCCCCGATTACAAAGGTATGTGTATTCTTCCCCTAAGCCTTTGTAGTTATTGGTTTCGAATATCAGACTTGCGAAAATTTTGATGGTTTCTCAACCATTCCTTAACTTCAAACTCCGATACCTCGCGAACGGATTGGCGTACTCGAGAAGTTCCTGTCGCCTCTGAAAGTAGAAACTTGCCCGATTACAATGGTGTATGTACTTTTCCCCTAGGCCGTTCCAGTTATTGGTTTCGAGTATCACACTTGCGAAAATTTTGATGGTTTCTCAACCATTCCTTAACTTCAATCTCCCATATCTCGCGAACGGATTGACGAACTCGAGAAATTCCTGTTGCATCTAAAAGCAGAAACTCGCCCGATTACAAAGGTATGTGTATTTTTCCCCTAAGCCTTTGTAGTTATTGGTTTCGAGTATCAGTTTTGCGAAAATTTTGATGGTTTCTCAAGCATTCCTTAACTTCAAACTCCCATATCTCGCGAACGGATTGACGAACTCGATTATTTCCTGTTGCATCTGAAAGTTGAAACTCGACCGATTACAAAGGCATGTGCGTTTTTCCCCTAGGCCATGGTAGTTATTGGCTTCGAGTATCAGACTTGCGAAAATTGTGATGGTTTCTCAACCATTCCTTAACTTCAAACTCCCATATCTCGCGAACGGATTGACGAACTCGAGGAATTCCTGTTGCATCTGAAAGTAGAAACTCGTCCGATTACAACGGTGTGTGTATTTTTGCCCTAGGCCATAGTAGTTATTGGTTTCGAGTATCAGACTTGCGACAATTTTGATGGTTTCTCAACCGTTCCTTAATTTCAAACTCCCATATCTCGCGAACGGATTGACGAACTCGAGAAATTCCTGTTGCATCTAAAAGCAGAAACTCGCCCGATTACAACGGTATGTGTATTTTTGCCCTAGGCCATAGTAGTTATTGGTTTCGAGTATCAGACTTGCGACAATTTTGATGGTTTCTCAACCGTTCCTTAATTTCAAACTCCCATATCTCGCGAACGGATTGACGAACTCGAGGAATTCCTGTTGCATCTGAAAGTAGAAACTCGTCCGATTACAACGGTATGTGTATTTTTGCCGTAGGCCATAGTAGTTATTAGTTACGAGTATCAGACTTGCGACAATTTTGATGGTTTCTCAACCGTTCCTTAATTTCAAACTCCCATATCTCGCGAACGGATTGACGAACTCGAGAAATTCCTGTTGCATCTGAAAGTAGAAACTCCCCCGATTACAAAGGTATGTGTATTTTTCCCCTAAGCCTTTGTAGTTATTGGTTTCGAGTATCAGTTTTGCGAAAATTTTGATGGTTTCTCAAGCATTCCTTAACTTCAAACTCCCATATCTCGCGAACGGATTGACGAACTCGATTATTTCCTGTTGCATCTGAAAGTAGAAACTCGACCGATTACAAAGGCATGTGCGTTTTTCCCCTAGGCCATGGTAGTTATTGGCTTCGAGTATCAGACTTGCGAAAATTGTGATGGTTTCTCAACCATTCCTTAACTTCAAACTCCCATATCTCGCGAACGGATTGACGAACTCGAGGAATTCCTGTTGCATCTGAAAGTAGAAACTCGTCCGATTACAACGGTATGTGTATTTTTGCCCTAGGCCATAGTAGTTATTGGTTTCGAGTATCAGACTTGCGAAAATTGTGATGGTTTCTCAACCATTCCTTAACTTCAAACTCCCATATCTCGCGAACGGATTGACGAACTCGAGGAATTCCTGTTGCATCTGAAAGTAGAAACTCGTCCGATTACAACGGTATGTGTATTTTTGCCCTAGGCCATAGTAGTTATTGGTTTCGAGTATCAGACTTGCGAAAATTTTGATGGTTTCTCAACCATTCCTTAACTTCAAACTCCGATACCTCGCGAACGGATTGACGAACTCGAGAAATTCCTGTTGCATCTGAAAGTAGAAACTCCCCCGATTACAAAGGTATGTGTATTTTTCCCCTAAGCCTTTGTAGTTATTGGTTCCGAGTATCAGTTTTGCGAAAATTTTGATGGTTTCTCAAGCATTCCTTAACTTCAAACTCCCATATCTCGCGAACGGATTGACGAACTCGATTATTTCCTGTTGCATCTGAAAGTAGAAAGTCTATCGATTACAATGGTGTGTGTACTTTTCTCCTAGGTCATTCCAGTTATTCGATTCTAGCATCAGAATTGCGAAAATTTTGATGGTTACTCAACGATTCCTTAACTTCAAACTCCCATATCTCGCGAACGGATTGACGAACTCGAGAAATTCCTGTTGCATCTGAAACCAGAAGCTCGTCCGATTACAAAGGTATGTGTATTCTTCCCCTAAGCCTTTGTAGTTATTGGTTTCGAATATCAGACTTGCGAAAATTTTGATGGTTTCTCAACCATTCCTTAACTTCAAACTCCGATACCTCGCGAACGGATTGGCGTACTCGAGAAGTTCCTGTCGCCTCTGAAAGTAGAAACTCGCCCCATTACAATGGTGGGTGTAACTTTCCCCTAGGGCATTCCAGTTATTGGTTTCGAGTATAAGACTTGCGAAAATTTTGATGGTTTCTCAACCATTCCTTAACTTCAAACTCCCATACTATATCTCGCGAACGGATTGCCGAATCCGAAAAATGTCTGTTGCATCTGAAAGTAGAAACCCTCCCGATTACAAGGGTATGTGTATTTTTCCCCTAGGCCATTCCAGTTATTGGTTTCGAGTACCAGACTTGCGAAAATTTTAATGGTTTCTCAACCGTTCCTTACTTTCAAACTCCCATATCTCGCGAACGGATTGGCGGACTCGATTATTTCCTGTTGCACCTTAAAGTAGAAACACGGCCGATTACAATGGTGTATGTACTTTTCCCCTAGGTCATTCCAGTTATTCGTTTCTAGCATCAGAATTGCGAAAATTTTGATGGTTTCTCAACCATTCCTTAACTTCAAACTCCGATACCTCGCGAACGGATTGGCGAACTCGAGAAATTCCTGTTGCATCTGAAAGTAGAATCTCGCCCGATTACAAAGGTATGTGCATTTTTCCCCTAGGCCACGGTAGTTGTTGGTTTCGCGTATCAGACTTGCGAAAATTGTGATGGTTTCTCAACCATTCCTTAACTTCAAACTCCCATATCTAGCGAACGAATTGACGAACTCGAGAAATTCCTGTTGCATCTGAAAGTAGAAACTCGCCCGATTACAAAGGTATGTGTATTTTTCCCCTAGGCCATTCCAGTTATTGGTTTCGAGTACCATACTTGCGAAAATTTTGATGGTTTCTCAACCGTTCCCTAGTTTCAAACTCCCATATCTCGCGAACGGATTGACGAACTCTATTATTTCCTGTTGCATCTGAAACTAGAAAGTCTACCGATTACAATGGTGTGTGTACTTTTCCCCTAGGTCATTCCAGTTATTCGATTCTAGCATCAGAATTGCGAAAATTTTGATGGTTTCTCAACCATTCCTTAACTTCAAATTCCCATATCTCGCGAACGGATTGACGAACTCGAGAAATTCCTGTTGCATCTGAAACCAGAAGCTCATCCGATTACAACGGTATGTGTATTTCTGCCCTAGGCCATAGTAGTTATAGGTATTGAGTATCAGACTTGCGAAAATTTTGATGGTTTCTCAACCATTCCTTAACTTCAAACTCCGATACCTCGCGAACGGATTGGCGTACTCGAGAAGTTCCTGTCGCCTCTGAAAGTAGAAACTTGCCCGATTACAATGGTGTATGTACTTTTCCCCTAGGCCGCTCCAGTTATTGGTTTCGAGTATCACACTTGCGAAAATTTTGATGGTTTCTCAACCATTCCTTAACTTCAAACTCCCATATCTCGCGAACGGATTGACGAACTCGAGAAATTCCTGTTGCATCTGAAAGTAGAAACTCGCCCCATTACAATGTTGTGTGTACTTTTCCCCTAGGCCATTCCAGTTATTGGTTTCGAGTATCAGTTTTGCGAAAATTTTGATGGTTTCTCAACCATTCCTTAACTTCAAACTCCGATACCTCGCGAACGGATTGGCGTACTCGAGAAGTTCCTGTCGCCTCGGAAAGTAGAAACTTGCCCGATTACAATGGTGTATGTACTTTTTCCCTAGGTCATTCCAGTTATTCGTTTCTAGCATCAGAATTGCGAAAATTTTGCTGGTTTCTCAACCATCCCTTAACTTCAGACTCCCATACCTCGCGAACGGATTGACGAAGTCGAGAAATTCCCGTTGCATCTGAAAGTAGAATCTCCCCCGATTACAAAGGTATGTGTATTTTTCCCCTAAGCCTTTGTAGTTATTGGTTTCGAGTATCAGACTTGCGACAATTTTGATGGTTTCTCAACCGTTCCTTAATTTCAAAGTCCCATATCTCGCAAACGGATTGACGAACTCGAGAAATTTCTGTTGCATCTGAAAGAAGAAACTCCCCCGATAACAAAGGTATGTGTATTTTTCCTCTAGGGCTTTGTAGTTATTGGTTTCGAGTATCAGACTTGCGAAAATCTTGATGGTTTCTCAAGCATCCCTTAACTTCAAACTCCCATATCTCGCGAACGGATTGACGAACTCGATTATTTCCTGTTGCTTCTGAATGTAGAAAGTCGACCGATTACAATCGTGTGTGTACTTTTTCCCTAGGTCATTCCAGTTATTCGTTTCTAGCATCAAAATGCGAAAATTTTGATGGTTTCTCAACCATCCCTTAACTTCAAACTTCCATATCTCTCGAACGGATTGACGAACTCGAGAAATTCCTGTTGCATCTAAAAGCAGAAACTCGCCCGATTACAAAGGTATGTGTATTTTTGCCCTAGGCCATAGTAGGTATTGGTTTCGAGTATCAGACTTGCGAAAATTTTGATGGTTTCTCAACCATTCCTTAACTTCAAACTCCGATACCTCGCGAACGGATTGGCGTACTCGAGAAGTTCCTGTCGCCTCTGAAAGTAGAAACTTGCCCGATTACAATGATGTATGTACTTTTCCCCTAGGCCGTTCCAGTTATTGGTTTCGAGTATCACACTTGCGAAAATTTTGATGGTTTCTCAACCATTCCTTAACTTCACACTCCCATATCTCGCGAACGGATTGAAGAACTCGAGAAATTCCTGTTGCATCTAAAAGCAGAAACTCGCCCGATAACAACGGTATGTGTATTTTTGCCCTAGGCCATAGTAGTTATAGGTTTCGAGTTTCAGACTTGCGAAAATTTTGATGGGTTCTCAACCGTTCCTTAATTTCAAACTCCCATATCTCGCGAACGGATTGAAGAACTCGAGAAATTCCTGTTGCATCTGAAAGTAGAAACTCGCCCTATTACAATGGTGTGTGTACTTTTCCCCTAGGCCGTTGCAGTTATTGGTTTCGAGTATCAGACCACCGAAAATTTTGATGGTTTCTCAAGCATTCCTTAACTTCATTCTCCCATTTCTCGCGAACGGATTGACGCACTCGAGAAATTCCGGTTGCATCTGAAAGTAGAAACACGTCCGATTACAATGGTGTGTGTACTTTTCCCCTAGACCATTCCAGTTATTGGTTTCGAGTATCAGACTTGGGAAAACTTTGATGGTTTCTCAAGCATTCCTTAACTTCAAACTCCCATATCTCGAGAACGGATTGACGAACTCGAGAAATTCCTGTTGCATCTGAAAGTAGAAATTCCCCCGATTACAAAGGTATGTGTATTCTTCCCCTAAGACTTTGTAGTTATTGGTTTCGAATATCAGACTTGCGAAAATTTTGATGGTTTCTCAACCATTCCTTAACTTCAAACTCCGATACCTCGCGAACGGATTGGCGTACTCGAGAAGTTCCTGTCGCCTCTGAAAGTAGAAACTTGCCCGATTACAATGGTGTATGTACTTTTCCCCTAGGCCGCTCCAGTTATTGGTTTCGAGTATCACACTTGCGAAAATTTTGATGGTTTCTCAACCATTCCTTAACTTCAAACTCCCATATCTCGCGAACGGATTGACGAACTCGAGAAATTCCTGTTGCATCTGAAAGTAGAAACTCGCCCCATTACAATGTTGTGTGTACTTTTCCCCTAGGCCATTCCAGTTATTGGTTTCGAGTATCAGTTTTGCGAAAATTTTGATGGTTTCTCAAGCATTCCTTAACTTCAAACTCCCATATCTCGCGAACGGATTGACGAACTCGATTATTTCCTGTTGTATCTGAAAGTAGAAACTCGACCGATTACAAAGGCATGTGCGTTTTTCCCCTAGGCCATGGTAGTTATTGGCTTCGAGTATCAGACTTGCGACAATTTTGATGGTTTCTCAACCATTCCTTAACTTCAAACTCCCATATCTCGCGAACGGATTGACGAACTCGAGGAATTCCTGTTGCATCTGAAAGTAGAAACTCGTCCGATTACAACGGTATGTGTATTTTTGCCCTAGGCCATAGTAGTTATTGGTTTCGAGTATCAGACTAGCGAAAATTTTGATGGTTTCTCAAGCATTCCTTAACTTCAAACCCCCATATCTCGCGAACGGATTGACGAACTCGAGAAATTCCTGTTGCATCTGAAACCAGAAACTCGTCCGATTAAAACGGTATGTGTATTTTTGCCCTAGGCCATAGTAGTTATTGGTTTCGAGTATCAGACTAGCGAAAATTTTGATGGTTTCTCAAGCATTCCTTAACTTCAAACTCCCATATCACGCGAACGGATTGACGAATTCGATTATTTCCTGTTGCTTCTGAAAGTAGAAACTCGACCGATTACAATCGTGTGTGTACTTTTTGCCTAGGTCATTCCAGTTATTCGTTTCTAGCATCAGAATTGCGAAAGTTTTGATGGTTTCTCAACCATTCCTTAACTTCAAACTCCCATATCTCGCGAACGGATTGACGAACTCGAGAAATTCCTGTTGCATCTGAAAGCAGAAACTCGTCCGATTACAACGGTATGTGTATTTTTGCCCTAGGGCATAGTAGTTATTGGTTTCGAGTATCAGACTTGCGACAATTTTGATGGTTTCTCAACCGTTCCATTAATTTCAAACTCCCATATCTCGCGAACGGATTGACGAACTCGAGAAATTCCTGTTGCATCTGAAAGCAGAAACTCGTCCGATTACAACGGTATGTGTATTTTTGCCCTAGGCCATAGTAGTTATTGGTTTCGAGTATCAGACTTTCGACAATTTTGATGGTTTCTCAACCGTTCCTTAATTTCAAACTCCCATAGCTCGCGAACGGATTGACGAACTCGAGAAATTACTGTTGCATCTAAAAGCAGAAACTCGCCCGATTACAACGGTATGTGTATTTTTGCCCTAGGCCATAGTAGTTATTGGTTTCGAGTATCAGACTTGCGACAAATTTGACGGTTTCTCAACCGTTCCTTAATTTCAAACTCCCATATCTCGCGAACGGATTGACGAACTCGATTATTTCCTGTTGCATCTGAAAGTAGAAACTCGACCGATTACAAAGGCATGTGCGTTTTTCCCCTAAGCCTTTGTAGTTATTGGTTTCGGGTATCAGTTTTGCGAAAATTTTGATGGTTTCTCAAGCATTCCTTAACTTCAAACTCCGATACCTCGCGAACGGATTGGCGTACTCGAGAAGTTCCTGTCGCCTCTGAAAGTAGAAACTTGCCCGATTACAATGGTGTATGTACTTTTCCCCTAGGCTGTTCCAGTTATTGGTTTCGAGTATCACACTTGCGAAAATTTTGATGGTTTCTCAACCATTCCTTAACTTCAAACTCCCATATCTCGCGAACGGATTGACGAACTCGAGAAATTCCTCTTGCATCTGAAAGTAGAAACTCGCCCCATTACAATGGTGTGTGTACTTTTCCCCTAGGCCATTCAAGTTATTGGTTTCGAGTATCAGTTTTGCGAAAATTTTGATGGTTTCTCAAGCATTCCTTAACTTCAAACTCCCACATCTCGCGAACGGATGGACGAATTCGATTATTTCCTGTTGCTTCTGAAAGTAGAAAGTCGACCGATTACAATCGTGTGTGTACTTTTTGCCTAGGTCATTCCAGTTATTCGTTTCTAGCATCAGAATTGCGAAAGTTTTGATGGTTTCTCAACCATTCCTTTTCTCCAAACTCCCATATCTCGCGAACGGATTGACGAACTCGAGAAATTCCTGTTGCATCTGAAAGTAGAAACTCGCCCCATTACAATGTTGTGTGTACTTTTCCCCTAGGCCATTCCAGTTATTGGTTTCGAGTACCAGTTTTGCGAAAATTTTGATGGTTTCTCAAGCATTCCTTAACTTCAAACTCCCATATCTCGCGATCGGTTTGACGAACTCGAGAAATTCCTGTTGCATCTGAAAGTAGAAACTCCACCGATTACAAAGGTATTTGTATTTTTCCCCTAAGCCTTTGTAGTTATTGGTTTCGAGTATCAGACTTGCGACAATTTTGATGGTTTCTCAACCGTTCCTTGATTTCAAACTCCCATATCTCGCGAACGGATTGACGAACTCGATTATTTCCTGTTGCATGTGAAAGTAGAAACTCGACCGATTACAAAGGCATGTGCGTTTTTCCACTAGGCCATGGTAGTTATTGGCTTCGAGTATCAGACTTGCGAAAATTGTGATGGTTTCTCAACCATTCCTTAACTTCAAACTCCCATATCTCGCGAACGGATTGACGAACTGGAGGAATTCCTGTTGCATCTGAAAGTAGAAACTCGTCCGATTAAAACGGTATGTGTATTTTTGCCCTAGGCCATAGTAGTTATTGGTTTCGAGTATCAGACTAGCGAAAATTTTGATGGTTTCTCAAGCATTCCTTAACTTCAAACTCCCATATCACGCGAACGGATTGACGAATTCGATTATTTCCTGTTGCTTCTGAAAGTAGAAACTCGACCGATTACAATCGTGTGTGTACTTTTTGCCTAGGTCATTCCAGTTATTCGTTTCTAGCATCAGAATTGCGAAAGTTTTGATGGTTTCTCAACCATTCCTTAACTTCAAACTCCCATATCTCGCGAACGGATTGACGAACTCGAGAAATTCCTGTTGCATCTGAAAGCAGAAACTCGTCCGATTACAACGGTATGTGTATTTTTGCCCTAGGGCATAGTAGTTATTGGTTTCGAGTATCAGACTTGCGACAATTTTGATGGTTTCTCAACCGTTCCTTAATTTCAAACTCCCATATCACGCGAACGGATTGACGAACTCGAGAAATTCCTGTTGCATCTGAAAGCAGAAACTCGTCCGATTACAACGGTATGTGTATTTTTGCCCTAGGCCATAGTAGTTATTGGTTTCGAGTATCAGACTTGCGACAATTTTGATGATTTCTCAACCGTTCCTTAATTTCAAACTCCCATAGCTCGCGAACGGATTGACGAACTCGAGAAATTCCTGTTGCATCTGAAACCAGAAACTCGTCCGATTACAACGGTATGTGTATTTTTGCCCTAGGCCATAGTAGTTATTGGTTTCGAGTATCAGACTTGCGACAATTTTGATGGTTTCTCAACCGTTCCTTAATTTCAAACTCCCATATCTCGCGAACGGATTGACGAACTCGAGAAATTCCTGTTGTATCTGAAAGTAGAAATTCCCCCGATTACAAAGGTATGTGTATTTTTCCCCTAAGCCTTTGTAGTTATTGGTTTCGAGTATCAGTTTTGCGAGAATTTTGATCGTTTCTCAAGCATTCCTTAACTTCAAACTCCCATATCTCGCGAACGGATTGACGAACTCGATTATTTCCTGTTGCATCTGAAAGTAGAAACTCGACCGATTACAAAGGCATGTGCGTTTTTCCACTAGGCCATAGTAGTTATTGGCTTCGAGTATCAGACTTGCGAAAATTGTGATGGTTTCTCAACCATTCCTTAACTTCAAACTCCCATATCTCGCGAACAGATTGACGAACTCGAGAAATTCCTATTGCGTCCGAAAGGTGAAACTCGCCCGATTATAATGGTGTGTCTACTTTTCCCCTAGGCCATTCCAGTAATTCGCATTCCTATTGCATCCGAAAGGTGAAACTCGCCCGATTATAATGGTGTGTCTACTTTTCCCCTAGGCCATTCCAGTAACTCGCCGGATTACAATGGTGTGTGTACTTTTCCCTAGGCCATTCCTGTTATTGGTTTCGAGTATCAGACTTGTGAAAATTTTGATGGTTTCTCAATCATTCCTTAATTTCAAACTCCCATATCTCGCGAACGGATTGACGAACTCGAGAAATTCCTGTTGCATCTGAAAGGTGAAACTCGCCCGATTACAACGGTGTGTGTATTTTTGCGCTTGTCCATAGTTGTTATTGGCTTCGAGTATCAGACTTGCGAAAATTTTGATGGTTTCTCAACCATTCCTTAACTTCAAACTCCCATATCTCGGGAACAGATTGACGAACTCGAGAATTCCTGTTGCATCTGAAAGTAGAAACCCGCCCGATTACAATGGTGTGTGTTCTTTTCCCCTAGGCCATTCCAGTTATTCGTTTCTAGCATCAGAATTGCGAAAATTTTGATGGTTTCTCAACCATCTCTTAACTCCAAACTCCCATATCTCGCGAACGGATTGACGAATTCGATTATTTCCTGTTGCTTCTGAAAGTAGAAAGTCGACCGATTACAATCGTGTGTGTACTTTTTGCCTAGGTCATTCCAGTTATTCGTTTCTAGCATCAGAATTGCGAAAGTTTTGATGGTTTCTCAACCATTCCTTAACTTCAAACTCCCATATCTCGCGAACGGATTGACGAACTCGAGGAATTCCTGTTGCATCTGAATGTAGATACTCGCCCCATTACAATGGTGTGTGTACTTTTCCCCTAGGCCATTCCAGTTATTGGTTTCGAGTATCACACTTGCGAAAATTTTGACGGTTTCTCAACCATTCCTTAACTTCAAACTCCCATATCTCGCGAACGGATTGACGAACTCGATTATTTCCTGTTGCATCTGAAAGTAGAAACTCGACCGATTACAAAGGCATGTGCGTTTTTCCCCTAGGCCATGGTAGTTACTGGGTTCGAGTATCAGACTTGCGAAAATTGTGATGGTTTCTCAACCATTCCTTAACTTCAAACTCCCATATCTCGCGAACGGATTGACGAACTCGATTATTTCCTGTTGCATCTGAAAGTAGAAACTCGACCGATTACAAAGGCATGTGCGTTTTTCCCCTAGGCCATGGTAGTTATTGGCTTCGAGTATCAGACTTACGAAAATTGTGATGGTTTCTCAACCATTCCTTAACTTCAAACTCCCATATCTCGCGAACGGATTGACGAACTCGATTATTTCCTGTTGCATCTGAAAGTAGAAACTCGACCGATTACAAAGGCATGTGCGTTTTTCCCCTAGGCCATGGTGGTTATTGGCTTCGAGTATCACACTTGCGAAAATTTTGATGGTTTCTCAACCATTCCTTAACTTCAAACTCCCATATCTCGCGAACGGATTGACGAACTCGAGAAATTCCTGTTGCATCTGAAAGTAGAAACTCGCCCCATTACAATGTTGTGTGTACTTTTCCCCTAGGCCATTCCAGTTATTGGTTTCGAGTACCAGTTTTGCGAAAATTTTGATGGTTTCTCAAGCATTCCTTAACTTCAAACTCCCATATCTCGCGATCGGATTGACGAACTCGAGAAATTCCTGTTGCATCTGAAAGTAGAAACTCCACCGATTACAAAGGTATTTGTATTTTTCCCCTAAGCCTTTGTAGTTATTGGTTTCGAGTATCAGACTTGCGACAATTTTGATGGTTTCTCAACCGTTCCTTGATTTCAAACTCCCATATCTCGCGAACGGATTGACGAACTCGATTATTTCCTGTTGCATCTGAAAGTAGAAACTCGACCGATTACAAAGGCATGTGCGTTTTTCCACTAGGCCATGGTAGTTATTGGCTTCGAGTATCAGACTTGCGAAAATTGTGATGGTTTCTCAACCATTCCTTAACTTCAAACTCCCATATCTCGCGAACGGATTGACGAACTCGAGGAATTCCTGTTGCATCTGAAAGTAGAAACTCGTCCGATTACAACGGTATGTGTATTGTTGCCCTAGGCCATTGTAGTTATTGGTTTCGAGTATCAGACTAGCGAAAATTTTGATGGTTTCTCAAGCATTCCTTAACTTCAAACTCCCATATCTCGCGAACGGATTGACGAACTCGAGAAATTCCTGTTGCATCTGAAACCAGAAACTCGTCCGATTACAACGGTATGTGTATTTTTGCCCTAGGCCATAGTAGTTATTGGTTTCGAGTATCAGACTTGCGACAATTTTGATGGTTTCTCAACCGTTCCTTAATTTCAAACTCCCATATCTCGCGAACGGATTGACGAACTCGAGAAATTCCTGTTGTATCTGAAAGTAGAAATTCCCCCGATTACAAAGGTATGTGTATTTTTCCCCTAAGCCTTTGTAGTTATTGGTTTCGAGTATCAGTTTTGCGAGAATTTTGATCGTTTCTCAAGCATTCCTTAACTTCAAACTCCCATATCTCGCGAACGGATTGACGAACTCGATTATTTCCTGTTGCATCTGAAAGTAGAAACTCGACCGATTACAAAGGCATGTGCGTTTTTCCACTAGGCCATAGTAGTTATTGGCTTCGAGTATCAGACTTGCGAAAATTGTGATGGTTTCTCAACCATTCCTTAACTTCAAACTCCCATATCTCGCGAACAGATTGACGAACTCGAGAAATTCCTATTGCGTCCGAAAGGTGAAACTCGCCCGATTATAATGGTGTGTCTACTTTTCCCCTAGGCCATTCCAGTAATTCGCATTCCTATTGCATCCGAAAGGTGAAACTCGCCCGATTATAATGGTGTGTCTACTTTTCCCCTAGGCCATTCCAGTAACTCGCCGGATTACAATGGTGTGTGTACTTTTCCCTAGGCCATTCCTGTTATTGGTTTCGAGTATCAGACTTGTGAAAATTTTGATGGTTTCTCAATCATTCCTTAATTTCAAACTCCCATATCTCGCGAACGGATTGACGAACTCGAGAAATTCCTGTTGCATCTGAAAGGTGAAACTCGCCCGATTACAACGGTGTGTGTATTTTTGCGCTTGTCCATAGTTGTTATTGGCTTCGAGTATCAGACTTGCGAAAATTTTGATGGTTTCTCAACCATTCCTTAACTTCAAACTCCCATATCTCGGGAACAGATTGACGAACTCGAGAATTCCTGTTGCATCTGAAAGTAGAAACCCGCCCGATTACAATGGTGTGTGTTCTTTTCCCCTAGGCCATTCCAGTTATTCGTTTCTAGCATCAGAATTGCGAAAATTTTGATGGTTTCTCAACCATCTCTTAACTCCAAACTCCCATATCTCGCGAACGGATTGACGAATTCGATTATTTCCTGTTGCTTCTGAAAGTAGAAAGTCGACCGATTACAATCGTGTGTGTACTTTTTGCCTAGGTCATTCCAGTTATTCGTTTCTAGCATCAGAATTGCGAAAGTTTTGATGGTTTCTCAACCATTCCTTAACTTCAAACTCCCATATCTCGCGAACGGATTGACGAACTCGAGGAATTCCTGTTGCATCTGAATGTAGAAACTCGCCCCATTACAATGGTGTGTGTACTTTTCCCCTAGGCCATTCCAGTTATTGGTTTCGAGTATCACACTTGCGAAAATTTTGACGGTTTCTCAACCATTCCTTAACTTCAAACTCCCATATCTCGCGAACGGATTGACGAACTCGATTATTTCCTGTTGCATCTGAAAGTAGAAACTCGACCGATTACAAAGGCATGTGCGTTTTTCCCCTAGGCCATGGTAGTTACTGGCTTCGAGTATCAGACTTGCGAAAATTGTGATGGTTTCTCAACCATTCCTTAACTTCAAACTCCCATATCTCGCGAACGGATTGACGAACTCGATTATTTCCTGTTGCATCTGAAAGTAGAAACTCGACCGATTACAAAGGCATGTGCGTTTTTCCCCTAGGCCATGGTAGTTATTGGCTTCGAGTATCAGACTTACGAAAATTGTGATGGTTTCTCAACCATTCCTTAACTTCAAACTCCCATATCTCGCGAACGGATTGACGAACTCGATTATTTCCTGTTGCATCTGAAAGTAGAAACTCGACCGATTACAAAGGCATGTGCGTTTTTCCCCTAGGCCATGGTGGTTATTGGCTTCGAGTATCACACTTGCGAAAATTTTGATGGTTTCTCAACCATTCCTTAACTTCAAACTCCCATATCTCGCGAACGGATTGACGAACTCGAGAAATTCCTGTTGCATCTGAAAGTAGAAACTCGCCCCATTACAATGGTGTGTGTACTTTTCCCCTAGGCCAATCAAGTTATTGGTTTGGAGTATCAGTTTTGCGAAAATTTTGATGGTTTCTCAAGCATTCCTTAACTTCAAACTCCCACATCTCGCGAACGGATTGACGAATTCGATTATTTCCTGTTGCTTCTGAAAGTAAAAGGTCGACCGATTACAATCGTGTGTGTGCTTTTTGCCTAGGTCATTCCAGTTACTCGTTTCTAGCATCAGAATTGCGAAAGTTTTGATGGTTTCTCAACCATTCCTTTTCTTCAAACTCCCATATCTGGCGAACGGATTGACGAACTCGAGAAATTCCTGTTGCATCTGAAAGTAGAAACTCGCCCCATTACAATGTTGTGTGTACTTTTCCCCTAGGCCATTCCAGTTATTGGTTTCGAGTACCAGTTTTGCGAAAATTTTGATGGTTTCTCAAGCATTCCTTAACTTCAAACTCCCATATCTCGCGATCGGATTGACGAACTCGAGAAATTCCTGTTGCATCTGAAAGTAGAAACTCCACCGATTACAAAGGTATTTGTATTTTTCCCCTAAGCCTTTGTAGTTATTGGTTTCGAGTATCAGACTTGCGACAATTTTGATGGTTTCTCAACCGTTCCTTGATTTCAAACTCCCATATCTCGCGAACGGATTGACGAACTCGAGAAATTCCTGTTGCATCTAAAAGGAGAAACTCGCCCGATTACAACGGTATGTGTATTTTTGCCCTAGGCCATAGTAGTTATTGGTTTCGAGTATCAGACTTGCGACAATTTTGATGGTTTCTCAACCATTCCTTAACTTCAAACTCCCATATCTCGCGAACGGATTGACGAACTCGAGGAATTCCTGTTGCATCTGAAAGTAGAAACTCGTCCGATTACAACGGTATATGTATTTTTGCCCTAGGCCATAGTAGTTATTGGTTTCGAGTATCAGACTTGCGACAATTTTGATGGTTTCTCAACCGTTCCTTAATTTCAAACTCCCATATCTCGCGAACGGATTGACGAACTCGAGAAATTCCTGTTGTATCTGAAAGTAGAAATTCCCCCGATTACAAAGGTATGTGTATTTTTCCCCTAAGCCTTTGTAGTTATTGGTTTCGAGTATCAGTTTTGCGAAAATTTTGATGGTTTCTCAAGCATTCCTTAACTTCAAACTCCCATATCTCGCGAACGGATTGACGAACTCGATTATTTCCTGTTGCATCTGAAAGTAGAAACTCGACCGATTACAAAGGCATGTGCGTTTTTCCACTAGGCCATGGTAGTTATTGGCTTCGAGTATCAGACTTGCGAAAATTGTGATGGTTTCTCAACCATTCCTTAACTTCAAACTCCCATATCTCGCGAACGGATTGACGAACTCGAGAAATTCCAGTTGCATCTGAAAGTAGAAACTCGCCCCATTACAATGGTGTGTGTACTTTTCCCCTAGGCCATTCAAGTTATTGGTTTCGAGTATCAGTTTTGCGAAAATTTTGATGGTTTCTCAAGCATTCCTTAACTTCAAACTCCCACATCTCGCGAACGGATTGACGAACTCGAGAAATTCCTGTTGCATCTGAAACCAGAAACTCGTCCGATTACAACGGTATGTGTATTATTGCCCTAGGCCATAGTAGTTATTGGTTTCGAGTATCAGACTAGCGAAAATTTTGATGGTTTCTCAAGCATTCTTTAATTTCAAACTCCCATATCTCGCGAACAGATTGACGAACTCGAGAAATTCCTATTGCGTCCGAAGGGTGAAACTCGCCCGATTATAATGGTGTGTCTACTTTTCCCCTAGCCCATTCCAGTAATTCGCATTCCTATTGCATCCGAAAGGTGAAACTCGCCCGATTATAATGGTGTGTCTACTTTTCCCCTAGGCCATTCCAGTAACTCGCCGGATTACAATGGTTTGTGTACTTTTCCCTAGGCCATTCCTGTTATTGGTTTCGAGTATCAGACTTGTGAAAATTTTGATGGTTTCTCAATCATTCCTTAATTTCAAACTCCCATATCTCGCGAACGGATTGACGAACTCGAGAAATTCCTGTTGCATCTGAAAGGTGAAACTCGCCCGATTACAACGGTGTGTGTATTTTTGCGCTTGTCCATAGTTGTTATTGGCTTCGAGTATCAGACTTGCGAAAATTTTGATGGTTTCTCAACCATTCCTTAACTTCAAACTCCCATATCTCGGGAACAGATTGACGAACTCGAGAATTCCTGTTGCATCTGAAAGTAGAAACCCGCCCGATTACAATGGTGTGTGTTCTTTTCCCCTAGGCCATTCCAGTTATTCGTTTCTAGCATCAGAATTGCGAAAATTTTGATGGTTTCTCAACCATCTCTTAACTCCAAACTCCCATATCTCGCGAACGGATTGACGAATTCGATTATTTCCTGTTGCTTCTGAAAGTAGAAAGTCGACCGATTACAATCGTGTGTGTACTTTTTGCCTAGGTCATTCCAGTTATTCGTTTCTAGCATCAGAATTGCGAAAGTTTTGATGGTTTCTCAACCATTCCTTAACTTCAAACTCCCATATCTCGCGAACGGATTGACGAACTCGAGGAATTCCTGTTGCATCTGAAAGTAGAAACTCGCCCCATTACAATGGTGTGTGTACTTTTCCCCTAGGCCATTCCAGTTATTGGTTTCGAGTATCACACTTGCGAAAATTTTGACGGTTTCTCAACCATTCCTTAACTTCAAACTCCCATATCTCGCGAACGAATTGACGAACTCGAGAAATTCCTGTTGCATCTGAAAGCAGAAACTCGTCCGATTACAACGGTATGTGTATTTTTGCCCTAGGCCATAGTAGTTATTGGTTTCGAGTATCAGACTTGCGACAATTTTGATGGTTTCTCAACCGTTCCTTAATTTCAAACTCCCATATCTCGCGAACGGATTGACGAACTCGAGAAATTCCTGTTGCATCTAAAAGCAGAAACTCTCCCGATTACAACGGTATGTGTATTTTTGCCCTAGGCCATAGTAGTTATTGGTTTCGAGTATCAGACTTGCGACAATTTTGATGGTTTCTCAACCATTCCTTAACTTCAAACTCCCATATCTCGGGAACAGATTGACGAACTCGAGAATTCCTGTTGCATCTGAAAGTAGAAACCCGCCCGATTACAATGGTGTGTGTTCTTTTCCCCTAGGCCATTCCAGTTATTCGTTTCTAGCATCAGAATTGCGAAAATTTTGATGGTTTCTCAACCATCTCTTAACTCCAAACTCCCATATCTCGCGAACGGATTGACGAATTCGATTATTTCCTGTTGCTTCTGAAAGTAGAAAGTCGACCGATTACAATCGTGTGTGTACTTTTTGCCTAGGTCATTCCAGTTATTCGTTTCTAGCATCAGAATTGCGAAAGTTTTGATGGTTTCTCAACCATTCCTTAACTTCAAACTCCCATATCTCGCGAACGGATTGACGAACTCGAGGAATTCCTGTTGCATCTGAATGTAGAAACTCGCCCCATTACAATGGTGTGTGTACTTTTCCCCTAGGCCATTCCAGTTATTGGTTTCGAGTATCACACTTGCGAAAATTTTGACGGTTTCTCAACCATTCCTTAACTTCAAACTCCCATATCTCGCGAACGGATTGACGAACTCGATTATTTCCTGTTGCATCTGAAAGTAGAAACTCGACCGATTACAAAGGCATGTGCGTTTTTCCCCTAGGCCATGGTAGTTATTGGCTTCGAGTATCAGACTTGCGAAAATTGTGATGGTTTCTCAACCATTCCTTAACTTCAAACTCCCATATCTCGCGAACGAATTGACGAACTCGAGAAATTCCTGTTGCATCTGAAAGCAGAAACTCGTCCGATTACAACGGTATGTGTATTTTTGCCCTAGGCCATAGTAGTTATTGGTTTCGAGTATCAGACTTGCGACAATTTTGATGGTTTCTCAACCGTTCCTTAACTTCAAACTCCCACATCTCCGAACGGATTGACGAACTCGAGAAATTACTGTTGCATCTGAAACCAGAAACTCGTCCGATTACAACGGTATGTGTATTATTGCCCTAGGCCATAGTAGTTATTGGTTTCGAGTATCAGACTAGCGAAAATTTTGATGGTTTCTCAAGCATTCCTTAACTTCAAACTCCCATATCTCGCGAACGGATTGACGAACTCGAGAAATTCCTGTTGCATCTGAAACCAGAAACTCGTCCGATTACAACGGTATGTGTATTATTGCCCTAGGCCATAGTAGTTATTGGTTTCTAGTATCAGACTAGCGAAAATTTTGATGGTTTCTCAAGCATTCCTTAACTTCAAACTCCCATATCTCGCGAACGGATTGACGAATTCGATTATTTCCTGTTGCTTCTGAAAGTAGAAAGTCGACCGATTACAATCGTGTGTGTACTTTTTGCCTAGGTCATTCCAGTTATTCGTTTCTAGCATCAGAATTGCGAAAGTTTTGATGGTTTCTCAACCATTCCTTAACTTCAAACTCCCATATCTCGCGAACGGATTGACGAACTCGAGGAATTCCTGTTGCATCTGAAAGTAGAAACTCCCCCGATTACAAAGGTATGTGTATTCTTCCCCTAAGCCTTTGTAGTTATTGGTTTCGAGTATCAGTTTTGCGAAAATTTTGATGGATTCTCAAGCACTCCTTAACTTCAAACTCCGATACCTCGCGAACGGATTGACGAACTCGAGGAATTCCTGTTGCATCTGAAAGTAGAAACTCGCCCCATTACAATGTTGTGTGTACTTTTCCCCCAGGACATTCCAGTTATTGTGTTCGAGAATCAGTTTTGCGAAAATTTTGATGGTTTCTCAAACATTCCTTAACTTCAAACTCCCATATCTCGCGAACGGATTGACGAACTCGAGAAATTCCTGTTGCATCTGAAAGTAGAAACTCGCCCCATTACAATGGTGTGTGTACTTTTCCCCTAGGCCATTTCAGTTATTGTGTTCGAGAATCAGTTTTGCGAAAATTTTGATGGTTTCTCAAGCATTCCTTAACTTCAAACTCCCATATCTCGCGAACGGATTGACGAACTCGAGAAATTCCTGTTGCATCTGAAAGTAGAAACTCCCCCGATTACAAAGGTATGTGTATTTTTCCACTAAGCCTTTGTAGTTACTGGTATCTAATATCAGACTTGCGACAATTTTGATGGTTCCTCAACCGTTCCTTAATTTCAAACTCCCATATCTCGCGAACGGATTGACGAACTCGAGAAATTCCTGTTGCATCTGAAAGTAGAAACGCCCCCGATTACAAAGGTATGTGTACTTTTCCCTTAGGCCATTCCCGTTATTGGTTTCGAGGATCAGTTTTGCGAAAATTTTGATGGTTTCTCAAGCATTCCTTAACTTCAAACTCCCATATCTCGCGATCGGATTGACGAACTCGAGAAATTCCTGTTGCATCTGAAAGTAGAAACTCGCCCGATTACAATGGTGTGTGTACTTTTCCCCTAGGCCATTCCAGTTATTGGTTTCGAGTATCACACTTGCGAAAATTTTGACGGTTTCTCAACCATTCCTTAACTTCAAACTCCCATATCTCGCGAACGAATTGACGAACTCGAGAAATTCCTGTTGCATCTGAAAGCAGAAACTCGTCCTATTACAACGGTATGTGTATTTTTTCCCTAGGCCATAGAAGTTACTGGTTTCGAGTATCAGACTTGCGACAATTTTGATGGTTTCTCAACCGTTCCTTAATTTCAAACTCCCATATCTCGCGAACGGATTGACGAACTCGAGAAATTCCTGTTGCCCCTGAAAGTAGAAACTCGCCCCATTACAATGTTGTGTGTACTTTTCCCCTGGGCCATTCCAGTTATTGGTTTCGAGTATCAGTTTTGCGAAAATTTTGATGGTTTCTCAAGCATTCCTTAACTTCAAACTTCCATATCTCGCGAACGGATTGACGAACTCGATTATTTCCTGTTGTATCTGAAAGTAGAAACTCGACCGATTACAAAGGCATGTGCGTTTTTGCCCTAGGCCATGGTAGTTATTGGCTTCGAGTATCAGACTTGCGAAAATTGTGATGGTTTCTCAACCATTCCTTAACTTCAAACTTCCATATCTCGCGAACGGATTGACGAACTCGAGGAATTCCTGTTGCATCTGAAAGTAGAATCTCGTCCGATTACAACGGTATGTGTATTGTTGCCCTAGGCCATAGTAGTTATTGGTTTCGAGTATCAGACTAGCGAAAATTTTGATGGTTTCTCAAGCATTCCTTAACTTCAAACTCCCATATCTCGCGAACGGATTGACGAATTCGATTATTTCCTGTTGCTTCTGAAAGTAGAAAGTCGACCGATTACAATCGTGTGTGTACTTTTTGCCTAGGCCATTCCAGTTATTCGTTTCTAGCATCAGAATTGCGAAAGTTTTGATGGTTTCTCAACCATTCCTTAACTTCAAACTCCCATATATCGCGAACGGATTGACGAACTCGAGAAATTCCTGTTGCATCTGAAAGTAGAAACTCCCCCGATTACAAAGGTATGTGTATTTTTCCCCTAAGCCTTTGTAGTTATTGGTTTCTAATATCAGACTTGCGACAATTTTGATGGTTTTTCAACCGTTCCTTAATTTCAAACTCCCATATCTCGCGAACAGATTGACGAACTCGAGAAGTTCCTGTTGCATCTGAAAGTAGAAACTCCCCCGATTACAAAGGTATGTGTACTTTTCCCTTAGGCCATTCCAGTTATTGGTTTCGAGTATCAGTTTTGCGAAAATTTTGATGGTTTCTCAAACATTCCTTAACTTCAAACTCCCATATCTCGCGATCGGATTGACGAACTCGAGAAATTCCTGTTGCATCTGAAAGTAGAAACTCGCCCGATTACAATGGTATGTGTACTTTTCCCCTAGGCCATTCCAGTTATTGGTTTCGAGTATCAGACTTGCGAAAATTTGGACGGTTTCTCAACCATTCCTTAACTTCAAACTCCCATATCTCGCGAACGGATTGACGAGCTCGAGAAATTCCTGTCGTGTGTACTTTTCCCTAGGCCATTCCTGTTATTGGTTTCGAGTATCAGACTTGTGAAAATTTTGATGGTTTCTCAATCATTCCTTAATTTCAAACTCCCATATCTCGCGAACAGATTGACGAACTCGAGAAATTTCTATTGCGTCCGAAAGGTGAAACTCGCCCGATTATAATGGTGTGTCTACTTTTCCCCTAGGCCATTCCAGTAATTCGCATTCCTATTGCATCCGAAAGGTGAAACTCGCCCGATTATAATGGTGTGTCTACTTTTCCGCTAGGCCATTCCAGTAACTCGCCGGATTACAATGGTGTGTGTACTTTTCCCTAGGCCATTCCTGTTATTGGTTTCGAGTATCAGACTTGTGAAAATTTTTATGGTTTCTCAATCATTCCTTAATTTCAAACTCCCATATCTCGCGAACGGATTGACGAACTCGAGAAATTCCTGTTGCACCTGAAAGGTGAAACTCGCCCGATTACAACGGTGTGTGTATTTTTGCGCTTGTCCATAGTTGTTATTGGCTTCGAGTATCAGACTTGCGAAAGTTTTGATGGTTTCTCAACCATTTCTTAACTTCAAACTCCCATACCTCGCGAACGGATTGACGAACTCGAGAAATTCCTGTTGCATATGAAAGCAGAAACTCGCCCGATTACAATGGTGTGTGTACTTTTCCCCTAGGCCATTCCAGTAATTCGTTTCTAGCATCAGAATTGCGAAAATTTTGATGGTTTCTCAACCATCCCTTAACTCCAAACTCCGATACATCGCGAACGGTTTGACGAATCCGAAAAATTTCCGTGCATCTGAAAGTACAAACTCTCCCGATTACAACGGTAAGTGTATTTTTGCCCTAGGCCATTGTAGTTATTGGTTTCGAGTATCAGACTTGCGAAAATTTTGATGGTTTCTCAACCATTCCACAACTTCAAACTCCCATATCTCGCGATCCGATTGACGAACTCGAGAAATTCCTGTTGCACGTGAAAGTAGAAACTCGCCCGATTACAATGGTGTGTGTATTTTTCCCGTAGGCCATTCCAGTTATTCGTTTCTCGCATCAGAATTGCGAAAATTTTGACGGTTTCTCAACCATCTCTTAACTCCAAACTCCGATATTTCGCGAACGGTTTGACGAATCCGAAAAATTTCCGTGCATCTGAAAGTACAAACTCTCCCGATTACAACGGTATGTGTATTTTTACCCTAGGGCATTGTAGTTATTGGTTTCGAGTATTACACTTGTGAAAATTTTGATGGTTTCTCATCCACTCCTTAACTTCAAACTCCCATATCTCGCGAACGGATTGACGAACTCGAGAAATTCCTGTTGCTTCTGAAAGTAGAAACACGTCCGATTACAATGGTGTGTGTACTTTTCCCCTAGACCATTCCAGTTATTGGTTTCGAGTATCAGACTTGCGAAAATTTTGATGGTTTCTCATCCACTCCTTAACTTCAAACTCCCATATCTCGCGAACGGATTGACGAGCTCGAGAAATTCCTGTTACATCTGAAAGCAGAAACTCGCCCGATTACAGTGGTGTGTGTACTTTTCCCCTAGGCCATTCCAGTAATTCGTTTCTAGCTTCAGACTTGCGAAAATTTTGATGGTTTCTCAACCATTTCTTAACTTCAAACTCCCATACCTCGCGAACGGATTGACGAACTCGAGAAATTCCTGTTGCATATGAAAGTAGAAACTCGCCAGATTACAATGGTGTGTGTAGTTTTCCCCTAGGCCATTCCTGTTATTGGTTTCGAGTATCAGACTTGTGAAATTTTTGATGGTCTCTCAACCACTCCTTAATTTCAAACTCCCATATCTCGCGAACGGATTGACGAACTCGAGAAATTCCTGTTGCATCTGAAAGGTGAAACTCGCCCGATTTCAACGGTGTGTGTATTTTTGCGCTGGTCCATAGTAGTTATTGTTTTCGAGTATCAGACTTGCGAAAATTTTGATGGTTTCTCAACCACTCCTTAACTTCAAACACCCATATCTCGCGAACAGATTGACGAACTCGAGAAGTTCCTGTTGCATCTGAAAGTAGAAACCCGCCCGATTACAATGGTGTGTGTATTTTTCCTGTATGCCATTCCAGTTATTCGTTTCTAGCATCAGAATTGCGAAAATTTTAATGGTTTCTCAACCATCTCTTAACTCCAAACTCCGATATATCGCGAACGGATTGACGAACTCGAGAAATTCCTGTTGCTTCTGAAAGTAGAAACACGTCCGATTACAATGGTGTGTGTCCTTTTCCCCTAGACCATTCCAGTTATTGGTTTCGAGTATCAGACTTGCGAAAATTTTGATGGTTTCTCAACCATTCCTTAACTTCAAACTCCCATATCTCGCGAACGGATTGACGAACTCGAGAAATTCCTGTTGCATCTGAAAGTAGAAACTCGCCCGATTACAATGGTATGTGTATTTTTGCCCTGGGCCATAGTAGTTATTGGTTTCGAGTATCAGACTTGCGAAAATTTTGATGGTTTCTCAACCATTCCTTAATTTCAAACACCCATATCTCGCGAACGGATTGAGGAACTCAAGAAATTCCTGTTGCATCTGAAAGGAGAAACTCGCCCGATTACAATGGTGTGTGTACTTTTCCCGTAGGCGATTCCAGTTATTGGTTTCGAGTATCAGACTTGCGAAAATTTTGGTGGTTTCTCAACCATTCCATTACTTCAAACGCCCATATCTCGCGAACGGATTGACGAACTCGAGAAATTCCTGTTGCATCTGAAAGCAGAAACACGCCCGATTACAATGGTGTGTGTACTTTTCCCCTAGGCCATTCCAGTAATTCGTTTCTAGCACCAGACTTGCGAAAATTTTGATGGTTTCTCAACCATTTCTTAACTTCAAACTCCCATACCTCGCGAACGGATTGACGAACTCGAGAAATTCATGTTGCATCTGAAAGTAGATACTCGCCAGATTACAGTGGTGTGTGTACTTTTCCCTAGGCCATTCCTGTTATTGGTTTCGAGTATCAGAATTGTGAAAATTTTGATGGTTTCTCAATCATTCCTTAATTTCAAACTCCCATATCTCGCGAACAGATTGACGAACTCGAGAAATTCCTGTTGCTTTTGAAAGTAGAAACACGTCCGATTACAATGGTGTGTGTACTTTTCCCCTAGACCATTCCAGTTATTGGTTTCGAGTATCAGACTTGCGAAAATTTTGACGGTTTCTCAACCATTCCTTAACTTCAAACTCCCATATCTCGCGAACAGATTGACGAACTCGAGAAGTTCCTGTTGCATCTGAAAGTAGAAACCCGCCCGATTACAATGGTGTGTGTACTTTTCCCCTAGGCCATTCCAGTTATTCGTTTCTAGCATCAGAATTGCGAAAATTTTGATGGTTTCTCAACCATCCCTTAACTCCAAACTCCGATACATCGCGAACGGTTTGACGAATCCGAAAAATTTCCGTGCTTCTGAAAGTATAAACTGTCCCGATTACAACGGTATGTGTATTTTTGCCCTAGGCCATTGCAGTTATTGGTTTCGAGTATTACACTTGTGAAAATTTTGATGGTTTCTCATCCACTCCTTAACTTCAAACTCCCATATCTCGCGAACGGATTGACGAACTCGAGAAATTCCTGTTGCATCTGAAAGGTGAAACTCGCCCGATTACAACGGTGTGTGTATTTTTGTGCTGGTCCATAGTAGTTATTGGTTTCGAGTATCAGACTTGCGATAATTTTGATGGTTTCTCAACCATACCTTAACTTCAAACTCCGATATTTCGCGAACGGTTTGACGGATCCGAAAAATTTCCGTGCATCTGAAAGTACAAACTCTCCCGATTACAACGGTATGTGTATTTTTACCCTAGGGCATTGTAGTTATTGGTTTCGAGTATTAAACTTGTGAAAATTTTGATGGTTTCTCATCCACTCCTTAACTTCAAACTCCCATATCTCGCGAACGGATTGACGAGCTCGAGAAATTCCTGTTACATCTGAAAGCAGAATCTCGCCCGATTACAATGGTGTGTGTACTTTTCCCCTAGGCCATTCCAGTAATTCGTTTCTGGCATCAGACTTGCGAAAATTTTGATGGTTTCTCAACCATTTCTTAACTTCAAACTCCCATACCTCGCGAACGGATTGACGAACTCGTGAAATTCCTGTTGCATATGAAAGTAGAAACTCGCCAGATTACAATGGTGTGTGTACTTTTCCCCTAGGCCATTCCTGTTATTGGTTTCGAGTATCAGACTTGTGAAGATTTTGATGGTCTCTCAACCACTCCTTAATTTCAAACTCCCATATCTCGCGAACGGATTGACGAACTCGAGAAATTCCTGTTGCATCTGAAAGGTGAAACTCGCCCGATTACAACTGTGTGTGTATTTTTGCGCTGGTCCATAGTAGTTATTGGTTTCGAGTATCAGACTTGCGAAAATTTTGATGGTCTCTCAACCACTCCTTAATTTCAAACTCCCATATCTCGCGAACGGATTGACGAACTCGAGAAATTCCTGTTGCATCTGAAAGTAGAAACCCGCCCGATTACAATGGTGTGTGTATTTTTCCTGCAGGCCATTCCAGTTATTCGTTTCTAGCATCAGAATTGCGAAAATTTTGATGGTTTCTCAACCATCTCTTAACTCCAAAATCCGATATATCGCGAACGGTTTGACGAATCCGAAAAATTTCCGTGCATCTGAAAGTACAAACTCTCCCGATTACAACGGTATGTGTATTTTTGCCCTAGGCCATTGTAGTTATTGGTTTCGAGTATTACACTTGTGAAAATTTTGATGGTTTCTCATCCACTCCTGAACTTCAAACTCCCATATCTCGCGAACGGATCGACGAACTCGAGAAATTCCTGTTGCTTCTGAAAGTAGAAACACGTCCGATTACAATGGTGTGTGTACTTTTCCCCTAGACCATTCCAGTTATTGGTTTCGAGTATCAGACTTGCGAAAATTTTGACGGTTTCTCAACCATTCCTTAAGTTCAAACTCCCATATCTCGCGAACGGATTGACGAGCTCGAGAAATTCCTGTTGCATCTGAAAGCAGAAACTCGCCAGATTACAATGGTCTGTGTACTTTTCCCCTAGGCCATTCCTGTTACTGGTTTCGAGTATCAGACTTGTGAAAATTTTGATGGTCTCTCAACCACTCCTTAATTTCAAACTCCCATATCTCGCGAACGGATTGACGAACTCGAGAAATTCCTGTTGCATCTGAAATGTGAATCTCGCCCGATTACAACGGTGTGTGTATTTTTGCGCTGGTCCATAGTAGTTATTGGTTTCGAGTATCAGACATGCGAAAATTTTGATGGTTTCTCAACCATTCCTTAACTTCAAACTCCCATATCTCGCGAACAGATTGACGAACTCGAGAAGTTCCTGTTGCATCTGAAAGTAGAAACCCGCCCGATTACAATGGTGTGAGTACTTTTCCCCTAGGCCATTCCAGTAATTCGTTTCTAGCACCAGACTTGCGAAAATTTTGATGGTTTCTCAACCATTTCTTAACTTCAAACTCCCATACCTCGCGAACCGATTGACGAACTCGAGAAATTCATGTTGCATCTGAAAGTAGATACTCGCCAGATTACAGTGGTGTGTGTACTTTTCCCTAGGCCATTCCTGTTATTGGTTTCGAGTATCAGAATTGTGAAAATTTTGATGGTTTCTCAATCATTCCTTAATTTCAAACTCCCATATCTCGCGAACAGATTGACGAACTCGAGAAATTCCTGTTGCTTTTGAAAGTAGAAACACGTCCGATTACAATGGTGTGTGTACTTTTCCCCTAGACCATTCCAGTTATTGGTTTCGAGTATCAGACTTGCGAAAATTTTGACGGTTTCTCAACCATTCCTTAATTTCAAACTCCCATATCTCGCGAACAGATTGACGAACTCGAGAAGTTCCTGTTGCATCTGAAAGTAGAAACCCGCCCGATTACAATGGTGTGTGTACTTTTCCCCTAGGCCATTCCAGTTATTCGTTTCTAGCATCAGAATTGCGAAAATTTTGATGGTTTCTCAACCATCCCTTAACTCCAAACTCCGATACATCGCGAACGGTTTGACGAATCCGAAAAATTTCCGTGCATCTGAAAGTATAAACTGTCCCGATTACAACGGTATGTGTATTTTTGCCCTAGGCCATTGCAGTTATTGGTTTCGAGTATTACACTTGTGAAAATTTTGATGGTTTCTCATCCACTCCTTAACTTCAAACTCCCATATCTCGCGAACGGATTGACGAACTCGAGAAATTCCTGTTGCATCTGAAAGGTGAAACTCGCCCGATTACAACGGTGTGTGTATTTTTGTGCTGGTCCATAGTAGTTATTGGTTTCGAGTATCAGACTTGCGATAATTTTGATGGTTTCTCAACCATACCTTAACTTCAAACTCCGATATTTCGCGAACGGTTTGACGGATCCGAAAAATTTCCGTGCATCTGAAAGTACAAACTCTCCCGATTACAACGGTATGTGTATTTTTACCCTAGGGCATTGTAGTTATTGGTTTCGAGTATTAAACTTGTGAAAATTTTGATGGTTTCTCATCCACTCCTTAACTTCAAACTCCCATATCTCGCGAACGGATTGACGAGCTCGAGAAATTCCTGTTACATCTGAAAGCAGAATCTCGCCCGATTACAATGGTGTGTGTACTTTTCCCCTAGGCCATTCCAGTAATTCGTTTCTGGCATCAGACTTGCGAAAATTTTGATGGTTTCTCAACCATTTCTTAACTTCAAACTCCCATACCTCGCGAACGGATTGACGAACTCGTGAAATTCCTGTTGCATATGAAAGTAGAAACTCGCCAGATTACAATGGTGTGTGTACTTTTCCCCTAGGCCATTCCTGTTATTGGTTTCGAGTATCAGACTTGTGAAGATTTTGATGGTCTCTCAACCACTCCTTAATTTCAAACTCCCATATCTCGCGAACGGATTGACGAACTCGAGAAATTCCTGTTGCATCTGAAAGGTGAAACTCGCCCGATTACAACTGTGTGTGTATTTTTGCGCTGGTCCATAGTAGTTATTGGTTTCGAGTATCAGACTTGCGAAAATTTTGATGGTCTCTCAACCACTCCTTAATTTCAAACTCCCATATCTCGCGAACGGATTGACGAACTCGAGAAATTCCTGTTGCATCTGAAAGTAGAAACCCGCCCGATTACAATGGTGTGTGTATTTTTCCTGCAGGCCATTCCAGTTATTCGTTTCTAGCATCAGAATTGCGAAAATTTTGATGGTTTCTCAACCATCTCTTAACTCCAAAATCCGATATATCGCGAACGGTTTGACGAATCCGAAAAATTTCCGTGCATCTGAAAGTACAAACTCTCCCGATTACAACGGTATGTGTATTTTTGCCCTAGGCCATTGTAGTTATTGGTTTCGAGTATTACACTTGTGAAAATTTTGATGGTTTCTCATCCACTCCTGAACTTCAAACTCCCATATCTCGCGAACGGATCGACGAACTCGAGAAATTCCTGTTGCTTCTGAAAGTAGAAACACGTCCGATTACAATGGTGTGTGTACTTTTCCCCTAGACCATTCCAGTTATTGGTTTCGAGTATCAGACTTGCGAAAATTTTGACGGTTTCTCAACCATTCCTTAAGTTCAAACTCCCATATCTCGCGAACGGATTGACGAGCTCGAGAAATTCCTGTTGCATCTGAAAGCAGAAACTCGCCAGATTACAATGGTCTGTGTACTTTTCCCCTAGGCCATTCCTGTTACTGGTTTCGAGTATCAGACTTGTGAAAATTTTGATGGTCTCTCAACCACTCCTTAATTTCAAACTCCCATATCTCGCGAACGGATTGACGAACTCGAGAAATTCCTGTTGCATCTGAAATGTGAATCTCGCCCGATTACAACGGTGTGTGTATTTTTGCGCTGGTCCATAGTAGTTATTGGTTTCGAGTATCAGACATGCGAAAATTTTGATGGTTTCTCAACCATTCCTTAACTTCAAACTCCCATATCTCGCGAACAGATTGACGAACTCGAGAAGTTCCTGTTGCATCTGAAAGTAGAAACCCGCCCGATTACAATGGTGTGAGTACTTTTCCCCTAGGCCATTCCAGTAATTCGTTTCTAGCACCAGACTTGCGAAAATTTTGATGGTTTCTAAACCATTTCTTAACTTCAAACTCCCATACCTCGCGAACGGATTGACGAACTCGAGAAATTCATGTTGCATCTGAAAGTAGATACTCGCCAGATTACAGTGGTGTGTGTACTTTTCCCTAGGCCATTCCTGTTATTGGTTTCGAGTATCAGAATTGTGAAAATTTTGATGGTTTCTCAATCATTCCTTAATTTCAAACTCCCTTATCTCGCGAACAGATTGACGAACTCGAGAAATTCCTGTTGCTTTTGAAAGTAGAAACACGTCCGATTACAATGGTGTGTGTACTTTTCCCCTAGACCATTCCAGTTATTGGTTTCGAGTATCAGACTTGCGAAAATTTTGACGGTTTCTCAACCATTCCTTAATTTCAAACTCCCATATCTCGCGAACAGATTGACGAACTCGAGAAGTTCCTGTTGCATCTGAAAGTAGAAACCCGCCCGATTACAATGGTGTGTGTACTTTTCCCCTAGGCCATTCCAGTTATTCGTTTCTAGCATCAGAATTGCGAAAATTTTGATGGTTTCTCAACCATCCCTTAACTCCAAACTCCGATACATCGCGAACGGTTTGACGAATCCGAAAAATTTCCGTGCATCTGAAAGTATAAACTGTCCCGATTACAACGGTATGTGTATTTTTGCCCTAGGCCATTGCAGTTATTGGTTTCGAGTATTACACTTGTGAAAATTTTGATGGTTTCTCATCCACTCCTTAACTTCAAACTCCCATATCTCGCGAACGGATTGACGAACTCGAGAAATTCCTGTTGCATCTGAAAGGTGAAACTCGCCCGATTACAACGGTGTGTGTATTTTTGTGCTGGTCCATAGTAGTTATTGGTTTCGAGTATCAGACTTGCGAAAATTTTGATGGTTTCTCAACCATACCTTAACTTCAAACTCCGATATTTCGCGAACGGTTTGACGGATCCGAAAAATTTCCGTGCATCTGAAAGTACAAACTCTCCCGATTACAACGGTATGTGTATTTTTACCCTAGGGCATTGTAGTTATTGGTTTCGAGTATTAAACTTGTGAAAATTTTGATGGTTTCTCATCCACTCCTTAACTTCAAACTCCCATATCTCGCGAACGGATTGACGAGCTCGAGAAATTCCTGTTACATCTGAAAGCAGAATCTCGCCCGATTACAATGGTGTGTGTACTTTTCCCCTAGGCCATTCCAGTAATTCGTTTCTGGCATCAGACTTGCGAAAATTTTGATGGTTTCTCAACCATTTCTTAACTTCAAACTCCCATACCTCGCGAACGGATTGACGAACTCGTGAAATTCCTGTTGCATATGAAAGTAGAAACTCGCCAGATTACAATGGTGTGTGTACTTTTCCCCTAGGCCATTCCTGTTATTGGTTTCGAGTATCAGACTTGTGAAGATTTTGATGGTCTCTCAACCACTCCTTAATTTCAAACTCCCATATCTCGCGAACGGATTGACGAACTCGAGAAATTCCTGTTGCATCTGAAAGGTGAAACTCGCCCGATTACAACTGTGTGTGTATTTTTGCGCTGGTCCATAGTAGTTATTGGTTTCGAGTATCAGACTTGCGAAAATTTTGATGGTCTCTCAACCACTCCTTAATTTCAAACTCCCATATCTCGCGAACGGATTGACGAACTCGAGAAATTCCTGTTGCATCTGAAAGTAGAAACCCGCCCGATTACAATGGTGTGTGTATTTTTCCTGCAGGCCATTCCAGTTATTCGTTTCTAGCATCAGAATTGCGAAAATTTTGATGGTTTCTCAACCATCTCTTAACTCCAAAATCCGATATATCGCGAACGGTTTGACGAATCCGAAAAATTTCCGTGCATCTGAAAGTACAAACTCTCCCGATTACAACGGTATGTGTATTTTTGCCCTAGGCCATTGCAGTTATTGGTTTCGAGTATTACACTTGTGAAAATTTTGATGGTTTCTCATCCACTCCTTAACTTCAAACTCCCATATCTCGCGAACGGATTGACGAACTCGAGAAATTCCTGTTGCATCTGAAAGGTGAAACTCGCCCGATTACAACGGTGTGTGTATTTTTGTGCTGGTCCATAGTAGTTATTGGTTTCGAGTATCAGACTTGCGAAAATTTTGATGGTTTCTCAACCATACCTTAACTTCAAACTCCGATATTTCGCGAACGGTTTGACGGATCCGAAAAATTTCCGTGCATCTGAAAGTACAAACTCTCCCGATTACAACGGTATGTGTATTTTTACCCTAGGGCATTGTAGTTATTGGTTTCGAGTATTAAACTTGTGAAAATTTTGATGGTTTCTCATCCACTCCTTAACTTCAAACTCCCATATCTCGCGAACGGATTGACGAGCTCGAGAAATTCCTGTTACATCTGAAAGCAGAATCTCGCCCGATTACAATGGTGTGTGTACTTTTCCCCTAGGCCATTCCAGTAATTCGTTTCTGGCATCAGACTTGCGAAAATTTTGATGGTTTCTCAACCATTTCTTAACTTCAAACTCCCATACCTCGCGAACGGATTGACGAACTCGTGAAATTCCTGTTGCATATGAAAGTAGAAACTCGCCAGATTACAATGGTGTGTGTACTTTTCCCCTTGGCCATTCCTGTTATTGGTTTCGAGTATCAGACTTGTGAAGATTTTGATGGTCTCTCAACCACTCCTTAATTTCAAACTCCCATATCTCGCGAACGGATTGACGAACTCGAGAAATTCCTGTTGCATCTGAAAGGTGAAACTCGCCCGATTACAACTGTGTGTGTATTTTTGCGCTGGTCCATAGTAGTTATTGGTTTCGAGTATCAGACTTGCGAAAATTTTGATGGTCTCTCAACCACTCCTTAATTTCAAACTCCCATATCTCGCGAACGGATTGACGAACTCGAGAAATTCCTGTTGCATCTGAAAGTAGAAACCCGCCCGATTACAATGGTGTGTGTATTTTTCCTGCAGGCCATTCCAGTTATTCGTTTCTAGCATCAGAATTGCGAAAATTTTGATGGTTTCTCAACCATCTCTTAACTCCAAAATCCGATATATCGCGAACGGTTTGACGAATCCGAAAAATTTCCGTGCATCTGAAAGTACAAACTCTCCCGATTACAACGGTATGTGTATTTTTGCCCTAGGCCATTGTAGTTATTGGTTTCGAGTATTACACTTGTGAAAATTTTGATGGTTTCTCATCCACTCCTGAACTTCAAACTCCCATATCTCGCGAACGGATCGACGAACTCGAGAAATTCCTGTTGCTTCTGAAAGTAGAAACACGTCCGATTACAATGGTGTGTGTACTTTTCCCCTAGACCATTCCAGTTATTGGTTTCGAGTATCAGACTTGCGAAAATTTTGACGGTTTCTCAACCATTCCTTAAGTTCAAACTCCCATATCTCGCGAACGGATTGACGAGCTCGAGAAATTCCTGTTGCATCTGAAAGCAGAAACTCGCCAGATTACAATGGTCTGTGTACTTTTCCCCTAGGCCATTCCTGTTACTGGTTTCGAGTATCAGACTTGTGAAAATTTTGATGGTCTCTCAACCACTCCTTAATTTCAAACTCCCATATCTCGCGAACGGATTGACGAACTCGAGAAATTCCTGTTGCATCTGAAATGTGAATCTCGCCCGATTACAACGGTGTGTGTATTTTTGCGCTGGTCCATAGTAGTTATTGGTTTCGAGTATCAGACATGCGAAAATTTTGATGGTTTCTCAACCATTCCTTAACTTCAAACTCCCATATCTCGCGAACAGATTGACGAACTCGAGAAGTTCCTGTTGCATCTGAAAGTAGAAACCCGCCCGATTACAATGGTGTGAGTACTTTTCCCCTAGGCCATTCCAGTTATTCGTTTGTAGCATCAGAATTGCGAAAATTTTAATGGTTTCTCAACCATCTCTTAAATCCAAACTCCGATATATCGCGAACGGTTTGACGAATCCGAAAAATTTCCGTGCATCTGAAAGTACAAACTCTCCCGATTACAACGGTATGTGTATTTTTACCCTAGGGCATTGTAGTTATTGGTTTCGAGTATTACACTTGTGAAAATTTTGATGGTTTCTCATCCACTCCTTAACTTCAAACTCCCATATCTCGCGAACGGATCGACGAACTCGAGAAATTCCTGTTGCTTCTGAAAGTAGAAACACGTCCGATTACAATGGTGTGTGTACTTTTCCCCTAGACCATTCCAGTTATTGGTTTCGAGTATCAGACTTGCGAAAATTTTGATGGTTTCTCAACCATTCCTTAACTTCAAACTCCCATATCTCGCGAACGGAATGACGAACTCGAGAAATTCCTGTTGCATCTGAAAGGTGAAACTCGCCCGATTACAACGGTGTGTGTATTTTTGCGCTGGTCCATAGTAGTTATTGGTTTCGAGTGTCAGACTTGCGAAAATTTTGATGGTTTCTCAACCACTCCTTAACTTCAAACTCCCATATCTCGCGAACAGATTGACGAACTCGAGAAGTTCCTGTTGCATCTGAAAGTAGAAACTCGCCCGATTACACTGGTGTGTGTACTTTTCCCCTAGGCCATTCCTGTTATTGGTTTCGAGTATCAGACTTGCGAAAATTTTGATGGTTTCTCAACCATTCCTTAACTTCAAACTCCCATATCTCGCGAACGGATTGACGAACTCGAGAAATTCCTGTTGCATCTGAAAGCAGAAACTCGCCCGATTACAACGGTATGTGTATTTTTGCCATGGGCCATAGTAGTTATTGGTTTCGAGTATCAGACTTGCGAAAATTTTGATGGTTTCTCAACCATTCCTTAATTTCAAACACCCATATCTCGCGAACGGATTGACGAACTCAAGAAATTCCTGTTGCATCTGAAAGGAGAGACTCGCCCGATTACAATGGTGTGTGTACTTTTCCCGTAGGCGATTCCAGTTATTGGTTTCGAGTATCAGACTTGCGAAAATTTTGATGGTTTCTCAACCATTTCTTAACTTCAAACTCCCATACCTCGCGAACGGATTGACGAACTCGAGAAATTCATGTTGCATCTGAAAGTAGATACTCGCCAGATTACAATGGTGTGTGTACTTTTCCCTAGGCCATTCCTGTTATTGGTTTCGAGTATCAGAATTGTGAAAATTTTGATGGTTTCTCAATCATTCCTTAATTTCAAACTCCCATATCTCGCGAACAGATTGACGAACTCGAGAAATTCCTGTTGCTTCTGAAAGTAGAAACACGTCCGATTACAATGGTGTGTGTACTTTTCCCCTAGACCATTCCAGTTATTGGTTTCGAGTATCAGACTTGCGAAAATTTTGACGGTTTCTCAACCATTCCTTAACTTCAAACTCCCATATCTCGGGAACGGATTGACGAACTCCAGAAATTCCTGCTGCATCTGAAAGTAGAAACGCGCCCGATTACAACGGTGTGTGTACTTTTCCCTTAGGCCATTCCTGTTATTGGTTTCGAGTAACAGACTTGCGAAAATTTTGATGGTTTCTCAACCATTCCTTAACTTCAAACTCCCATATCTCGCGAACGGATTGACGAACTCGAGAAATTCCTGTGGCATCTGAAAGGAGAAACTCGCCCGATTACAATGGTGTGTGTACTTTTCCCCTAGGCCATTCCAGTTATTCGTTTCTAGCATCAGAATTGCGAAAATTTTGATGGTTTCTCAACCATCTCTTAACTCCAAACTCCGATATTTCGCGAACGGTTTCACGAATCCGAGAAATTTCCGTGCATCTGAAAGTACAAACTCTCCCGATTACAACGGTATGTGTATTTTTACCCTAGGCCATTGTAGTTATTGGTTTCGAGTATCAGACTTGTGAAAATTTGGATGGTTTGTCAACCATTCCTTAATTTCAAACTCCCTTATCTCGCGAACAGATTGACGAACTCGAGAAATTCCTGTTGCTTCTGAAAGTAGAAACACGTCCGATTACAATGGTGTGTGTACTTTTCCCCTAGCCCTTTCCAGTTATTGGTTTCGAGTATCAGACCAGCGAAAATTTTGTTGGTTTCTCAACCATTCCTTAATTTCATACTCCCATATCTCGCGAACGGATTGACGAACTCGAGAAATTGCTGTTGCATCTGAAAGCAGAAACTCGCCCCATTACAACGGTGTGTGTACTTTTCCCCTAGGCCATACCAGTTATTGGTCTCGAGTAACAGACTTGCGAAAATTTTGATGGTTTCTCAACCACTCCTTAACTTCAAACTCCTATATCTCGCGAACAGATTAACGAACTCCAGAATTTCCTATTGCATCTGAAAGCAGAAACTCGCCCGATTACAACGGTATGTGTATTTTTGCCCTAGGCCATTTTAGTTATTGGTTTCGCGTATCAGACTTGCGAAAATTTTGATGGTTTCTCAAGCATTCCTTAACTTCAAACTCCCATACCTCGCGAACGGATTGGTGAACTCGAGAAATTCCTGTTGCATCTGAAAGTAGAAACTCGCCCGATTACAAAGGTGTGTGTACTTTTCCCATAGGCCACTCCAGTTATAGGTTTCGAGTATCAGACCAGCGAAAATTTTGATGGTTTCTCAAACATTCCGTAACTTCAAACTCCCATATCTCGCGAACGGTATGACGAACTCGAGAAATTCCTGTTGCATCTGAAAGTAGAAACTCGCACGATTACAACGGTGTGTGTACTTTTCCCCTAGGCCATTCCAGTTATTGGTTTCGAGTATCAGACCAGCGGAAATTTTGATGGTTTCTCAACCATTCCTTAACTTCAAACTGTCTTATCTCGCGAACGGATTGACGAACTCGAGAAATTGCTGTTGCATCTGAAAGTAGAAACTCGCCCGATTACAACGGTATTGGTGTTTTGCCCCTAGGCCATTGTAGTTATTGGTTTCGATTATCAGACTTGCGAAAATTTTGATGGTTTGTCAACCATTCCTTAACATCAAACTCCCATCTGGGGGCCGTGGGCGGTCGCGAGTGTGGGACTCGCGGCCGCCCTCGGGCGGCCCCCGGGAGTGGGACGTCGGAGCAGTGTGGCCCTGCTCCGACGTCGGGCGCCAGAGCGCCGAGGAGAAAACAGGGAAGGGAGGGTGAAGTACCCCCACCCTTCCCTGGAACGGGAGGACACGGGCGCGAGAGCCCTGCACGGGGGAGCACCTGATGTTATGATGTCTTCGGTCCCAGGTGCTCCCCCTGCATAGTGCGAGGATGGCCACCGTGGTGGGTTTTAGTGGGTAGGTCCCGCGCCCGATGGGTTTCCTTCCGGGCGCGGGGAATCCCACACTCCCTCCGCCCCTCCCCAGGCGGCGGGGGGGTCTTTCGAAGATTTCCCCCACGTTAAAAAAAAAAAAAATAAATAAAAAAAAAAAAAAAAAAAAAAACATCAAACTCCCATATCTCTCGAACGGATTGACGAACTCCAGAATTTCCTATTGCATCTGAAAGCAGAAACTCTCCCGTTTACAACGGTATGTGTATTTTTGCCCTAGGCCTTGGTAGTTATTGGTTTCGAGTATCAGACTTGCGAAAATTTTGATGGTTTCTCAACGATTCCTTAACTTCAAACTCCCATACCTCGCGAACGGATTGGCGAACTCGAGAAATTCCTGTTGCATCTGAAAGTAGAAAGTCGCCTGATTACAATGGTGTGTGTACTTTTCCCGTAGGCCATTCCAGTTATTGGTTTCGAGTATCAGACTTGCGAAAATTTTGATGTTTTCTCAACCATTCCTTAACTTCAAACTCCCATATCTCTCGAACGGATTGACGAACTCGAGAATTTCCTATGGCATCTGAAAGCAGAAACTCTCCAAATTACAACGGTATGTGTATTTTTGCCCTAGGCCATTGTAGTTACTGGTTTCGGGTATCAGACTTGCGAAAATTTTTATGGTTTCTCAACCATTCCTTAACTTCAAACTCCCATATCTCGCGAACGGATTGACGAACTCGAGGACTTCCGGTTGCATCTGGAAGTAGAAACTCGCCCGATTACAACGGTATTTGTATTTCTCCCCTAGGCCATTGTAGTTATTGGTTTCGAGTATCAGACTTGCGAAAATTTTGATGGTTTCTCAACCACTCCTTAACTTTAAACTCCCATATCTCGCGAACGGATTGACGAACTCGAGAAATTCCTGTTGCATCTGAAAGTAGGAACACGCCCGATTACAAAGGTACGTGTATTTTTCCCCTAGGCCATTGTAGTTATTGGTTTCGCGTATCAGACTTGCGAAAATTTTGATGGCTTCTCAAGCATTCCTTAACTTCAAACCCCCATATCTCGCGAACGGATTGACGAACTCGAGAAATTCCTGTTGCATCTGAAACAGAAACTCGTCCGATTACAATGGTATGTGTATTTTTGCCCTAGGCCATAGTAGTTATTGGTTTCGAGTATCAGACATGCGAAAATTTTTATGGTTTCTCAACCATTCCTTAACTTCAAACTCCCATATCTCACGAACGGATTGACGAATCCGAAAAATTTCTGTTGCATCTGAAAATAGAAACTCTCCCGATTACAGCGCTATGTGTATTTTTTCCCTAGGCCATTGCAGTTATTGGTTTCGAGTATCAGACTTGCGAAAATTTTGTTGGTTTCTCAACCTTTCCTTAATTTCAAACTCCCATATGTCGCGAACGGATTGACGAACTCGAGAAATTCCTGTTGCATCTGAAAGCAGAAACTCGCCCCATTACAACGGTGTGTGTACTTTTCCCCTCGGCCATTCCAGTTATTGGTCTCGAGTAACAGACTTGCGAAAATTTTGATGGTTTCTCAACCACTCCTTAACTTCAAACTCCCATATCTCGCGAACAGATTAACGAACTCCAGAATTTCCTATTGCATCTGAAAGCACAAACTCGCCCGATTACTACGGTATGTGTATTTTTGCCCTAGGCCATTGTAGTTATTGGTTTCGCGCATCTGACTTGCGAAAATTTTGATGGTTTCTCAAGCATTCCTTAACTTCAAACTCCCATATCTCGCGAACGGAATGAGGAACTCGAGGACTTCCGGTTGCATCTGGAAGTAGAAACTCGCTCGATTACAACGGTATGTGTATTTTTCCCCTAGGCCATTGTAGTTATTGGTTTCGAGTATCAGACTTGCGAAAATTTTGATGGTTTCTCAACCACTCCTTAACTTTAAACTCCCATATCACGCGAACGGATTGACGAACTCGAGAAATTCCTGTTGCATCTGAAAGTAGGAACAAGCCCGATTACAAAGGTATGTGTATTTTTCCCCTAGGCCATAGTAGTTATTGGTCTCGAATATCAGACTTGCGAAAATTTTGATGGTTTCTCAACCATTCCTTAACTTCAAACTCCCATACCTCGCGAACGGATTGGCGAACTCGAGAAATTCCTGTTGCATCTGAAAGTAGAAACTCGCCTGATTACAATGGTGTGTGTACTTTTCCCGTTGGCCATTCCAGTTATTGGTTTCGAGTATCAGACTTGCGAACATTTTGATGTTTTCTCAACCATTCCTTAACTTCAAACTCCCATATCTCTCGAACGGATTGACGAACTCGAGAATTTCCTATTGCACCTGAAAGCAGAAACTCGCCCGATTACAACGGTATGTGTATTTTTGCCCTAGGCCATAGTAGTTATTGGTCTCGAGTATCAGACTTGCGAAAATTTTGATGGTTTCTCAACCATTCCTTAACTTCAAACTCCCATATCTCGCGAACGGATTGACGAAATCGAGAAATTCCTGTTGCATCTGAAAGTAGAAACTCGCCCGATTACTATGGTGTGTGTACTTTTCCCCTAGGCCATTCCAGTTTTTCGTTTCTAGCATCAGAATTGCGATAATTTGGATGGTTTCACAACCACTCCTTAACTTCAAACTCCCATATCTCGCGAACGGATTGACGAACTCGAGAAATTCCTGTTGCATCCGAAAGAAGAAACACGCCAGATTACAAAGGTATGTGTATTTTTCATCTAGGCCATTGTAGTTATTGGTATCGCGTATCAGACTTGCGAAAATTTTGATGGTTTCTCAACCATTCCTTAACTTCAAACTCCCATATCTCGCGAACGGATTGACGAACTCGAGAAATTCCTGTTGCATCTGAAAGCAGAAACTCGCCCGATTACAACGGTATGTGTATTTTTGCCATGGGCCATAGTAGTTATTGGTTTCGAGTATCAGACTTGCGAAAATTTTGATGGTTTCTCAACCATTCCTTAATTTCAAACACCCATATCTCGCGAACGGATTGACGAACTCAAGAAATTCCTGTTGCATCTGAAAGGAGAGACTCGCCCGATTACAATGGTGTGTGTACTTTTCCCGTAGGCGATTCCAGTTATTGGTTTCGAGTATCAGACTTGCGAAAATTTTGATGGTTTCTCAACCATTTCTTAACTTCAAACTCCCATACCTCGCGAACGGATTGACGAACTCGAGAAATTCATGTTGCATCTGAAAGTAGATACTCGCCAGATTACAATGGTGTGTGTACTTTTCCCTAGGCCATTCCTGTTATTGGTTTCGAGTATCAGAATTGTGAAAATTTTGATGGTTTCTCAATCATTCCTTAATTTCAAACTCCCATATCTCGCGAACAGATTGACGAACTCGAGAAATTCCTGTTGCTTCTGAAAGTAGAAACACGTCCGATTACAATGGTGTGTGTACTTTTCCCCTAGACCATTCCAGTTATTGGTTTCGAGTATCAGACTTGCGAAAATTTTGACGGTTTCTCAACCATTCCTTAACTTCAAACTCCCATATCTCGGGAACGGATTGACGAACTCCAGAAATTCCTGCTGCATCTGAAAGTAGAAACGCGCCCGATTACAACGGTGTGTGTACTTTTCCCTTAGGCCATTCCTGTTATTGGTTTCGAGTAACAGACTTGCGAAAATTTTGATGGTTTCTCAACCATTCCTTAACTTCAAACTCCCATATCTCGCGAACGGATTGACGAACTCGAGAAATTCCTGTGGCATCTGAAAGGAGAAACTCGCCCGATTACAATGGTGTGTGTACTTTTCCCCTAGGCCATTCCAGTTATTCGTTTCTAGCATCAGAATTGCGAAAATTTTGATGGTTTCTCAACCATCTCTTAACTCCAAACTCCGATATTTCGCGAACGGTTTCACGAATCCGAGAAATTTCCGTGCATCTGAAAGTACAAACTCTCCCGATTACAACGGTATGTGTATTTTTACCCTAGGCCATTGTAGTTATTGGTTTCGAGTATCAGACTTGTGAAAATTTGGATGGTTTGTCAACCATTCCTTAATTTCAAACTCCCTTATCTCGCGAACAGATTGACGAACTCGAGAAATTCCTGTTGCTTCTGAAAGTAGAAACACGTCCGATTACAATGGTGTGTGTACTTTTCCCCTAGCCCTTTCCAGTTATTGGTTTCGAGTATCAGACCAGCGAAAATTTTGTTGGTTTCTCAACCATTCCTTAATTTCATACTCCCATATCTCGCGAACGGATTGACGAACTCGAGAAATTGCTGTTGCATCTGAAAGCAGAAACTCGCCCCATTACAACGGTGTGTGTACTTTTCCCCTAGGCCATACCAGTTATTGGTCTCGAGTAACAGACTTGCGAAAATTTTGATGGTTTCTCAACCACTCCTTAACTTCAAACTCCTATATCTCGCGAACAGATTAACGAACTCCAGAATTTCCTATTGCATCTGAAAGCAGAAACTCGCCCGATTACAACGGTATGTGTATTTTTGCCCTAGGCCATTTTAGTTATTGGTTTCGCGTATCAGACTTGCGAAAATTTTGATGGTTTCTCAAGCATTCCTTAACTTCAAACTCCCATACCTCGCGAACGGATTGGTGAACTCGAGAAATTCCTGTTGCATCTGAAAGTAGAAACTCGCCCGATTACAAAGGTGTGTGTACTTTTCCCATAGGCCACTCCAGTTATAGGTTTCGAGTATCAGACCAGCGAAAATTTTGATGGTTTCTCAAACATTCCGTAACTTCAAACTCCCATATCTCGCGAACGGTATGACGAACTCGAGAAATTCCTGTTGCATCTGAAAGTAGAAACTCGCACGATTACAACGGTGTGTGTACTTTTCCCCTAGGCCATTCCAGTTATTGGTTTCGAGTATCAGACCAGCGGAAATTTTGATGGTTTCTCAACCATTCCTTAACTTCAAACTGTCTTATCTCGCGAACGGATTGACGAACTCGAGAAATTGCTGTTGCATCTGAAAGTAGAAACTCGCCCGATTACAACGGTATTGGTGTTTTGCCCCTAGGCCATTGTAGTTATTGGTTTCGATTATCAGAGTTGCGAAAATTTTGATGGTTTGTCAACCATTCCTTAACATCAAACTCCCATCTGGGGGCCGTGGGCGGTCGCGAGTGTGGGACTCGCGGCCGCCCTCGGGCGGCCCCCGGGAGTGGGACGTCGGAGCAGTGTGGCCCTGCTCCGACGTCGGGCGCCAGAGCGCCGAGGAGAAAACAGGGAAGGGAGGGTGAAGTACCCCCACCCTTCCCTGGAACGGGAGGACACGGGCGCGAGAGCCCTGCACGGGGGAGCACCTGATGTTATGATGTCTTCGGTCCCAGGTGCTCCCCCTGCATAGTGCGAGGATGGCCACCGTGGTGGGTTTTAGTGGGTAGGTCCCGCGCCCGATGGGTTTCCTTCCGGGCGCGGGGAATCCCACACTCCCTCCGCCCCTCCCCAGGCGGCGGGGGGGTCTTTCGAAGATTTCCCCCACGTTAAAAAAAAAAAAAATAAATAAAAAAAAAAAAAAAAAAAAAAACATCAAACTCCCATATCTCTCGAACGGATTGACGAACTCCAGAATGTCCTATTGCATCTGAAAGCAGAAACTCTCCCGTTTACAACGGTATGTGTATTTTTGCCCTAGGCCTTGGTAGTTATTGGTTTCGAGTATCAGACTTGCGAAAATTTTGATGGTTTCTCAACGATTCCTTAACTTCAAACTCCCATACCTCGCGAACGGATTGGCGAACTCGAGAAATTCCTGTTGCATCTGAAAGTAGAAAGTCGCCTGATTACAATGGTGTGTGTACTTTTCCCGTAGGCCATTCCAGTTATTGGTTTCGAGTATCAGACTTGCGAAAATTTTGATGTTTTCTCAACCATTCCTTAACTTCAAACTCCCATATCTCTCGAACGGATTGACGAACTCGAGAATTTCCTATGGCATCTGAAAGCAGAAACTCTCCAAATTACAACGGTATGTGTATTTTTGCCCTAGGCCATTGTAGTTACTGATTTCGGGTATCAGACTTGCGAAAATTTTTATGGTTTCTCAACCATTCCTTAACTTCAAACTCCCATATCTCGCGAACGGATTGACGAACTCGAGGACTTCCGGTTGCATCTGGAAGTAGAAACTCGCCCGATTACAACGGTATTTGTATTTTTCCCCTAGGCCATTGTAGTTATTGGTTTCGAGTATCAGACTTGCGAAAATTTTGATGGTTTCTCAACCACTCCTTAACTTTAAACTCCCATATCTCGCGAACGGATTGACGAACTCGAGAAATTCCTGTTGCATCTGAAAGTAGGAACACGCCCGATTACAAAGGTACGTGTATTTTTCCCCTAGGCCATTGTAGTTATTGGTTTCGCGTATCAGACTTGCGAAAATTTTGATGGCTTCTCAAGCATTCCTTAACTTCAAACCCCCATATCTCGCGAACGGATTGACGAACTCGAGAAATTCCTGTTGCATCTGAAACAGAAACTCGTCCGATTACAATGGTATGTGTATTTTTGCCCTAGGCCATAGTAGTTATTGGTTTCGAGTATCAGACATGCGAAAATTTTTATGGTTTCTCAACCATTCCTTAACTTCAAACTCCCATATCTCACGAACGGATTGACGAATCCGAAAAATTTCTGTTGCATCTGAAAATAGAAACTCTCCCGATTACAGCGCTATGTGTATTTTTTCCCTAGGCCATTGCAGTTATTGGTTTCGAGTATCAGACTTGCGAAAATTTTGTTGGTTTCTCAACCTTTCCTTAATTTCAAACTCCCATATGTCGCGAACGGATTGACGAACTCGAGAAATTCCTGTTGCATCTGAAAGCAGAAACTCGCCCCATTACAACGGTGTGTGTACTTTTCCCCTCGGCCATTCCAGTTATTGGTCTCGAGTAACAGACTTGCGAAAATTTTGATGGTTTCTCAACCACTCCTTAACTTCAAACTCCCATATCTCGCGAACAGATTAACGAACTCCAGAATTTCCTATTGCATCTGAAAGCACAAACTCGCCCGATTACTACGGTATGTGTATTTTTGCCCTAGGCCATTGTAGTTATTGGTTTCGCGCATCTGACTTGCGAAAATTTTGATGGTTTCTCAAGCATTCCTTAACTTCAAACTCCCATATCTCGCGAACGGAATGAGGAACTCGAGGACTTCCGGTTGCATCTGGAAGTAGAAACTCGCTCGATTACAACGGTATGTGTATTTTTCCCCTAGGCCATTGTAGTTATTGGTTTCGAGTATCAGACTTGCGAAAATTTTGATGGTTTCTCAACCACTCCTTAACTTTAAACTCCCATATCACGCGAACGGATTGACGAACTCGAGAAATTCCTGTTGCATCTGAAAGTAGGAACAAGCCCGATTACAAAGGTATGTGTATTTTTCCCCTAGGCCATAGTAGTTATTGGTCTCGAATATCAGACTTGCGAAAATTTTGATGGTTTCTCAACCATTCCTTAACTTCAAACTCCCATACCTCGCGAACGGATTGGCGAACTCGAGAAATTCCTGTTGCATCTGAAAGTAGAAACTCGCCTGATTACAATGGTGTGTGTACTTTTCCCGTTGGCCATTCCAGTTATTGGTTTCGAGTATCAGACTTGCGAACATTTTGATGTTTTCTCAACCATTCCTTAACTTCAAACTCCCATATCTCTCGAACGGATTGACGAACTCGAGAATTTCCTATTGCACCTGAAAGCAGAAACTCGCCCGATTACAACGGTATGTGTATTTTTGCCCTAGGCCATAGTAGTTATTGGTCTCGAGTATCAGACTTGCGAAAATTTTGATGGTTTCTCAACCATTCCTTAACTTCAAACTCCCATATCTCGCGAACGGATTGACGAAATCGAGAAATTCCTGTTGCATCTGAAAGTAGAAACTCGCCCGATTACTATGGTGTGTGTACTTTTCCCCTAGGCCATTCCAGTTTTTCGTTTCTAGCATCAGAATTGCGATAATTTGGATGGTTTCACAACCACTCCTTAACTTCAAACTCCCATATCTCGCGAACGGATTGACGAACTCGAGAAATTCCTGTTGCATCCGAAAGAAGAAACACGCCAGATTACAAAGGTATGTGTATTTTTCATCTAGGCCATTGTAGTTATTGGTATCGCGTATCAGACTTGCGAAAATTTTGATGGTTTCTCAAGCATTTCTTAACTTCAAACTCCCATACCTCGCGAACGGATTGGCGAACTCGAGAAATTCCTGTCGCATCTGAAAATGGAAACTCGCCCGATTGCAATGGTGTGTGTACTTTTTCACTAGGCCATTCCAGTTGTTGGTTTCGAGTATCAGACTTGCGAAAATTTTGATGGTTTCTCAACCACACCTTAACTTCAATCTCCCACATCTCGCGATCGGATTGATGAACTCGAGAAATTCCTGTTGCATCTGAAAGTAGAAACACGCCCGATTACAAAGGTATGTGTATTTTTCCCCTAGGCCATTGTAGTTATTGGTTTCGAGTATCAGACTTGCGAGAATTTTGATGGTTTCTCAACCACTCCTTAACTTTAAACTCCCATATCTCGCGAACGGATTGACGAACTCCAGAAATTCCTGTTGCATCTGAAAGTAGGAACACGCCCGATTACAAAGGTATGTGTATTTTTCCCCTAGGCCATTGTAGTTATTGGTTTCGTGTATCAGACTTGCGAAAATTTTGATGGCTTCTCAAGCATTCCTTAACTTCAAACCCCCATATCTCGCGAACGGATTGACGAACTCGAGAAATTCCTGTTGCATCTGAAAGAAGAAACACGCCCGATTACAAAGGTATGTGTATTTTTGCCCTAGGCCATAGTAGTCATTGGTCTCGAATATCAGACTTGCCAAAATTTTGATGGTTTCTCAACCATTCCTTAACTTCAAACTCCCATATCTCGCGAACGGATTGACGAACTCGAGGACTTCCGGATGCATCTGGAAGTAGAAACTCGCCCGATTACAACGGTATGTGTATTTTTCCCCTAGGCCATTGTAGTTATTGGTTTCGAGTATCAGATTTACGAAAATTTTGATGGTTTCTCAACCATTCCTTAACTTCAAACTCCCATATCTCGCGAACGGATTGACGAACTCGAGAAATTCCTGTTGCATGTGAAAGTAGAAACTTGCCCGATTACAAAGCTATGTGTATTTTTCCCCTAGGCCTCTGTAGTTATTGGTTTCGAGTATCAGCCTTGCGAAAATTTTGATGGTTTCTCAACCATTCCTTAACTTCAAACTCCCATATCTCGCGAACGGATTGGCGAACTCGAGAAATTCCTGTTACATCTGCAAGTGGAAACTCGCCCGATTACAATGTTGTGTGTACTTTTCCCCTAAGCCATTCCAGTTATTGGTTTCGAGTATCACACTTGCGAAAATTTTGATGGTTTCTCAACCATTCCTTATCTTCAAACTCCCATATCTCTCGAATGGATTGACGAACTCGAGAATTTCCTATTGCATCTGAAAGCAGAAACTCTCCCGATTACAACGGTATGTGTATTTTTTCCCTAGGCCATTGTAGTTATTGGTTTCGGGTATCAGACTTGCGAAAATTTTATGGTTTCTCAACCATTCCTTAACACCAAACACCCATATCTCTCGAACGGATTGACGAACTCCAGAAATTCCTGTTGCATCTGAAACAGAAACTCGTCCGATTACAACGGTATGTGTATTTTTGCCCTAGGCCTTGGTAGTTATTGGTTTCGAGTATCAGCCTTGCGAAAATTTTGATGGTTTCTCAACCATTCCTTAACTTCAAACTCCCATATCTCGCGAACGGATTGATGAACTCGAGAAATTCCTGTTGCATCTGAAAGTAGAAACACGCCCGATTACAAAGGTATGTGTATTTTTCCCCTAGGCCATTGTAGTTATTGGTTTCGAGTATCAGACTTGCGAGAATTTTGATGGTTTCTCAACCACTCCTTAACTTTAAACTCCCATATCTCGCGAACGGATTGACGAACTCGAGAAATTCCTGTTGCATCTGAAAGTAGGAACACGCCCGATTACAAAGGTACGTGTATTTTTCCCCTAGGCCATTGTAGTTATTGGTTTCGCGTATCAGACTTGCGAAAATTTTGATGGCTTCTCAAGCATTCCTTAACTTCAAACCCCCATATCTCGCGAACGGATTGACGAACTCGAGAAATTCCTGTTGCATCTGAAACAGAAACTCGTCCGATTACAATGGTATGTGTATTTTTGCCCTAGGCCTTTGTAGTTATTTGTTTCGAGTATCGGACTTGCGAAAATTTTGATGTTTTCTCAACCATTCCTTAACTTCAAACTCCCATATCTCGCGAACGGATTGACGAACTCGAGAACTTCCGGTTGCATCTGGAAGTAGAAACTCGCCCGATTACTACGGTATGTGTATTTTTGCCCTAGGCCGTAGTAGTTATTGGTTTCGAGTATCAGACTTGCGAAAATTTTGATGTTTTCTCAACCATTCCTTAACTTCAAACACCCATATCTTGCGAACGGTTGACGAACTCGAGAAATTCCTGTTGCATCTGAAAGTAGAAACTCGCCCGGTTACAACGGTGTGTGTACTATTCCCCTAGGCCATTCCAATTATCGGTTTCGAGTATCAGACCAGCGAAAATTTTGATGGTTTCTCAACCATTCCTTAACTTCAAACTCCCATATCTCGCGAACGGATTGACGAACTCGAGAAATTCCTGTTGCATCTGAAAGTAGAAACTCGCCCCATTACAACGGTGTGTGTACTTTTCCCCTAGGCCATTCCAGTTATTGGTTTCGAGTATCAGACTTGCGAAAATTTTGATGGTTTCTCAACCATTCCTTAATTTCAAACTCCCATATCTCGCGAACGGATTGACGAACTCGAGAAATTCCTGTTGCATCTGAAAGTAGAAACTCGCCCCATTACAACGGTGTGTGTACTTTTCCCCTAGGCCATTCCAGTTATTGGTTTCGAGTATCAGACTTGCGAAAATTTTGTTGGTTTCTCAACCATTCCTTAATTTCAAACTCCCATATCTCGCGAACGGATTGACGAACTTGAGAAATTCCTGTTGCATCTGAAAGTAGGAACAAGTCCGATTACAAATGTATGTGTATTTTTCCCCTAGGCCATTGTAGTTATTGCTTTCGCGTATCAGACTTGAGAAAATTTTGTTGGTTTCTCAAACATTCCTTAACTTCAAACTCCCATATCTCGCGAACGGAATCACGAACTCGAGAAATTCCTGTTGCATCTGAAAGTAGAAACTCGCCCGATTACAATGGTGTTTGTTCTTTTCCCCTAGCCCTTTCCAGTTATTGGTTTCGAGTATCAGACCAGCGAAAATTTTGATGGTTTCTCAACCATTCCTTAACTTCAAACTCCCATATCTCGCGAACGGAGAGACGAACTCGAGAAATTCCTGTTGCATCTGAAACAGAAACTCGCCCGATTACAACGGTATGTGTATTTTTCCCCTAGGCCTTTGTAGTTATTGGTTTCGAGTATCAGACTTGCGAAAATTTTGATGGTTTCTCAACGATTCCTTAACTTCAAACTGTCTTATCTCGCGAACGGATTGACGAACTCGAGAAATTGCTGTTGCATCTGAAAGTAGAAACTCGCCCGATTACAACGGTGTGTGTACTTTTCCCCTAGGCCATTCCAGTTATTGGTTTCGAGTATCAGACCAGCGGAAATTTTGATGGTTTCTCAACCATTCCTTAACTTCAAACTGTCTTATCTCGCGAACGGATTGACGAACTCGAGAAATTGCTGTTGCATCTGAAAGTAGAAACTCGCCCGATTACAACGGTATTTGTATTTTGCCCCTAGGCCATTGTAGTTATTGGTTTCGAGTATCAGACTTGCGAAAATTTTGATGGTTTCTCAAGCATTCCTTAACTTCAAAGTCCCATATCTCGCGAACGGATTGAGGAACTCGAGAAATTCCTGTTGCATCTGAAAGTAGAAACTCGCCCGATTACAAAGCTATGTGTATTTTTCCCCTAGGCCTTTGTAGTTATTGGTTTCGAGAATCAGACTTGCGAAAATTTTGATGGTTTCTCAACGATTCCTTAACTTCAAACTCCCATACCTCGCGAACGGATTGGCGAACTCGAGAAATTCCTGTTGCATCTGAAAGTTGGAACTCGCCCGATTACAATGGTGTATGTACTTTTCCCCTAGGCCATTCCAGTTATAGGTTTCGAGTATCAGACCAGCGAAAATTTTGATGGTTTCTCAAACATTCCGTAACTTCAAACTCCCATACCTCGCGAACGGAATGACGAACTCGAGAAATTCCTGTTGCATCTGAAAGTAGAAACTCGCCCGATTACATTGGTGTGTGTACTTTTCCCCTAGGCCATTCTAGTTATTGGTTTCGAGTATCAGACCAGCGAAAATTTTGATGATTTCTCAATCATTCCTTAACTCCAAACTCCCATATCTCGCGAACGGAATGGCGAACTCGAGAAATTCCTGTTGCATCTGAAAGTAGAAACTCGCCCGATTACAAATGTGTGTGTACTTTTCCCCTAGGCCATTCCAGTTATAGGTTTCGAGTATCAGACCAGCGAAAATTTTGATGGTTTCTCAAACATTCCGTAACTTCAAACTCCCCTATCTCGCGAACGGAATGACGAACTCGAGAAATTCCTGTTGCATCTGAAAGTAGAAACTCGCCCGATTACATTGGTTTGTGTACTTTCCCCCTAGGCAATTCCAGTTATTGGTTTCGAGTATCAGACCTGCGAAAATTTTGATGGTTTCTCAACCATTCCTTAACTTCAAACTCCCATATCTCGCGAACGGATTGGCGAACTCGAGAAATTCCTGTTGCATCTGATAGTGGAAACTCGCCCGATTACAATGTTGTGTGTACTTTTCCCCTAGGCCATTCCAGTTATTGGTTTCGAGTATCAGACTTGCGAAAATTTTGATGGTTTCTCAACCATTCCTTAACTTCAATCTCCCATATCTCTCGAACGGATTGACGAACTCGAGAATTTCCTATTGCATCTGAAAGCAGAAACTCTCCCGATTACAACGGTATGTGTATTTTTGCCCTAGGCCATTGTAGTTTTTGGTTTCGGGTATCAGACTTGCGAAAATTTTTATGGTTTCTCAACCATTCCTTAACACCAAACACCCATATCTCTCGAACGGATTGACGAACTCGAGAATTTCCTATTGCATCTGAAAGCAGAAACCCTCCCGATTACAACGGTATGTGTATTTTTGCCCTAGGCCATTGTAGTTATCGGTTTCGGGTATCAGACTTGCGAAAATTTTTTTGGTTTCTCAACCATTCCTTAACACCAAACACCCATATCTTACGAACGGATTGACGAACTCGAGAATTTCCTATTGCATCTGAAAGCAGAAACTCTCCCGATTACGACGGTATGTGTATTTTTGCCCTAGGACTGGGTAGTTATTGGTTTCGAGTATCAGACTTGCGAAAATTTTGATGGTTTCTCAACGATTCCTTAACTTCAAACTCCCATACCTCGCGAACGGATTGGCGAACTCGAGAAATTCCTGTTGCATCTGAAAGTAGTAACTCGCCTGATTACAATGGTGTGTGTACTTTTCCCCTAGGCCATTCCAGTTATTGGTTTTGAGTATCAGACTTGCGAAAATTTTGATGGTTTCTCAACCATTCCTTAACTTCAAACTCCCATATCTCTCGAACGGATTGACGAACTCGAGAATTTCCTATTGCACCTGAAAGCAGAAACTCGCCCGATTACAACGGTATGTGTATTTTTGCCCTAGGCCATAGTAGTTATTGGTCTCGAATATCAGAATTGCGAAAATTTTGATGGTTTCTCAACCATTCCTTAACTTCAAACTCCCATATCTCGCGAACGGATTGGCGAACTCGAGAAATTCCTGTCGCATCTGAAAGTGGAAACTCGCCCGATTACAATGGTGTGTGAACTTTTTCATTAGGCCATTCCAGTTGTTGGTTTCGAGTATCAGACTTGCGAAAATTTTGATGGTTTCTCAACCACACCTTAACTTCAAACTCCCACATCTCGCGAACGGATTGACGAACTCGAGAAATTCCTGTTGCATCTGAAAGTAGAAACACGCCCGATTACAAAGGTATGTGTATTTTTGCCCTAGGCCATTGTAGTTATTGGTTTCGAGTATCAGACTTGCGAAAATTTTGATGGTTCCTCAACCACTCCTTAACTTTAAACTCCCATATCTCGCGAACGGATTGACGAACTCCAGAAATTCCTGTTGCATCTGAAAGTAGAAACTCGCCCGATTACATTGGTGTGTGTACTTTTCCCCTAGGCCATTCTAGTTATTGGTTTCGAGTATCAGACCAGCGAAAATTTTGATGATTTCTCAATCATTCCTTAACTCCAAACTCCCATATCTCGCGAACGGAATGGCGAACTCGAGAAATTCCTGTTGCATCTGAAAGTAGAAACTCGCCCGATTACAAAGGTGTGTGTACTTTTCCCCTAGGCCATTCCAGTTATAGGTTTCGAGTATCAGACCAGCGAAAATTTTGATGGTTCCTCAACCACTCCTTAACTTTAAACTCCCATATCTCGCGAACGGATTGACGAACTCCAGAAATTCCTGTTGCATCTGAAAGTAGAAACTCGCCCGATTACATTGGTGTGTGTACTTTTCCCCTAGGCCATTCTAGTTATTGGTTTCGAGTATCAGACCAGCGAAAATTTTGATGATTTCTCAATCATTCCTTAACTCCAAACTCCCATATCTCGCGAACGGAATGGCGAACTCGAGAAATTCCTGTTGCATCTGAAAGTAGAAACTCGCCCGATTACAAAGGTGTGTGTACTTTTCCCCTAGGCCATTCCAGTTATAGGTTTCGAGTATCAGACCAGCGAAAATTTTGATGGTTTCTCAAACATTCCGTAACTTCAAACTCCCCTATCTCGCGAACGGAATGACGAACTCGAGAAATTCCTGTTGCATCTGAAAGTAGAAACTCGCCCGATTACATTGGTTTGTGTACTTTCCCCCTAGGCAATTCCAGTTATTGGTTTCGAGTATCAGACCTGCGAAAATTTTGATGGTTTCTCAACCATTCCTTAACTTCAAACTCCCATATCTCGCGAACGGATTGACGAACTCGAGAAATTCCTGTTGCATCTGAAAGCAGAGAGTCGCCCCATTACAACGGTGTGTGTACTTTTCCCCTAGGCCATTCCAGTTATTGGTCTCGAGAAACAGACTTGCGAAAATTTTGATGGTTCCTCAACCACTCCTTAACTTCAAACTCCCATATCTCGCGAACAGATTAACGAACTCCAGAATTTCCGATTGCATCTGAAAGCAGAAACTCGCCCGATTACAACGGTATGTGTATTTTTGCCCTAGGCCATTGTAGTTATTGGTATCGCGTATCAGACTTGCGAAAATTTTGATGGTTTCTCAAGCATTCCTTAACTTCAATCTCCCATATCTCGCGAACGGATTGAAGAACTCGAGAAATTCCTGTTGCATCTGAAAGTAGAAACTCGCCCGATTACAAAGCTATGTGTATTTTTCCCCTAGGCCTTTGTAGTTATTGGTTTCGAGTATCAGACTTGCGAAAATTTTGATGGTTTCTCAACGACTCCTTAACTTCAAACTCCCATACCTCGCGAACGGATTGGCGAACTCGAGAAATTCCTGTTGCATCTGAAAGTGGAAACTCGCCCGATTACAATGGTGTATGTACTTTTCCCCTAGGCCATTCCAGTTATAGGTTTCGAGTATCAGACCAGCGAAAATTTTGATGGTTTCTCAAACATTCCGTAACTTCAAACTCCCATATCTCGCGAACGGAATGACGAACTCGAGAAATTCCTGTTGCATCTGAAAGTAGAAACTCGCCCGATTACAAAGGTTTGTGTACTTTTCCCATTGGCCACTACAGTTATAGGTTTCGAGTATCAGACCAGCGAAAATTTTGATGGTTTCTCAAACATTCCGTAACTTCAAACTCCCATATCTCGCGAACGGAATGACGAACTCGAGAAATTCCTGTTGCATCTGAAAGTAGAAACTCGCCCGATTACAACGGTGTGTGTACTTTTCCCCTAGGCCATTCCAGTTATTGGTTTCGAGTATCAGACCAGCGGAAATTTTGATGGTTTCTCAACCATTCCTTAACTTCAAACTGTCTTATCTCGCGAACGGATTGACGAACTCGAGAAATTGCTGTTGCATCTGAAAGTAGAAACTCGCCCGATTACAACGGTATTTGTATTTTGCCCCTAGGCCATTGTAGTTATTGGTTTCGAGTATCAGATTTACGAAAATTTTGATGGTTTCTCAAACATTCCTTAACTTCAAACTCCCATATCTCGCGAACGGATTGACGAACTCGAGAAATTCCTGTTGCATCTGAAAGTAGAAACTCGCCCGATTACAAAGCTATGTGTATTTTTCCCCTAGGCCTCTGTAGTTATTGGTTTCGAGTATCAGACTTGCGAAAATTTTGATGGTTTCTCAACGATTCCTTAACTTCAAACTCCCATGCCTCGCGAACGGATTGGCGAACTCGAGAAATTCCTGTTGCATCTGATAGTGGAAACTCGCCCGATTACAATGTTGTGTGTACTTTTCCCCTAGGCCATTCCAGTTATTGGTTTCGAGTATCAGACTTGCGAAAATTTTGATGGTTTCTCAACCATTCCTTAACTTCAATCTCCCATATCTCTCGAACGGATTGACGAACTCGAGAATTTCCTATTGCATCTGAAAGCAGAAACTCTCCCGATTACAACGGTATGTGTATTTTTGCCCTAGGCCATTGTAGTTTTTGGTTTCGGGTATCAGACTTGCGAAAATTTTTATGGTTTCTCAACCATTCCTTAACACCAAACACCCATATCTCTCGAACGGATTGACGAACTCGAGAATTTCCTATTGCATCTGAAAGCAGAAACCCTCCCGATTACAACGGTATGTGTATTTTTGCCCTAGGCCATTGTAGTTATTGGTTTCGGGTATCAGACTTGCGAAAATTTTTTTGGTTTCTCAACCATTCCTTAACACCAAACACCCATATCTTACGAACGGATTGACGAACTCGAGAATTTCCTATTGCATCTGAAAGCAGAAACTCTCCCGATTACGACGGTATGTGTATTTTTGCCCTAGGACTGGGTAGTTATTGGTTTCGAGTATCAGACTTGCGAAAATTTTGATGGTTTCTCAACGATTCCTTAACTTCAAACTCCCATACCTCGCGAACGGATTGGCGAACTCGAGAAATTCCTGTTGCATCTGAAAGTAGAAACTCGCCTGATTACAATGGTGTGTGTACTTTTCCCCTAGGCCATTCCAGTTATTGGTTTTGAGTATCAGACTTGCGAAAATTTTGATGGTTTCTCAACCATTCCTTAACTTCAAACTCCCATATCTCTCGAACGGATTGACGAACTCGAGAATTTCCTATTGCTCCTGAAAGCAGAAACTCGCCCGATTACAACGGTATGTGTATTTTTGCCCTAGGCCATAGTAGTTATTGGTCTCGAATATCAGAATTGCGAAAATTTTGATGGTTTCTCAACCATTCCTTAACTTCAAACTCCCATATCTCGCGAACGGATTGGCGAACTCGAGAAATTCCTGTCGCATCTGAAAGTGGAAACTCGCCCGATTACAATGGTGTGTGAACGTTTTCATTAGGCCATTCCAGTTGTTGGTTTCGAGTATCAGACTTGCGAAAATTATGATGGTTTCTCAACCACACCTTAACTTCAAACTCCCACATCTCGCGAACGGATTGACGAACTCGAGAAATTCCTGTTGCATCTGAAAGTAGAAACTCGCCCGGTTACAATGGTGTGTGTACTTTTCCCCTAGGCCATTCCAATTATCGGTTTCGAGTATCAGTCCAGCGAAAATTTTGATGGTTTATCAACCATTCCTTAACTTCAAACCCCCATATCTCGCGAACGGATTGACGAACTCGAGAAATTTCTGTTGCATCTGAAAGAAGAAACTCGCCCCATTACAACGGTGTGTGTACTTTTCCCCTAGGCCATTCCTGTTATTGGTTTCGAGTATCAGACTTGCGAAAATTTTGTTGGTTTCTCAACCATTCCTTAACTTCAAACTCCCATATGTCGCCAACGGCTGACGAACTCGAGAAATTCCTGTTGCATCTGAAACCAGAAACTCGTCCGATTACAACGGTATGTGTATTTTTGCCCTCGGCCACAGTAGTTATTGGTTTCGAGTATCAGACTTGCGAAAATTTTTATGGTTTCTCTACCATTCCTTAAATTCAAACTCCCATATCTCGCGAACGGATTGACAAATCCGAAAAATTTCTTTTGCATCTGAAAATAGAATCTCTCCCGATTACAACGCTATGTGTATTTTTTCCCTGGGCCATTGTAGTTATTGGTTTCGAGTATCAGACTTGCGAAAATTTTGATGGTTTCTCAACCGTTCCTTAACTTCGAACTCCCATATCTCGCGAACGAATTGACGAACTCGAGAAATTCCTGTTGCATCTGAAAGTAGAAACTCGCCCGATTACAAAGGTATGTGTATTTTTACCCTAGGCCATTCCAGTTATTGGTTTCGAGTATCAGACCAGCGAAAATTTTGATGGTTTCTCATCCATTCCTTACATTCATACACCCATATCTCGCGAACGGAATGACGAACTCGAGAAGTTCCTGTTGCATCTGATACAGAAACTCGTCCGATTACAATGGTATGTGTATTTTTGCCCTAGGCCTTTGTAGTTATTGGTTTCGAGTATCAGACTTGCGAAAATTTTGATGGTTTCTCAACCGTTCCTTAACTTCGAACTCCCATATCTCGCGAACGAATTGACGAACTCGAGAAATTCCTGTTGCATCTGAAAGTAGAAACTCGCCCGATTACAAAGGTATGTGTATTTTTGCCCTAGGCCATTCCAGTTATTGGTTTCGAGTATCAGACCAGCGAAAATTTTGATGGTTTCTCATCCATTCCTTACATTCATACACCCATATCTCGCGAACGGAATGACGAACGCGCGAAATTCCTGTTGCATCTGAAACAGAAACTCGTCCGATTACAATGGTATGTGTATTTTTGCCCTAGGCCTTTGTAGTTATTGGTTTCGAGTATCAGACTTGCGAAAATTTTGATGGTTTCTCAACCGTTCCTTAACTTCACGCTCCCATATCTCGCGAACGGATTGACGAACTCGAGAAATTCCTGTTGCATCTGAAAGTAGAAACTCGCCCCATTACAACGGTGTGTGTACTTTTCCCCTAGGCCATTCCAGTTATTGTTTTCGAGTATCAGACTTGGGAAAATTTTTATGGTTTCTCAACCGTTCCTTAACACCAACTCCCATATCTCGCGAACGGATTGACGAACTCGAGAAATTCCTGTTGCTTCTGAAAGCAGAAACTCGCCCGATTACAAAGGTATGTGTATTTTTCCCCTAGGCCTTTGTAGCTGTTGGTTTCGAGTATCAGACTTGCGAAAATTTTGATGGTTTCTCAACCATTCGTTAACTTCAAACTCCCATATCTCGCGAACGGATTGACGAACTCGAGAAATTCCTGTTGCATCTGAAACAGAAACTCGTCCTATTACAAGGGTATGTGTATTTTTGCCCTATGCCGTAGTAGTTATTGGTTTCGAATATCAGACTTGCGAAAATTTTGTTGGTTTCTCAACCATTCCTTAACTTGAAACTCCCATATCTCGCGAACGGATTGACGAACTCGAGAAATTCCTGTTGCTTCTGAAAGCAGAAACTCGCCCGATTACAACGGTATGTGCATTTTCCACCTAGGCCTTTGTAGTTATTGGTTTCGAGTATCAGACTTGCGAAAATTTTGATGGTTTCTCAACCGTTCCTTAACTACACACTCCCATATCACGCGAACGGATTGACGACTTCAAGAAGTTCCTGTTGCATCTGAAAGTAGAAACACTTCCGATTACAACGGTATGTGTATTTTTCCCCTAGGCCATTGTAGTTATTGGTTTCGAGTATCAGACTTGCGAAAATTTTGATGGTTTCTCAACCGTTCCTTAACACCAACTCCCATATCTCGCGAACTGATTGACGAACTCGAGAAATTCCTGTTGCATCTGAAAGCAGAAACTCGACCGATTACAATGGTGTGTGTACTTTTCCCCTACGTCATTCCAGTTATTCGTTTCTAGCATCAGAATTGCGAAAATTTTGATGGCTTCTCAACCATTCCTTAACTTCAAACTCCCATATCTCGCGAACGGATTGACGAACTCGAGAAATTCCTGTTGCATCTGAAAGTAGAAACTCGCCCGATTACAACGGTATGTGCATTTTCCACCTAGGCCTTTGTAGTTATTGGTTTCGAGTATCAGACTTGCGAAAATTTTGATGGTTTCTCAACCATTCCTTAACTTCAAACTCCCATATCTCGCGAACGGATTGACGAACTCGAGAAATTCCTGTTGCTTCTGAAAGCAGAAACTCGCCCGATTCCAAAGGTATGTGTATTTTTCCCCTAGGCCTTTGTAGCTGTTGGTTTCGAGTATCAGACTTGCGAAAATTTTGATGGTTTCTCAACCATTCGTTAACTTCAAACTCCCATATCTCGCGAACGGATTGACGAACTCGAGAAATTCCTGTTGCATCTGAAACAGAAACTCGTCCTATTACAAGGGTATGTGTATTTTTGCCCTATGCCGTAGTAGTTATTGGTTTCGAATATCAGACTTGCGAAAATTTTGTTGGTTTCTCAACCATTCCTTAACTTGAAACTCCCATATGTCGCGAACGGTTGACGAACTCCAGAAATTCCTGTTGCATCTGAAAGTAGAAACTCGGCCGATTACAATGGTGTGTGTACTTTTCCCCTAGGCCATTCCGGTTATCGGTTTCGAGTATCAGACTAGCGAAAATTTTGTTGGTTTCTCAACCATTCCTTAACTTCAAACTCCCATATCTCCCGAACGGAATGGCGAACTCGAGAAATTCCTGTTGCATCTGAAACAGAAACACGTCCGATTATAATGGTATGTGAATTTTTGCCCTAGGCCGTAGTAGTTATTGGTTTCGAGTATCAGAATTGCGAAAATTTTGTTGGTTTCTCAACCATTCCTTAACTTCAAACTCCCATATGTCGCGAACGGATTGACGAACTCGAGAAATTCCTGTTGCATCTGAAAGTAGAAACTCGCCCGATTACAAAGGTGTGTGTATTTTTCCCCTGGGCCATAGTAGTTATTGGTTTCGAGTATCAGACTTGCGAAAATTGTGACGGTTTCTCAACCATTCCTTAACTTCAAACTCCCATATCTCGCGAACGGATTGACGAACTCGAGAATTTCCTATTGCATCTGAAAGCAGAAACTCGCCCGATTACAACGGTACGTGTATTTTTGCCCTAGGCCATAGTAGTTATTGGTTTCGAGTATCAGACTTGCGAAAATTTTGATTGTTTCTCAAGCATTGCTTAACTTCAAACTCCCATATCTCGCGAACGGATTGCCGAACTCGATTATTTCCTGTTGCATCTGAAAGTAGAAAGTCGACCGATTACAATGGTGTGTGTACTTTTCCCCTAGGTCATTCCAGTTATTCTTTTCTAGCATCAGAATTGCGAAAATTTTGATGGTTTCTCAACCATTCCTTAATTTCAAACACCCATATCTCGCGAACGGATTGAGGAACACGAGAAATTCCGGTTGCATCTGAAAGCAGAAACTCGTCCGATTACAACGGTATGTGTATTTTTGCCCTAGGCCAAAGTAGTTATAGGTTTCGAGTATCAGACTTGCGAAAACTTTGATGGTTTCTCAAGCATTCCTTAACTTCAAACTCCCATATCTCGCGAACGGATTGACGAACTCGATTATTTCCTGTTGCATCTGAAAGTAGAAAGTCTACCGATTACAGTGGTGTGTGTAGTTTTCCCCTAGGTCATTCCAGTTATTCGTTTCTAGCATCAGAATTGCGAAAATTTTGATGGTTTCTCAACCATTTCTTAATTTCAAACTCCCATGTCTCGCGAACGGATTGACGAACTCGAGAAATTCCTGTTGCATCTAAAAGCAGAAACTCGCCCAATTACAATGGTGTGTGTACTTTTCCCCTACGCCATTCCAGTTATTGGTTTCGAGTATCACACTTGCGAAAATTTTGATGGTTTCTCAACCATTCCTTAACTTCAAACTCCCATATCTCGCGAACGGATTGCCGAACTCGAGAAATTCCTGTTGCATCTGAAAGTAGAAACTCGACCGATTACAAAGGTATGTGTATTTTTCCCCTAAGCCTCTGTAGTTCTTGTTTTCGAGTATCAGACTTGCGACAATTTTGAAGGTTTCTCAACCGTTCCTTAATTTCAAACTCCCATATCTCGCGGACGGATTGACGAACTCGATTATTTCCTGTTGCTTCTGAAAGTAGAAAGTCGACCGATTACAATGGTGTGTGTACTTTTCCCCTACGCCATTCCAGTTATTGGTTTCGAGTATCACACTTGCGAAAATTTTGATGGTTTCTCAACCATTCCTTAACTTCAAACTCCCATATCTCGCGAACGGATTGCCGAACTCGAGAAATTCCTGTTGCATCTGAAAGTAGAAACTCGCCCGATTACAACGGTATGTGTACTTTTCCATTAGGCCATTCCAGTTATTGGTTTCGAGTATCACACTTGCGAAAATTTTGATGGTTTCTCAACCATTCCTTAACTTCAAACTCCCATATCTCGCGAACGGATTGACGAGCTCGAGAAATTCCTCTTGCATCTGAAAGTATAAACTCGCCCGATTAAAAAAGGTATGTGTATTTTTGCCCTAGGCCATAGTAGTTATTGGTTTCGAGTATCAGACTTGCGAAATTTCTGATGGTTTCTCAACCATTCCTTAGCTTCAAACTCCGATACCTCGCGAACGGATTGGCGAACTCGAGAAATTCCTGTTGCATTTCAAAGTAGAAACTGGCCCGATTACAATGGTGTGTGGACTTTTCCCCTAGGCCGTTCCAGTTATTGGTTTCGAGTATCAGACTTGCGGAAGTTTTGATGATTTCTCAACCGTTCCTTAATTTCAAACTCCCATATCTCGCGAACGGATTGACGAACTCGATAAATTCCTGTTGCATCTGAAACCAGAAACTCGTCCGATTACAACGGTATATGTATTTTTGCCCTAGGCCATAGTAGTTATTGGTTTCGAGTATCAGACTTGCGAAAATATTGACGGTTTCTCAACCATTCCTTAACTTCAAACTCCCATACCTCGCGCACGGATTGAAGAACTCGAGAATTTCCTATTGCATCTGAAAGCAAAAACTCGCCCGATTACAACGGTGTGTGTATTTTTGCCCTAGGCCATATCAGTTATTGGTTTCGAGTATCAGACTTGCGAAAATATTGATGGTTTCTCAACCATTCCTTAACTTCAAACTCCCATATCTCGCGAACGGATTGACGAACTCCAGAAATTCCTGTTGCATATGAAAGTAGAAAGTCGACCGATTACAATGGTGTGTGTGCTTTTCCCCCAGGTCATTCCAGTTATTCGTTTCTAGCGTCAGAATTGCGAAAACTTTGATGGTTTCTCAACCATTCCTTAACTTCTAACTCCCATATCTCGCGAACGGAATGACGAACTCGAGAAATTCCTGTTGTATCTGAAAGTAGAAACTCGACCGATTAGAATGATGTGTCTACTTTTCCCCTAGGTCAATCCAGTTATTCGTTTCTAGCATCAGAATTGCTAAAATTTTGGTGGTTTCTCAACCATTCCTTAATTTCAAACTCCCATATCTCGCGAACGGATTGACGAACTCGAGAAATTCCTGTTGCATCTGAAAGTAGAAACTCGCCCGATTACAAAGGTATGTGTATTTTTCCCCTGGGCCATAGTAGTTATTGGTTTCGAGTATCAGACTTGCGAAAATTGTGACGGTTTCTCAACCATTCCTTAACTTCAAACTCCCATATCTCGCGAACGGATTGACGAACTCGAGAATTTCCTATTGCATCTGAAAGCAGAAACTCGCCCGATTACAACGGTACGTGTATTTTTGCCCTAGGCCATAGTAGTTATTGGTTTCGAGTATCAGACTTGCGAAAATTTTGATGGTTTCTCAAGCATTCCTTAACTTCAAACTCCCATATCTCGCGAACGGATTGACGAACTCGATTATTTCCTGTTGCATCTGAAAGTAGAAAGTCTACCGATTACAGTGGTGTGTGTAGTTTTCCCCTAGGTCATTCCAGTTATTCGTTTCTAGCATCAGAATTGCGGAAGTTTTGATGGTATCTCAACCATTCCTTAACTTCAAACTCCCATATCTCGCGAACGGATTGTCGAGCTCGAGAAATTCCTGTTGTATCTGAATGTAGAAACTCGCCCGATTACAAAGGTATGTGTATTTTTGCCCTAGGCCATAGTAGTTGTTGGTTTCGAGTATCAGACTTGCGAAAATTTTGATGGTTTCTCAACCATTCCTTAATTTCAAACTCCGATACCTCGCGAACGGATTGGCGAACTCGAGAAGTTCCTGTCGTCTCTGAAAGTAGAAACTCGCCACATTACAATGGTGTGTGTACTTTTCCCCTAGGTCATTTGAGTTATTCGTTTCTAGCATCAGATTTGCGAAAATTTTGATCGTTTCTCAACCATTCCTTAACTTCAAACTCCCATATCTCGTGAACGGATTGACGAACTCGAGAAATTCCTATTGCATCTGAAACCAGAAGCTCGTCCGATTACAACGGTATGTGTAATTTTGCCCTAGGCCATAGTAGTTATTGGTTTCGAGTATCAGACTTGCGAAAATTTTGATGGTTTCTCAACCATTCCTTAACTTCAAACTCCGATACCTCGCGAACGGATTGGCGAACTCGAGAAGTTCCTGTCGCCTCTGAAAGTAGAAACTTGCCCGATTACAATGGTGTGTGTACTTTTCCCCTAGGTCATTCGAGTTATTCGTTTGTAGCATCAGAATTGCGAAAATTTTGATGGTTTCTCAACCATTTCTTAATTTCAAACTCCCATGTCTCGCGAACGGATTGACGAACTCGAGAAATTCCTGTTGCATCTAAAAGCAGAAACTCGCCCAATTACAATGGTGTGTGTACTTTTCCCCTAGGCCATTCCAGTTATTGGTTTCGAGTATCACACTTGCGAAAATTTTGATGGTTTCTCAACCATTCCTTAACTTCAAACTCCCATATCTCGCGAACGGATTGCCGAACTCGAGAAATTCCTGTTGCATCTGAAAGTAGAAACTCGACCGATTACAAAGGTATGTGTATTTTTCCCCTAAGCCTCTGTAGTTCTTGGTTTCGAGTATCAGACTTGCGACAATTTTGAAGGTTTCTCAACCGTTCCTTAATTTCAAACTCCCATATCTCGCGGACGGATTGACGAACTCGATTATTTCCTGTTGCTTCTGAAAGTAGAAAGTCGACCGATTACAATGGTGTGTGTACTTTTCCCCTATGTCATTCCAGTTATTCGTTTCTAGCATCAGAATTGCGAAAATTTTGATGGTTTCTCAACAATTCCTTAACTTCAAACTACCATATCTCGCGAACGGATTGACGAACTCGAGAAAGTCCTATTGCATCTGAAAGTAGAAACTCGCCCGATTACAAAGGTATGTGCATTTTTCCCCTAGGCAATGCTAGTTATTGGTTTCGAGTATCAGACTTGCGAAATTTGTGATGGTTTCTCAATCATTCCTTAACTTCAAACTCCCATATCTCGCGAACGGATTGACGAACTCGAGAAATTCCTGTTGCATCTGAAACCAGAAACTCGTCCGATTACAACGGTATGTGTACTTTTCCATTAGGCCATTCCAGTTATTGGTTTCGAGTATCACACTTGCGAAAATATTGATGGTTTCTCAACCATTCCTTAACTTCAAACTCCCATATCTCGCGAACGGATTAACGAACTCCAGAAATTCCTGTTGCATCTGAAAGTAGAATCTCGCCCGATTACAAAGGTATGTGTATTTTTGCCCTAGGCCATTCCAGTTATTGGTTTCGACTATCAGACCAGCGAAAATATTGATGGTTTCTCAACCGTTCCTTAATTTCAAACTCCCATATCTCGCGAACGGATTTACGAACTCGATAAATTCCTGTTGCATCTGAAACCAGAAACTCGTCCGATTACAAAGGTATGTGTATTTTTGCCCTAGGCCACAGTAGTTATTGGTTTCGAGTATCAGACTTGCGAAGATATTGATGGTTTCTCAACCATTCCTTAACTTCAAACTCCCATATCTCGCGAACGGATTGAAGAACTCGATAAATTCCTGTTGCATCTGAGACCAGAAACTCGTCCGATTACAACGGTATGTGTATTTTTGCCCTAGGCCATAGTAGTTATTGGTTTCGAGTATCAGACTTGCGAAAATATTGATGGTTTCTCAACCATTCCTTAACTTCAAACTCCCATATCTCGCGAACGGATTGAAAAACTCGATAAATTCCTGTTGCATCTGAAACCAGAAACTCGTCCGATTACAACGGTATGTGTATTTTTGCCCTAGGCCATAGCAGTTATTGGTTTCGAGTATCAGACTTGCGAAAATATTGATGGTTTCTCAACCATTCCTTAACTTCAAACTCCTATATCTCGCGAACGGATTGGCGAACTCGAGAAATTCCTGTTGCTTCTGAAAGTAGAAAGTCGCCCGTTTACATAGGTATGTTTATTTTTCCCCTAGGCCATTGTAGTTATTGGTTTCGAGTACTAGACTTGCGAAAATTTTGATGGTTTCTCAAGCATTCCTTAACATCAAACTCCCATATCTCGGGAACGGATTGACGAACTCGATTATTTCCTGTTGCATCTGAAAGTAGAAACTCGACCGATTACAATGGTGTGTGTACGTTTCCCCTAGGTCATTCCAGTTATTCGTTTCAAGCATCGGAATTGCCAAAATTTTGATGGTTTCTCAACCATTCCTTAAATTCAAACTCCCATATCTCGCGAACGGATTGACTATCTCGAGAAATTCCTGTTGCATCTGAAAGTAGAAAGTCGCCCGTTTACATAGGTGTGTGTTTTTTTCCCCTAGGCCATAGTAGTTATTGGTTTCGAGTATCAGACTTGCGAAAACTTTGATGGTTTCTCAAGCATTCCTTAACTTCAAACTCCCATACCGCGGGAACGGATAAACGAACTCGATTATTTCCTGTTGCATCTGAAAGTAGAAACTCGACCGATTACAATGGTGTGTATACTTTTCCCCTAGGTCATTCCAGTTATTCGTTTCTAGCATCGGAATTGCCTAAATTTTGATGGTTTCTCAACCATTCCTTAACTTCAAACTCCCATATCTCGCGAACGGATTGACGAACTCGAGCAATTCCTGTTGCATCTGAAAGTAGAAAGTCGCCCCTTTACATAGCTTTGTGTATTTTTCCCCTAGGCCATAGTAGTTATTGGTTTCGAGTATCAGACTTGCGAATATTGTGATGGTTTCTCAACCATTCCTTAACTTCAAACTCCCATATCTCGCGAACTGATTGACGAACACGAGATATTCCGGTTGCATCTGGTAGAAGAAACTCTCCCGATAACAACGGTATGTGTATTTTTCCACTATGCCTTTGTAGTTATTGGTTTCGAGTATCAGACTTGCGAAAATTTTGATGGTTTCTCAACCGTTCCTTAATTTCAAAATTCCATATCTCGCGAACGGATTGACGAACTCGAGAAATACCTGTTGCATCTGAAAGCAGAGACTCGTCCGATTACAACGAAATGTGTATTTTTGCCCTAGGCCATAGTAGTTATTGGTTTCGAGTATCAGACTTGCGAAAATTGTGATGGTTTCTCAACCATTCCTTAACTTCAAACTCCCATATCTCGCGAACGGATTGGCGAACTCGAGAAATTCCTGTTGCATCTGAAACCAGAAACTCGTCCGATTACAACGGTATGTGTACTTTTCCATTAGGCCATTCCAGTTATTGGTTTCGAGTATCACACTTGCGAAAATATTGATGGTTTCTCAACCATTCCTTAACTTCAAACTCCCATATCTCGCGAACGGATTAACGAACTCCAGAAATTCCTGTTGCATCTGAAAGTAGAATCTCGCCCGATTACAAAGGTATGTGTATTTTTGCCCTAGGCCATTCCAGTTATTGGTTTCGACTATCAGACCAGCGAAAATATTGATGGTTTCTCAACCGTTCCTTAATTTCAAACTCCCATATCTCGCGAACGGATTTACGAACTCGATAAATTCCTGTTGCATCTGAAACCAGAAACTCGTCCGATTACAAAGGTATGTGTATTTTTGCCCTAGGCCACAGTAGTTATTGGTTTCGAGTATCAGACTTGCGAAGATATTGATGGTTTCTCAACCATTCCTTAACTTCAAACTCCCATATCTCGCGAACGGATTGAAGAACTCGATAAATTCCTGTTGCATCTGAAACCAGAAACTCGTCCGATTACAACGGTATGTGTATTTTTGCCCTAGGCCATAGTAGTTATTGGTTTCGAGTATCAGACTTGCGAAAATATTGATGGTTTCTCAACCATTCCTTAACTTCAAACTCCCATATCTCGCGAACGGATTGAAAAACTCGATAAATTCCTGTTGCATCTGAAACCAGAAACTCGTCCGATTACAACGGTATGTGTATTTTTGCCCTAGGCCATAGCAGTTATTGGTTTCGAGTATCAGACTTGCGAAAATATTGATGGTTTCTCAACCATTCCTTAACTTCAAACTCCTATATCTCGCGAACGGATTGACGAACTCGAGAAATTCCTGTTGCTTCTGAAAGTAGAAAGTCGCCCGTTTACATAGGTATGTTTATTTTTCCCCTAGGCCATTGTAGTTATTGGTTTCGAGTACTAGACTTGCGAAAATTTTGATGGTTTCTCAAGCATTCCTTAACATCAAACTCCCATATCTCGGGAACGGATTGACGAACTCGATTATTTCCTGTTGCATCTGAAAGTAGAAACTCGACCGATTACAATGGTGTGTGTACGTTTCCCCTAGGTCATTCCAGTTATTCGTTTCAAGCATCGGAATTGCCAAAATTTTGATGGTTTCTCAACCATTCCTTAAATTCAAACTCCCATATCTCGCGAACGGATTGACTATCTCGAGAAATTCCTGTTGCATCTGAAAGTAGAAAGTCGCCCGTTTACATAGGTGTGTGTTTTTTTCCCCTAGGCCATAGTAGTTATTGGTTTCGAGTATCAGACTTGCGAAAACTTTGATGGTTTCTCAAGCATTCCTTAACTTCAAACTCCCATACCGCGGGAACGGATAAACGAACTCGATTATTTCCTGTTGCATCTGAAAGTAGAAACTCGACCGATTACAATGGTGTGTATACTTTTCCCCTAGGTCATTCCAGTTATTCGTTTCAAGCATCGGAATTGCCAAAATTTTGATGGTTTCTCAACCATTCCTTAAATTCAAACTCCCATATCTCGCGAACGGATTGACGAACTCGAGCAATTCCTGTTGCATCTGAAAGTAGAAAGTCGCCCCTTTACATAGCTTTGTGTATTTTTCCCCTAGGCCATAGTAGTTATTGGTTTCGAGTATCAGACTTGCGAATATTGTGATGGTTTCTCAACCATTCCTTAACTTCAAACTCCCATATCTCGCGAACTGATTGACGAACACGAGATATTCCGGTTGCATCTGGTAGAAGAAACTCTCCCGATAACAACGGTATGTGTATTTTTCCACTATGCCTTTGTAGTTATTGGTTTCGAGTATCAGACTTGCGAAAATTTTGATGGTTTCTCAACCGTTCCTTAATTTCAAAATTCCATATCTCGCGAACGGATTGACGAACTCGAGAAATACCTGTTGCATCTGAAAGCAGAGACTCGTCCGATTACAACGAAATGTGTATTTTTGCCCTAGGCCATAGTAGTTATTGGTTTCGAGTATCAGACTTGCGAAAATTGTGATGGTTTCTCAACCATTCCTTAACTTCAAACTCCCATATCTCGCGAACGGATTGGCGAACTCGAGAAATTCCTGTTGCATCTGAAACCAGAAACTCGTCCGATTACAACGGTATGTGTACTTTTCCATTAGGCCATTCCAGTTATTGGTTTCGAGTATCACACTTGCGAAAATATTGATGGTTTCTCAACCATTCCTTAACTTCAAACTCCCATATCTCGCGAACGGATTAACGAACTCCAGAAATTCCTGTTGCATCTGAAAGTAGAATCTCGCCCGATTACAAAGGTATGTGTATTTTTGCCCTAGGCCATTCCAGTTATTGGTTTCGACTATCAGACCAGCGAAAATATTGATGGTTTCTCAACCGTTCCTTAATTTCAAACTCCCATATCTCGCGAACGGATTGACGAACTCGAGAAATTCCTGTTGCATCTGAAAGCAGAGACTCGTCCGATTACAACGGTATGTGTATTTTTGCCCTAGGCCATTGTAGTTATTGGTTTCGAGTATCAGACTTGCGAAAATTTTTATGGTTTCTCAAGCATTCCTTAACTTCAAAATCCCATATCTCGCGAACGGATTGGCGAACTCTATTATTTCCTGTTGCATCTGAAAGTAGAAACTCGACGGATTACAAAGGTGTGTGTACTGTTCCCCTAGGTCATTCCAGTTATTCGTTTCTAGCATCAGAATTGCGGACATTATAATGGTTTCTCAACCATTCCTCAACTTCAAACTCCCATATCTCGCGAACGGATTGACGAACACGAGAAATTCCTGTTGCATCTGAAAGTAGAAACTCTCCCGATTACAAAGGTATGTGTCTTTTTCCCCTGGGCCATAGTAGTTATTGGTTTCGAGTATCAGACTTGCGAAAATTGCGACGGTTTGTCAACCATTCCTTAACTTTAAACTCCCATATCTCGCGAACGGATTGACGAACTCGAGAATTTCCTATTGCATCTGAAAGCAGAAACTCGCCCGATTACAACGGTATGTGTATTTTTGCCCTAGGCCATAGTAGTTATTGGTTTCGAGTATCAGACTTGCGAAAATTTTGATGGTTTCTCAAGCATTCCTTAACTTCAAACTCCCATATCTCGCGAACGGATTGACGAACTCGAGAAATTCCTGTTGCTTCTGAAAGTAGAAAGTCGCCCGTTTACATAGGTATGTTTATTTTTCCCCTAGGCCATTGTAGTTATTGTTTTCGAGTACTAGACTTGCGAAAATTTTGATGGTTTCTCAAGCATTCCTTAACATCAAACTCCCATATCTCGGGAACGGATTGACGAACTCGATTATTTCCTGTTGCATCTGAAAGTAGAAACTAGACCGATTACAATGGAGTGTGTACGTTTCCCCTAGGTCATTCCAGTTATTCGTTTCAAGCATCGGAATTGCCAAAATTTTGATGGTTTCTCAAGCATTCCTTAACATCAAACTCCCATATCTCGCGAACGGATTGACGAACTCGAGAAATTCCTGTTGCTTCTGAAAGTAGAAAGTCGCCCGTTTACATAGGTATGTTTATTTTTCCCCTAGGCCATAGTAGTTATTGGTTTCGAGCATCAGACTTGCGAATATTGTGATGGTTTCTCAACCATTCCTTAACTTCAAACTCCCATATCTCGCGAACTGATTGACGAACACGAGATATTCCGGTTGCATCTGGTAGAAGAAACTCTCCCGATAACAACGGTATGTGTATTTTTCCCCTATGCCTTTGTAGTTATTGGTTTCGAGTATCAGACTTGCGAAAATTTTGATGGTTTCTCAACCGTTCCTTAATTTCAAACTTCCATATCTCGCGAACGGATTGACGAACTCGAGAAATTCCTGTTGCATCTGAAAGCAGAGACTCGTCCGATTACAACGAAATGTGTATTTTTGCCCTAGGCCATAGTAGTTATTGGTTTCGAGTATCAGACTTGCGAAAATTGTGATGGTTTCTCAACCATTCCTTAACTTCAAACTCCTATATCTCGCGAACGGATTGGCGAACTCGATTATTTTTTGTTGCATCTGATAGTAGAAACTCGACCGATTACAATGGTGTGTGCACTTTTCCCCTCGGTCATTCCAGTTATTCGTTTCTAGCGTCAGAATTAAGAAAATTTTGATGGTTTCTCAACCATTCCTTAACTTCAAACTCCCATATTTCGCGAACGGATTGACGAACTCGAGAAATTCCGGTTGAATCTGGATGTAGAAACTCTCCCGATTACAACGGCATTTGTATTTTTCCCCTAAGCCTTTGTTGTTATTGGTTTCGAGTATCAGACTTGCGAAAATTGTGATGGTTTCTCAACCGTTCCTTAATTTCAAACTCCCATATCTCGCGAACGGATTGACGATCTCGAGAAATTCCTGTTGCATCTGAAAGCAGAGACTCGTCCGATTACAACGGTATGTGTATTTTTGCCCTAGGCCATTGTAGTTATTGGTTTCGAGTATCAGACTTGCGAAAATTTTGATGGTTTCTCAAGCATTCCTTAACTTCAAACTCCCATATCTCGCGAACGGATTGGCGAACTCGATTATTTCCTGTTGCATCTGAAAGTAGAAACTCGACGGATTACAAAGGTGTGTGTACTGTTCCCCTAGGTCATTCCAGTTATTCGTTTGTAGCATCAGCATTGCGAACATTTTAATGGTTTCTCAACCATTCCTCAACTTCAAACTCCCATATCTCGCAAACGGATTGACGAACTCGAGAAATTCCTATTGCATCTGAAAGCAGAAACTCGCCCGATTACAACGGTATGTGTATTTTTGCCCTAGGCCATAGTAGTTATTCTTTTCTAGCATCAGAATTGCGAAAATTTTGATGGTTTCTCAACCATTCCTTAACTTCAAACTCCTATATATCGCGAACGGAATGACGAACACGAGAAGTTCCTGTCGTCTCTGAAAGTAGAATCTTGCCCGATTACAATGGTGTGTGTACTTTTCCCCTAGGTCATTTGAGTTATTCGTTTCTAGCATCAGAATTGCGAAAATTTTGATGGTTTCTCAACCATTCCTTAACTTCAAACTCCCATATCTCGCGAACAGATTGACGAACTCGAGAAATTCCTATTGCATCTGAAACCAGAAACTCGTCCGATTACAACGGTGTGTGCATTTTTGCCCTAGGCCATAGTAGTTATTGGTTTCGAGTATCAGACTTGCGAAAATTTTGATGGTTTCTCAACCATTCCTTAATTTCAAATTCCCATGTCTCGCGAACGGATTGACGAACTCGAGAAATTCCTGTTGCATCTGAAAGTAGAAACTCGCCCCATTACAATGGTGTGCGTACTTTTCCACTAGGCCATTCCAGTTATTGGTTTCGAGTATCAGACTTGCGAAAATTTTGATGTTTTCTCAACCGTTCCTTAAATTCAAACTCCCATATCTCGCGAACGAATTGACAAACTCGAGAAATTCCTGTTGCATCTGAAAGCAGAAACTCGTCCGATTGCAACGGTATGTATATTTTTGCCCTAGGCCATAGTAGTTATAGGTTTCGAGTATCAGACTTGCGAAAATTGTGATTGTCTCTCAACCGTTCCTTAACTCCAACCACCCAAATCTCGCGAACGGATTGACGATCTCCAGAAGTTTCTGTCGCATCTGAAAGTAGAAACTTGCCCGATTACAATGGTGTGTGTACTTTTCCCCTAGGCCGTTCCAGTTATTGGTTTCGAGTATCAGACTTGCGGAAGTTTTGATGGTTTCTCAACCATTCCTTAACTTCAAACTCCCATATCTCGCGAACGGATTGACGAGCTCGAGAAATTCCTGTTGCATCTGAAAGTAGAAACTCGCCCGATTAAAAAGGTATGAGTATTTTTCCCCTAGGCCTTTGTAGTTATTGGTTTCGAGTATCAGACTTGCGAAAATTTTGATGGTTTCTCAAGCATTCCTTAATTTCAAATTCCCATGTCTCGCGGACGGATTGACGAACTCGAGAAATTCCTGCTGCATCTGAAAGTAGAAACTCGCCCCATTACAATGGTGTGTGTATTTTTGCCCTAGGCCATAGTAGTTATCGGTTTCGAGTATCAGACGCGAAAATTTTGATGGTTTCTCAACCATTCCTTAATTTCAAATTCCCATGTCTCGCGAACGGATTGACGAACTCGAGAAATTCCTGCTGCATCTGAAAGTAGAAACTCGCCCCATTACAATGGTGTGCGTACTTTTCCCCTAGGCCATTCCAGTTATTGGTTTCGAGTATCAGACTTGCGAAAATTTTGATGTTTTCTCAACCGTTCCTTAATTTCAAACTCCCATATCTCGCGAACGAATTGACAAACTCGAGAAATTCCTGTTGCATCTGAAAGCAGAAACTCGTCCGATTGCAACGGTATGTGTGTTTTTGCCCTAGGCCATAGTAGTTATAGGTTTCGAGTATCAGACTTGCGAAAATTGTGATGGTCTCTCAACCATTCCTTATTTTCACACTTCCATATCTCGCGAACGGATTGACGAACTCGAGAATTTCCTATTACATCTGAAAGCAGAAACTCGCCCGATTACAACGGTGTGTGTACTTTTCCCCTAGGCCATTCCAGTTGTTGGTTTCGAGTATCAGACCAGCGAAAATTTTGATGGTTTCCCAAGCATTCCTTAACTTCAAACTTCCATATCTCGCGAACGGATTGACGAACTCGACAATTTCCTATTGCATCTGACAGCAGAAACTCGCCCGATTACAACGGTATGTGTATTTTTGCCCTAGGCCATAGTAGTTATTGGATGCGAGTATCAGACTTGCGAAAATTTTGATGGTTTCTCCACCACTCCTTAACTTCAAACTCCCATATCTCGCGAACGGATTGACGAACTCGAGAAATTCCTGTTGCATCTGAAAGTAGAAACTCGCCCGATTACAGCGATATGTGTATTTTTGTCCTAGGCCATTGTAGTTATTGGATTCGCGAATCGGACTTGCGAAAATTTTGATGGTTTCTCATGCATTCCTTAACTTCAAACTTCCATATCCCGCGAAAGGATGGACGAACTCGAGAAATTCCGGTTGCATGTGAAAGTAGAAAGTCGCCCGATTACAACGGTATGTGTATTTTTCCCCTAGGCCTTTGAAGTTATTGGTTTCGAGTATCAGACTTGCGAAAATTTTGATGGTTTCTCAACCATTCCTTATTTTCACACTTCCATATCTCGCGAACGGATTGACGAACTCGAGAATTTCCTGTTACATCTGAAAGCAGAAACTCGCCCGATTACAACGGTGTGTGTACTTTTCCCCTAGGCCATTCCAGTTGTTGGTTTCGAGTATCAGACCAGCGAAAATTTTGATGGTTTCCCAAGCATTCCTTAACTTCAAGCTTCCATATCTCGCGAACGGATTGACGAACTTGAGAATTTCCTATTGCATCTGAATGCAGAAACTCGCCCGATTACAACGGTGTGTGTACTTTTCCCCTAGGCCATAGTAGTTGTTGGTTTCGAGTATCAGACCAGCGAAAATTTTGATGGTTTCTCATGCATTCCTTAACTTCAAACTTCCATATCTCGCGAACGGATTGACGAACTCGAGAATTTCCTATTGCATCTGACAGCAGAAACTCGCCCGATTACAACGGTATGTGTATTTTTGCCCTAGGCCATAGTAGTTATTGGATGCGAGTATCAGACTTGCGAAAATTTTGATGATTTCTCAACCATTCCTTAACTTCAAACTGCCATATCTCGCGAACGCATTGACGAACTCCAGAAATTCCTGTTGCATCTGAAAGCAGAAACTCGCCCGATTACAACGGTATGTGTATTTTTACCCTAGGCATTTGTAGTTATTGGTTTCGAGTATCAGACTTGCGAAAATTTTGATGGTTTCTCAACCATTCCTTAACTTCAAACTCCCATATCTCGCGAACGGATTGACGAACTCGAGAAATTCCTGTTGCATCTGAAAGTAGAAACTCGCCCGATTACAATGATATGTGTACTTTTCCCCTAGGCCATTCCAGTTATTGGTTTCGAGTATCAGACTTGCGAAAATTTTGATGGTTTCTCATGCATTCCTTAACTTCACACTTCCATATCTCGCGAACGGATTGACGAACTCGAGAATTTCCTATTGCATCTGAACGCAGAAACTCGCCCGATTACAATGGTATGTGTATTTTTCCCCTAGGCCCTAGTAGTTATTGATTTCAAGTATCAGACTTGCGAAAATTTTGATGATTTCTCAACCATTCCTTAACTTCAAACTGCCATATCTCGCGAACGCATTGACGAACTCCAGAAATTCCTGTTGCATCTGAAAGCAGAAACTCGCCCGATTACAACGGTATGTGTATTTTTACCCTAGGCATTTGTAGTTATTGGTTTCGAGTATCAGACTTGCGAAAATTTTGATGGTTTCTCAACCATTCCTTAACTTCAAACTCCCATATCTCGCGAACGGATTGACGAACTCGAGAAATTCCTGTTGCATCTGAAAGTAGAAACTCGCCCGATTACAATGATATGTGTACTTTTCCCCTAGGCCATTCCAGTTATTGGTTTCGAGTATCAGACTTGCGAAAATTTTGATGGTTTCTCATGCATTCCTTAACTTCACACTTCCATATCTCGCGAACGGATTGACGAACTCGAGAATTTCCTATTGCATCTGAACGCAGAAACTCGCCCGATTACAATGGTATGTGTATTTTTCCCCTAGGCCCTAGTAGTTATTGATTTCAAGTATCAGACTTGCGAAAATTTGGATGGTTTCTCAACCATTCCTTAACTTCCAACTACCATATCTCGCGAACGGATTGAAGAACTCGAGAATTTCCTATTGCATCTGAAAGCAGAAACTCGCCCGATTACAACGGTATGTGTATTTTTCCCCTAGGCCCTAGTAGTTATTGATTTCAAGTATCAGACTTGCGAATATTGTGATGGTTTCTCAACCATTCCTTAACTTCAAACTCCCATATCTCGCCAACGGATTGACGAACTCGAGAATTTCCTGTTGCATCTGAAAGCAGAAACTCGCCCGATTACAACGGTGTGTGTACTTTTCCCCTAGGCCATTCCAGTTGTTGGTTTCGAGTATCAGACCAGCGAAAATTTTGATGGTTTCTCTAGCATTCCTTAACTTCAAACTTCCATATCTCACGAACGGATTGACGAACTCGAGAATTTCCTATTGCATCTGAATGCAGAAACTCGCCCGATTACAACGGTATGTGTATTTTTGCCCTAGGCCATAGTAGTTGTTGGTTTCGAGTATCAGACCAGCGAAAATTTTGATGGTTTCTCATGCATTCCTTAACTTCAAACTTCCATATCCCGCGAACGGATGGCCGAACTCGAGAAATTCCGGTTGCATGTGAAAGTAGAAAGTCGCCCGATTACAACGGTATGTGTATTTTTCCCCTAGGCGTTTGAAGTTATTGGTTTCGAGTATCAGACTTGCGAAAATTTTGATGGTTTCTCAACCATTCCTTATTTTCACACTTCCATATCTCGCGAACGGATTGACGAACTCGAGAATTTCCTATTACATCCGAAAGCAGAAACTCGCCCGATTACAACGGTGTGTGTACTTTTCCCCTAGGCCATTCCAGTTGTTGGTTTCGTGTACCAAACCAGCGAAAATTTTAATGGTTTCCCAAGCATTCCTTAACTTCAAACTTCCATATCTCGCGAACGGATTGACGAACTTGAGAATTTCCTATTGCATCTGAATGCAGAAACTCGCCCGATTACAACCGTGTGTGTACTTTTCCCCTAGGCCATTCCAGTTGTTGGTTTCGAGTATCAGACCAGCGAAAATTTTGATGGTTTCTCAGGCATTCCTTAACTTCAAACTTCCATATCTCGCGAACGGATTGACGAACTCGAGAATTTCCTATTGCATCTGAATGCAGAAACTCGCCCGATTACAACGGTATGTATATTTTTGCCCTAGGCCATAGTAGTTGTTGGTTTCGAGTATCAGACTTGCGAAAATTTTGATGGTTTCTCAACCATTTATTAACTTCAAAATCCCATATCTCGCGAACGGATTGACGAACTCGAGAAATTCCTGTTGCATGTGAAAGTAGAAAGTCGCCCGATTTCAACGGTATGTGTATCTTTCCCCTAGGCCATTCCAGTTATTGGTTTCGAGTATCAGACTTGCGAAAATTTTGATGGTTTCTCATGCATTCCTTAACTTCACACTTCCATATCTCGCGAACGGATTGACGAACTTGAGAATTTCCTATTGCATCTGAATGCAGAAACTCGCCCGATTACAACCGTGTGTGTACTTTTCCCCTAGGCCATTCCAGTTGTTGGTTTCGAGTATCAGACCAGCGAAAATTTTGATGGTTTCTCAGGCATTCCTTAACTTCAAACTTCCATATCTCGCGAACGGATTGACGAACTCGAGAATTTCCTATTGCATCTGAATGCAGAAACTCGCCCGATTACAATGGTATGTATATTTTTCCCCTAGGCATTTGTAGTTATTGGTTTCGAGTATCAGACTTGCGAAAATTTTGATGGTTTCTCAACCATTTATTAACTTCAAAATCCCATATCTCGCGAACGGATTGACGAACTCGAGAAATTCCTGTTGCATGTGAAAGTAGAAAGTCGCCCGATTTCAACGGTATGTGTATCTTTCCCCTAGGCCTTTGTAGTTATTGGTTTCGAGTATCAGACTTGCGAAAATTTTGGTGGTTTCTCATGCATTCCTTAATTTCAAACTTCCATATCCCGCGAACGGATGGACGAACTCGAGAAATTCCGGTTGCATGTGAAAGTAGAAAGTCGCCCGTTTACAACGGTATGTGTATTTTGCCCCTAGGCCTTTGAAGTTATTGGTTTCGAGTATCAGACTTGCGAAAATTTTGATGGTTTCTCAACCATTCCTTATTTTCACACTTCCATATCTCGCGAACGGATTGACGAACTCGAGAATTTCCTATTACATCTGAAAGCAGAAACTCGCCCGATTACAACGGTGTGTGTACTTTTCCCCTAGGCCATTCCAGTTGTTGGTTTCGAGTATCAGACCAGCGAAAATTTTGATGGTTTCTCAAGCATTCCTTAACTTCAAACTTCCATATCTCGCGAACGGATTGGCGAACTCGAGAATTTCCTATTGCATCTGAATGCAGAAACTCGCCCGATTACAACGGTATGTATATTTTTGCCCTAGGCCCTAGTAGTTATTGATTTCAAACATCAGACTTGCGAAAATTTTGATGGTTTCTCAACCATTCCTTAACTTCCAACTCCCATATCTCGCGAACGGATTGACGAACTCGAGAATTTCCTATTGCATCTGAAAGCAGAAACTCGCCCGATTACAACGGTATGTGTATTTTTCCCCTAGGCCCTAGTAGTTATTGATTTCAAGTATCAGACTTGCGAAAATTGTGATGGTTTCTCAACCATTCCTTAACTTCAAACTACCATATCTCGCGAACGGATTGACGAACTCGAGAATTTCCTGTTGCATCTGAAAGCAGAAACTCGCCCGATTACAACGGTGTGTGTACTTTTCCCCTAGGCCATTCCAGTTGTTGGTTTCGAGTATCAGACCAGCGAAAATTTTGATGGTTTCTCTAGCATTCCTTAACTTCAAACTTCCATATCTCACGAACGGATTGACGAACTCGAGAATTTCCTATTGCATCTGAATGCAGAAACTCGCCCGATTACAACGGTATGTGTATTTTTGCCCTAGGCCATAGTAGTTGTTGGTTTCGAGTATCAGACCAGCGAAAATTTTGATGGTTTCTCATGCATTCCTTAACTTCAAACTTCCATATCCCGCGAACGGATGGCCGAACTCGAGAAATTCCGGTTGCATGTGAAAGTAGAAAGTCGCCCGATTACAACGGTATGTGTATTTTTCCCCTAGGCGTTTGAAGTTATTGGTTTCGAGTATCAGACTTGCGAAAATTTTGATGGTTTCTCAACCATTCCTTATTTTCACACTTCCATATCTCGCGAACGGATTGACGAACTCGAGAATTTCCTATTACATCCGAAAGCAGAAACTCGCCCGATTACAACGGTGTGTGTACTTTTCCCCTAGGCCATTCCAGTTGTTGGTTTCGTGTACCAAACCAGCGAAAATTTTAATGGTTTCCCAAGCATTCCTTAACTTCAAACTTCCATATCTCGCGAACGGATTGACGAACTTGAGAATTTCCTATTGCATCTGAATGCAGAAACTCGCCCGATTACAACCGTGTGTGTACTTTTCCCCTAGGCCATTCCAGTTGTTGGTTTCGAGTATCAGACCAGCGAAAATTTTGATGGTTTCTCAGGCATTCCTTAACTTCAAACTTCCATATCTCGCGAACGGATTGACGAACTCGAGAATTTCCTATTGCATCTGAATGCAGAAACTCGCCCGATTACAACGGTATGTATATTTTTGCCCTAGGCCATAGTAGTTGTTGGTTTCGAGTATCAGACTTGCGAAAATTTTGATGGTTTCTCAACCATTTATTAACTTCAAAATCCCATATCTCGCGAACGGATTGACGAACTCGAGAAATTCCTGTTGCATGTGAAAGTAGAAAGTCGCCCGATTTCAACGGTATGTGTATCTTTCCCCTAGGCCATTCCAGTTATTGGTTTCGAGTATCAGACTTGCGAAAATTTTGATGGTTTCTCATGCATTCCTTAACTTCACACTTCCATATCTCGCGAACGGATTGACGAACTCGAGAATTTCCTATTGCATCTGAATGCAGAAACTCGCCCGTTTACAACGGTATGTGTATTTTTGCCCTAGGGCATAGTAGTTGTTGGTTTCGGGTATCAGACCAGCGAAAATTTTGATGGTTTCTCATGCATTCCTTAACTTCAAACTTCCATATCTCGCGAACGGATTGAAGAACTCGAGAATTTCCTATTGCATCTGACAGCAGAAACTCGCCCGATTACAATGGTATTTGTATTTTTCCCCTAGGCATTTGTAGTTATTGGTTTCGAGTATCAGACTTGCGAAAATTTTGATGGTTTCTCAACCATTTATTAACTTCAAAATCCCATATCTCGCGAACGGATTGACGAACTCGAGAAATTCCTGTTGCATGTGGAAGTAGAAAGTCGCCCGATTTCAACGGTATGTGTATTTTTCCCCTAGGCCTTTGTAGTTATTGGTTTCGAGTATCAGACTTGCGAAAATTTTGGTGGTTTCTCATGCATTCCTTAACTTCAAACTTCCATATCCCGCGAACGGATGGACGAACTCGAGAAATTCCGGTTGCATGTGAAAGTAGAAAGTCGCCCGATTACAACGGTATGTGTATTTTGCCCCTAGGCCTTTGAAGTTATTGGTTTCGAGTATCAGACTTGCGAAAATTTTGATGGTTTCTCAACCATTCCTTATCTTCACACTTCCATATCTCGCGAACGGATTGACGAACTCGAGAATTTCCTATTACATCTGAAAGCAGAAACTCGCCCGATTACAACGGTGTGTGTACTTTTCCCCTAGGCCATTCCAGTTGTTGGTTTCGAGTATCAGACCAGCGAAAATTTTGATGGTTTCCCAAGCATTCCTTAACTTCAAACTTTCATATCTCGCGAACGGATTGACGAACATGAGAATTTCCTATTGCATCTGAATGCAGAAACTCGCCCGATTACAACGGTGTGTGTACTTTTCCCCTAGGCCATTCCAGTTGTTGGTTTCGAGTATCAGACCAGCGGAAATTTTGATGGTTTCTCAAGCATTCCTTAACTTCAAACTTCCATATCTCGCGAACGGATTGACGAACTCGAGAATTTCCTATTGCATCTGAATGCAGAAACTCGCCCGATTACAACGGTATGTATATTTTTGCCCTAGGCCCTAGTAGTTATTGATTTCAAACATCAGACTTGCGAAAATTTTGATGGTTTCTCAACCATTCCTTAACTTCCAACTCCCATATCTCGCGAACGGATTGACGAACTCGAGAATTTCCTATTGCATCTGAAAGCAGAAACTCGCCCGATTACAACGGTATGTGTATTTTTCCCCTAGGCCCTAGTAGTTATTGATTTCATGTATCAGACTTGCGAAAATTGTGATGGTTTCTCAACCATTCCTTAACTTCAAACTCCCATATCTCGCGAACGGATTGACGAACTCGAGAATTTCCTGTTGCATCTGAAAGCAGAAACTCGCCCGATTACAACGGTGTGTGTACTTTTCCCCTAGGCCATTCCAGTTGTTGGTTTCGGGTATCAGACCAGCGAAAATTTTGATGGTTTCTCTAGCATTCCTTAACTTCAAACTTTCATATCTCACGAACGGATTGACGAACTCGAGAATTTCCTATTGCATCTGAATGCAGAAACTCGCCCGATTACAACGGTATGTGTATTTTTGCCCTAGGCCATAGTAGTTGTTGGTTTCGAGTATCAGACCATCGAAAATTTTGATGGTTTCTCATGCATTCCTTAACTTCAAACTTCCATATTTCGCGAACGGATTGACGAACTCGAGAATTTCCTATTGCATCTGACAGCAGAAACTCGCCCGATTACAATGGTATGTGTATTTTTCCCCTAGGCATTTGTTGTTATTTGTTTCGAGTATCAGACTTGCGAAAATTTTGATGGTTTCTCAACCATTTATTAACTTCAAAATCCCATATCTCGCGAACGGATTGACGAACTCGAGAAATTCCTGTTGCATGTGAAAGTAGAAAGTCGCCCAATTACAACGGTGTGTGTACTTTTCCCCTAAGCCATTCCAGTTGTTGGTTTCGAGTATCAGACCAGCGAAAATTTTGATGGTTTCCCAAGCATTCCTTAACTTCCAACTCCCATATCTCGCGAACGGATTGACGAACTCGAGAATTTCCTATTGCATCTGAATGCAGAAACTCGCCCGATTACAACGGTATGTGTATTTTTGCCCTAGGCCATAGTAGTTGTTGGTTTCGAGTATCAGACCAGCGAAAATTTTGATGGTTTCTCATGCATTCCTTAACTTCAAACTTCCATATTTCGCGAACGGATTGACGAACTCGAGAATTTCCTATTGCATCTGACAGCAGAAACTCGCCCGATTACAATGGTATGTGTATTTTTCCCCTAGGCATTTGTTGTTATTTGTTTCGAGTATCAGACTTGCGAAAATTTTGATGGTTTCTCAACCATTTATTAACTTCAAAATCCCATATCTCGCGAACGGATTGACGAACTCGAGAAATTCCTGTTGCATGTGAAAGTAGAAAGTCGCCCGATTTCAACGGTATGTGTATCTTTCACCTAGGCCTTTGTAGTTATTGGTTTCGAGTATCAGACTTGCGAAAATTTTGATGGTTTCTCATGCATTCCTTAACTTCAAACTTCCATATCCCGCGAACGGATGGCCGAACTCGAGAAATTCCGGTTGCATGTGAAAGTAGAAAGTCGCCCGATTTCAACGGTATGTGTATCTTTCCCCTAGGCCATTCCAGTTATTGGTTTCGAGTATCAGACTTGCGAAAATTTTGATGGTTTCTCATGCATTCCTTAACTTCACACTTCCATATCTCGCGAACGGATTGACGAACTCGAGAATTTCCTATTGCATCTGAATGCAGAAACTCGCCCGTTTACAACGGTATGTGTATTTTTGCCCTAGGGCATAGTAGTTGTTGGTTTCGGGTATCAGACCAGCGAAAATTTTGATGGTTTCTCATGCATTCCTTAACTTCAAACTTCCATATCTCGCGAACGGATTGAAGAACTCGAGAATTTCCTATTGCATCTGACAGCAGAAACTCGCCCGATTACAATGGTATTTGTATTTTTCCCCTAGGCATTTGTAGTTATTGGTTTCGAGTATCAGACTTGCGAAAATTTTGATGGTTTCTCAACCATTTATTAACTTCAAAATCCCATATCTCGCGAACGGATTGACGAACTCGAGAAATTCCTGTTGCATGCGGAAGTAGAAAGTCGCCCGATTTCAACGGTATGTGTATTTTTCCCCTAGGCCTTTGTAGTTATTGGTTTCGAGTATCAGACTTGCGAAAATTTTGGTGGTTTCTCATGCATTCCTTAACTTCAAACTTCCATATCCCGCGAACGGATGGACGAACTCGAGAAATTCCGGTTGCATGTGAAAGTAGAAAGTCGCCCGATTACAACGGTATGTGTATTTTGCCCCTAGGCCTTTGAAGTTATTGGTTTCGAGTATCAGACTTGCGAAAATTTTGATGGTTTCTCAACCATTCCTTATCTTCACACTTCCATATCTCGCGAACGGATTGACGAACTCGAGAATTTCCTATTACATCTGAAAGCAGAAACTCGCCCGATTACAACGGTATGTATATTTTTGCCCTAGGCCCTAGTAGTTATTGATTTCAAACATCAGACTTGCGAAAATTTTGATGGTTTCTCAACCATTCCTTAACTTCCAACTCCCATATCTCGCGAACGGATTGACGAACTCGAGAATTTCCTATTGCATCTGAAAGCAGAAACTCGCCCGATTACAGCGGTATGTGTATTTTTCCCCTAGGCCCTAGTAGTTATTGATTTCATGTATCAGACTTGCGAAAATTGTGATGGTTTCTCAACCATTCCTTAACTTCAAACTCCCATATCTCGCGAACGGATTGACGAACTCGAGAATTTCCTGTTGCATCTGAAAGCAGAAACTCGCCCGATTACAACGGTGTGTGTACTTTTCCCCTAGGCCATTCCAGTTGTTGGTTTCGGGTATCAGACCAGCGAAAATTTTGATGGTTTCTCTAGCATTCCTTAACTTCAAACTTCCATATCTCACGAACGGATTGACGAACTCGAGAATTTCCTATTGCATCTGAATGCAGAAACTCGCCCGATTACAACGGTATGTGTATTTTTCCCCTAGGCATTTGTTGTTATTTGTTTCGAGTATCAGACTTGCGAAAATTTTGATGGTTTCTCAACCATTTATTAACTTCAAAATCCCATATCTCGCGAACGGATTGACGAACTCGAGAAATTCCTGTTGCATGTGAAAGTAGAAAGTCGCCCGATTTCAACGGTATGTGTATCTTTCACCTAGGCCTTTGTAGTTATTGGTTTCGAGTATCAGACTTGCGAAAATTTTGATGGTTTCTCATGCATTCCTTAACTTCAAACTTCCATATCCCGCGAACGGATGGCCGAACTCGAGATATTCCGGTTGCATGTGAAAGTAGAAAGTCGACTGATTACAACGGTATGTGTATTTTTCCCCTAGGCCTTTGAAGTTATTGGTTTCGAGTATCAGACTTGCGAAAATTTTGATGGTTTCTCAACCATTCCTTATTTTCACACTTCCATATCTCGCGAACGGATTGACGAACTCGAGAATTTCCTATTACATCCGAAAGCAGAAACTCGCCCGATTACAACGGTGTGTGTACTTTTCCCCTAGGCCATTCCAGTTGTTGGTTTCGAGTATCAGACCAGCGAAAATTTTGATGGTTTCCCAAGCATTCCTTAACTTCAAACTTCCATATCTCGCGAACGGATTGACGAACTTGAGAATTTCCTATTGCATCTGAATGCAGAAACTCGCCCGATTACAACGGTGTGTGTACTTTTCCCCTAGGCCATTCCAGTTGTTGGTTTCGAGTATCAGACCAGCGAAAATTTTGATGGTTTCTCAGGCATTCCTTAACTTCAAACTTCCATATCTCGCGAACGGATTGACGAACTCGAGAATTTCCTATTGCATCTGAATGCAGAAACTCGCCCGATTACAACGGTATGTATATTTTTGCCCTAGGCCATAGTAGTTGTTGGTTTCGAGTATCAGACCAGCGAAAATTTTGATGGTTTCTCATGCATTCCTTAACTTCAAGCTTTCATATCTCGCGAACGGATTGACGAACTCGAGAATTTCCTATTGCATCTGACAGCAGAAACCCGCCCGATTACAATGGTATGTGTATTTTTCCCCTAGGCATTTGTAGTTATTGGTTTCGAGTATCAGACTTGCGAAAATTTTGATGGTTTCTCAACCATTCCTTATTTTCACACTTCCATATCTCGCGAACGGATTGTCGAACTCGAGAATTTCCTGTTGCATCTGAAAGCAGAAACTCGCCCGATTACAACGGTGTGTGTACTTTTCCCCTAGGCCATTCCAGTTGTTGGTTTCGAGTATCAGACCAGCGAAAATTTTGATGGTTTCCCAAGCATTCCTTAACTTCCAACTCCCATATCTCGCGAACGGATTGACGAACTCGAGAATTTTCTATTGCATCTGAAAGCAGAAACTCGCCCGATTACAATGGTATGTGTATTTTTCCCCTAGGCATTTGTAGTTATTGGTTTCGAGTATCAGACTTGCGAAAATTTTGATGGTTTCTCAACCATTCCTTATTTTCACACTTCCATATCTCGCGAACGGATTGACGAACTCGAGAATTTTCTATTGCATCTGAAAGCAGAAACTCGCCCGATTACAACGGTATGTGTATTTTTCCCCTAGGCATTTGTTGTTATTTGATTCGAGTATCAGACTTGCGAAAATTTTGATGGTTTCTCAACCATTTATTAACTTCAAAATCCCATATCTCGCGAACGGATTGACGAACTCGAGAAATTCCTGTTGCATGTGAAAGTAGAAAGTCGCCCAATTACAACGGTGTGTGTACTTTTCCCCTAAGCCATTCCAGTTGTTGGTTTCGAGTATCAGACCAGCGAAAATTTTGATGGTTTCCCAAGCATTCCTTAACTTCCAACTCCCATATCTCGCGAACGGATTGACGAACTCGAGAATTTCCTATTGCATCTGAATGCAGAAACTCGCCCGATTACAACGGTATGTGTATTTTTGCCCTAGGCCATAGTAGTTGTTGGTTTCGAGTATCAGACCTGCGAAAATTTTGATGGTTTCTCATGCATTCCTTAACTTCAAACTTCCATATTTCGCGAACGGATTGACGAACTCGAGAATTTCCTATTGCATCTGACAGCAGAAACTCGCCCGATTACAATGGTATGTGTATTTTTCCCCTAGGCATTTGTTGTTATTTGTTTCGAGTATCAGACTTGCGAAAATTTTGATGGTTTCTCAACCATTTATTAACTTCAAAATCCCATATCTCGCGAACGGATTGACGAACTCGAGAAATTCCTGTTGCATGTGAAAGTAGAAAGTCGCCCGATTTCAACGGTATGTGTATCTTTCACCTAGGCCTTTGTAGTTATTGGTTTCGAGTATCAGACTTGCGAAAATTTTGATGGTTTCTCATGCATTCCTTAACTTCAAACTTCCATATCCCGCGAACGGATGGCCGAACTCGAGAAATTCCGGTTGCATGTAAAAGTAGAAAGTCGCCCGATTACAACGGTATGTGTATTTTTCCCCTAGGCCTTTGAAGTTATTGGTTTCGAGTATCAGACTTGCGAAAATTTTGATGGTTTCTCAACCATTCCTTATTTTCACACTTCCATATCTCGCGAACGGATTGACGAACTCGAGAATTTCCTATTACATCCGAAAGCAGAAACTCGCCCGATTACAACGGTGTGTGTACTTTTCCCCTAGGCCATTCCAGTTGTTGGTTTCGAGTATCAGACCAGCGAAAATTTTGATGGTTTCCCAAGCATTCCTTAACTTCAAACTTCCATATCTCGCGAACGGATTGACGAACTTGAGAATTTCCTATTGCATCTGAATGCAGAAACTCGCCCGATTACAACGGTGTGTGTACTTTTCCCCTAGGCATTTGTAGTTATTGGTTTCGAGTATCAGACTTGCGAAAATTTTGATGGTTTCTCAACCATTCCTTATTTTCACACTTCCATATCTCGCGAACGGATTGTCGAACTCGAGAATTTCCTGTTGCATCTGAAAGCAGAAACTCGCCCGATTACAACGGTGTGTGTACTTTTCCCCTAGGCCATTCCAGTTGTTGGTTTCGAGTATCAGACCAGCGAAAATTTTGATGGTTTCCCAAGCATTCCTTAACTTCAAACTTCCATATCTCGCGAACGGATTGACGAACTCGAGAATTTCCTATTGCATCTGACAGCAGAAACTCGCCCGATTACAATGGTATGTGTATTTTTCCCCTAGGCATTTATAGTTATTGATTTCGAGTATCAGACTTCCGAAAATTTTGATGGTTTCTCAACCATTCCTTAATTTCCAACTCCCATATCTCGCGAACGGATTGACGAACTCGAGAATTTCCTATTGCATCTGAAAGCAGAAACTCGCCCGATTACAACGGTATGTGTATTTTTCCCCTAGGCCCTAGTAGTTATTGATTTCAAGTATCAGACTTGCGGAAAATTTTGATGCTTTCTCAACCATTCCTTAACTTCAAACACCCATATCTCGCGAACGGATTGACGAACTCGAGAAATTGCTATTGCATCTGGAAGTAGAAACACGCCCGATTACAAGGATATGTGTCTTTTCCCCATAGGCCTTTGTAGTTGTTTGTTTCGACTATCAGACCAGCGAAAATTTTGATGGTTTCTCAACCATTCCTTAACTTCAAACTCCCATATCTCGCGAACGGATTGACGAACTCGAGAATTTCCTATTGCATCTGAAAGCAGAAACTCGCCCGATTACAAAGATATGTGTGTTTTCCACCTAGGCCTTTGTAGTTGTTGGTTTCGAGTATCAGACTTGCGAAAATTTTGATGGTTTCTCAACCATTCCATAACTTCAAACTCCCATATCTCGCGAACGGATTGACGAACTCGAGAAATTCCTGTTGCATCTGAAAGTAGAAACTCGCCCGATTACAACGGTATGTGTATTTTTGCCGTAGGCCATTGTAGTTATTGGATTCGCGTATCGGACTTGCGAAAATTTTGATGATTTCTCAACCATTCCTTAACTTCAAATTCCCATATCCCGCGAACGGATTGACGAACACGAGAAATTCCTGTTGCATCTGAATGCAGAAACTCGCCCGATTACAACGGTATGTGTATTTTTGCCCTAGGCCATAGTAGTAGTTGGTTTCGAGTATCTGACCAGCGAAAATTTTGATGGTTTCTAATGCATTCCTTAACTTCAAACTTCCATATCTCGCGAACGGATTGACGAACTCGAGAATTTCCTATTGCATCTGACAGCAGAAACCCGCCCGATTACAATGGTATGTGTATTTTTCCCCTAGGCATTTGTAGTTATTGGTTTCGAGTATCAGACTTGCGAAAATTTTGATGGTTTCTCAACCATTCCTTAATTTCCAACTCCCATATCTCGCGAACGGATTGACGAACTCGAGAATTTCCTATTGCATCTGAAAGCAGAAACTCGCCCGATTACAACGGTATGTGTATTTTTCCCCTAGGCCCTAGTAGTTATTGATTTCAAGTATCAGACTTGCGGAAAATTTTGATGCTTTCTCAACCATTCCTTAACTTCAAACACCCATATCTCGCGAACGGATTGACGAACTCGAGAAATTGCTGTTGCATCTGGAAGTAGAAACACGCCCGATTACAAGGATATGTGTCTTTTCCCCCTAGGCCTTTGTAGTTGTTTGTTTCGACTATCAGACCAGCGAAAATTTTGATGGTTTCTCAACCATTCCTTAACTTCAAACTCCCATATCTCGCGAACGGATTGACGAACTCGAGAATTTCCTATTGCATCTGAAAGCAGAAACTCGCCCGATTACAAAGATATGTGTGTTTTCCACCTAGGTCTTTGTAGTTGTTGGTTTCGAGTATCGGACCAGCGAAAATTTTGATGGTTTCTAATGCATTCCTTAACTTCAAACTTCCATATCTCGCGAACGGATTGACGAACTCGAGAATTTCCTATTGCATCTGACAGCAGAAACCCGCCCGATTACAATGGTATGTGTATTTTTCCCCTAGGCATTTGTAGTTATTGGTTTCGAGTATCAGACTTGCGAAAATTTTGATGGTTTCTCAACCATTCCTTAATTTCCAACTCCCATATCTCGCGAACGGATTGACGAACTCGAGAATTTCCTATTGCATCTGAAAGCAGAAACTCGCCCGATTACAACGGTATGTGTATTTTTCCCCTAGGCCCTAGTAGTTATTGATTTCAAGTATCAGACTTGCGGAAAATTGTGATGGTTTCTCAACCATTCCTTAACTTCAAACACCCATATCTCGCGAACGGATTGACGAACTCCAGAAATTCCTGTTGCATCTGAAAGTAGAAACTCGCCCGATTACAACGGTATGTGTATTTTTACCCTAGGCATTTGTAGTTATTGGTTTCGAGTATCAGACTTGCGAAAATTTTGATGGTTTCTCAACCATTCCTTAACTTCAAACTCCCATATCTCGCGAACGGATTGACGAACTCGAGAAATTCCTGTTGGATCTGAAAGTAGAAACTCGCCCGATTACAATGATATGTGTACTTTTCCCCTAGGCCATTCCAGTTACTGGTTTCGAGTATCAGACTTGCGAAAATTTTGATGGTTTCTCATGCATTCCTTAACTTCACACTTCCATATCTCGCGAACGGATTGACGAACTCGAGAATTTCCTATTGCATCTGAACGCAGAAACTCGCCCGATTACAATGGTATGTGTATTTTTCCCCTAAGCCCTAGTAGTTATTGATTTCAAGTATCAGACTTGCGAAAATTTTGATGGTTTCTCAACCATTCCTTAATTTCCAACTCCCATATCTCGCGAACGGATTGACGAACTCGAGAATTTCCTATTGCATCTGAAAGCAGAAACTCGCCCGATTACAACGGTATGTGTATTTTTCCCCTAGGCCCTAGTAGTTATTGATTTCAAGTATCAGACTTGCGGAAAATTTTGATGCTTTCTCAACCATTCCTTAACTTCAAACACCCATATCTCGCGAACGGATTGACGAACTCGAGAAATTGCTGTTGCATCTGGAAGTAGAAACACGCCCGATTACAAAGATATGTGTCTTTTCCCCCTAGGCCTTTGTAGTTGTTTGTTTCGACTATCAGACCAGCGAAAATTTTGATGGTTTCTCAACCATTCCTTAACTTCAAACTCCCATATCTCGCGAACGGATTGACGAACTCGAGAATTTCCTATTGCATCTGAAAGCAGAAACTCGCCCGATTACAAAGATATGTGTGTTTTCCACCTAGGCCTTTGTAGTTGTTGGTTTCGAGTATCAGACTTGCGAAAATTTTGATGGTTTCTCAACCATTCCATAACTTCAAACTCCCATATCTCGCGAACTGATTGACGAACTCGAGAAATTCCTGTTGCATCTGAAAGTAGAAACTCGCCCGATTACAACGGTATGTGTATTTTTGCCGTAGGCCATTGTAGTTATTGGATTCGCGTATCGGACTTGCGAAAATTTTGATGATTTCTCAACCATTCCTTAACTTCAAATTCCCATATCCCGCGAACGGATTGACGAACACGAGAAATTCCTGTTGCATCTGAATGCAGAAACTCGCCCGATTACAACGGTAAGTGTATTTTTGCCCTAGGCAATAGTAGTTGTTGGTTTCGAGTATCGGACCAGCGAAAATTTTGATGGTTTCTAATGCATTCCTTAACTTCAAACTTCCATATCTCGCGAACGGATTGACGAACTCGAGAATTTCCTATTGCATCTGACAGCAGAAACCCCCCCGATTACAATGGTATGTGTATTTTCCCCTAGGCATTTGTAGTTATTGGTTTCGAGTATCAGACTTGCGAAAATTTTGATGGTTTCTCAACCATTCCTTAATTTCCAACTCCCATATCTCGCGAACGGATTGACGAACTCGAGAATTTCCTATTGCATCTGAAAGCAGAAACTCGCCCGATTACAACGGTATGTGTATTTTTCCCCTAGGCCCTAGTAGTTATTGATTTCAAGTATCAGACTTGCGGAAAATTGTGATGGTTTCTCAACCATTCCTTAACTTCAAACACCCATATCTCGCGAACGGATTGACGAACTCCAGAAATTCCTGTTGCATCTGAAAGTAGAAACTCGCCCGATTACAACGGTATGTGTATTTTTACCCTAGGCATTTGTAGTTATTGGTTTCGAGTATCAGACTTGCGAAAATTTTGATGGTTTCTCAACCATTCCTTAACTTCGAACTCCCATATCTCGCGAACGGATTGACGAACTCGAGAAATTCCTGCTGCATCTGAAAGTAGAAACTGGCCCGATTACAACGGAATGTGTATTTTTCCCCTAGGCCTTTGAAGTTATTGGTTTCGAGTATCAGACTTGCGAAAATGTTGATGGTTCCTCAACCATTCCTTATTTTCACACTTCCATATCTCGCGAACGGATTGACGAACTCGAGAATTTCCTGTTGCATCTGAAAGCAGAAACTCGCCCGATTACAACGGTGTGTGTACTTTTCCCCTAGGCCATTCCAGTTGTTTGTTTCGAGTATCAGACCAGCGAAAATTTTGATGGTTTCTCTAGCATTCCTTAACTTCAAACTTCCATATCTCACGAACGGATTGACGAACTCGAGAATTTCCTATTGCATCTGAATGCAGAAACTCGCCCCATTACAACGGTATGTGTATTTTTGCCCTAGGCCATAGTAGTTGATGGTTTCGAGTATCAGACCAGCGAAAATTTTGATGGTTTCTCATGCATTCCTTAACTTCAAACTTTCATATCTCGCGAAAAGATTGACGAACTCGAGAATTTCCTATTGCATCTGACAGCAGAAACCCGCCCGATTACAATGGTATGTGTATTTTTCCCCTAGGCATTTGTAGTTATTGGTTTCGAGTATCAGACTTGCGAAAATTTTGATGGTTTCTCAACCATTCCTTAACTTCAAACTCCCATATCTCGCGAACGGATTGACGAACTCGAGAAATTCCTGTTGCATCTGAAAGTAGAAACTCGCCCGATTACAATGGTATGTGTATTTTTCCCCTAGACATTTGTAGTTATTGGTTTCGAGTATCAGATTTGCGAAAATTTTGCTGGTGTCTCATGCATTCCTTAACTTCAAACTTCCATATCCCGCGAACGGATGGACGAACTCGAGAAATTCCGGTTGCATGTGAAAGTAGAAAGTCGCCCGATTACAACGGTATGTGTATTTTTCCCCTAGGCCTTTGAAGTTATTGGTTTCAAGTATCAGACTTGCGAAAATTTTGATGGTTTCTCAACCATTCCTTATTTTCACACTTCCATATCTCGCGAACGGATTGTCGAACTCGAGAATTTCCTGTTGCATCTGAAAGCAGAAACTCGCCCGATTACAACGGTGTGTGGACTTTTCCCCTAGGCCATTCCAGTTGTTGGTTTCGAGTATCAGACCAGCGAAAATTTTGATGGTTTCCCAAGCATTCCTTAACTTCAAACTTCCATATCTCGCTAACGGATTGACGAACTCGAGAATTTCCTATTGCATCTGACAGCAGAAACTCGCCCGATTACAATGGTATGTGTATTTTTCCCCTAGGCATTTATAGTTATTGATTTCGAGTATCAGACTTCCGAAAATTTTGATGGTTTCTCAACCATTCCTTAATTTCCAACTCCCATATCTCGCGAACGGATTGACGAACTCGAGAATTTCCTATTGCATCTGAAAGCAGAAACTCGCCCGATTACAACGGTATGTGTATTTTTCCCCTAGGCCCTAGTAGTTATTGATTTCAAGTATCAGACTTGCGGAAAATTTTGATGCTTTCTCAACCATTCCTTAACTTCAAACACCCATATCTCGCGAACGGATTGACGAACCCCAGAAATTCCTGTTGCATCTGAAAGTAGAAACTCGCCCGATTACAACGGTATGTGTATTTTTACCCTAGGCATTTGTAGTTATTGGTTTCGAGTATCAGACTTGCGAAAATTTTGATGGTTTCTCAACCATTCCTTAACATCAAACTCCCATATCTCGCGAACGGATTGACGAACTCGAGAAATTCCTGTTGCATCTGAAAGTAGAAACTCGCCCGATTACAATGATATGTGTACTTTTCCCCTAGGCCATTCCAGTTACTGGTTTCGAGTATCAGACTTGCGAAAATTTTGATGGTTTCTCATGCATTCCTTAACTTCACACTTCCATATCTCGCGAACGGATTGACGAACTCGAGAATTTCCTATTGCATCTGAACGCAGAAACTCGCCCGATTACAATGGTATATGTATTTTTCCCCTAAGCCCTAGTAGTTATTGATTTCAAGTATCAGACTTGCGAAAATTTTGATGGTTTCTCAACCATTCCTTAATTTCCAACTCCCATATCTCGCGAACGGATTGACGAACTCGAGAATTTCCTATTGCATCTGAAAGCAGAAACTCGCCCGATTACAACGGTGTGTGTACCTTTCCCCTAGGCCACTCCAGTTGTTGGTTTCGAGTATCAGACCAGCGAAAATTTTGATGGTTTCCCATGCATTCCTTAACTTCAAACTTCCATATCGCGCGAACGGATTGACGAACTCGAGAATTTACTATTACATCTGAAAGCAGAAACTCGCCCGATTACAACGGTGTGTGTACTTTTCCCCTAGGCCATTCAAGTTGTTGGTTTCGAGTATCAGACCAGCGAAAATTTTGATGGTTTCTCATGCATTCCTTAACTTCAAACTTTCATATCTCGCGAACGGATTGACGAACTCGAGAATTTCCTATTGCATCTGACAGCAGAAACCCGCCCGATTACAATGGTATGTGTATTTTTCCCCTAGGCATTTGTAGTTATTGGTTTCGAGTATCAGACTTGCGAAAATTTTGATGGTTTCTCAACCATTCCTTAACTTCAAACTCCCATATCTCGCGAACGGATTGACGAACTCGAGAAATTCCTGTTGCATCTGAAAGTAGAAACTCGCCCGATTACAACGGAATGTGAATTTTTCCCCTAGGCCTTTGAAGTTATTGGTTTCGAGTATCAGACTTGCGAAAATGTTGATGGTTCCTCAACCATTCCTTATTTTCACACTTCCATATCTCGCGAACGGATTGACGAACTCGAGAATTTCCTGTTGCATCTGAAAGCAGAAACTCGCCCGATTACAACGGTGTGTGTACTTTTCCCCTAGGCCATTCCAGTTGTTGGTTTCGAGTATCAGACCAGCGAAAATTTTGATGGTTTCTCTAGCATTCCTTAACTTCAAACTTCCATATCTCACGAACGGATTGACGAACTCGAGAATTTCCTATTGCATCTGAATGCAGAAACTCGCCCCATTACAACGGTATGTGTATTTTTGCCCTAGGCCATAGTAGTTGTTGGTTTCGAGTATCAGACCAGCGAAAATTTTGATGGTTTCTCATGCATTTCTTAACTTCAAACTTTCATATCTCGCGAACGGATTGACGAACTCGAGAATTTCCTATTGCATCTGACAGCAGAAACCCGCCCGATTACAATGGTATGTGTATTTTTCCCCTAGGCATTTGTAGTTATTGGTTTCGAGTATCAGACTTGCGAAAATTTTGATGGTTTCTCAACCATTCCTTAACTTCAAACTCCCATATCTCGCGAACGGATTGACGAACTCGAGAAATTCCTGTTGCATCTGAAAGTAGAAACTCGCCCGATTACAATGGTATGTGTATTTTTCCCCTAGACATTTGTAGTTATTGGTTTCGAGTATCAGATTTGCGAAAATTTTGATGGTGTCTCAACCATTCCATAACTTCAAACTCCCATATCTCGCGAACTGATTGACGAACTCGAGAAATTCCTGTTGCATCTGAAAGTAGAAACTCGCCCGATTACAACGGTATGTGTATTTTTGCCGTAGGCCATTGTAGTTATTGGATTCGCGTATCGGACTTGCGAAAATTTTGATGATTTCTCAACCATTCCTTAACTTCAAATTCCCATATCCCGCGAACGGATTGACGAACACGAGAAATTCCTGTTGCATCTGAATGCAGAAACTCGCCCAATTACAACGGTATGTGTATTTTTGCCCTAGGCAATAGTAGTTGTTGGTTTCGAGTATCGGACCAGCGAAAATTTTGATGGTTTCTAATGCATTCCTTAACTTCAAACTTCCATATCTCGCGAACGGATTGACGAACTCGAGAATTTCCTATTGCATCTGACAGCAGAAACCCCCCCGATTACAATGGTATGTGTATTTTTCCCCTAGGCATTTGTAGTTATTGGTTTCGAGTATCAGACTTGCGAAAATTTTGATGGTTTCTCAACCATTCCTTAACTTCAAACTCCCATATCTCGCGAACGGATTGACGAACTCGAGAAATTCCTGTTGCATCTGAAAGTAGAAACTCGCCCGATTACAATGGTATGTGTATTTTTCCCCTAGACATTTGTAGTTATTGGTTTCGAGTATCAGATTTGCGAAAATTTTGATGGTGTCTCATGCATTCCTTAACTTCAAACTTCCATATCCCGCGAACGGATGGACGAACTCGAGAAATTCCGGTTGCATGTGAAAGTAGAAAGTCGCCCGATTACAACGGTATGTGTATTTTTCCCCTAGGCCTTTGAAGTTATTGGTTTCAAGTATCAGACTTGCGAAAATTTTGATGGTTTCTCAACCATTCCTTATTTTCACACTTCCATATCTCGCGAACGGATTGTCGAACTCGAGAATTTCCTGTTGCATCTGAAAGCAGAAACTCGCCCGATTACAACGGTGTGTGTACTTTTCCCCTAGGCCATTCCAGTTGTTGGTTTCGAGTATCAGACCAGCGAAAATTTTGATGGTTTCCCAAGCATTCCTTAACTTCAAACTTCCATATCTCGCGAACGGATTGACGAACTCGAGAATTTCCTATTGCATCTGAACGCAGAAACTCGCCCGATTACAATGGTATGTGTATTTTTCCCCTAAGCCCTAGTAGTTATTGATTTCAAGTATCAGACTTGCGAAAATTTTGATGGTTTCTCAACCATTCCTTAATTTCCAACTCCCATATCTCGCGAACGGATTGACGAACTCGAGAATTTCCTATTGCATCTGAAAGCAGAAACTCGCCCGATTACAACGGTGTGTGTACCTTTCCCCTAGGCCACTCCAGTTGTTGGTTTCGAGTATCAGACCAGCGAAAATTTTGATGGTTTCCCATGCATTCCTTAACTTCAAACTTCCATATCGCGCGAACGGATTGACGAACTCGAGAATTTACTATTACATCTGAAAGCAGAAACTCGCCCGATTACAACGGTGTGTGTATTTTTACCCTAGGCATTTGTAGTTATTGGTTTCGAGTATCAGACTTGCGAAAATTTTGATGGTTTCTCAACCATTCCTTAACTTCAAACTCCCATATCTCGCGAACGGATTGACGAACTCGAGAAATTCCTGTTGCATCTGAAAGTAGAAACTCGCCCGATTACAATGATATGTGTACTTTTCCCCTAGGCCATTCCAGTTACTGGTTTCGAGTATCAGACTTGCGAAAATTTTGATGGTTCCTCATGCATTCCTTAACTTCACACTTCCATATCTCGCGAACGGATTGACGAACTCGAGAATTTCCTATTGCATCTGAACGCAGAAACTCGCCCGATTACAATGGTATGTGTATTTTTCCCCTAAGCCCTAGTAGTTATTGATTTCAAGTATCAGACTTGCGAAAATTTTGATGGTTTCTCAACCATTCCTTAATTTCCAACTCCCATATCTCGCGAACGGATTGACGAACTCGAGAATTTCCTATTGCATCTGAAAGCAGAAACTCGCCCGATTACAACGGTGTGTGTACCTTTCCCCTAGGCCACTCCAGTTGTTGGTTTCGAGTATCAGACCAGCGAAAATTTTGATGGTTTCCCATGCATTCCTTAACTTCAAACTTCCATATCGCGCGAACGGATTGACGAACTCGAGAATTTACTATTACATCTGAAAGCAGAAACTCGCCCGATTACAACGGTGTTTGTACTTTTCCCCTAGGCCATTCAAGTTGTTGGTTTCGAGTATCAGACCAGCGAAAATTTTGATGGTTTCTCATGCATTCCTTAACTTCAAACTTTCATATCTCGCGAACGGATTGACGAACTCGAGAATTTCCTATTGCATCTGACAGCAGAAACCCGCCCGATTACAATGGTATGTGTATTTTTCCCCTAGGCATTTGTAGTTATTGGTTTCGAGTATCAGACTTGCGAAAATTTTGATGGTTTCTCAACCATTCCTTAACTTCAAACTCCCATATCTCGCGAACGGATTGACGAACTCGAGAAATTCCTGTTGCATCTGAAAGTAGAAACTCGCCCGATTACAATGGTATGTGTATTTTTCCCCTAGACATTTGTAGTTATTGGTTTCGAGTATCAGATTTGCGAAAATTTTGATGGTGTCTCATGCATTCCTTAACTTCAAACTTCCATATCCCGCGAACGGATGGACGAACTCGAGAAATTCCGGTTGCATGTGAAAGTAGAAAGTCGCCCGATTACAACGGTATGTGTATTTTTCCCCTAGGCCTTTGAAGTTATTGGTTTCAAGTATCAGACTTGCGAAAATTTTGATGGTTTGTCAACCATTCCTTATTTTCACACTTCCATACCTCGCGAACGGATTGTCGAACTCGAGAATTTCCTGTTGCATCTGAAAGCAGAAACTCGCCCGATTACAACGGTGTGTGTACTTTTCCCCTAGGCCATTCCAGTTGTTGGTTTCGAGTATCAGACCAGCGAAAATTTTGATGGTTTCCCAAGCATTCCTTAACTTCAAACTTCCATATCTCGCGAACGGATTGACGAACTCGAGAATTTCCTATTGCATCTGACAGCAGAAACTCGCCCGATTACAATGGTATGTGTATTTTTCCCCTAGGCATTTATAGTTATTGATTTCGAGTATCAGACTTCCGAAAATTTTGATGGTTTCTCAACCATTCCTTAATTTCCAACTCCCATATCTCGCGAACGGATTGACGAACTCAAGAATTTCCTATTGCATCTGAAAGCAGAAACTCGCCCGATTACAACGGTATGTGTATTTTTCCCCTAGGCCCTAGTAGTTATTGATTTCAAGTATCAGACTTGCGGAAAATTTTGATGCTTTCTCAACCATTCCTTAACTTCAAACACCCATATCTCGCGAACGGATTGACGAACCCCAGAAATTCCTGTTGCATCTGAAAGTAGAAACTCGCCCGATTACAACGGTATGTGTATTTTTACCCTAGGCATTTGTAGTTATTGGTTTCGAGTATCAGACTTGCGAAAATTTTGATGGTTTCTCAACCATTCCTTAACTTCAAACTCCCATATCTCGCGAACGGATTGACGAACTCGAGAAATTCCTGTTGCATCTGAAAGTAGAAACTCGCCCGATTACAATGATATGTGTACTTTTCCCCTAGGCCATTCCAGTTACTGGTTTCGAGTATCAGACTTGCGAAAATTTTGATGGTTTCTCATGCATTCCTTAACTTCACACTTCCATATCTCGCGAACGGATTGACGAATTCGAGAATTTCCTATTGCATCTGAACGCAGACACTCGCCCGATTACAATGGTATGTGTATTTTTCCCCTAAGCCCTAGTAGTTATTGATTTCAAGTATCAGACTTGCGAAAATTTTGATGGTTTCTCAACCATTCCTTAATTTCCAACTCCCATATCTCGCGAACGGATTGACGAACTCGAGAATTTCCTATTGCATCTGAAAGCAGAAACTCGCCCGATTACAACGGTGTGTGTACCTTTCCCCTAGGCCACTCCAGTTGTTGGTTTCGAGTATCAGACCAGCGAAAATTTTGATGGTTTCCCATGCATTCCTTAACTTCAAACTTCCATATCGCGCGAACGGATTGACGAACTCGAGAATTTACTATTACATCTGAAAGCAGAAACTCGCCCGATTACAACGGTGTGTGTACTTTTCCCCTAGGCCATTCAAGTTGTTGGTTTCGAGTATCAGACCAGCGAAAATTTTGATGGTTTCTCATGCATTCCTTAACTTCAAACTTTCATATCTCGCGAACGGATTGACGAACTCGAGAATTTCCTATTGCATCTGACAGCAGAAACCCGCCCGATTACAATGGTATGTGTATTTTTCCCCTAGGCATTTGTAGTTATTGGTTTCGAGTATCAGACTTGCGAAAATTTTGATGGTTTCTCAACCATTCCTTAACTTCAAACTCCCATATCTCGCGAACGGATTGACGAACTCGAGAAATTCCTGTTGCATCTGAAAGTAGAAACTCGCCCGATTACAACGGAATGTGTATTTTTCCCCTAGGCCTTTGAAGTTATTGGTTTCGAGTATCAGACTTGCGAAAATGTTGATGGTTCCTCAACCATTCCTTATTTTCACACTTCCATATCTCGCGAACGGATTGACGAACTCGAGAATTTCCTGTTGCATCTGAAAGCAGAAACTCGCCCGATTACAACGGTGTGTGTACTTTTCCCCTAGGCCATTCCAGTTGTTGGTTTCGAGTATCAGACCAGCGAAAATTTTGATGGTTTCTCTAGCATTCCTTAACTTCAAACTTCCATATCTCACGAACGGATTGACGAACTCGAGAATTTCCTATTGCATCTGAATGCAGAAACTCGCCCCATTACAACGGTATGTGTATTTTTGCCCTAGGCCATAGTAGTTGTTGGTTTCGAGTATCAGACCAGCGAAAATTTTGATGGTTTCTCATGCATTCCTTAACTTCAAACTTTCATATCTCGCGAACGGATTGACGAACTCGAGAATTTCCTATTGCATCTGACAGCAGAAACCCGCCCGATTACAATGGTATGTGTATTTTTCCCCTAGGCATTTGTAGTTATTGGTTTCGAGTATCAGACTTGCGAAAATTTTGATGGTTTCTCAACCATTCCTTAACTTCAAACTCCCATATATCGCGAACGGATTGACGAACTCGAGAAATTCCTGTTGCATCTGAAAGTAGAAACTCGCCCGATTACAATGGTATGTGTATTTTTCCCCTAGACATTTGTAGTTATTGGTTTCGAGTATCAGATTTGCGAAAATTTTGATGGTGTCTCATGCATTCCTTAACTTCAAACTTCCATATCCCGCGAACGGATGGACGAACTCGAGAAATTCCGGTTGCATGTGAAAGTAGAAAGTCGCCCGATTACAACGGTATGTGTATTTTTCCCCTAGGCCTTTGAAGTTATTGGTTTCGAGTATCAGACCAGCGAAAATTTTGATGGTTTCCCAAGCATTCCTTAACTTCAAACTTCCATATCTCGCGAACGGATTGACGAACTCGAGAATTTCCTATTGCATCTGAACGCAGAAACTCGCCCGATTACAATGGTATGTGTATTTTTCCCCTAAGCCCTAGTAGTTATTGATTTCAAGTATCAGACTTGCGAAAATTTTGATGGTTTCTCAACCATTCCTTAATTTCCAACTCCCATATCTCGCGAACGGATTGACGAACTCGAGAATTTCCTATTGCATCTGAAAGCAGAAACTCGCCCGATTACAACGGTGTGTGTACCTTTCCCCTAGGCCACTCCAGTTGTTGGTTTCGAGTATCAGACCAGCGAAAATTTTGATGGTTTCCCATGCATTCCTTAACTTCAAACTTCCATATCGCGCGAACGGATTGACGAACTCGAGAATTTACTATTACATCTGAAAGCAGAAACTCGCCCGATTACAACGGTGTGTGTACTTTTCCCCTAGGCCATTCAAGTTGTTGGTTTCGAGTATCAGACCAGCGAAAATTTTGATGGTTTCTCATGCATTCCTTAACTTCAAACTTTCATATCTCGCGAACGGATTGACGAACTCGAGAATTTCCTATTGCATCTGAATGCAGAAACTCGCCCCATTACAACGGTATGTGTATTTTTGCCCTAGGCCATAGTAGTTGTTGGTTTCGAGTATCAGACCAGCGAAAATTTTGATGGTTTCTCATGCATTCCTTAACTTCAAACTTTCATATCTCGCGAACGGATTGACGAACTCGAGAATTTCCTATTGCATCTGACAGCAGAAACCCGCCCGATTACAATGGTATGTGTATTTTTCCCCTAGGCATTTGTAGTTATTGGTTTCGAGTATCAGACTTGCGAAAATTTTGATGGTTTCTCAACCATTCCTTAACTTCAAACTCCCATATCTCGCGAACGGATTGACGAACTCGAGAAATTCCTGTTGCATCTGAAAGTAGAAACTCGCCCGATTACAATGGTATGTGTATTTTTCCCCTAGACATTTGTAGTTATTGGTTTCGAGTATCAGATTTGCGAAAATTTTGATGGTGTCTCATGCATTCCTTAACTTCAAACTTCCATATCCCGCGAACGGATGGACGAACTCGAGAAATTCCGGTTGCATGTGAAAGTAGAAAGTCGCCCGATTACAACGGTATGTGTATTTTTCCCCTAGGCCTTTGAAGTTATTGGTTTCGAGTATCAGACTTGCGAAAATTTTGATGGTTTCTCAACCATTCCTTATTTTCACACTTCCATATCTCGCGAACGGATTGTCGAACTCGAGAATTTCCTGTTGCATCTGAAAGCAGAAACTCGCCCGATTACAACGGTGTGTGTACTTTTCCCCTAGGCCATTCCAGTTGTTGGTTTCGAGTATCAGACCAGCGAAAATTTTGATGGTTTCCCAAGCATTCCTTAACTTCAAACTTCCATATCTCGCGAACGGATTGACGAACTCGAGAATTTCCTATTGCATCTGAAAGCAGAAACTCGCCCGATTACAACGGTATGTGTATTTTTCCCCTAGGCCCTAGTAGTTATTGATTTCAAGTATCAGACTTGCGGAAAATTTTGATGCTTTCTCAACCATTCCTTAACTTCAAACACCCATATCTCGCGAACGGATTGACGAACTCGAGAAATTGCTGTTGCATCTGGAAGTAGAAACACGCCCGATTACAAAGATATGTGTCTTTTCCCCCTAGGCCTTTGTAGTTGTTTGTTTCGACTATCAGACCAGCGAAAATTTTGATGGTTTCTCAACCATTCCTTAACTTCAAACTCCCATATCTCGCGAACGGATTGACGAACTCGAGAATTTCCTATTGCATCTGAAAGCAGAAACTCGCCCGATTACAAAGATATGTGTGTTTTCCACCTAGGCCTTTGTAGTTGTTGGTTTCGAGTGTCAGACTTGCGAAAATTTTGATGGTTTCTCAACCATTCCATAACTTCAAACTCCCATATCTCGCGAACGGATTGACGAACTCGAGAAATTCCTGTTGCATCTGAAAGTAGAAACTTGCCCGATTACAACGGTATGTGTATTTTTGCCGTAGGCCATTGTAGTTATTGGATTCGCGTATCGGACTTGCGAAAATTTTGATGATTTCTCAACCATTCCTTAACTTCAAATTCCCATATCCCGCGAACAGATTGACGAACACGAGAAATTCCTGTTGCATCTGAATGCAGAAACTCGCCCGATTACAACGGTATGTGTATTTTTGCCCTAGGCCATAGTAGTTGTTGGTTTCGAGTATCGGACCAGCGAAAATTTTGATGGTTTCTAATGCATTCCTTAACTTCAAACTTCCATATCTCGCGAACGGATTGACGAACTCGAGAATTTCCTATTGCATCTGACAGCAGAAACCCGCCCGATTACAATGGTATGTGTATTTTTCCCCTAGGCATTTGTAGTTATTGGTTTCGAGTATCAGACTTGCGAAAATTCTGATGGTTTCTCAACCATTCCTTAACTTCCAACTCCCATATCTCGCGAACGGATTGACGAACTCGAGAATTTCCTATTGCATCTGAAAGCAGAAACCCGCCCGATTACAATGGTATGTGTATTTTTCCCCTAGGCATTTGTAGTTATTGGTTTCGAGTATCAGACTTGCGAAAATTCTGATGGTTTCTCAACCATTCCTTAATTTCCAACTCCCATATCTCGCGAACGGATTGACGAACTCGAGAATTTCCTATTGCATCTGAAAGCAGAAAGTCGCCCGATTACAACGGTGTGTGTACTTTTCCCCTAGGCCATTCCAGTTGTTGGTTTCGAGTATCAGACCAGCGAAAATTTTGATGGTTTCCCATGCATTCCTTAACTTCAAACTTCTATATCTCACGAACGGATTGACGAACTCGAGAATTTCCTATTGCATCTGAATGCAGAAACTCGCCCCATTACAACGGTATGTGTATTTTTGCCCTAGGCCATAGTAGTTGTTGGTTTCGAGTATCAGACCAGCGAAAATTTTGATGGTTTCTCATGCATTCCCTAACTTCAAACTTCCATATCTCGCGAACGGATTGACGAACTCGAGAATTTCCTATTGCATCTGACAGCAGAAACCCGCCCGATTACAATGGTATGTGTATTTTTCCCCTAGGCATTTGTAGTTATTGGTTTCGAGTATCAGACTTGCGAAAATTCTGATGGTTTCTCAACCATTCCTTAATTTCCAACTCCCATATCTCGCGAACGGATTGACGAACTCGAGAATTTCCTATTGCATCTGAAAGCAGAAACCCGCCCGATTACAATGGTATGTGTATTTTTCCCCTAGGCATTTGTAGTTATTGGTTTCGAGTATCAGACTTGCGAAAATTCTGATGGTTTCTCAACCATTCCTTAATTTCCAACTCCCATATCTCGCGAACGGATTGACGAACTCGAGAATTTCCTATTGCATCTGAAAGCAGAAAGTCGCCCGATTACAACGGTGTGTGTACTTTTCCCCTAGGCCATTCCAGTTGTTGGTTTCGAGTATCAGACCAGCGAAAATTTTGATGGTTTCCCATGCATTCCTTAACTTCAAACTTCTATATCTCGCGAACGGATTGACGAACTCGAGAATTTACTATTACATCTGAAAGCAGAAACTCGCCCGATTACAACGGTGTGTGTACTTTTCCCCTAGGCCATTCAAGTTGTTGGTTTCGAGTATCAGACCAGCGAAAATTTTGATGGTTTCTCATGCATTCCTTAACTTCAAACTTTCATATCTCGCGAACGGATTGACGAACTCGAGAATTTCCTATTGCATCTGACAGCAGAAACCCGCCCGATTACAATGGTATGTGTATTTTTCCCCTAGGCATTTGTAGTTATTGGTTTCGAGTATCAGACTTGCGAAAATTTTGATGGTTTCTCAACCATTCCTTAACTTCAAACTCCCATATCTCGCGAACGGATTGACGAACTCGAGAAATTCCTGTTGCATCTGAAAGTAGAAACTCGCCCGATTACAACGGAATGTGTATTTTTCCCCTAGGCCTTTGAATTTATTGGTTTCGAGTATCAGACTTGCGAAAATGTTGATGGTTCCTCAACCATTCCTTATTTTCACACTTCCATATCTCGCGAACGGATTGACGAACTCGAGAATTTCCTGTTGCATCTGAAAGCAGAAACTCGCCCGATTACAACGGTGTGTGTACTTTTCCCCTAGGCCATTCCAGTTGTTGGTTTCGAGTATCAGACCAGCGAAAATTTTGATGGTTTCTCTAGCATTCCTTAACTTCAAACTTCCATATCTCACGAACGGATTGACGAACTCGAGAATTTCCTATTGCATCTGAATGCAGAAACTCGCCCCATTACAACGGTATGTGTATTTTTGCCCTAGGCCATAGTAGTTGTTGGTTTCGAGTATCAGACCAGCGAAAATTTTGATGGTTTCTCATGCATTCCTTAACTTCAAACTTTCATATCTCGCGAACGGATTGACGAACTCGAGAATTTCCTATTGCATCTGACAGCAGAAACCCGCCCGATTACAATGGTATGTGTATTTTTCCCCTAGGCATTTGTAGTTATTGGTTTCGAGTATCAGACTTGCGAAAATTTTGATGGTTTCTCAACCATTCCTTAACTTCAAACTCCCATATCTCGCGAACGGATTGACGAACTCGAGAAATTCCTGTTGCATCTGAAAGTAGAAACTCGCCCGATTACAATGGTATGTGTATTTTTCCCCTAGACATTTGTAGTTATTGGTTTCGAGTATCAGACTTGCGAAAATTTTGATGGTGTCTCATGCATTCCTTAACTTCAAACTTCCATATCCCGCGAACGGATGGACGAACTCGAGAAATTCCGGTTGCATGTGAAAGTAGAAAGTCGCCCGATTACAACGGTATGTGTATTTTTCCCCTAGGCCTTTGAAGTTATTGGTTTCGAGTATCAGACTTGCGAAAATTTTGATGGTTTCTCTAGCATTCCTTAACTTCAAACTTCCATATCTCACGAACGGATTGACGAACTCGAGAATTTCCTATTGCATCTGAATGCAGAAACTCGCCCCATTACAACGGTATGTGTATTTTTGCCCTAGGCCATAGTAGTTGTTGGTTTCGAGTATCAGACCAGCGAAAATTTTGATGGTTTCTCATGCATTCCTTAACTTCAAACTTTCATATCTCGCGAACGGATTGACGAACTCGAGAATTTCCTATTGCATCTGACAGCAGAAACCCGCCCGATTACAATGGTATGTGTATTTTTCCCCTAGGCATTTGTAGTTATTGGTTTCGAGTATCAGACTTGCGAAAATTTTGATGGTTTCTCAACCATTCCTTAACTTCAAACTCCCATATCTCGCGAACGGATTGACGAACTCGAGAAATTCCTGTTGCATCTGAAAGTAGAAACTCGCCCGATTACAATGGTATGTGTATTTTTCCCCTAGACATTTGTAGTTATTGGTTTCGAGTATCAGATTTGCGAAAATTTTGATGGTGTCTCATGCATTCCTTAACTTCAAACTTCCATATCCCGCGAACGGATGGACGAACTCGAGAAATTCCGGTTGCATGTGAAAGTAGAAAGTCGCCCGATTACAACGGTATGTGTATTTTTCCCCTAGGCCTTTGAAGTTATTGGTTTCGAGTATCAGACTTGCGAAAATTTTGATGGTTTCTCAACCATTCCTTATTTTCACACTTCCATATCTCGCGAACGGATTGTCGAACTCGAGAATTTCCTGTTGCATCTGAAAGCAGAAACTCGCCCGATTACAACGGTGTGTGTACTTTTCCCCTAGGCCATTCCAGTTGTTGGTTTCGAGTATCAGACCAGCGAAAATTTTGATGGTTTCCCAAGCATTCCTTAACTTCAAACTTCCATATCTCGCGAACGGATTGACGAACTCGAGAATTTCCTATTGCATCTGACAGCAGAAACTCGCCCGATTACAATGGTATGTGTATTTTTCCCCTAGGCATTTATAGTTATTGATTTCGAGTATCAGACTTCCGAAAATTTTGATGGTTTCTCAACCATTCCTTAATTTCCAACTCCCATATCTCGCGAACGGATTGACGAACTCGAGAATTTCCTATTGCATCTGAAAGCAGAAACTCGCCCGATTACAACGGTATGTGTATTTTTCCCCTAGGCCCTAGTAGTTATTGATTTCAAGTATCAGACTTGCGGAAAATTTTGATGCTTTCTCAACCATTCCTTAACTTCAAACACCCATATCTCGCGAACGGATTGACGAACTCGAGAAATTGCTGTTGCATCTGGAAGTAGAAACACGCCCGATTACAAAGATATGTGTCTTTTCCCCCTAGGCCTTTGTAGTTGTTTGTTTCGACTATAAGACCAGCGAAAATTTTGATGGATCCTCAACCATTCCTTAACTTCAAACTGCCATATCTCGCGAACGCATTGACGAACTCCAGAAATTCCTGTTGCATCTGAAAGTAGAAACTCGCCAGATTACAATGATATGTGTACTTTTCCCCTAGGCCATTCCAGTTACTGGTTTCGAGTATCAGACTTGCGAAAATTTTGATGGTTTCTCATGCATTCCTTAACTTCACACTTCCATATCTCGCGAACGGATTGACGAACTCGAGAATTTCCTATTGCATCTGAACGCAGAAACTCGCCCGATTACAATGGTATGTGTATTTTTACCCTAGGCATTTGTAGTTATTGGTTTCGAGTATCAGACTTGCGAAAATTTTGATGGTTTCTCAACCATTCCTTAACTTCAAACTCCCATATCTCGCGAACGGATTGACGAACTCGAGAAATTCCTGTTGCATCTGAAAGTAGAAACTCGCCAGATTACAATGATATGTGTACTTTTCCCCTAGGCCATTCCAGTTACTGGTTTCGAGTATCAGACTTGCGAAAATTTTGATGGTTTCTCATGCATTCCTTAACTTCACACTTCCATATCTCGCGAACGGATTGACGAACTCGAGAATTTCCTATTGCATCTGAACGCAGAAACTCGCCCGATTACAATGGTATGTGTATTTTTCCCCTAAGCCCTAGTAGTTATTGATTTCAAGTATCAGACTTGCGAAAATTTTGATGGTTTCTCAACCATTCCTTAATTTCCAACTCCCATATCTCGCGAACGGATTGACGAACTCGAGAAATTCCTGTTGCATCTGAAAGTAGAAACTCGCCCGATTACAACGGAATGTGTATTTTTCCCCTAGGCCTTTGAAGTTATTGGTTTCGAGTATCAGACTTGCGAAAATGTTGATGGTTCCTCAACCATTCCTTATATTCAAACTTCCATATCTCGCGAACAGATTGACGAACTCGAGAATTTCCTGTTGCATCTGAAAGCAGAAACTCGCCCGATTACAACGGTGTGTGTACTTTTCCCCTAGGCCATTCCAGTTGTTGGTTTCGAGTATCAGACCAGCGAAAATTTTGATGGTTTCTCTAGCATTCCTTAACTTCAAACTTCCATATCTCACGAACGGATTGACGAACTCGAGAATTTCCTATTGCATCTGAATGCAGAAATTCGCCCCATTACAACGGTATGTGTATTTTTGCCCTAGGCCATAGTAGTTGTTGGTTTCGAGTATCAGACCAGCGAAAATTTTGATGGTTTCTCATGCATTCCTTAACTTCAAACTTTCATATCTCGCGAACGGATTGACGAACTCGAGAATTTCCTATTGCATCTGACAGCAGAAACCCGCCCGATTACAATGGTATGTGTATTTTTCCCCTAGGCATTTGTAGTTATTGGTTTCGAGTATCAGACTTGCGAAAATTTTGATGGTTTCTCAACCATTCCTTAACTTCAAACTCCCATATCTCGCGAACGGATTGACGAACTCGAGAAATTCCTGTTGCATCTGAAAGTAGAAACTCGCCCGATTACAATGGTATGTGTATTTTTCCCCTAGACATTTGTAGTTATTGGTTTCGAGTATCAGACTTGCGAAAATTTTGATGGTGTCTCATGCATTCCTTAACTTCAAACTTCCATATCCCGCGAACGGATGGACGAACTCTAGAAATTCCGGTTGCATGTGAAAGTAGAAAGTCGCCCGATTACAACGGTATGTGTATCTTTCCCCTCGGCCTTTGTGGTTATTGGTTTCGAGTATCAGACTAGCGAAAATTTTGATGGTTTCTCAACCATTCCTTATTTTCACACTTCCATATCTCGCGAACGGATTGACGAACTCGAGAATTTCCTATTACATCTGAAAGCAGAAACTCGCCCGATTACAACGGTGTGTGTACTTTTCCCCTAGGCCATTCCAGTCGTTGGTTTCGAGTATCAGACCAGCGAAAATTTTGATGGTTTCCCAAGCATTCCTTAACTTCAAACTTCCATATCTCGCGAACGGATTGACGAACTTGAGAATTTCCTATTGCATCTGAATGCAGAAACTCGCCCGATTACAACGGTGTGTGTACTTTTCCCCTAGGCCATTCCAGTTGTTGGTTTCGAGCATCAGACCAGCTAAAATTTTGATGGTTTCTCAAGCATTCCTTAACTTCAAACTTCCATATCTCGCGAACGGATTGACGAACTCGAGAATTTCCTATTGCATCTGAATGCAGAAACTCGCCCGATTACAACGGTATGTGTATTTTTGCCCTAGGCCATAGTAGTTGTTGGTTTCGAGTATCAGACCAGCGAAAATTTTGATGGTGTCTCATGCATTCCTTAACTTCAAACTTCCATATCCCGCGAACGGATGGACGAACTCGAGAAATTCCGGTTGCATGTGAAAGTAGAAAGTCGCCCGATTACAACGGTATGTGTATTTTTCCCCTAGGCCTTTGAAGTTATTGGTTTCGAGTATCAGACTTGCGAAAATTTTGATGGTTTCTCAACCATTCCTTATTTTCACACTTCCATATCTCGCGAACGGATTGTCGAACTCGAGAATTTCCTGTTGCATCTGAAAGCAGAAACTCGCCCGATTACAACGGTGTGTGTACTTTTCCCCTAGGCCATTCCAGTTGTTGGTTTCGAGCATCAGACCAGCTAAAATTTTGATGGTTTCTCAAGCATTCCTTAACTTCAAACTTCCATATCTCGCGAACGGATTGACGAACTCGAGAATTTCCTATTGCATCTGAATGCAGAAACTCGCCCGATTACAACGGTATGTGTATTTTTGCCCTAGGCCATAGTAGTTGTTGGTTTCGAGTATCAGACCAGCGAAAATTTTGATGGTGTCTCATGCATTCCTTAACTTCAAACTTCCATATCCCGCGAACGGATGGACGAACTCGAGAAATTCCGGTTGCATGTGAAAGTAGAAAGTCGCCCGATTACAACGGTATGTGTATTTTTCCCCTAGGCCTTTGAAGTTATTGGTTTCGAGTATCAGACTTGCGAAAATTTTGATGGTTTCTCAACCATTCCTTATTTTCACACTTCCATATCTCGCGAACGGATTGTCGAACTCGAGAATTTCCTGTTGCATCTGAAAGCAGAAACTCGCCCGATTACAACGGTGTGTGTACTTTTCCCCTAGGCCATTCCAGTTGTTGGTTTCGAGTATCAGACCAGCGAAAATTTTGATGGTTTCCCAAGCATTCCTTAACTTCAAACTTCCATATCTCGCGAACGGATTGACGAACTCGAGAATTTCCTATTGCATCTGACAGCAGAAACTCGCCCGATTACAATGGTATGTGTATTTTTCCCCTAGGCATTTATAGTTATTGATTTCGAGTATCAGACTTCCGAAAATTTTGATGGTTTCTCAACCATTCCTTAATTTCCAACTCCCATATCTCGCGAACGGATTGACGAACTCGAGAATTTCCTATTGCATCTGAAAGCAGAAACTCGCCCGATTACAACGGTATGTGTATTTTTCCCCTAGGCCCTAGTAGTTATTGATTTCAAGTATCAGACTTGCGGAAAATTTTGATGCTTTCTCAACCATTCCTTAACTTCAAACACCCATATCTCGCGAACGGATTGACGAACTCGAGAAATTGCTGTTGCATCTGGAAGTAGAAACACGCCCGATTACAAAGATATGTGTCTTTTCCCCCTAGGCCTTTGTAGTTGTTTGTTTCGACTATAAGACCAGCGAAAATTTTGATGGATCCTCAACCATTCCTTAACTTCAAACTGCCATATCTCGCGAACGCATTGACGAACTCCAGAAATTCCTGTTGCATCTGAAAGTAGAAACTCGCCCGATTACAACGGTATGTGTATTTTTACCCTAGGCATTTGTAGTTATTGGTTTCGAATATCAGACTTGCAAAAATTTTGATGGTTTCTCAACCATTCCTTAACTTCAAACTCCCATATCTCGCGAACGGATTGACGAACTCGAGAAATTCCTGTTGCATCTGAAAGTAGAAACTCGCCAGATTACAATGATATGTGTACTTTTCCCCTAGGCCATTCCAGTTACTGGTTTCGAGTATCAGACTTGCGAAAATTTTGATGGTTTCTCATGCATTCCTTAACTTCACACTTCCATATCTCGCGAACGGATTGACGAACTCGAGAATTTCCTATTGCATCTGAACGCAGAAACCCGCCCGATTACAATGGTATGTGTATTTTTCCCCTAAGCCCTAGTAGTTATTGATTTCAAGTATCAGACTTGCGAAAATTTTGATGGTTTCTCAACCATTCCTTAATTTCCAACTCCCATATCTCGCGAACGGATTGACGAACTCGAGAAATTCCTGTTGCATCTGAAAGTAGAAACTCGCCCGATTACAACGGAATGTGTATTTTTCCCCTAGGCCTTTGAAGTTATTGGTTTCGAGTATCAGACTTGCGAAAATGTTGATGGTTCCTCAACCATTCCTTATTTTCAAACTTCCATATCTCGCGAACAGATTGACGAACTCGAGAATTTCCTGTTGCATCTGAAAGCAGAAACTCGCCCGATTACAACGGTGTGTGTACTTTTCCCCTAGGCCATTCCAGTTGTTGGTTTCGAGTATCAGACCAGCGAAAATTTTGATGGTTTCTCTAGCATTCCTTAACTTCAAACTTCCATATCTCACGAACGGATTGACGAACTCGAGAATTTCCTATTGCATCTGAATGCAGAAATTCGCCCCATTACAACGGTATGTGTATTTTTGCCCTAGGCCATAGTAGTTGTTGGTTTCGAGTATCAGACCAGCGAAAATTTTGATGGTTTCTCATGCATTCCTTAACTTCAAACTTTCATATCTCGCGAACGGATTGACGAACTCGAGAATTTCCTATTGCATCTGACAGCAGAAACCCGCCCGATTACAATGGTATGTGTATTTTTCCCCTAGGCATTTGTAGTTATTGGTTTCGAGTATCAGACTTGCGAAAATTTTGATGGTTTCTCAACCATTCCTTAACTTCAAACTCCCATATCTCGCGAACGGATTGACGAACTCGAGAAATTCCTGTTGCATCTGAAAGTAGAAACTCGCCCGATTACAATGGTATGTGTATTTTTCCCCTAGACATTTGTAGTCATTGGTTTCGAGTATCAGACTTGCGAAAATTTTGATGGTGTCTCATGCATTCCTTAACTTCAAACTTCCATATCCCGCGAACGGATGGACGAACTCGAGAAATTCCGGTTGCATGTGAAAGTAGAAAGTCGCCCGATTACAACGGTATGTGTATTTTTCCCCTAGGCCTTTGAAGTTGTTGGTTTCGAGTATCAGACTTGCGAAAATTTTGATGGTGTCTCATGCATTCCTTAACTTCAAACTTCCATATCCCGCGAACGGATGGACGAACTCGAGAAACTCCGGTTGCATGTGAAAGTAGAAAGTCGCCCGATTACAACGGTATGTGTATCTTTCCCCTCGGCCTTTGTAGTTATTGGTTTCGAGTCTCAGACTAGCGAAAATTTTGATGGTGTCTCATGCATTCCTTAACTTCAAACTTCCATATCCCGCGAACGGTTGGACGAACTCGAGAAATTCCGGTTGCATGTGAAAGTAGAAAGTCGCCCGATTACAACGGTATGTGTATTTTTCCCCTAGGCCTTTGAAGTTATTGGTTTCGAGTATCAGACTTGCGAAAATTTTGATGGTGTCTCATGCATTCCTTAACTTCAAACTTCCATATCCCGCGAACGGATGGACGAACTCGAGAAATTCCGGTTGCATGTGAAAGTAGAAAGTCGCCCGATTACAACGGTATGTGTATTTTTCCCCTAGGCCTTTGAAGTTCTTGGTTTCGAGTATCAGACTAGCGAAAATTTTGATGGTGTCTCATGCATTCCTTAACTTCAAACTTCCATATCCCGCGAACGGATGGACGAACTCGAGAAATTCCGGTTGCATGTGAAAGTAGAAAGTCGCCCGATTACAACGGTATGTGTATCTTTCCCCTCGGCCTTTGTAGTTATTGGTTTCGAGTATCAGACTAGCGAAAATTTTGATGGTTTCTCAACCATTCCTTATTTTCACACTTCCATATCTCGCGAACGGATTGACGAACTCGAGAATTTCCTATTACATCTGAAAGCAGAAACTCGCCCGATTACAACGGTGTGTGTACTTTTCCCCTAGGCCATTCCAGTCGTTGGTTTCGAGTATCAGACCAGCGAAAATTTTGATGGTTTCCCAAGCATTCCTTAACTTCAAACTTCCATATCTCGCGAACGGATTGACGAACTTGAGAATTTCCTATTGCATCTGAATGCAGAAACTCGCCCGATTACAACGGTGTGTGTACTTTTCCCCTAGGCCATTCCAGTTGTTGGTTTCGAGCATCAGACCAGCTAAAATTTTGATGGTTTCTCAAGCATTCCTTAACTTCAAACTTCCATATCTCGCGAACGGATTGACGAACTCGAGAATTTCCTATTGCATCTGAATGCAGAAACTCGCCCGATTACAACGGTATGTGTATTTTTGCCCTAGGCCATAGTAGTTGTTGGTTTCGAGTATCAGACCAGCGAAAATTTTGATGGTTTCTCATGCATTCCTTAACTTCAAACTTTCATATCTCGCGAACGGATTGACGAACTCGAGAATTTCCTATTGCATCTGACAGCAGAAACTCGCCCGATTACAATGGTATGTGTATTTTTCCCCTAGACATTTGTAGTTATTGGTTTCGAGTATCAGCCTTGCGAAAATTTTGTTGGTGTCTCATGCATTCCTTAACTTCAAACTTCCATATCCCGCGAACGGATGGACGAATTCGAGAAATTCCGGTTGCATGTGAAAGTAGAAAGTCGCCCGATTACAACGGTATGTGTATCTTTCCCCTCGGCCTTTGTAGTTATTGGTTTCGAGTCTCAGACTAGCGAAAATTTTGATGGTGTCTCATGCATTCCTTAACTTCAAACTTCCATATCCCGCGAACGGTTGGACGAACTCGAGAAATTTCTGTTGCATGTGAAAGTAGAAAGTCGCCCGATTACAACGGTATGTGTATTTTTCCCCTAGGCCTTTGAAGTTATTGGTTTCGAGTATCAGACTTGCGAAAATTTTGATGTTTTCTCAACCATTCCTTATTTTCACACTTCCATATCTCGCGAACGGATTGACGAACTCGAGAATTTCCTATTACATCTGAAAGCAGAAACTCGCCCGATTACAACGGTGTGTGTACTTTTCCCCTAGGCCATTCCAGTCGTTGGTTTCGAGTATCAGACCAGCGAAAATTTTGATGGTTTCCCAAGCATTCCTTAACTTCAAACTTCCATATCTCGCGAAAGGATTGACGAACTTGAGAATTTCCTATTGCATCTGAATGCAGAAACACGCCCGATTACAACGGTGTGTGTACTTTTCCCCTAGGCCATTCCAGTTGTTGGTTTCGAGTATCAGACCAGCGAAAATTTTGATGGTTTCTCAAGCATTCCTTAACTTCAAACTTCCATATCTCGCGAACGGATTGACGAACTCGAGAATTTCCTATTGCATCTGAATGCAGAAACTCGCCCGATTACAACGGTATGTGTATTTTTGCCCTAGACCATAGTAGTTGTTGGTTTCGAGTATCAGACCAGCGAAAATTTTGATGGTTTCTCATGCATTCCTTAACTTCAAACTTTCATATCTCGCGAACGGATTGACGAACTCGAGAATTTCCTATTGCATCTGACAGCAGAAACCCGCCCGATTACAATGGTATGTGCATTTTTCCCCTAGGCATTTGTAGTTATTGGTTTCGAGTATCAGACTTGCGGAAAAATTTTGATGGTTTCTCAACCATTCCTTAACTTCAAACTCCCATATCTCGCGAACGGATTGACGAACTCGAGAAATTCCTGTTGCATCTGAAAGTAGAAACTCGCCCGATTACAACGGAATGTGTATTTTTGCCCTAGACCATAGTAGTTGTTGGTTTCGAGTATCAGACCAGCGAAAATTTTGATGGTTTCTCATGCATTCCTTAACTTCAAACTTTCATATCTCGCGAACGGATTGACGAACTCGAGAATTTCCTATTGCATCTGACAGCAGAAACCCGCCCGATTACAATGGTATGTGCATTTTTCCCCTAGGCATTTGTAGTTATTGGTTTCGAGTATCAGACTTGCGGAAAAATTTTGATGGTTTCTCAACCATTCCTTATTTTCACACTTCCATATCTCGCGAACGGATTGTCGAACTCGAGAATTTCCTGTTGCATCTGAAAGCAGAAACTCGCCCGATTACAACGGTGTGTGTACTTTTCCCCTAGGCCATTCCAGTTGTTGGTTTCGAGTATCAGACCAGCGAAAATTTTGATGGTTTCTCAAGCATTCCTTAACTTCAAACTTCCATATCTCGCGAACGGATTGACGAACTCGAGAATTTCCTATTGCATCTGAATGCAGAAACTCGCCCGATTACAACGGTATGTGTATTTTTCCCCTAGGCCTTTGAAGTTATTGGTTTCGAGTATCAGACTTGCGAAAATTTTGATGGTTTCTCAACCATTCCTTATATTCACACTTCCATATCTCGCGGACGGATTGACGAACTCGAGAATTTCCTATTACATCTGAAAGCAGAAACTCGCCCGATTACAACGGTGTGGGTACTTTTCCCCTAGGCCATTCCAGTTGTTGGTTTCGAGTATCAGACCAGCGAAAATTTTAATGGTTTCCCAAGCATTCCTTAACTTCAAACTTCCATATCTCGCGAACGGATTGACGAAATTGAGAATTTCCTATTGCATCTGACAGCAGAAACTCGCCCGATTACAATGGTATGTGTATTTTTCCCCTAGGCATTTGTAGTTATTGGTTTCGAGTATCAGACTTGCGAAAATTTTGATGGTTTCTCATGCATTCCTTAACTTCAAACTTCCATATCCCGCGAACGGATGGACGAACTCGAGAAATTCCGGTTGCATGTGAAAGTAGAAAGTCGCCCGATTACAACGGTATGTGTATTTTTCCCCTAGGCCTTTGAAGTTATTGGTTTCGAGTATCAGACTTGTGAAAATTTTGATGGTTTCTCAACCATTCCTTATTTTCACACTTCCATATCTCGCGAACGGATTGACGAACTCGAGAATTTCCTATTACATCTGAAACCAGAAACTCGCCCGATTACAACGGTGTGTGTACTTTTCCCCTAGGCCATTCCAGTTGTTCGTTTCGAGTATCAGACCAGCGAAAATTTTGATGGTTTCTCAAGCATTCCTTAACTTCAAACTTCCATATCTCGCGAACGGATTGACGAACTCGAGAATTTCCTATTGCATCTGAATGCAGAAACTCGCCCGATTACAATGGTATGTGCATTTTTGCCCTAGGCATTTGTAGTTATTGGTTTCGAGTATCAGACCAGCGAAAATTATGATGGTTTCTCAAGCATTCCTTAACTTCAAACTTCCATATCTCGCGAACGGATTGACGAACTCGAGAATTTCCTATTGCATCTGACAGCAGAAACTCGCCCGATTACAATGGTGTGTGTATTTTTCCCCTAGGCATTTATAGTTATTGGTTTCGAGTATCAGACTTGCGAAAATTTTGATGGTTTCTCAACCATTCCTTAATTTCCAACTCCCATATCTCGCGAACGGATTGAGAAACTCGAGAATTTCCTATTGCATCTGAAAGCAGAAACACGCCCGATTACAACGGTATGTGTATTTTTCCCCTAGGACCTAGTAGTTATTGATTTCAAGTATCAGACTTGCGGAAAATTGTGATGGTTTCTCAACCATTCCTTAACTTCAAACACCCATATCTCGCGAACAGATTGACGAACTCGAGAAATTCCTTTTGCATCTGGAAGTAGAAACTCGCCCGATTACAAAGATATGTGTCTTTTCCCCCTAGGCCTTTGTAGTTGTTTGTTTCGAGTATCAGACCAGCGAAAATTTTGATGGTTTCTCAACCATTCCATAACTTCAAACTCCCATATCTCGCGAACGGAATGACGAACTCGAGAAATTCCTGTTGCATCTGAAAGTAGAAACTCGCCCGATTACAACGGTATGTGTATTTTTGCCGTAGGCCATTGTAGTTATTGGATTCGCGTATCGGACTTGCGAAAATTTTGATGATTTCTCAACCATTCCTTAACTTCAAACTGCCATATCCCGCGAACGGATTGACGAACACGAGAAATTCCTGTTGCATCTGAATGCAGAAACTCGCCCCATTACAACGGTATGTGTATTTTTGCCCTAGGCCATAGTAGTTGTTGGTTTCGAGTATCAGACTTGCGATAATTTTGATGGTTTCTCAACCATTCCTTATTTTCACACTTCCATATCTCGCGAACGGATTGACGAACTCGAGAATTTCCTATTACATCTGAAAGCAGAAACTCGCCCGATTACAACGGTGTGTGTACTTTTCCCCTAGGCCATTCCAGTTGTTGGTTTCGAGTATCAACCAGCGAAAATTTTGATGGTTTCCCAAGCATTCCTTAACTTCAAACTTCCATATCTCGCGAACGGATTGACGAACTTGAGAATTTCCTATTGCATCTGAATGCAGAAACTCGCCCGATTACAACGGTATGTGTATTTTTGCCCTAGGCCATAGTAGTTGTTGGTTTCGAGTATCAGACCAGCGAAAATTTTGATGGTTTCTCATGCATTCCTTAACTTCAAACTTTCATATCTCGCGAACGGATTGACGAACTCGAGAATTTCCTATTGCATCTGACAGCAGAAACTCGCCCGATTACAATGGTATGTGTATTTTTCCCCTAGGCATTTATAGTTATTGGTTTCGAGTATCAGACTTGCGAAAATTTTGATGGTTTCTCAACCATTCCTTAACTTCAAACTCCCATATCTCGCGAACGGATTGACGAACTCGAGAAATTCCTGTTGCATCTGAAAGTAGAAACTCGCCCGATTACAACGGAATGTGTATTTTTCCCCTAGGCCTTTGAAGTTATTGGTTTCGAGTATCAGACTTGCGAAAATTTTGATGGTTTCTCAACCATTCCTTATTTTCACACTTCCATATCTCGCGAACGGATTGTCGAACTCGAGAATTTCCTGTTGCATCTTAAAGCAGAAACTCGCCCGATTACAACGGTGTGTGTACTTTTCCCCTAGGCCATTCCAGTTGTTGGTTTCGAGTATCAGACCAGCGAAAATTTTGATGGTTTCTCATGCATTCCTTAACTTCAAACTCCCATACCTCGCGAACGGATTGGCGAACTCGAGAAATTCCTGTTGCATCTGAAAGTGGAAACTCGCCCGATTACAATGGTGTATGTACTTTTCCCCTAGGCCATTCCAGTTATAGGTTTCGAGTATCAGACCAGCGAAAATTTTGATGGTTTCTCAAACATTCCGTAACTTCAAACTCCCATATCTCGCGAACGGAATGACGAACTCGAGAAATTCCTGTTGCATCTGAAAGTAGAAACTCGCCCGATTACAAAGGTTTGTGTACGTTTCCCCTAGGCCACTACAGTTATAGGTTTCGAGTATCAGACCAGCGAAAATTTTGATGGCTTCTCAAACATTCCGTAACTTCAAACTCCCATATCTCGCGAACGGAATGACGAAATCGAGAAATTCCTGTTGCATCTGAAAGTAGAAACTCGCCCGATTACAACGGTGTGTGTACTTTTCCCCTAGGCCATTCCAGTTATTGGTTTCGAGTATCAGACCAGCGGAAATTTTGATGGTTTCTCAACCATTCCTTAACTTCAAACTGTCTTATCTCGCGAACGGATTGACGAACTCGAGAAATTGCTGTTGCATCTGAAAGTAGAAACTCGCCCGATTACAACAGTATTTGTATTTTGCCCCTAGGCCATTGTAGTTATTGGTTTCGAGTATCAGATTTACGAAAATTTTGATGGTTTCTCAAACATTCCTTAACTTCAAACTCCCATATCTCGCGAACGGATTGACGAACTCGAGAAATTCCTGTTGCATCTGAAAGTAGAAACTCGCCCGATTACAAAGCTATGTGTATTTTTCCCCTAGGCCTCTGTAGTTATTGGTTTCGAGTATCAGACTTGCGAAAATTTTGATGGTTTCTCAACGATTCCTTAACTTCAAACTCCCATGCCTCGCGAACGGATTGGCGAACTCGAGAAATTCCTGTTGCATCTGATAGTGGAAACTCGCCCGATTACAATGTTGTGTGTACTTTTCCCCTAGGCCATTCCAGTTATTGGTTTCGAGTATCAGACTTGCGAAAATTTTGATGGTTTCTCAACCATTCCTTAACTTCAATCTCCCATATCTCTCGAACGGATTGACGAACTCGAGAATTTCCTATTGCATCTGAAAGCAGAAACTCTCCCGATTACAACGGTGTGTGTATTTTTGCCCTAGGCCATTGTAGTTATTGGTTTCGGGTATCAGACTTGCGAAAATTTTTATGGTTTCTCAACCATTCCTTAACACCAAACACCCATATCGCTCGAACGGATTGACGAACTGGAGAATTTCCTATTGCATCTGAAAGCAGACACCCTCCCGATTACAACGGTATGTGTATTTTTGCCCTAGGCCATTGTAGTTATTGGTTTCGGGTATCAGACTTGCGAAAATTTTTTTGGTTTCTCAACCATACCTTAACACCAAACACCCATATCTCTCGAACGGATTGACGAACTCGAGAATTTCCTATTGCATCTGAAAGCAGAAACTCTCCCGATTACAACGGTATGTGTATTTTTGCCTTAGGCCTTGGTAGTTATTGGTTTCGAGTATCAGACTTGCGAAAATTTTGATGGTTTCTTAACGATTCCTTAACTTCAAACTCCCATACCTCGCGAACGGTTTGGCGAACTCGAGAAATTCCTGTTGCATCTGAAAGTAGAAACTCGCCTGATTACAATGGTGTGTGAACTTTTTCACTAGGCCATTCCAGTTGTTGGTTTCGAGTATCAGACTTGCGAAAATTTTGATGGTTTCTCAACCACACCTTAACTTCAAACTCCCACATCTCGCGAACGGATTGACGAACTCGAGAAATTCCTGTTGCATCTGAAAGTAGAAACACGCCCGATGACAAAGGTATGTGTATTTTTCCCCTAGGCCACTGTAGTTATTGGTTTCGAGTATCAGACTTGCGAAAATTTTGATGGTTTCTCAACCACTCCTTAACTTTAAACTCCCATATCTCGCGAACGGATTGACGAACTCCAGAAATTCCTGTTGCATCTGAAAGTAGGAACACGCCCGATTACAAAGGTATGTGTATTTTTCCACTAGGCCATTGTAGTTATTGGTTTCGAGTATCAGACTTGCGAAAATTTTGATGTTTTCTCAACCATTCCTTAACTTCAAACACCCATATCTCGCGAACGGCTTGACGAACTCGAGAAATTCCTGTTGCATCTGAAACAGAAACTCGTCCGATTACAATGGTATGTGTATTTTTGCCCTAGGCCTTTGTAGTTATTGGTTTCGAGTATCAGACTTGCGAAAATTTTGATGGTTTCTCAACCGTTCCTTAACTTCACGCTCCCATATCTCGCGAACGGATTGACGAACTCGAGAAACTCCTGTTGCATCTGAAAGTAGAAACACGCCCGATTACAAAGGTATGTGTATTTTTCCCCTAGGCCATTCCAGTTATTGGTCTCGAGTATCAAACTTGAGAAAATTTTGATGGTTTCTCAACCACTCCTTAACTTCAAACGCCCATATCTCGCGAACAGATTAACGAACTCGAGAATTTCCTATTGCATCTGAAAGCAGAAACTCGCCCGATTACAACGGTATGTGTATTTTTCCCCTAGGCCATAGTAGTTATTGTTTTCGAGTATCAGACTTGGGAAAATTTTTATGGTTTCTCAACCGTTCCTTAACACCAACTCCCATATTTCGCGAACGGATTGACGAATCCGAAAATTTCTGTTGCATCTGAAAACAGACACTCTCCCGATTACAAAGCTATGTGTATTTTTTTCCCCTAGGCCATTGTAGTTATTGGTTTCGAATATCAGACTTGCGAAAGTTTTGATGGTTACTCAAGCATTCCTTAACTTCAAACCCCCATATCTCGCGAACGGATTGACGAACTCGAGAAATTCCTGTTGCATCTGAAACAGAAACTCGTCCGATTACAATGGTATGTGTATTTTTGCCCTAGGCCTTTGTAGTTATTTGTTTCGAGTATCAGACCAGCGAACATTTTGATGGTTTCTCAACCATTCCTTAACTTCAAACTCCCATATCTCGCGAACGGATAGACGAACTCGAGAAATTCCTGTTGCATCTGAAGCAGAAACTCGCCCGGTTACAATGGTGTGTGTATTTTTCCCCTAGGCCTCTGTAGTTATTGGTTTCGAGTATCAGACTTGCGAAAATTTTGATGTTTTCTCAACCATTCCTTAACTTCAAACACCCATATCTCGCGAACGGCTTGACGAACTCGAGAAATTCCTGTTGCATCTGAAACAGAAACTCGTCCGATTACAATGGTATGTGTATTTTTGCCCTAGGCCTTTGTAGTTATTGGTTTCGAGTATCAGACTTGCGAAAATTTTGATGGTTTCTCAACCGTTCCTTAACTTCGAACTCCCATATCACGCGAACGAATTGACGAACTCGAGAAATTCCTGTTGCATCTGAAAGTAGAAACTCGCCCGATTACAATGGTATGTGTATTTTTGCCCTAGGCCATTCCAGTTATTGGTTTCGAGTATCAGACCAGCGAAAATTTTGATGGTTTCTCATCCATTCCTTACATTCATACACCCATATCTCGCGAACGGAATGACGAACTCGAGAAATTCCTGTTGCATCTGAAACAGAAACTCGTCCGATTACAATGGTATGTGTATTTTTGCCCTAGGCCTTTGTAGTTATTGGTTTCGAGTATCAGACTTGCGAAAATTTTGATGGTTTCTCAACCGTTCCTTAACTTCACGCTCCCATATCTCGCGAACGGATTGACGAACTCGAGAAACTCCTGTTGCATCTGAAAGTAGAAACTCGCCCCATTACAACGGTGTGTGTACTTTTCCCCTAGGCCATTCCAGTTATTGGTCTCGAGTATCAAACTTGAGAAAATTTTGATGGTTTCTCAACCACTCCTTAACTTCAAACGCCCATATCTCGCGAACAGATTAACGAACTCGAGAATTTCCTATTGCATCTGAAAGCAGAAACTCGCCCGATTACAACGGTATGTGTATTTTTCCCCTAGGCCATAGTAGTTATTGTTTTCGAGTATCAGACTTGGGAAAATTTTTATGGTTTCTCAACCGTTCCTTAACACCAACTCCCATATTTCGCGAACGGATTGACGAATCCGAAAATTTCTGTTGCATCTGAAAACAGACACTCTCCCGATTACAAAGCTATGTGTATTTTTTTCCCCTAGGCCATTGTAGTTATTGGTTTCGAATATCAGACTTGCGAAAGTTTTGATGGTTACTCAAGCATTCCTTAACTTCAAACCCCCATATCTCGCGAACGGATTGACGAACTCGAGAAATTCCTGTTGCATCTGAAACAGAAACTCGTCCGATTACAATGGTATGTGTATTTTTGCCCTAGGCCTTTGTAGTTATTTGTTTCGAGTATCAGACTTGCGAAAATTTTGTTGGTTTCTCAACCATTCCTTAACTTCAAACACCCATATCTCGCGAACGGAATGACGAACTCGAGAAATTCCTGTTGCATCTGAAAGTAGAAACTCGCCCGATTACAATGGAGTGTGTACTTTTCCCCTAGGCCTTTCCAGTTATTGGTTTCGAGTATCAGACCAGCGAACATTTTGATGGTTTCTCAACCATTCCTTAACTTCAAACTCCCATATCTCGCGAACGGATAGACGAACTCGAGAAATTCCTGTTGCATCTGAAGCAGAAACTCGCCCGGTTGCAATGGTGTGTGTATTTTTCCCCTAGGCCTCTGTAGTTATTGGTTTCGAGTATCAGACTTGCAAAAATTTTGATGTTTTCTCAACCATTCCTTAACATCAAACACCCATATCTCGCGAACGGATTGACGAACTCGAGAAATTCCTGTTGCATCTGAAACAGAAACTCGTCCGATTACAATGGTATGTGTATTTTTGCCCTAGGCCTTTGTAGTTATTTGTTTCGAAAATCAGACTTGCGAAAATTTTGTTGGTTTCTCAACCATTCCTTAACTTCAAACACCCATATCTCGCGAACGGTTGACGAACTCGAGAAATTCCTGTTGCATCTGAAAGTAGAAACTCGCCCGGTTACAATGGTGTGTGTACTTTTCCCCTAGGCCATTCCAATTATCGGTTTCGAGTATCAGACCAGCGAAAATTTTGATGGTTTCTCAACCATTCCTTAACTTCAAACCCCCATATCTCTCGAACGGATTGACGAACTCGAGAATTTCCTATTGCATCTGAAAGCAGAAACTCTCCCGATTACAACGGTGTGTGTATTTTTGCCCTAGGCCATTGTAGTTATTGGTTTCGGGTATCAGACTTGCGAAAATTTTGTTGGTTTCTCAACCATTCCTTAACTTCAAACTCCCATATGTCGCCAACGGCTGACGAACTCGAGAAATTCCTGTTGCATCTGAAATCAGAAACTCGTCCGATTACAACGGTATGTGTATTTTTGCCCTCGGCCATAGTAGTTATTGGTTTCGAGTATCAGACTTGCGAAAATTTTTATGGTTTCTCTACCATTCCTTAAATTCAAACTCCCATATCTCGCGAACGGATTGACGAATCCGAAAAATTTCTGTTGCATCTGAAAATAGAAACTCTCCCGATTACAACGCTATGTGTATTTTTTCCCTAGGCCATTGTAGTTATTGGTTTCGAGTATCAGACTTGCGAAAATTTTGATGGTTTCTCAACCGTTCCTTAACTTCGAACTCCCATATCTCGCGAACGGTTGACGAACTCGAGAAATTCCTGTTGCATCTGAAAGTAGAAACTCGCCCGGTTACAATGGTGTGTGTACTTTTCCCCTAGGCCATTCCAATTATCGGTTTCGAGTATCAGACCAGCGAAAATTTTGATGGTTTCTCAACCATTCCTTAACTTCAAACCCCCATATCTCGCGAACGGATTGACGAATCCGAAAAATTTCTGTTGCATCTGAAAATAGAAACTCTCCCGATTACAACGCTATGTGTATTTTTTCCCTAGGCCATTGTAGTTATTGGTTTCGAGTATCAGACTTGCGAAAATTTTGATGGTTTCTCAACCGTTCCTTAACTTCGAACTCCCATATCTCGCGAACGAATTGACCAACTCGAGAAATTCCTGTTGCATCTGAAAGTAGAAACTCGCCCGATTACAAAGGTATGTGTATTTTTGCCCTAGGCCATTCCAGTTATTGGTTTCGAGTATCAGACCAGCGAAAATTTTGATGGTTTCTCATCCATTCCTTACATTCATACACCCATATCTCGCGAACGGAATGACGAACTCGAGAAATTCCTGTTGCATCTGAAACAGAAACTCGTCCGATTACAATGGTATGTGTATTTTTGCCCTAGGCCTTTGTAGTTATTGGTTTCGAGTATCAGACTTGCGAAAATTTTGATGGTTTCTCAACGATTCCTTAACTTCAAACTCCCATACCTCGCGAACGGATTGGCGAACTCGAGAAATTCCTGTTGCATCTGAAAGTAGAAACTCGCCTGATTACAATGGTGTGTGTACTTTTCCCCTAGGCCATTCCAGTTATTGGTTTTGAGTATCAGACTTGCGAAAATTTTGATGGTTTCTCAACCATTCCTTAACTTCAAACTCCCATATCTCTAGAACGGTTTGACGAACTCGAGAATTTCCTATTGCACCTGAAAGCAGAAACTCGCCCGATTACAACGGTATGTGTATTTTTGCCCTAGGCCATAGTGGTTTTGGTCTCGAATATCAGACTTGCGAAAATTTTGATGGTTTCTCAACCATTCCTTAACTTCAAACTCCCATATCTCGCGAACGGATTGACGAATTCGAGAAATTCCTGTTGCATCTGAAAGTAGAAACTCGCCCGATTACTATGGTGTGTGTACTTTTCCCCTAGGCCATTCCAGTTTTTCGTTTCTAGCATCAGAATTGCGAAAATTTTGATGGTTTCACAACCACACCTTAACTTCAAACTCCCATATCTCGCGAACGGATTGACGAACTCGAGAAATTCCTGTTGCATCTGAAAGAAGAAACACGCCAGATTACATAGGTATGTGTATTTTTCACCTTGGCCATTGTAGTTATTGGTTTCGCGTATCAGACTTGCGAAAATTTTGATGGTTTCTCAAGCATTCCTTAACTTCAAACTCCCATACCTCGCGAACGGATTGGCGAACTCGAGAAATTCCTGTCGCATCTGAAAGTGGAAACTCGCCCGATTACAATGGTTTGTGAACTTTTTCACTAGGCCATTCCAGTTGTTGGTTTCGAGTATCAGACTTGCGAAAATTTTGATGGTTTCTCAACCACACCTTAACTTCAAACTCCCACATCTCGCGAACGGATTGACGAACTCGAGAAATGCCTGTTGCATCTGAAAGTAGAAACACGCCCGATTACAAAGGTATGTGTATTTTTCCCCTAGGCCATTGTAGTTATTGGTTTCGAGTATCAGACTTGCGAAAATTTTGATGGTTTCTCAACCACTCCTTAACTTTAAACTCCCATATCTCGCGAACGGATTGACGAACTCGAGAAATTCCTGTTGCATCTGAAAGTAGGAACACGACCGATTACAAAGGTATGTGTATTTTTCCACTAGGCCATTGTAGTTATTGGTTTCGCGTATCAGACTTGCGAAAGTTTTGATGGTTACTCAAGCATTCCTTAACTTCAAACCCCCATATCTCGCGAACGGATTGACGAACTCGAGAAATTCCTGTTGCATCTGAAACAGAAACTCGTCCGATTACAATGGTATGTGTATTTTTGCCCTAGGCCTTTGTAGTTATTTGTTTCGAGTATCAGACTTGCGAAAATTTTGTTGGTTTCTCAACCATTCCTTAACTTCAAACACCCATATCTCGCGAACGGAATGACGAACTCGAGAAATTCCTGTTGCATCTGAAAGGAAAAACTCGCCCGATTACAATGGAGTGTGTACTTTTCCCCTAGGCCTTCCCAGTTATTGGTTTCGAGTATCAGACCAGCGAACATTTTGATGGTTTCTCAACCATTCCTTAACTTCAAACTCCCATATCTCGCGAACGGATAGACGAACTCGAGAAATTCCTGTTGCATCTGAAGCAGAAACTCGCCCCATTACAACGGTGTGTGTACTTTTCCCCTAGGCCATTCCAGTTATTGGTTTCGAGTATCAGACTTGCGAAAATTTTGTTGGTTTCTCAACCATTCCTTAACTTCAAACTTCCATATGTCGCGAACGGATTGACGAACTCGAGAAATTCCTGTTGCATCTGAAACAGAAACTCGTCCTATTACAATGGTATGTGTATTTTTGCCCTAGGCCTTTGTAGTTATTTGTTTCGAGTATCAGACTTGCGAAAATTTTGTTGGTTTCTCAACCATTCCTTAACTTCAAACACCCATATCTCGCGAACTGTTGACGAACTCGAGAAATTCCTGTTGCATCTGAAAGTAGAAACTCGCCCGGTTACAATGGTGTGTGTACTTTTCCCCTAGGCCATTCCAATTATCGGTTTCGAGTATCAGACCAGCGAAAATTTTGATGGTTTCTCAACCATTCCTTAACTTCAAACTCCCATATCTCGCGAACGGATTGACGAACTCGAGAAATTCCTGTTGCATCTGAAAGTAGGAACACGACCGATTACAAAGGTATGTGTATTTTTCCACTAGGCCATTGTAGTTATTGGTTTCGCGTATCAGACTTGCGAAAGTTTTGATGGTTACTCAAGCATTCCTTAACTTCAAACCCCCATATCTCGCGAACGGATTGACGAACTCGAGAAATTCCTGTTGCATCTGAAACAGAAACTCGTCCGATTACAATGGTATGTGTATTTTTGCCCTAGGCCTTTGTAGTTATTTGTTTCGAGTATCAGACTTGCGAAAATTTTGTTGGTTTCTCAACCATTCCTTAACTTCAAACACCCATATCTCGCGAACGGAATGACGAACTCGAGAAATTCCTGTTGCATCTGAAAGGAAAAACTCGCCCGATTACAATGGAGTGTGTACTTTTCCCCTAGGCCTTCCCAGTTATTGGTTTCGAGTATCAGACCAGCGAACATTTTGATGGTTTCTCAACCATTCCTTAACTTCAAACTCCCATATCTCGCGAACGGATAGACGAACTCGAGAAATTCCTGTTGCATCTGAAGCAGAAACTCGCCCCATTACAACGGTGTGTGTACTTTTCCCCTAGGCCATTCCAGTTATTGGTTTCGAGTATCAGACTTGCGAAAATTTTGTTGGTTTCTCAACCATTCCTTAACTTCAAACTCCCATATGTCGCGAACGGATTGACGAACTCGAGAAATTCCTGTTGCATCTGAAACAGAAACTCGTCCTATTACAATGGTATGTGTATTTTTGCCCTAGGCCTTTGTAGTTATTTGTTTCGAGTATCAGACTTGCGAAAATTTTGTTGGTTTCTCAACCATTCCTTAACTTCAAACACCCATATCTCGCGAACTGTTGACGAACTCGAGAAATTCCTGTTGCATCTGAAAGTAGAAACTCGCCCGGTTACAATGGTGTGTGTACTTTTCCCCTAGGCCATTCCAATTATCGGTTTCGAGTATCAGACCAGCGAAAATTTTGATGGTTTCTCAACCATTCCTTAACTTCAAACTCCCATATGTCGCCAACGGATTGACGAATTCGAGAAATTCCTGTTGCATCTGAAAGTAGAAACTCGCCCGATTACTATGGTGTGTGTACTTTTCCCCTAGGCCATTCCAGTTTTTCGTTTCTAGCATCAGAATTGCGAAAATTTTGATGGTTTCACAACCACTCCTTAACTTCAAACTCCCATATCTCGCGAACGGATTGACGAACTCGAGAAATTCCTGTTGCATCTGAAAGAAGAAACACGCCAGATTACATAGGTATGTGTATTTTTCACCTTGGCCATTGTAGTTATTGGTTTCGCGTATCAGACTTGCGAAAATTTTGATGGTTTCTCAAGCATTCCTTAACTTCAAACTCCCATACCTCGCGAACGGATTGGCGAACTCGAGAAATTCCTGTCGCATCTGAAAGTGGAAACTCGCCCGATTACAATGGTGTGTGAACTTTTTCACTAGGCCATTCCAGTTGTTGGTTTCGAGTATCAGACTTGCGAAAATTTTGATGGTTTCTCAACCACACCTTAACTTCAAACTCCCACATCTCGCGAACGGATTGACGAACTCCAGAAATTCCTGTTGCATCTGAAAGCAGAAACTCGCCCCATTACAACGGTGTGTGTATTTTTCCCCTAGGCCATAGTAGTTATTGTTTTCGAGTATCAGACTTGGGAAAATTTTTATGGTTTCTCAACCGTTCCTTAACACCAACTCCCATATTTCGCGAACGGATTGACGAATCCGAAAATTTCTGTTGCATCTGAAAACAGAAACTCTCCCGATTACAACGCTATGTGTATTTTTGCCCTAGGCCATTGTAGTTATTGGTTGCGTGTATCAAACTTGCGAAAATTTTGATGGTTTCTCAACCATTCCTTAACTTCAAACTCCCATATCTCGCGAACAGATTGACGAACTCGAGAAATTCCTGTTGCATCTGAAAGCAGAAACTCGCCCGATTACAATGGTATGTGTATTTTTCCCCTAGGCCTCTGTAGTTATTGGTTTCGAGTATCAGACTTGCGAAAATTTTGATGTTTTCTCAACCATTCCTTAACTTCAAACACCCATATCTCGCGATCGGCTTGACGAACTCGAGAAATTCCTGTTGCATCTGAAAGTAGAAACTCGCCCGATTACAATGGTATGTGTATTTTTGCCCTAGGCCATTCCAGTTATTGGTTTCGAGTATCAGACCAGCGAAAACTTTGATGGTTTCTCATCCATTCCTTACATTCATACACCCATATCTCGCGAACGGAATGACGAACTCGAGAAATTCCTGTTGCATCTGAAACAGAAACTCGTCCGATTACAATGGTATGTGTATTTTTGCCCTAGGCCTTTGTAGTTATTGGTTTCGAGTATCAGACTTGCGAAAATTTTGATGGTTTCTCAACCGTTCCTTAACTTCACGCTCCCATATCTCGCGAACGGATTGACGAACTCGAGAAACTCCTGTTGCATCTGAAAGTAGAAACTCGCCCCATTACAACGGTGTGTGTACTTTTCCCCTAGGCCATTCCAGTTATTGGTCTCGAGTATCAAACTTGAGAAAATTTTGATGGTTTCTCAACCACTCCTTAACTTCAAACTCCCATATCTCGCGAACAGATTAACGAACTCGAGAATTTCCTATTGCATCTGAAAGCAGAAACTCGCCCGATTACAACGGTATGTGTATTTTTCCCCTAGGCCATAGTAGTTATTGTTTTCGAGTATCAGACTTGGGAAAATTTTTATGGTTTCTCAACCGTTCCTTAACACCAACTCCCATATTTCGCGAACGGATTGACGAATACGAGAAATTCCTGTTGCGTCTGAAACCAGAAACACGTCCGATTACTACGGTATGTTTATTTTTGCCCTAGGCCATAGTAGTTATTGTTTTCGAGTATCAGACTTGCGAAAATTTTTATGGTTTTTCAACCGTTCCTTAACACCAACTCCCATATTTCGCGAACGGATTGACGAATCCGAAAATATCTGTTGCATCTGAAAACAGACACTCTCCCGATTACAAAGCTATGTGTATTTTTTCCCCCTAGGCCATTGTAGTTATTGGTTTCGAATATCAGACTTGCGAAAGTTTTGATGGTTACTCAAGCATTCCTTAACTTCAAACCCCCATATCTCGCGAACGGATTGACGAACTCGAGAAATTCCTGTTGCATCTGAAACAGAAACTCGTCCGATTACAATGGTATGTGTATTTTTGCCCTAGGCCTTTGTAGTTATTTGTTTCGAGTATCAGACTTGCGAAAATTTTGTTGGTTTCTCAACCATTCCTTAACTTCAAACTCCCATATCTCGCGAACGGATAGACGAACTCGAGAAATTCCTGTTGCATCTGAAGCAGAATCTCGCCCGGTTACAATGGTGTGTGTATTTTTCCCCTAGGCCTCTGTAGTTATTGGTTTCGAGTATCAGACTTGCAAAAATTTTGATGTTTTCTCAACCATTCCTTAACATCAAACACCCATATCTCGCGAACGGATTGACGAACTCGAGAAATTCCTGTTGCATCTGAAACAGAAACTCGTCCGATTACAATGGTATGTGTATTTTTGCCCTAGGCCTTTGTAGTTATTTGTTTCGAGTATCAGACTTGCGAAAATTTTGTTGGTTTCTCAACCATTCCTTAACTTCAAACACCCATATCTCGCGAACGGTTGACGAACTCGAGAAATTCCTGTTGCATCTGAAAGTAGAAACTCGCCCGGTTACAATGGTGTGTGTACTTTTCCCCTAGGCCATTCCAATTATCGGTTTCGAGTATCAGACCAGCGAAAATTTTGATGGTTTCTCAACCATTCCTTAACTTCAAACCCCCATATCTCGCGAACGGATTGACGAACTCGAGAAATTCCTGTTGCATCTGAAAGTAGAAACTCGCCCCATTACAACGGTGTGTGTACTTTTCCCCTAGGCCACTCCAGTTATTGGTTTCGAGTATCAGACTTGCGAAAATTTTGTTGGTTTCTCAACCATTCCTTAACTTCAAACTCCCATATGTCGCCAACGGCTGACGAACTCGAGAAATTCCTGTTGCATCTGAAATCAGAAACTCGTCCGATTACAACGGTATGTGTATTTTTGCCCTCGGCCATAGTAGTTATTGGTTTCGAGTATCAGACTTGCGAAAATTTTTATGGTTTCTCTACCATTCCTTAAATTCAAACTCCCATATCTCGCGAACGGATTGACGAATCCGAAAAATTTCTGTTGCATCTGAAAATAGAAACTCTCCCGATTACAACGCTATGTGTATTTTTTCCCTAGGCCATTGTAGTTATTGGTTTCGAGTATCAGACTTGCGAAAATTTTGATGGTTTCTCAACCGTTCCTTAACTTCGAACTCCCATATCTCGCGAACGGTTGACGAACTCGAGAAATTCCTGTTGCATCTGAAAGTAGAAACTCGCCCGGTTACAATGGTGTGTGTACTTTTCCCCTAGGCCATTCCAATTATCGGTTTCGAGTATCAGACCAGCGAAAATTTTGATGGTTTCTCAACCATTCCTTAACTTCAAACCCCCATATCTCGCGAACGGATTGACGAATCCGAAAAATTTCTGTTGCATCTGAAAATAGAAACTCTCCCGATTACAACGCTATGTGTATTTTTTCCCTAGGCCATTGTAGTTATTGGTTTCGAGTATCAGACTTGCGAAAATTTTGATGGTTTCTCAACCGTTCCTTAACTTCGAACTCCCATATCTCGCGAACGAATTGACCAACTCGAGAAATTCCTGTTGCATCTGAAAGTAGAAACTCGCCCGATTACAAAGGTATGTGTATTTTTGCCCTAGGCCATTCCAGTTATTGGTTTCGAGTATCAGACCAGCGAAAATTTTGATGGTTTCTCATCCATTCCTTACATTCATACACCCATATCTCGCGAACGGAATGACGAACTCGAGAAATTCCTGTTGCATCTGAAACAGAAACTCGTCCGATTACAATGGTATGTGTATTTTTGCCCTAGGCCTTTGTAGTTATTGGTTTCGAGTATCAGACTTGCGAAAATTTTGATGGTTTCTCAACGATTCCTTAACTTCAAACTCCCATACCTCGCGAACGGATTGGCGAACTCGAGAAATTCCTGTTGCATCTGAAAGTAGAAACTCGCCTGATTACAATGGTGTGTGTACTTTTCCCCTAGGCCATTCCAGTTATTGGTTTTGAGTATCAGACTTGCGAAAATTTTGATGGTTTCTCAACCATTCCTTAACTTCAAACTCCCATATCTCTCGAACGGTTTGACGAACTCGAGAATTTCCTATTGCACCTGAAAGCAGAAACTCGCCCGATTACAACGGTATGTGTATTTTTGCCCTAGGCCATAGTGGTTTTGGTCTCGAATATCAGACTTGCGAAAATTTTGATGGTTTCTCAACCATTCCTTAACTTCAAACTCCCATATCTCGCGAACGGATTGACGAATTCGAGAAATTCCTGTTGCATCTGAAAGTAGAAACTCGCCCGATTACTATGGTGTGTGTACTTTTCCCCTAGGCCATTCCAGTTTTTCGTTTCTAGCATCAGAATTGCGAAAATTTTGATGGTTTCACAACCACACCTTAACTTCAAACTCCCATATCTCGCGAACGGATTGACGAACTCGAGAAATTCCTGTTGCATCTGAAAGAAGAAACACGCCAGATTACATAGGTATGTGTATTTTTCACCTTGGCCATTGTAGTTATTGGTTTCGCGTATCAGACTTGCGAAAATTTTGATGGTTTCTCAAGCATTCCTTAACTTCAAACTCCCATACCTCGCGAACGGATTGGCGAACTCGAGAAATTCCTGTCGCATCTGAAAGTGGAAACTCGCCCGATTACAATGGTTTGTGAACTTTTTCACTAGGCCATTCCAGTTGTTGGTTTCGAGTATCAGACTTGCGAAAATTTTGATGGTTTCTCAACCACACCTTAACTTCAAACTCCCACATCTCGCGAACGGATTGACGAACTCGAGAAATGCCTGTTGCATCTGAAAGTAGAAACACGCCCGATTACAAAGGTATGTGTATTTTTCCCCTAGGCCATTGTAGTTATTGGTTTCGAGTATCAGACTTGCGAAAATTTTGATGGTTTCTCAACCACTCCTTAACTTTAAACTCCCATATCTCGCAAACGGATTGACGAACTCGAGAAATTCCTGTTGCATCTGAAAGTAGGAACACGACCGATTACAAAGGTATGTGTATTTTTCCACTAGGCCATTGTAGTTATTGGTTTCGCGTATCAGACTTGCGAAAGTTTTGATGGTTACTCAAGCATTCCTTAACTTCAAACCCCCATATCTCGCGAACGGATCGACGAACTCGAGAAATTCCTGTTGCATCTGAAACAGAAACTCGTCCGATTACAATGGTATGTGTATTTTTGCCCTAGGCCTTTGTAGTTATTTGTTTCGAGTATCAGACTTGCGAAAATTTTGTTGGTTTCTCAACCATTCCTTAACTTCAAACACCCATATCTCGCGAACGGAATGACGAACTCGAGAAATTCCTGTTGCATCTGAAAGGAAAAACTCGCCCGATTACAATGGAGTGTGTACTTTTCCCCTAGGCCTTCCCAGTTATTGGTTTCGAGTATCAGACCAGCGAACATTTTGATGGTTTCTCAACCATTCCTTAACTTCAAACTCCCATATCTCGCGAACGGATAGACGAACTCGAGAAATTCCTGTTGCATCTGAAGCAGAAACTCGCCCCATTACAACGGTGTGTGTACTTTTCCCCTAGGCCATTCCAGTTATTGGTTTCGAGTATCAGACTTGCGAAAATTTTGTTGGTTTCTCAACCATTCCTTAACTTCAAACTTCCATATGTCGCGAACGGATTGACGAACTCGAGAAATTCCTGTTGCATCTGAAACAGAAACTCGTCCTATTACAATGGTATGTGTATTTTTGCCCTAGGCCTTTGTAGTTATTTGTTTCGAGTATCAGACTTGCGAAAATTTTGTTGGTTTCTCAACCATTCCTTAACTTCAAACACCCATATCTCGCGAACGGAATGACGAACTCGAGAAATTCCTGTTGCATCTGAAAGGAAAAACTCGCCCGATTACAATGGAGTGTGTACTTTTCCCCTAGGCCTTCCCAGTTATTGGTTTCGAGTATCAGACCAGCGAACATTTTGATGGTTTCTCAACCATTCCTTAACTTCAAACTCCCATATCTCGCGAACGGATTGACGAACTCGAGAAATTCCTGTTGCATCTGAAAGTAGGAACACGACCGATTACAAAGGTATGTGTATTTTTCCACTAGGCCATTGTAGTTATTGGTTTCGCGTATCAGACTTGCGAAAGTTTTGATGGTTACTCAAGCATTCCTTAACTTCAAACCCCCATATCTCGCGAACGGATTGACGAACTCGAGAAATTCCTGTTGCATCTGAAACAGAAACTCGTCCGATTACAATGGTATGTGTATTTTTGCCCTAGGCCTTTGTAGTTATTTGTTTCGAGTATCAGACTTGCGAAAATTTTGTTGGTTTCTCAACCATTCCTTAACTTCAAACACCCATATCTCGCGAACGGAATGACGAACTCGAGAAATTCCTGTTGCATCTGAAAGGAAAAACTCGCCCGATTACAATGGAGTGTGTACTTTTCCCCTAGGCCTTCCCAGTTATTGGTTTCGAGTATCAGACCAGCGAACATTTTGATGGTTTCTCAACCATTCCTTAACTTCAAACTCCCATATCTCGCGAACGGATAGACGAACTCGAGAAATTCCTGTTGCATCTGAAGCAGAAACTCGCCCCATTACAACGGTGTGTGTACTTTTCCCCTAGGCCATTCCAGTTATTGGTTTCGAGTATCAGACTTGCGAAAATTTTGTTGGTTTCTCAACCATTCCTTAACTTCAAACTCCCATATGTCGCGAACGGATTGACGAACTCGAGAAATTCCTGTTGCATCTGAAACAGAAACTCGTCCTATTACAATGGTATGTGTATTTTTGCCCTAGGCCTTTGTAGTTATTTGTTTCGAGTATCAGACTTGCGAAAATTTTGTTGGTTTCTCAACCATTCCTTAACTTCAAACACCCATATCTCGCGAACTGTTGACGAACTCGAGAAATTCCTGTTGCATCTGAAAGAAGAAACTCGCCCGGTTACAATGGTGTGTGTACTTTTCCCCTAGGCCATTCCAATTATCGGTTTCGAGTATCAGACCAGCGAAAATTTTGATGGTTTCTCAACCATTCCTTAACTTCAAACTCCCATATGTCGCCAACGGATTGACGAATTCGAGAAATTCCTGTTGCATCTGAAAGTAGAAACTCGCCCGATTACTATGGTGTGTGTACTTTTCCCCTAGGCCATTCCAGTTTTTCGTTTCTAGCATCAGAATTGCGAAAATTTTGATGGTTTCACAACCACTCCTTAACTTCAAACTCCCATATCTCGCGAACGGATTGACGAACTCGAGAAATTCCTGTTGCATCTGAAAGAAGAAACACGCCAGATTACATAGGTATGTGTATTTTTCACCTTGGCCATTGTAGTTATTGGTTTCGCGTATCAGACTTGCGAAAATTTTGATGGTTTCTCAAGCATTCCTTAACTTCAAACTCCCATACCTCGCGAACGGATTGGCGAACTCGAGAAATTCCTGTCGCATCTGAAAGTGGAAACTCGCCCGATTACAATGGTGTGTGAACTTTTTCACTAGGCCATTCCAGTTGTTGGTTTCGAGTATCAGACTTGCGAAAATTTTGATGGTTTCTCAACCACACCTTAACTTCAAACTCCCACATCTCGCGAACGGATTGACGAACTCGAGAAATTCCTGTTGCATCTGAAAGTAGAAACACGCCCGATTACAAAGGTATGTGTATTTTTCCACTAGGCCATTGTAGTTATTGGTTTCGCGTATCAGACTTGCGAAAGTTTTGATGGTTACTCAAGCATTCCATAACTTCAAACCCCCATATCTCGCGAACGGATTGACGAACTCGAGAAATTCCTGCTGCTTCTGAAACAGAAACTCGTCCGATTACAATGGTATGTGAATTTCTGCCCTAGGCCGTAGTAGTTATTGGTTTCGAGTATCAGACTGGCGAAAACTTTGTTGGTTTCTCAACCATTCCTTAACTTCAAACTCCCATATCTCGCGAACGGTTGACGAACTCCAGAAATTCCTGTTGCATCTGAAAGCAGAAACTCGCCCGATTACAACGGTATGTGTATTTTTCCCCTAGGCCATAGTAGTTATTGTTTTCGAGTATCAGACTTGGGAAAATTTTTATGGTTTCTCAACCGTTCCTTAACACCAACTCCCATATTTCGCGAACGGATTGACGAATCCGAAAATTTCTGTTGCATCTGAAAACAGAAACTCTCCCGATTACAACGCTATGTGTATTTTTGCCCTAGGCCATTGTAGTTATTGGTTGCGTGTATCAAACTTGCGAAAATTTTGATGGTTTCTCAACCATTCCTTAACTTCAAACTCCCATATCTCGCGAACTAATTGACGAACTCGAGAAATTCCTGTTGCATCTGAAAGCAGAAACTCGACCGATTACAATGGTGTGTGTACTTTTCCCCTAAGTCATTCCAGTTATTCGTTTCTAGCATCAGAATTGCGAAAATTTTGATGGTTTCTCAACCATTCCTTAACTTCAAACTCCCATATCTCGCGAACGGATTGACGAACTCGAGAAATTCCTGTTGCATCTGAAAGTAGAAACTCGCCCGATTACAACGGTATGTGTATTTTCCCCCTAGGCCTTTGTAGTTATTGGTTTCGAGTATCAGACTTGCGAAAATTTTGATGGTTTCTCAACCGTTCCTTAACTTCACACTCCCATATCACGCGAACGGATTGACGACCTCAAGAAGTTCCTGTTGCATCTGAAAGTAGAAACACTTCCGATTACAACGGTATGTGTATTTTTCCCCTAGGCCTTTGTAGTTATTGGTTTCGAGTATCAGACTTGCGAAAATTTTGATGGTTTCTCAACCGTTCCTTAACTTCAAACTCCAATATCTCGCGAACAGATTGACGAACTCGAGAAATTCCTGTTGCATCTGAAAGCAGAAACTCGCCCGATTACAATGGTATGTGCATTTTTCCCCTAGGCCATTGTAGTTATTGGTTTCGAGTATCAGACTTGCGAAAACTTTGACGGTTTCTCAAGCATTCCTTAACTTCAAACTCCCATATCTCGCGAACGGATTGACGAACTCGAGAAATTCCTGTTGCTTCTGAAACAGAAACTCGTCCGATTACAATGGTATGTGAATTTTTGCCCTAGGCCGTAGTAGTTATTGGTTTCGAGTATCAGACTGGCGAAAATTTTGTTGGTTTCTCAACCATTCCTTAACTTCAAACTCCCATATCTCGCGAACGGTTGACGAACTCCAGAAATTCCTGTTGCATCTGAAAGTAGAAACTCGGCCGATTACAATGGTGTGTGTACTTTTCCCCTAGGCCATTCCGGTTATCGGTTTCGAGTATCAGACTAGCGAAAATTTTGTTGGTTTCTCAACCATTCCTTAACTTCAAACTCCCATATCTCCTGAACGGAATGACGAACTCGAGAAATTCCTGTTGCATCTGAAACAGAAACTCATCCGATTACAAAGGGACGTGAATTTTTGCCCTAGGCCGTAGTTGTTATTGGTTTCGAGTATCAGAATTGCGAAAATTTTGTTGGTTTCTCAACCATTCCTTAACTTCAAACTCCCATATGTCGCGAACGGCTGACGAACTCGAGAAATTCCTGTTGCATCTGAAAGCAGAAACTCGCCCGATTACAAAGGTATGTGTATTTTTCCCCTAGGCCTTTGTAGTTATTGGTTTCGAGTATCAGACTTGCGAAAATTTTGATGGTTTCTCAACCATTCCTTAACTTTAAACTCCCATATCTCGCGAACGGATTGACGAACTCGAGAAATTAGTGTTGCATCTGAAACAGAAACTCGACCGATTATAATGGTGTGTGTACTTTTCCCCTAGGTCATTCCAGTTATTCGTTTCTAGCATCGGAATTGCCTAAATTTTGATGGTTTCTCAACCATTCCTTAACTTCAAACTCCCATGTCTCGCGAACTGATTGACGAACTCGAGGAATTCCTGTTTCATTTGAAAGTAGAAACTCGCCACATTACAATGGTGTGTGTACTTTTCCCCTAGGCCATTCCAGTTATTGGTTTCGAGTATCACACTTGCGAAAATTTTGATGGTTTGTCAACCATTCCTTAACTTCAAACTCCCATATCTCGCGAACGGATTGACGAACTCGAGGAATTCCTGTTTCATTTGAAAGTAGAAACTCGCCACATTACAATGGTGTGTGTACTTTTCCCCTAGGCCATTCCAGTTATTGGTTTCGAGTATCACACTTGCGAAAATTTTGATGGTTTCTCAACCATTCCTTAACTTCAAACTCCCATATCTCGCGAACGGATTGACGAACTCGAGAAATTCCTGTTGCATCTGAAAGTAGAAACTCGCCCGATTACAAAGGTATGTGTATTTTTCCCCTAGGCCATCGTAGTTATTGGTTTCGAGTATCAGACTTGCGAAAATTGTGATGGTTTCTCAACCATTCCTTAATCTCAAACTGCCATATCTCGCGAACGGATTAACGTACTCGAGAAATTCCTGTTGCATCTGAAACCAGAAACTCGTCCGCTTACAACGGTACGTGTATTTTTGCCCTAGGGCAGAGTAGTTATTGGTTTCGAGTATCAGACTTGCGAAAATTTTGATGGTTTCTCAACCATTCCTTAACTTGAAACTCCCATATCTCGCGAACGGATCGACGAACTCGAGAAATTCCTGTTGCAGCCGAAAGTAGGAACTCGCCCGATTACATAGGTATGTGTATTTTTCCCCTAGGCCTTTGTAGTTATTGGTTTCACGTATCAGACTTGCGCAAATGTTGATGGTTTCTCAAGCGTTCCTTAACTTGAAACTCACATATCTCGCAAACGGATTGCCGAATCCGAGAAATTCCTGTTGCATCTGAAAGTACAAACTCTCCCGATTACAACGGTATGTTTATTTTTCCCCTAGGCCATTGTAGTTATTGGTTTCGAGTATCAGACTTGCGAAAATTTTGATGGTTTCCCAAGCATTCCTTAACATCAAACTCCCATATCTCGGGAACGGATTGACGAACTCGATTATTTCGTGTTGCATCTGAAAGTAGAAACTCGACCGATTACAATGGTGTGTGTACTTTTCCCCTAGGTCATTCCAGTTCTTCGTTTCTAGCATCGGAATTGCCAAAATTTTGATGGTTTCTCAACCATTCCTTAATTTCAAACTCCCATATCTCGCGAACGGATTGCCGAATCCGAGAAATTCCTTATGCATCTGAAAGTAGAAACTCTCCCGATTACAACGGTATGTTTATTTTTCCCCTAGGCCATTGTAGTTATTGGTTTCGAGTATCAGACTTGCGAAAATTTTGATGGTTTCTCAAGCATTCCTTAACATCAAACTCCCATATCTCGGGAACGGATTGACGAACTCGATTATTTCCTGTTGCATCTAAAAGTAGAAACTCGACCGATTACAATGGTGAGTGTACGTTTCCCCTAGGTCATTCCAGTTATGCGTTTCAAGCATCGGAATTGCCACAATTTTGATGGTTTCTCAACCATTCCTTAAATTCAAACTCCCATATCTCGCGAACGGATTGACGATCTCGAGAAATTCCTGCTGCATCTGAAAGTAGAAAGTCGCCCGTTTACATAGGTATGTGTTTTTTTCCCCTAGGCCATAGTAGTTATTGGTTTCGAGTATCAGACTTGCGAAAATTTTGATGTTTTCTCAAGCATTCCTTAACTTCAAACTCCCATATCTCGGGAACGTATAGACGATCTCGATTATTTCCTGTTGCATCTGAAAGTAGAAACTCGACCGATTATAATGGTGTGTGTACTTTTCCCCTAGGTCATTCCAGTTATTCGTTTCTAGCATCGGAATTGCCTAAATTTTGATGGTTTCTCAACCATTCCTTAACTTCAAACTCCCATGTCTCGCGAACTGATTGACGAACACGAGAAATTCCGGTTGCATCTGGAAGAAGAAACTCTCCCCATTACAACGGTATGTGTATTCTTCCCCTAAGCCTTTGTAGTTATTGGTTTCGAGTATCAGACTTGCGAAAATTTTGATGGTTTCTCAACCGTTCCTTAATTTCAAACTTCCATATCTCGCGAACGGATTGACGCGCTCGAAAAATTCCGGTTGCATCTGAAAGTAGAAACTCGCCCGATTACACAGGTATGTGTATTTTTCCCCTAGGCCTTTGTAGTTATTGGTTTCGAGTATCAGACTTGCGAAAATTTTGATGGTTTCTCCACCATTCCTTAACTTCAAACTCCCATATCTCGCGAACGGATTGACGAACTCCAGAAATTCCTGTTGCATCTGAAAGTAGAATCTCGCCCGATTACAAAGGTATGTGTATTTTTGCCCTAGGCCATTCCAGTTATTGGTTTCGAATATCAGAACAGCGAAAATTTTGATGGTTTCTCAACCATTCCTTACCTTCAAACACCCATATCTCGCGAACGGAATGACGAACTCGAGAAATTCCTGTTGTATCTGAAAGTAGAAACTCGACCGATTAGAGTGGTGTGTCTACTTTTCCCCTAGGTCAATCCAGTTATTCGTTTCTAGCATCAGAATTGCTAAAATTTTGATGGTTTCTCAACCATTCCTTAATTTCAAACTCCCATATCTCGCGAACGGATTGACGAACTCGAGAAATTCCTGTTGCATCTGAAAGTAGAAACTCGCCCGATTACAAAGGTATGTGTATTTTTCCCCTGGGCCATAGTAGTTATTGGTTTCGAGTATCAGACTTGCGAAAATTGTGACGGTTTCTCAACCATTCCTTAACTTCAAACTCCCATATCTCGCGAACGGATTGACGAACTCGAGAATTTCCTATTGCATCTGAAAGCAGAAACTCGCCCGATTACAACGGTATGTGTATTTTTGCCCTAGGCCATAGTAGTTATTGGTTTCGAGTATCAGACTTGCGAAAATTTTGATTGTTTCTCAAGCATTCCTTAACTTCAAACTCCCATATCTCGCGAACGGATTGCCGAACTGGATTATTCCCTGTTGCATCGGAAACTAGAAACTCGACCGATTACAAAGGTATGTGTATTTTTGCCCTAGGCCATAGTAGTTATTGGTTTCGAGTATCAGACTTGCGAAAATTTTGATGGTTTCTCAACCATTCTTTAACATCAAACTCCGATAACTCGCGAACGGATTGGCGAACTCGAGAAGTTCCTGTCGCCTCTGAAAGTAGATACTTGCCCGATTACAATGGTGTGTGTACTTTTCCCCTAGGTCATTCCAGTTATTCGTTTCTGGCATCAGAATTGCGAAAATTTTGATCGTTTCTCAACCATTCCTTAACTTCAAACTCCCATATCTCGCGAACGGATTGACGAACTCGAGAAATTCCTGTTGCATCTGAAAGTAGAGACTCGCCCGATTACAAGCGTATCTGTATTTTCCCCCTAAGCCTTTGTAGTTATTGATTTCGAGTATCAGACTTGAGACAATTTTGATGGTTTCTCAACTGTTCCTTAATTTCAAACTCCCATATCTCGCGAACGGATTGACGAACTCGAGAAATTCCTGTTGCATCTAAAAGCAGAAACTCGCCCGATTACAACGGTATGTGTATTTTTGTCCTAGGCCATAGTAGTTATTGGTTTCGAGTATCAGACTTGCGAAGATTTCGATGGTTTCTCAAGCATTCCTTAACTTCAAACTCCCATATCTCGCGAACGGATTGACGATCTCGAGAAATTCCTGTTGCATATGAAAGTAGAAACTTGCCCGATTACAATGGTGTGTGTACTTTTCCCCAAGGCCGTTCCAGTTATTGGTTTCGGGTATCAGAGTTGCGAAAATTTTGATGGTTCCTCAACCATTCCTTAACTTCAAACTCCCATATCTCGCGAACGGATTGACGAACTCGAGAAATTCCTTTTGCATATGAAAGTAGAAACTTGCCCGATTACAACGGTGTGTGTACTTTTCCCCTAGGCCGTTCCAGTTATTGGTTTCGAGTATCAGACTTGCGAAAATTTTGATGGTTTCTCAAGCATTCCTTAACTTCAAACTCCCATATCTCACGAACGGATTGACGAGCTCGAGAAATTCCTGTTGCATCTGAAAGTAGATACTCGCCCGATTACAAAGGTATGTGTAGTTTTCCCCTAGGCCTTTGTAGTTATTGGTTTCGAGTATCAGACTTGCGAAAATTTTGACGGTTTCACAACCATTCCTTAACTTCAAACTCCGATACCTCGCGAACGGCTTGGCGAACTCGAGAAATTCCTGTTGCATTTGAAAGTACAAACTTGCCCCATTACAATGGTGTGTGTACTCTTCCCCTAGGCCGTTCCAGTTATTGGTTTCGAGTATCAGACTTGCGAAAATTTTGATGGTTTCTCAACCATTCCTTAACTTCAAACTCCCATATCTCGCGAACGGATTGACGAGCTCGAGAAATTCCTGTTGCATCTGAAAGTAGAAACTTGCCCGATTACAAAGGTATGTGCATTTTTCCCCTAGGCAATGGTAGTTATTGGTTTCGAGTATCAGACTTGCGAAATTTGTGATGGTTTCTCAACCATTCCTTAACTTCAAACTCCGATACCTCGCGAACGGATTGACGAACTCGAGAAATTCCTGTTGCATCTGAAACCAGAAACTCGTCCGATCACAACGGTATGTGTATTTTTGCTCTAGGCCATAGTAGTTATTGGTTTCGAGTATCAGACTTGCGAAAATTTTGATGGTTTCTCAACCATTCCTTAACTTCAAACTCCCATATCTCGCGAACGGATTGACGAACTCGAGAAATTCCTGTTGCATCTGAAACCAGAAACTCGTCCGATCACAACGGTATGTGTATTTTTGCTCTAGGCCATAGTACTTAATGGGTTCGAGTATCAGACTTGCGAAAATTTTGATGGTTTCTCAACCATTCCTTAACTTCAAACTCCCATATATCGCGAACGGATTGACGAATTCGAGAAATTCCTATTGCATCTGAAAGTAGAAACTCGCCCGATTACAAAGGTATGTGCATTTTTCCCCTAGGCAATGGTAGTTATTGGTTTCGAGTATCAGACTTGCGAAATTTGTGATGGTTTCTCAACCATTCCTTAACTTCAAACTCCCATATCTCGCGAACGGATTGACGAGCTCGAGAAATTCCTGTTGCATCTGAAAGTAGAAACTCGCCCGATTACAACGGTATGTGTATTTTTTCCCTAGGCCATTCCTGTTATTGGTTTCGAGTATCACACTTGCGAATATTTTGATGGTTTCTCAACCATTCTTTAACTTCAAACTCCAATATCTCGCGAACGGATTGACGAATTCGACAAATTCCTGTTGCATCTGAAAGTATAAACTCGCCCGGTTACAAAGGTATGTGTATTTTTGCCCTAGGCCATAGTAGTTATTGGTTTCGAGTATCAGACTTGCGAAAATTGTGATGGTCTCTCAACCATTCCTTAACTTCAAACTCCCATATCTCGCGAACGGATTGACGAGCTCGAGAAATTACTGTTGCATTTGAAAGTAGAAACTTGCCCGATTACAACGGTATGTGTAATTTTGCCCTTGGCCATAGTAGTTATTGGTTTCGAGTATCAGACTTGCGAAAATTTTGGTGGTTTCTCAATTATTCCTTAACTTCAAACTCCCATATCTCGCGACCGGATTGACGAACTCGATTATTTCCTGTTGCATCTGAAAGTAGAAAGTCGACCGATTACAATGGTGTGTGTACTTTTCCCCTAGGTCAGTCCAGTTATTCGTTTCTAGCATCAGAATTGCGAAAATTTTGATGGTTTCTCAACCATTCCTTAACTTCAAACTCCCATATCTCGCGAACGGATTGACGAACTCGAGAAATTCCTGTTGCATCTGAAAGTAGAAACTCGCCTGATTACAAAGGTATGTGTATTTTTCCCCTAGGCCATAGTAGTTATTGGTTTCGAGTATCAGACTTGCGAAAATTATGATGGCCTCTCAACCATTCCCTAACTTCAAACTCCCATATCTCGCGAACGGATTGACGAGCTCGAGGAATTCCTGTTGCATCTGAAAGTAGAAACTCGCCCCATTACAATGGTGTGTGTACTTTTCCCCTAGGCCATAGTAGTTATTGGTTTCGAGTATCAGACTTGCGAAAATTTTGATGGTTTGTCAACCATTCCTTAACTTCAAACTCCCATATCTCGCCAACGGATTGACGAACTCGAGAAATTCCTGTTGCATCTGAAAGTAGAAACTCGCCCCATTACAATGGTGTGTGTACTTTTCCCCTAGGCCATTCCAGTTATTGGTTTCGAGTATCAGACTTCCGAAAATTATGATGGTTCCTCAACCGTTCCTTAATTTCAAACTCCCATATCTCGCGAACAGATTGACGAACTCGAGAAATTCCTGTTGCATCTGAAAGCAGAAACTCGTCCGATTACAACGGTATGTGTATTTTTGCCCTTGGCCATAGCAGTTATTGGTTTCGAGTATCAGAGTTGCGAAAATATTGATGGTTTCTCAACCATTCCTTAACTTCAAACTCCCATATCTCGCGAACGGATTGACGAGCTCGAGAAATTCCTGTTGCATTTGAAAGTAGAAACTTGCCCGATTACAACGGTATGTGTATTTTTCCCCTAAGTCTTTGTAGTTATTGGTTTCGAGTATCAGACTTGCGAAAATTTTGATGGTTTCTCAACCGTTCCTTAATTTCAAACTCCCATATCTCGCGAACGGATTGACGAACTCGAGAAATTCCTGTTGCATCTGAAAGCAGAAACTCGTCCGATTACAACGGTATGTGTATTTTTGCCCTAGGCCATATCAGTTATTGGTTTCGAGTATCAGACTTGCGAAAATATTGATGGTTTCTCAACCATTCCTTAACTTCAAACTCCCATATCTCGCGAACGGATTGACGAACTCCAGAAATTCCTGTTGCATCTGAAAGTAGAAACTCGCCAGATTACAACGGTATGTGTATTTTTGCCCTAGGCCATAGTAGTTATTGGTTTCGAGTATCAGACTTGCGAAAATTTTGATGATTTCTCAAGCATTCCTTAACTTCAAACTCCCATATCTCGCGAACGGATTGACGAACTCGATTATTTCCTGTTGCATCTGAAATTAGAAACCCGCCCAATTACAAAGGTATGTGTATTTTTCCCCTAGGCCGCAGTAGTTATTGGTTTCGAGTATCAGACTTGCGAAAATTGTGATGGTTTCTCAACCATTCCTTAACTTCAAACTCCCATATCTCGCGAACGGATTGACGAACACGAGAAATTCCGGTTGCATCTGAAACCAGAAACTCGTCCGATTACAAAGGTATGTGTATTTTTGCCCTAGGCCATAGTAGTTATTGGTTTCGAGTATCAGACTTGCGAAAATTTTGATGGTTTCTCAACCATTCCTTAACTTCAAACTCCCATATCTCGCGAACGGATTGACGAACTCCAGAAATTCCTGTTGCATCTGAAAGTAGAAACTCGCCAGATTACAACGGTATGTGTATTTTTGCCCTAGGCCATAGTAGTTATTGGTTTCGAGTATCAGACTTGCGAAAATTTTGATGATTTCTCAAGCATTCCTTAACTTCAAACACCCATATCTCGCGAACGGATTGAGGAACACGAGAAATTCCTGTTGCATCTGAAAGTTGAAACTCGCCCGACTACAAAGGTATGTGTATTTTTCCCCTAGGCCTTTGTAGTTATTGGTTACGAGTATCAGACTTGCGAAAATTTTGATGGTTTCTCAACCATTCCTTAACTTCAAACTCCCATATCTCGCGAACGGATTGACGAACACGAGAAATTCCGGTTGCATCTGGAAGAAGAAACTCTCCCGATTACAACGCTATGTGTATTCTTCCCCTAAGCCTTTGTAGTTATTGGTTTCGAGTATCAGACTTGCGAAAATTTTGATGGTTTCTCAACCGTTCCTTAATTTCAAACTCCCATATCTCGCGAACGGATTGACGAGCTCGAGAAATTCCTGTTGCATCTGAAAGTAGAAACGCGCCTGATTACAAAGGTATGTGTATTTTTCCCCTAGGCCTTTGTAGTTATTGGTTTCGAGTATCAGACTTGCGAAAATTTTGATGGTTTCTCAACCATTCCTTAACTTCAAACACCCATATCTCGCGAACGGATTGAGGAACACGAGAAATTCCTGTTGCATCTGAAAGTTGAAACTCGCCCGACTACAAAGGTATGTGTATTTTTCCCCTAGGCCTTTGTAGTTATTGGTTTCGAGTATCAGACTTGCGAAAATTTTGATGGTTTCTCAACCATTCCTTACCTTCAAACACCCATATCTCGCGAACGGATTGACGAACTCGAGAAATTCCTGTTGCATCTGAAAGTAGAAACTCGCCTGATTACAAAGGTATGTGTATTTTTCCCCTAGGCCTTAGTAGTTATTGGTTTCGAGTTTCAGACTTGCGAAAATTATGATGGCCTCTCAACCATTCCTTAACTTCAAACTCCCATATCTCGCGAACGGATTGACGAACACGTGAAATTCCGGTTGCATCTGGAAGAAGAAACTCTCCCGAATACAACGGCATGTGTATTCTTCCCCTAAGCCTTTGTAGTTATTGGTTTCGAGTATCAGACTTGCGAAAATTTTGATGGTTTCTCAACCGTTCCTTAATTTCAAACTCCCATATCTCGCGAACGGATTGACGAGCTCGAGAAATTCCTGTTGCATCTGAAAGTAGAAACGCGCCCGATTACAATGCTATGTGTATTTTTCCCCTAGGCTTTTGTAGTTATTGGTTTCGAGTATCAGACTTGCGAAAATTTTGATGGTTTCTCAACCATTCCTTAAATTCAAACTCCCATATCTCGCGCACGGATTAACGAACTCCAGAAATTCCTGTTGCATCTGAAAGTAGAATCTCGCCCGATTACAAAGGTATGTGTATTTTTGCACTAGGCTATTCCAGTTATTGGTTTCGAATATCAGACCAGCGAAAATTTTGATGGATTCTCAACCATTCCTTACCTTCAAACACCCATATCTCGCGAACGGAATGACGAACTCGAGAAATTCCTGTTGTATCTGAAAGCAGAAACTCGACCGATTAGAATGGTGTGTCTACTTTTCCCCTAGGTCATTCCAGTTATTCGTTTCTAGCATCAGAATTGCGAAACTTTTGATGGTTTCTCAACCATTCCTTAATTTCAAACACCCATATCTCGCGAACGGATTGAGGAACACGAGAAATTCCTGTTGCATCTGAAAGTTGAAACTCGCCCGACTACAAAGGTATGTGTATTTTTCCCCTAGGCCTTTGTAGTTATTGGTTTCGAGTATCAGACTTGCGAAAATTTTGATGGTTTCTCAACCATTCCTTACCTTCAAACACCCATATCTCGCGAACGGATTGACGAACTCGAGAAATTCCTGTTGCATCTGAAAGTAGAAACTCGCGCGATTACAAAGGTATGTGTATTTTTCCCCTAGGCCATAGTAGTTTTTGGTATCGAATATCAGACTTGCGAAAATTTTGATGGTTTCTCAACCATTCCTTAACTTCAATCTCCCATATTTCGCGAACGGATTGACGAACTCGAGAAATTCCTGTTGCATCTGAATGTAGAAACTCGCCCCATTACAATGGTGTGTGTACTTTTCCCCTAGGCCATTCCAGTTATTGGTTTCGAGTATCAGACTTCCGAAAATTATGATGGTTCCTCAACCGTTCCTTAATTTCAAACTCCCATATCTCGCGAACGGACTGACGAACTCGAGAAATTCCTGTTGCATCTGAAAGTAGAAACTCGCCCCATTACAATGGTGTGTGTACTTTTCCCCTAGGCCATTCCAGTTATTGGTTTCGAGTATCAGACTTCCGAAAATTATGATGGTTCCTCAACCGTTCCTTAATTTCAAACTCCTATATCTCGCGAACGGATTGACGAACTCGAGAAATTCCTGTTGCATCTGAAAGTAGAAACTCGCCAGATTACAACGGTATGTGTATTTTTGCCCTAGGCCATAGTACTTATTGGTTTCGAGTATCAGACTTGCGAAAATTTTGATGATTTCTCAAGCATTCCTTAACTTCAAACTCCCATATCTCGCGAACGGATTTACGAACTCGAGAAATTCATGTTGCGTCTGAAAGCAGAAACTCGTCCGATTACAACGGTATGTGTATTTTTGCCCATGGCCATAGCAGTTATTGGTTTCGAGTATCAGACTTGCGAAAATATTGATGGTTTCTCAACCGTTCCTTAATTTCAAACTCCCATATCTCGCGAACGTATTTACGAACTCGATAAATTCCTGTTGCATCTGAAACCAGAAACTCGTCCGATTACAAAGGTATGTGTATTTTTGCCCTAGGCCATAGTAGTTATTGGTTTCGAGTATCAGACTTGCGAAAATATTGATGGTTTCTCAACAATTCGTTAACTTCAAACTCCCATATCTCGCGAACGGATTGAAGAACTCGATAAATTCCTGTTGCATCTGAAACCAGAAACTCGTCCGATTACAACGGTATGTGTATTTTTGCCCTAGGCCATAGTAGTTATTGGTTTCGAGTATCAGACTTGCGAAAATATTGATGGTTTCTCAACCATTCCTTAACTTCAAACTCCCATACCTCGCGAACGGATTGAAGAACTCGAGAATTTCCTATTGCATCTGAAAGCAAAAACTCGCCCGATTACAACGGTATGTGTATTTTTGCCCTTGGCCATAGTAGTTATTGGTTTCGAGTATCAGACTTGCGAAAATGTTGGTGGTTTCTCAATTATTCCTTAACTTCAAACTCCCATATCTCGCGACCAGATTGACGAACTCGATTATTTCCTGTTGCATCTGAAAGTAGAAAGTCGACCGATTACAATGGTGTGTGTACTTTTCCCCTAGGTCAGTCCAGTTATTCGTTTCTAGCATCAGAATTGCGAAAATTTTGATGGTTTCTCAACCATTCCTTAACTTCAAACTCCCATATCTCGCGAACGGATTGACGAACTCGAGAAATTCCTGTTGCATCTGAAAGTAGAAACTCGCCCCATTACAATGGTGTGTGTACTTTTCCCCTAGGCAATTCCAGTTATTGGTTTCGAGTATCAGACTTCCGAAAATTATGATGGTTCCTCAACCGTTCCTTAATTTCAAACTCCCATATCTCGCGAACGGATTGACGAACTCGAGAAATTCCTGTTGCATCTGAAAGCAGAAACTCGTCCGATTACAACGGTATGTGTATTTTTGCCCTAGGCCATATCAGTTATTGGTTTCGAGTATCAGACTTGCGAAAATATTGATGGTTTCTCAACCATTCCTTAACTTCAAACTCCCATATCTCGCGAACGGATTGACGAACTCCAGAAATTCCTGTTGTATCTGAAAGTAGAAACTCGCCAGATTACAAGGGTATGTGTATTTTTGCCCTAGGCCATAGTAGTTATTGGTTTCGAGTATCAGACTTGCGAAAATTTTGATGATTTCTCAAGCATTCCTTAACTTCAAACTCCCATATCTCGCGAACGGATTGACGAACTCGATTATTTCCTGTTGCATCTGAAATTAGAAACCCGCCCAATTACAAAGGTATGTGTATTTTTCCCCTAGGCCGCAGTAGTTATTGGTTTCGAGTATCAGACTTGCGAAAATTGTGATTGTTTCTCAACCATTCCTTAACTTCAAACTCCCATATCTCGCGAACGGATTGACGAACACGAGAAATTCCGGTTGCATCTGGAAGAAGAAACTCTCCCGATTACAACGCTATGTGTATTCTTCCCCTAAGCCTTTGTAGTTATTGGTTTCGAGTATCAGACTTGCGAAAATTTTGATGGTTTCTCAACCGTTCCTTAATTTCAAACTCCCATATCTCGCGAACGGATTGACGAGCTCGAGAAATTCCTGTTGCATCTGAAAATAGAAACGCGCCCGATTACAAAGGTATGTGTATTTTTCCCCTAGGCCTTTGTAGTTATTGGTTTCGAGTTCCAGACTTGCGAAAATTTTGATGGTTTCTCAACCGTTCCTTAATTTCAAACTCCCATATCTCGCGAACGGATTTACGAACTCGATAAATTCCTGTTGCATCTGAAACCAGAAACTCGTCCGATTACAAAGGTATGTGTATTTTTGCCCTAGGCCATAGTAGTTATTGGTTTCGAGTATCAGACTTGCGAAAATTTTGATGGTTTCTCAACCATTCCTTAACTTCAAACTCCCATATCTCGCAAACGGATTAACGAACTCCAGAAATTCCTGTTGCATCTGAAAGTAGAATCTCGCCCGATTACAAAGGTGTGTGTATTTTTGCCCTAGGCCATTCCAGTTATTGGTTTCGAATATCAGACCAGCGAAAATATTGATGGTTTCTCAACCGTTCCTTAATTTCAAACTCCCATATCTCGCGAACGGATTTACGAACTCGATAAATTCCTGTTGCATCTGAAACCAGAAACTCGTCCGATTACAAAGGTATGTGTATTTTTGCCCTAGGCCATAGTAGTTATTGGTTTCGTGTATCAGACTTGCGAAAATATTGATGGTTTCTCAACCATTCCTTAACTTCAAACTCCCATATCTCGCGAACGGATTGACGAGCTCGAGAAATTCCTGTTGCATCTGAAAGTAGAAACGCGCCCGATTACAACGGCATGTGTATTCTTCCCCTAAGCCTTTGTAGTTATTGGTTTCGAGTATCAGACTTGCGAAAATTTTGATGGTTTCTCAACCGTTCCTTAATTTCAAACTCCCATATCTCGCGAACGGATTGACGAGCTCGAGAAATTCCTGTTGCATCTGAAAGTAGAAACGCGCCCGATTACAAAGGTATGTGTATTTTTGCACTAGGCTATTCCAGTTATTGGTTTCGAATATCAGACCAGCGAAAATTTTGATGGTTTCTCAACCATTCCTTACCTTCAAACACCCATATCTCGCGAACGGAATGACGAACTCGAGAAATTCCTGTTGTATCTGAAAGCAGAAACTCGACCGATTAGAATGGTGTGTCTACTTTTCCCCTAGGTCATTCCAGTTATTCGTTTCTAGCAACAGAATTGCAAAACTTTTGATGGTTTCTCAACCATTCCTTAACTTCAAACACCCATATCTCGCGAACGGATTGACGAACTCGATTATTTCCTGTTGCATATGAAAGTAGAAAGTCGACCGATTACAGTGGTGTGTGTACTTTTCCCCCAGGTCATTCCAGTTATTCGTTTCTAGCATCGGAATTGCCAAAATTTTGATGGTTTCTCAACCATTCCTTAACTTCAAACTCCCATATCTCGCGAACGGATTGACGAACTCGAGAAATTCCTGTTGCTTCTGAAAGTAGAAACTCGCCCGATTACAAAGGTATGTGTATTTTTCCCCTAGGCCTTTGTAGTTATTGGTTTCGAGTATCAGACTTGCGAAAATTTTGATGGTATCTCAAGCATTCCTTAACTTCAAACTCCAATATATATCGCGAACGGATTGACGAACTCGATTATTTCCTGTTGCATCTGAAAGTAGAAACTCGACCGATTACATTGGTGTGTGTACTTTTCCCGTAGGTCATTCCAGTTATTCGTTTCTAGCATCGGAATTGCCAAAATTTTGATGGTTTCTCAACCATTCCTTAAATTCAAACTCCCATATCTCGCGAACGGATTGACGAACTCGAGAAATTCCTGTTGCTTCTGAAAGTTGAAAGTCGCCCGTTTACATAGGTATGTGTATTTTTCCCCTAGGCCATAGTAGTTATTGGTTTCGAGTATCAGACTTGCGTAAATTTTGATGGTTTCTCAAGCATTCCTTAACATCAAACTCCCATATCTCGTGAACGGATTGACGAACTCGAGAAATTCCTGTTGCTTCTGAAAGTAGAAAGTCGCCCGTTTACCTAGGTATGTGTATTTTTGCCCTAGGCCATAGTAGTTATTGGTTTCGAGTATCAGACTTGCGAAAATATTGATGGTTTCTCAACCATTCCTTAACTTCAAACTCCCATATCTCGCGAACGGATTGAAGAACTCGAGAAACTCCTGTTGCATCTGAAAGTAGAGACTCGCCTGATTACAAAGGTATGTGTATTTTTCCCCTAGGCCATTGTAGTTATTGGTTTCGAGTATCAGACTTGCGAAAATATTGATGGTTTCTCAACCATTCCTTAACTTCAAACTCCCATATCTCGCGAACGGATTGAAGAACTCGATAAATTCCTGTTGCATCTGAAACCAGAAACTCGTCCGATTACAACGGTATTTGTATTTTTGCCCTAGGCCATAGTAGTTATTGGTTTCGAGTATCAGACTTGCGAAAATATTGATGGTTTCTAAACCATTCCTTAACTTCAAACTCCCATATCTCGCGAACGGATTGAAGAACTCGAGAATTTCCTATTGCATCTGAAAGCAAAAACTCGCCCGATTACAACGGTATGTGTATTTTTGCCCTTGGCCATAGTAGTTATTGGTTTCGAGTATCAGACTTGCGAAAATTTTGATGGTTTCTCAATTATTCTTTAACTTCAAACTCCCATATCTAGCGACCGGATTGACGAACTCGATTATTTCCTGTTGCATCTGAAAGTAGAAAGTCGACCGATTACAATGGTGTGTGTACTTTTCCCCTAGGTCAGTCCAGTTATTCGTTTCTAGCATCAGAATTGCGAAAATTTTGATGGTTTCTCAACCATTCCTTAACTTCAAACTCTCATATCTCGCGAACGGATTGACGAGCTCGAGGAATTCCTGTTGCATCTGAAAGTAGAAACTCGCCCCATTACAATGGTGTGTGTACTTTTCCCCTAGGCCATTCCAGTTATTGGTTTCGAGTATCAGACTTGCGAAAACTTGGATGGTTTCTCAAGCATTCCTTAACTTCAAACTCCCATACCTCGGGAACGGATAAACGAACTCGATTATTTCCAGTTGCATCTGAAAGTAGAAACTCGACCGATTACAATGGTGTGTGTACGTTTCCCCTAGGTCATTCCAGTTATTCGTTTCAAGCATCGGAATTGCCAAAATTTTGATGGTTTCTCAACCATTCCTTAACTTCAAACTCCTATATCTCGCGAACGGATTGACGAACTCGAGAAATTCCTGTTGCTTCTGAAAGTAGAAAGTCGCCCGTTTACATAGATATGTTTATTTTTCCCCTAGGCCATTGTAGTTATTGGTTTCGAGTACTAGACTTGCGAAAATTTTGATGGTTTCTCAAGCATTCCTTAACATCAAACTCCCATACCTCGGGAACGGATAAACGAACTCGATTATTTCCTGTTGCATCTGAAAGTAGAAACTCGACCGATTACAATGGTGTGTATACTTTTCCCCTAGGTCATTCCAGTTATTCGTTTCTAGCATCGGAATTGCTTAAATTTTGATGGTTTCTCAACCATTCCTTAACTTCAAACTCCCATATCTCGCGAACGGATTGACGAACTCGAGCAATTCCTGTTGCATCTGAAAGTAGAAAGTCGCCCCTTTACATAGGTATGTGTATTTTTCCCCTAGGCCATAGTAGTTATTGGTTTCGAGTATCAGACTTGCGAATATTGTGATGGTTTCTCAACCATTCCTTAACTTCAAACTCCCATATCTCGCGAACGGATTGGCGAACTCGATTATTTTTTGTTGCATCTGAAAGTAGAAACTCGACCGATTACAATGGTGTGTGTACTTTTCCCCTCGGTCATTCCAGTTATTCGTTTCCAGCGTCAGAATTAAGAAAATTTTGATGGTTTCTCAACCATTCCTTAACTTCAAACTCCCATATTTCGCGAACGGATTGACGAACTCGAGAAATTCCGGTTGAATCTGGATGTAGAAACTCTCCCGATTACAACAGCATTTGTATTTTTCCCCTAAGCCTTTGTTGTTATAGGTTTCGAGTATCAGACTTGCGAAAATTGTGATGGTTTCTCAACCGTTCCTTAATTTCAAACTCCCATATCTCGCGAACGGATTGACGAACTCGAGAAATTCCTGTTGCATCTGAAAGCAGAGACTCGTCCGATTACAACGGTATGTGTATTTTTGCCCTAGGCCATAGCAGTTATTGGTTTCGAGTATCAGACTTGCGAAAATATTGATGGTTTCTCAACCATTCCTTAACTTCAAACTCCTATATCTCGCGAACGGATTGACGAACTCGAGAAATTCCTGTTGCTTCTGAAAGTAGAAAGTCGCCCCTTTACATAGGTATGTGTATTTTTCCCCTAGGCCATAGTAGTTATTGGTTTCGAGTATCAGACTTGCGAATATTGTGATGGTTTCTCAACCATTCCTTAACTTCAAACTCCCATATCTCGCGAACGGATTGGCGAACTCGATTATTTTTTGTTGCATCTGAAAGTAGAAACTCGACCGATTACAATGGTGTGTGTACTTTTCCCCTAGGTCATTCCAGTTATTCGTTTCAAGCATCGGAATTGCCAAAATTTTGATGGTTTCTCAACCATTCCTTAACTTCAAACTCCCATATCTCGCGAACGGATTGAAGAACTCGATAAATTCCTGTTGCATCTGAAACCAGAAACTCGTCCGATTACAACGGTATTTGTATTTTTGCCCTAGGCCATAGTAGTTATTGGTTTCGAGTATCAGACTTGCGAAAACTTTGATGGTTTCTCAAGCATTCCTTAACTTCAAACTCCCATACCTCGGGAACGGATAAACGAACTCGATTATTTCCTGTTGCATCTGAAAGTAGAAACTCGACCGATTACAATGGTGTGTATACTTTTCCCCTAGGTCATTCCAGTTATTCGTTTCTAGCATCGGAATTGCCTAAATTTTGATGGTTTCTCAACCATTCCTTAACTTCAAACTCCCATATCTCGCGAACGGATTGACGAACTCGAGCAATTCCTGTTGCATCTGAAAGTAGAAAGTCGCCCCTTTACATAGGTATGTGTATTTTTCCCCTAGGCCATAGTAGTTATTGGTTTCGAGTATCAGACTTGCGAATATTGTGATGGTTTCTCAACCATTCCTTAACTTCAAACTCCCATATCTCGCGAACGGATTGGCGAACTCGATTATTTTTTGTTGCATCTGAAAGTAGAAACTCGACCGATTACAATGGTGTGTGTACTTTTCCCCTCGGTCATTCCAGTTATTCGTTTTTAGCGTCAGAATTAAGAAAATTTTGATGGTTTCTCAACCATTCCTTAACTTCAAACTCCCATATTTCGCGAACGGATTGACGAACTCGAGAAATTCCGGTTGAATCTGGATGTAGAAACTCTCCCGATTACAACAGCATTTGTATTTTTCCCCTAAGCCTTTGTTGTTATTGGTTTCGAGTATCAGACTTGCGAAAATTGTGATGGCTTCTCAACCGTTCCTTAATTTCAAACTCCCATATCTCGCGAACGGATTGACGAACTCGAGAAATTCCTGTTGCATCTGAAAGCAGAGACTCGTCCGATTACAACGGTATGTGTATTTTTGCCCTAGGCCATAGCAGTTATTGGTTTCGAGTATCAGACTTGCGAAAATATTGATGGTTTCTCAACCATTCCTTAACTTCAAACTCCTATATCTCGCGAACGGATTGACGAACTCGAGAAATTCCTGTTGCTTCTGAAAGTAGAAAGTCGCCCGTTTACATAGATATGTTTATTTTTCCCCTAGGCCATTGTAGTTATTGGTTTCGAGTACTAGACTTGCGAAAATTTTGATGGTTTCTCAAGCATTCCTTAACATCAAACTCCCATATCTCGGGAACGGATTGACGAACTCGATTATTTCCTGTTGCATCTGAAAGTAGAAACTCGACCGATTACAATGGTGTGTGTACGTTTCCCCTAGGTCATTCCAGTTATTCGTTTCAAGCATCGGAATTGCCAAAATTTTGATGGTTTCTCAACCATTCCTTAACTTCAAACTCCCATATCTCGCGAACGGATTGAAGAACTCGATAAATTCCTGTTGCATCTGAAACCAGAAACTCGTCCGATTACAACGGTATTTGTATTTTTGTCCTAGGCCATAGTAGTTATTGGTTTCGAGTATCAGACTTGCGAAAACTTTGATGGTTTCTCAAGCATTCCTTAACTTCAAACTCCCATACCTCGGGAACGGATAAACGAACTCGATTATTTCCTGTTGCATCTGAAAGTAGAAACTCGACCGATTACAATGGTGTGTATACTTTTCCCATAGGTCATTCCAGTTATTCGTTTCTAGCATCGGAATTGCCTAAATTTTGATGGTTTCTCAACCATTCCTTAACTTCAAACTCCCATATCTCGCGAACGGATTGACGAACTCGAGCAATTCCTGTTGCATCTGAAAGTAGAAAGTCGCCCCTTTACATAGGTATGTGTATTTTTCCCCTAGGCCATAGTAGTTATTGGTTTCGAGTATCAGACTTGCGAATATTGTGATGGTTTCTCAACCATTCCTTAACTTCAAACTCCCATATTTCGCGAACGGATTGACGAACTCGAGAAATTCCGGTTGAATCTGGATGTAGAAACTCTCCCGATTACAACAGCATTTGTATTTTTCCCCTAAGCCTTTGTTGTTATTGGTTTCGAGTACCAGACTTGCGAAAATTGTGATGGTTTCTCAACCGTTCCTTAATTTCAAACTCCCATATCTCGCGAACGGATTGACGAACTCGAGAAATTCCTGTTGCATCTGAAAGCAGAGACTCGTCCGATTACAACGGTATGTGTATTTTTGCCCTAGGCCATAGCAGTTATTGGTTTCGAGTATCAGACTTGCGAAAATATTGATGGTTTCTCAACCATTCCTTAACTTCAAACTCCTATATCTCGCGAACGGATTGACGAACTCGAGAAATTCCTGTTGCTTCTGAAAGTAGAAAGTCGCCCGTTTACATAGATATGTTTATTTTTCCCCTAGGCCATTGTAGTTATTGGTTTCGAGTACTAGACTTGCGAAAATTTTGATGGTTTCTCAAGCATTCCTTAACATCAAACTCCCATATCTCGGGAACGGATTGACGAACTCGATTATTTCCTGTTGCATCTGAAAGTAGAAACTCGACCGATTACAATGGTGTGTGTACGTTTCCCCTAGGTCATTCCAGTTATTCGTTTCAAGCATCGGAATTGCCAAAATTTTGATGGTTTCTCAACCATTCCTTAACTTCAAACTCCCATATCTCGCGAACGGATTGAAGAACTCGATAAATTCCTGTTGCATCTGAAACCAGAAACTCGTCCGATTACAACGGTATTTGTATTTTTGCCCTAGGCCATAGTAGTTATTGGTTTCGAGTATCAGACTTGCGAAAACTTTGATGGTTTCTCAAGCATTCCTTAACTTCAAACTCCCATACCTCCGGAACGGATAAACGAACTCGATTATTTCCTGTTGCATCTGAAAGTAGAAACTCGACCGATTACAATGGTGTGTATACTTTTCCCCTAGGTCATTCCAGTTATTCGTTTCTAGCATCGGAATTGCCTAAATTTTGATGGTTTCTCAACCATTCCTTAACTTCAAACTCCCATATCTCGCGAACGGATTGACGAACTCGAGCAATTCCTGTTGCATCTGAAAGTAGAAAGTCGCCCCTTTACATAGGTATGTGTATTTTTCCCCTAGGCCATAGTAGTTATTGCTTTCGAGTATCAGACTTGCGAATATTGTGATGGTTTCTCAACCATTCCTTAACTTCAAACTCCCATATCTCGCGAACGGATTGGCGAACTCGATTATTTTTTGTTGCATCTGAAAGTAGAAACTCGACCGATTACAATGGTGTGTGTACTTTTCCCCTCGGTCATTCCAGTTATTCGTTTCTAGCGTCAGAATTAAGAAAATTTTGATGGTTTCTCAACCATTCCTTAACTTCAAACTCCCATATTTCGCGAACGGATTGACGAACTCGAGAAATTCCGGTTGAATCTGGATGTAGAAACTCTCCCGATTACAACAGCATTTGTATTTTTCCCCTAAGCCTTTGTTGTTATTGGTTTCGAGTATCAGACTTGCGAAAATTGTGATGGTTTCTCAACCGTTCCTTAATTTCAAACTCCCATATCTCGCGAACGGATTGACGAACTCGAGAAATTCCTGTTGCATCTGAAAGCAGAGACTCGTCCGATTACAACGGTATGTGTATTTTTGCCCTAGGCCATTGTAGTTATTGGTTTCGAGTATCAGACTTGCGAAAATTTTTATGGTTTCTCAAGCATTCCTTAACTTCAAACTCCCATATCTCGCGAACGGATTGGCGAACTCGATTATTTCCTGTTGCATCTGAAAGTAGAAACTCGCCCCATTACAATGGTGTGCTTACTTTTCCACTAGGCCATTCCAGTTATTGGTTTCGAGTATCAGACTTGCGAAAATTTTGATGTTTTCTCAACCGTTCCTTAAATTCAAACTCCCATATCTCGCGAACGAATTGACAAACTCGAGAAATTCCTGTTGCATCTGAAAGCAGAAACTCGTCCGATTGCAACGGTATGTGTATTTTTCCCCTGGGCCATAGTAGTTATTGGTTTCGAGTATCAGACTTGCGAAAATTGTGACGGTTTCTCAACCATTCCTTAACTTCAAACTCCCATATCTCGCGAACGGATTGACGAACTCGAGAATTTCCTATTGCATCTGAAAGCAGAAACTCGCCCGATTACAACGGTGTGTGCATTTTTGCCCTAGGCCATAGTAGTTATTGGTTTCGAGTATCAGACTTGCGAAAATTTTGATGGTTTCTGAACCATTCCTTAATTTCAAATTCCCATGTCTCGCGAACGGATTGACGAACTCGAGAAATTCCTGTTGCATCTGAAAGTAGAAACTCGCCCCATTACAATGGTGTGCTTACTTTTCCACTAGGCCATTCCAGTTATTGGTTTCGAGTATCAGACTTGCGAAAATTTTGATGTTTTCTCAACCGTTCCTTAAATTCAAACTCCCATATCTCGCGAACGAATTGACAAACTCGAGAAATTCCTGTTGCATCTGAAAGCAGAAACTCGTCCGATTGCAACGGTATGTGTATTTTTGCCCTAGGCCATAGTAGTTATAGGTTTCGAGTATCAGACTTGCGAAAATTGTGATGGTCTCTCAACCATTCCTTAACTCCAACCTCCCAAATCTCGCGAACGGATTGATGATCTCGAGAAGTTTCTGTCGCCTCTGAAAGCAGAAACTTGCCCGATTACAATGGTGTGTGTACTTTTCCCCTAGGCCGTTCCAGTTATTGGTTTCGAGTATCAGACTTGCGGAAGTTTTGATGATTTCTCAACCATTCCTTAACTTCAACCTCCCATTTCTCGCGAACGGATTGACGAACTCGAGAAATTCCTGTTGCATCTGCAAGCAGAAACTCGCCCGATTACAATGGTATGTGTACTTTTCCCCTAGGCCATTCCAGTTATTCGTTTGTAGCATCACAATTCCGAAAATTTTGATGGTTTCTCAACCATTCCTTAACTTCAAACTGCCATTTCTCGCGAACGGATTGACGAACTCGAGAAATTCCTGTTGCATCTGAAAGTAGAAACTCGCCCGATTACAATGGTATGTGTACTTTTCCCCTAGGCCATTCCAGTTATTGGTTTCGAGTATCAGACTTGCGATAATTTTGATGGTTTCTCAACCATTCCTTAACTTCACACTTACATATCTCGCGAACGGATTGACGAACCCGAGAATTTCCTATTGCATCTGAAAACAGAAACTCGCCCGGTTACAACGGTATATGCAATTTTGCCCTAGGCCATAGTAGTTATTGGTTTCGAGTATCAGTCTTGCGAAAATTTTGATGGTTTCTCAAGCATTCCTTAACTTCAAACTCCCATATCTCGCGAATGGATTGACGAACTCGAGAAATTCCTGTTGCATCTGAAAGTAGAAACTCGCCCGATTACAACGGTATGTGTATTTTTCCGCTAGGCCTTTGTAGTTATTGGTTTCGAGAATCAGACTTGCGAAAATTTTGATGGTTTCTCAATCATTCCTTAACTTCAAACTTCCATATCTCGCGAACGGATTGACGAACTCGAGAATTTCCTGTTGCATGTGAAAGTAGAAACTCGCCCGATTACAACGGTATGTGTATTTTTCCGCTAGGCCTTTGTAGTTATTGGTTTCGAGAATCAGACTTGCGAAAATTTTGATGGTTTCTCAATCATTCCTTAACTTCAAACTTCCATATCTCGCGAACGGATAGACGAACTCGAGAATTTCCTATTGCATCTGAAAGCAGAAACTCGCCCGATTACAACGGTATGTGTATTTTTGCCCTAGGCCATAATTGTTATTGGATTCGAGTATCAGACTTGCGAGAATTTTGATGATTTCTCAGCCATTCCTTAACTTCAAACTCCCATACCTCGCGAACGCATTAACGAACTCGAGAAATTCCTGTTGTATCTGAAAGTGCAAACCCGCCCGATTACAGTGGTGTGTATACTTTTCTCCTAGGCCATTCCAGTTATTGGTTTCGAGTATCAGACCAGTGAAAATTTTGATGGTTTCTCAGCCATTCCTTAACTTCAAACTCCCATATCTCGCGAACGGAGTGACGAACTCGAGAAATTCCTATTGCATCTGAAAGTAGCAACCCGCCAGATTACAATGGTGTGTGTACTATTCCCCAAGGCCACTCCTGTTATTGGTTTCGAGTATCAGACTTGCGAAAATTTTGATGATTTCTCAGCCATTCCTTAACTTCAAACTCCCATATCTCGCGAACGGAATGACGAACTCGAGAAATTCCTATTGCATCTGAAAGTAGCAACCCGCCAGATTACAATGGTGTGTGTACTATTCCCCATGGCCACTCCTGTTATTGGTTTCGAGTATCAGACTTGCGAAAATTTTGATGGTTTCTCAATCATTCCTTAACTTCAAACTTCCATATCTCGCGAACGGATTGACGAACTCGAGAATTTCCTGTTGCATGTGAAAGTAGAAACTCGCGCGATTACAACGGTATGTGTATTTTTCCGCTAGGCCTTTGTAGTTATTGGTTTCGAGAATCAGACTTGCGAAAATTTTGATGGTTTCTCAATCATTCCTTAACTTCAAACTTCCATATCTCGCGAACGGATAGACGAACTCGAGAATTTCCTATTGCATCTGAAAGCAGAAACTCGCCCGATTACAACGGTATGTGTATTTTTGCCCTAGGCCACAGTAGTTATTGGATTCGAGTATCAGACTTGCGAAAATTTTGATGGTTTCTCAATCATTCCTTAACTTCAAACTTCCATATCTCGCGAACGGATTGTCGAACTCGAGAATTTCCTATTGCATTGAAAGCAGAAACTCGCCCGATTACAACGGTATGTGTATTTTTGCCCTAGGCCATAGTAGTTATTGGATTCGAGTATCAGACTTGCGAGAATTTTGATGATTTCTCAGCCATTCCTTAACTTCAAACTCCCATATCTCGCGAACGCATTAACGAACTCGAGAAATTCCTGTTGTATCTGAAAGTGCAAACCCGCCCGATTACAGTGGTGTGTGTACTTTTCTCCTAGGCCATTCCAGTTATTGGTTTCGAGTACCAGACCAGTGAAAATTTTGATGGTTTCTCAAACATTCCTTAATTTCAAACTCCCATATCTCGCGAACGGATTGACGAACCCGAGAATTTCCTATTGCATCTGAAAACAGAAACTCGCCCGGTTACAACGGTATATGCAATTTTGCCCTAGGCCATAGTAGTTATTGGTTTCGAGTATCAGTCTTGCGAAAATTTTGATGGTTTCTCAAGCATTCCTTAACTTCAAACTCCCATATCTCGCGAATGGATTGACGAACTCGAGAAATTCCTGTTGCATCTGAAAGTAGAAACACGCCCGAATACAATGGTGTGTGTACTATTCCCCAAGGCCACTCCAGTTATTGGTTTCGAGTATCAGACTTGCGAAAATTTTGATGGTTTCTCAATCATTCCTTAACTTCAAACTTCCATATCTCGCGAACGGATTGACGAACTCGAGAATTTCCTGTTGCATGTGAAAGTAGAAACTCGCGCGATTACAACGGTATGTGTATTTTTCCGCTAGGCCTTTGTAGTTATTGGTTTCGAGAATCAGACTTGCGAAAATTTTGATGGTTTCTCAATCATTGCTTAACTTCAAACTTCCATATCTCGCGAACGGATAGACGAACTCGAGAATTTCCTATTGCATCTGAAAGCAGAAACTCGCCCGATTACAACGGTATGTGTATTTTTGCCCTAGGCCACAGTAGTTATTGGATTCGAGTATCAGACTTGCGAAAATTTTGATGGTTTCTCAATCATTCCTTAACTTCAAACTTCCATATCTCGCGAACGGATTGTCGAACTCGAGAATTTCCTATTGCATTGAAAGCAGAAACTCGCCCGATTACAACGGTATGTGTATTTTTGCCCTAGGCCATAGTAGTTATTGGATTCGAGTATCAGACTTGCGAGAATTTTGATGATTTCTCAGCCATTCCTTAACTTCAAACTCCCATATCTCGCGAACGCATTAACGAACTCGAGAAATTCCTGTTGTATCTGAAAGTGCAAACCCGCCCGATTACAATGGTGTGTGTACTTTTCTCCTAGGCCATTCCAGTTATTGGTTTCGAGTACCAGACCAGTGAAAATTTTGATGGTTTCTCAAACATTCCTTAATTTCAAACTCCCATATCTCGCGAACGGATTGACGAACCCGAGAATTTCCTATTGCATCTGAAAACAGAAACTCGCCCGGTTACAACGGTATATGCAATTTTGCCCTAGGCCATAGTAGTTATTGGTTTCGAGTATCAGTCTTGCGAAAATTTTGATGGTTTCTCAAGCATTCCTTAACTTCAAACTCCCATATCTCGCGAATGGATTGACGAACTCGAGAAATTCCTGTTGCATCTGAAAGTAGAAACACGCCCGAATACAATGGTGTGTGTACTATTCCCCAAGGCCACTCCAGTTATTGGTTTCGAGTATCAGACTTGCGAAAATTTTGATGGTTTCTCAATCATTCCTTAACTTCAAACTTCCATATCTCGCGAACGGATTGACGAACTCGAGAATTTCCTGTTGCATGTGAAAGTAGAAACTCGCCCGATTACAACGGTATGTGTATTTTTCCGCTAGGCCTTTGTAGTTATTGGTTTCGAGAATCAGACTTGCGAAAATTTTGATGGTTTCTCAATCATTGCTTAACTTCAAACTTCCATATCTCGCGAACGGATAGACGAACTCGAGAATTTCCTATTGCATCTGAAAGCAGAAACTCGCCCGATTACAACGGTATGTGTATTTTTGCCCTAGGCCATAATTGTTATTGGATTCGAGTATCAGACTTGCGAGAATTTTGATGATTTCTCAGCCATTCCTTAACTTCAAACTCCCATATCTCGCGAACGCATTAACGAACTCGAGAAATTCCTGTTGTATCTGAAAGTGCAAACCCGCCCGATTACAGTGGTGTGTATACTTTTCTCCTAGGCCATTCCAGTTATTGGTTTCGAGTATCAGACCAGTGAAAATTTTGATGGTTTCTCAGCCATTCCTTAACTTCAAACTCCCATATCTCGCGAACGGAATGACGAACTCGAGAAATTCCTATTGCATCTGAAAGTAGCAACCCGCCAGATTACAATGGTGTGTGTACTATTCCCCAAGGCCACTCCTGTTATTGGTTTCGAGTATCAGACTTGCGAAAATTTTGATGATTTCTCAGCCATTCCTTAACTTCAAACTCCCATATCTCGCGAACGGAATGACGAACTCGAGAAATTCCTATTGCATCTGAAAGTAGCAACCCGCCAGATTACAATGGTGTGTGTACTATTCCCCATGGCCACTCCTGTTATTGGTTTCGAGTATCAGACTTGCGAAAATTTTGATGGTTTCTCAATCATTCCTTAACTTCAAACTTCCATATCTCGCGAACGGATTGACGAACTCGAGAATTTCCTGTTGCATGTGAAAGTAGAAACTCGCGCGATTACAACGGTATGTGTATTTTTCCGCTAGGCCTTTGTAGTTATTGGTTTCGAGAATCAGACTTGCGAAAATTTTGATGGTTTCTCAATCATTCCTTAACTTCAAACTTCCATATCTCGCGAACGGATAGACGAACTCGAGAATTTCCTATTGCATCTGAAAGCAGAAACTCGCCCGATTACAACGGTATGTGTATTTTTGCCCTAGGCCACAGTAGTTATTGGATTCGAGTATCAGACTTGCGAAAATTTTGATGGTTTCTCAATCATTCCTTAACTTCAAACTTCCATATCTCGCGAACGGATTGTCGAACTCGAGAATTTCCTATTGCATTGAAAGCAGAAACTCGCCCGATTACAACGGTATGTGTATTTTTGCCGTGGGCCACAGTAGTTAATGGATTCGAGTATCAGACTTGCGAAAATTTTGATGGTTTCTCAATCATTCCTTAAGTTCAAACTTCCATATCTCGCGAACGGATTGACGAACTCGAGAATTTCCTGTTGCATGTGAAAGTAGAAACTCGCCCGATTACAACGGTATGTGTATTTTTCCGCTAGGCCTTTGTAGTTATTGGTTTCGAGAATCAGACTTGCGAAAATTGTGATGGTTTCTCAATCATTCCTTAACTTCAAACTCCCATACCTCGCGAACGCATTGACGAACTCGAGAAATTCCTGTTGTATCTGAAAGTTGAAACCCGCCCGATTACAATGGTGATTGTACTTTTCCCCTAGGCCATTCCAGTTATTGGTTTCGAGTATTCGACCAGCGAAAATTTTCATGGTTTCTCTACCATACCTTAACTTCAAACTCCCATATCTCGCGAACGGATTGACGAACTCGAGAAATTCCTATTGCATCTGAAAGCAGAAACTCGCCCGGTTACAACGGTATATGCATTTTTGCCCTAGGCCATAGTAGTTATTGGTTTCGAGTATCAGACTTGCGAAAATTTTGATGGTTTCTCAAGCATTCCTTAACTTCAAACTCTCATATCTCGCGAACGGAATGACGAACCCGAGAAATTCCTATTGCATCTGAAAGTAGAAACCCGCCATATTACAATGGTGTGTGTACTTTTCCCCTAGGGCATTCCAGTTATTGGTTTCGAGTATTCGACCAGCGAAAATTTTGATGGTTTCTCAACCATTCCTTAACTTCACACTTACATATCTCGCGAACGGATTGTCGAACTCTTGAATTTCCTATTGCATCTGAAAGCAGAAACTCGCCCGGTTACAACGGTATGTGCATTTTTGCCTTAGGCCATTGTAGTTATTGGTTTCGAGTATCAGACTTGCGAAAATTTTGATGGTTTCTCAACCATTCCTTAACTTCAAACTCCCATTTCTCGCGAACGGATTGACGAACTCGAGAAATTCCTGTTGCATCTGGAAGTAGAAACTCGCCCGATTACAATGGTATGTGTACTTTTCCCCTAGGCCATTCCAGTTATTGGTTTCGAGTATCAGACTTGCGATAATTTTGATGGTTTCTCAACCATTCCTTAACTTCACACTTACATATCTCGCGAACGGATTGACGAACTCGAGAATTTCCTATTGCATCTGAAAGCAGAAACTCGCCCGGTTACAACGGTATATGCATTTTTGCCCTAGGCCATAGTAGTTATTGGTTTCGAGTATCAGACTTGCGAAAATTTTGATGGTTTCTCAAGCATTCCTTAACTTCGAACTCCCATATCTTGCGAACGGATTGACGAACTCGAGAAATTCCTATTGCATCTGAAAGTAGCAACCCGCCAGATTACAATGGTGTGTGTACTATTCCCCATGGCCACTCCTGTTATTGGTTTCGAGTATCAGACTTGCGAAAATTTTGATGGTTTCTCAATCATTCCTTAACTTCAAACTTCCATATCTCGCGAACGGATTGACGAACTCGAGAATTTCCTGTTGCATGTGAAAGTAGAAACTCGCCCGATTACAACGGTATGTGTATTTTTCCGCTAGGCCTTTGTAGTTATTGGTTTCGAGAATCAGACTTGCGAAAATTTTGATGGTTTCTCAATCATTCCTTAACTTCAAACTTCCATATCTCGCGAACGGATAGACGAACTCGAGAATTTCCTATTGCATCTGAAAGCAGAAACTCGCCCGATTACAACGGTATGTGTATTTTTGCCCTAGGCCACAGTAGTTATTGGATTCGAGTATAAGACTTGCGAAAATTTTGATGGTTTCTCAATCATTCCTTAACTTCAAACTTCCATATCTCGCGAACGGATTGACGAACTCGAGAATTTCCTATTGCATTGAAAGCAGAAACTCGCCAGATTACAACGGTATGTGTATTTTTGCCGTAGGCCACAGTAGTTATTGGATTCGAGTATCAGACTTGCGAAAATTTTGATGGTTTCTCAATCATTCCTTAACTTCAAACTTCCATATCTCGCGAACGGATTGACGAACTCGAGAATTTCCTGTTGCATGTGAAAGTAGAAACTCGCCCGATTACAACGGTATGTGTATTTTTCCGCTAGGCCTTTGTAGTTATTGGTTTCGAGAATCAGACTTGCGAAAATTGTGATGGTTTCTCAATCATTCCTTAACTTCAAACTCCCATACCTCGCGAACGCATTGACGAACTCGAGAAATTCCTGTTGTATCTGAAAGTTGAAACCCGCCCGATTGCAATGGTGATTGTACTTTTCCCCTAGGCCATTCCAGTTATTGGTTTCGAGTATTCGACCAGCGAAAATTTTCATGGTTTCTCAACCATACCTTAACTTCAAACTCCCATATCTCGCGAACGGATTGACGAACTCGAGAAATTCCTATTGCATCTGAAAGCAGAAACTCGCCCGGTTACAACGGTATATGCAATTTTGCCCTAGGCCATAGTAGTTATTGGTTTCGAGTATCAGTCTTGCGAAAATTTTGATGGTTTCTCAAGCATTCCTTAACTTCAAACTCCCATATCTCGCGAATGGATTGACGAACTCGAGAAATTCCTGTTGCATCTGAAAGTAGAAACTCGCCCGATTACAACGGTATGTGTATTTTTCCGCTAGGCCTTTGTAGTTATTGGTTTCGAGAATCAAACTTGCGAAAATTTTGATGGTTTCTCAATCATTCCTTAACTTCAAACTTCCATATCTCGCGAACGGATTGACGAACTCGAGAATTTCCTGTTGCATGTGAAAGTAGAAACTCGCCCGATTACAACGGTATGTGTATTTTTCCGCTAGGCCTTTGTAGTTATTGGTTTCGAGAATCAGACTTGCGAAAATTTTGATGGTTTCACAATCATTCCTTAACTTCAAACTTCCATATCTCGCGAACGGATAGACGAACTCGAGAATTTCCTATTGCATCTGAAAGCAGAAACTCGCCCGATTACAACGGTATGTGTATTTTTGCCCTATGCCACAGTAGTTATTGGATTCGAGTATCAGACTTGCGAAAATTTTGATGGTTTCTCAATCATTCCTTAACTTCAAACTTCCATATCTCGCGAACGGATTGACGAACTCGAGAATTTCCTATTGCATCTAAAAGCAGAAACTCGCCCGATTACCACGGTATGTGTATTTTTGCCCTAGGCCATAATAGTTATTCGATTCGAGTATCAGACTTGCGAGAATTTTGATGATTTCTCAGCCATTCCTTAACTTCAAACTCCCATATCTCGCGAACGCATTAACGATCTCGAGAAATTCCTGTTGTATCTGAAAGTGCAAACCCGCCCGATTACAGTGGTGTGTGTACTTTTCTCCTAGGCCATTCCAGTTATTGGTTTCGAGTATCAGACCAGTGAAAATTTTGATGGTTTCTCAAACATTCCATAATTTCAAACTCCCATATCTCGCGAACGGAATGACGAACTCGAGAAGTTCCTATTGCATCTGAAAGTAGAAACCCGCCAGATTACAATTGTGTGTGTACTTTTCACCTAGGCCCTTCCAGTTATTGGTTTCGAGTATCACACTTGCGAAAATTTTGATGGTTTCTCAATCATTCCTTAACTTCAAACTTCCATATCTCGCGAACGGATTGACGAACTCGAGAATTTCCTATTGCATCTGAAAGCAGAAACTCGCCCCATTACAACGGTATGTGTATTTTTGCCCTAGGCCATAATAGTTATGGGATTCGAGTATCAGACTTGCGAAAATTTTGATGGTTTCTCAAGCATTCCTTAACTTCAAACTCCCATATCTCGCGAACGGAATGACGAACTCGAGAAATTCCTATTGCATCTGAAAGTAGCAACCCGCCAGATTACAATGGTGTGTGTACTATTCCCCATGGCCACTCCTGTTATTGGTTTCGAGTATCAGACTTGCGAAAATTTTGATGGTTTCTCAATCATTCCTTAACTTCAAACTTCCATATCTCGCGAACGGATTGACGAACTCGAGAATTTCCCGTTGCATGTGAAAGTAGAAACTCGCCCGATTACAACGGTATGTGTATTTTTCCGCTAGGCCTTTGTAGTTATTGGTTTCGAGAATCAGACTTGCGAAAATTTTGATGGTTTCTCAATCATTCCTTAACTTCAAACTTCCATATCTCGCGAACGGATAGACGAACTCGAGAATTTCCTATTGCATCTGAAAGCAGAAACTCGCCCGATTACAACGGTATGTGTATTTTTGCCCTAGGCCACAGTAGTTATTGGATTCGAGTATCAGACTTGCGAAAATTTTGATGGTTTCTCAATCATTCCTTAACTTCAAACTTCCATATCTCGCGAACGGATTGTCGAACTCGAGAATTTCCTATTGCATTGAAAGCAGAAACTCGCCCGATTACAACGGTATGTGTATTTTTGCCGTGGGCCACAGTAGTTAATGGATTCGAGTATCAGACTTGCGAAAATTTTGATGGTTTCTCAATCATTCCTTAAGTTCAAACTTCCATATCTCGCGAACGGATTGACGAACTCGAGAATTTCCTGTTGCATGTGAAAGTAGAAACTCGCCCGATTACAACGGTATGTGTATTTTTCCGCTAGGCCTTTGTAGTTATTGGTTTCGAGAATCAGACTTGCGAAAATTGTGATGGTTTCTCAATCATTCCTTAACTTCAAACTCCCATACCTCGCGAACGCATTGACGAACTCGAGAAATTCCTGTTGTATCTGAAAGTTGAAACCCGCCCGATTACAATGGTGATTGTACTTTTCCCCTAGGCCATTCCAGTTATTGGTTTCGAGTATTCGACCAGCGAAAATTTTCATGGTTTCTCTACCATACCTTAACTTCAAACTCCCATATCTCGCGAACGGATTGACGAACTCGAGAAATTCCTATTGCATCTGAAAGCAGAAACTCGCCCGGTTACAACGGTATATGCATTTTTGCCCTAGGCCATAGTAGTTATTGGTTTCGAGTATCAGACTTGCGAAAATTTTGATGGTTTCTCAAGCATTCCTTAACTTCAAACTCCCATATCTCGCGAACGGAATGACGAACCCGAGAAATTCCTATTGCATCTGAAAGTAGAAACCCGCCATATTACAATGGTGTGTGTACTTTTCCCCTAGGGCATTCCAGTTATTGGTTTCGAGTATTCGACCAGCGAAAATTTTGATGGTTTCTCAACCATTCCTTAACTTCACACTTACATATCTCGCGAACGGATTGTCGAACTCGAGAATTTCCTATTGCATCTGAAAGCAGAAACTCGCCCGGTTACAACGGTATGTGCATTTTTGCCTTAGGCCATTGTAGTTATTGGTTTCGAGTATCAGACTTGCGAAAATTTTGATGGTTTCTCAACCATTCCTTAACTTCAAACTCCCATTTCTCGCGAACGGATTGACGAACTCGAGAAATTCCTGTTGCATCTGGAAGTAGAAACTCGCCCGATTACAATGGTATGTGTACTTTTCCCCTAGGCCATTCCAGTTATTGGTTTCGAGTATCAGACTTGCGATAATTTTGATGGTTTCTCAACCATTCCTTAACTTCACACTTACATATCTCGCGAACGGATTGACGAACTCGAGAATTTCCTATTGCATCTGAAAGCAGAAACTCGCCCGGTTACAACGGTATATGCATTTTTGCCCTAGGCCATAGTAGTTATTGGTTTCGAGTATCAGACTTGCGAAAATTTTGATGGTTTCTCAAGCATTCCTTAACTTCGAACTCCCATATCTTGCGAACGGATTGACGAACTCGAGAAATTCCTATTGCATCTGAAAGTAGCAACCCGCCAGATTACAATGGTGTGTGTACTATTCCCCATGGCCACTCCTGTTATTGGTTTCGAGTATCAGACTTGCGAAAATTTTGATGGTTTCTCAATCATTCCTTAACTTCAAACTTCCATATCTCGCGAACGGATTGACGAACTCGAGAATTTCCTGTTGCATGTGAAAGTAGAAACTCGCCCGATTACAACGGTATGTGTATTTTTCCGCTAGGCCTTTGTAGTTATTGGTTTCGAGAATCAGACTTGCGAAAATTTTGATGGTTTCTCAATCATTCCTTAACTTCAAACTTCCATATCTCGCGAACGGATAGACGAACTCGAGAATTTCCTATTGCATCTGAAAGCAGAAACTCGCCCGATTACAACGGTATGTGTATTTTTGCCCTAGGCCACAGTAGTTATTGGATTCGAGTATAAGACTTGCGAAAATTTTGATGGTTTCTCAATCATTCCTTAACTTCAAACTTCCATATCTCGCGAACGGATTGACGAACTCGAGAATTTCCTATTGCATTGAAAGCAGAAACTCGCCAGATTACAACGGTATGTGTATTTTTGCCGTAGGCCACAGTAGTTATTGGATTCGAGTATCAGACTTGCGAAAATTTTGATGGTTTCTCAATCATTCCTTAACTTCAAACTTCCATATCTCGCGAACGGATTGACGAACTCGAGAATTTCCTGTTGCATGTGAAAGTAGAAACTCGCCCGATTACAACGGTATGTGTATTTTTCCGCTAGGCCTTTGTAGTTATTGGTTTCGAGAATCAGACTTGCGAAAATTGTGATGGTTTCTCAATCATTCCTTAACTTCAAACTCCCATACCTCGCGAACGCATTGACGAACTCGAGAAATTCCTGTTGTATCTGAAAGTTGAAACCCGCCCGATTGCAATGGTGATTGTACTTTTCCCCTAGGCCATTCCAGTTATTGGTTTCGAGTATTCGACCAGCGAAAATTTTCATGGTTTCTCAACCATACCTTAACTTCAAACTCCCATATCTCGCGAACGGATTGACGAACTCGAGAAATTCCTATTGCATCTGAAAGCAGAAACTCGCCCGGTTACAACGGTATATGCAATTTTGCCCTAGGCCATAGTAGTTATTGGTTTCGAGTATCAGTCTTGCGAAAATTTTGATGGTTTCTCAAGCATTCCTTAACTTCAAACTCCCATATCTCGCGAATGGATTGACGAACTCGAGAAATTCCTGTTGCATCTGAAAGTAGAAACTCGCCCGATTACAACGGTATGTGTATTTTTCCGCTAGGCCTTTGTAGTTATTGGTTTCGAGAATCAAACTTGCGAAAATTTTGATGGTTTCTCAATCATTCCTTAACTTCAAACTTCCATATCTCGCGAACGGATTGACGAACTCGAGAATTTCCTGTTGCATGTGAAAGTAGAAACTCGCCCGATTACAACGGTATGTGTATTTTTCCGCTAGGCCTTTGTAGTTATTGGTTTCGAGAATCAGACTTGCGAAAATTTTGATGGTTTCACAATCATTCCTTAACTTCAAACTTCCATATCTCGCGAACGGATAGACGAACTCGAGAATTTCCTATTGCATCTGAAAGCAGAAACTCGCCCGATTACAACGGTATGTGTATTTTTGCCCTATGCCACAGTAGTTATTGGATTCGAGTATCAGACTTGCGAAAATTTTGATGGTTTCTCAATCATTCCTTAACTTCAAACTTCCATATCTCGCGAACGGATTGACGAACTCGAGAATTTCCTATTGCATCTAAAAGCAGAAACTCGCCCGATTACCACGGTATGTGTATTTTTGCCCTAGGCCATAATAGTTATTCGATTCGAGTATCAGACTTGCGAGAATTTTGATGATTTCTCAGCCATTCCTTAACTTCAAACTCCCATATCTCGCGAACGCATTAACGATCTCGAGAAATTCCTGTTGTATCTGAAAGTGCAAACCCGCCCGATTACAGTGGTGTGTGTACTTTTCTCCTAGGCCATTCCAGTTATTGGTTTCGAGTATCAGACCAGTGAAAATTTTGATGGTTTCTCAAACATTCCATAATTTCAAACTCCCATATCTCGCGAACGGAATGACGAACTCGAGAAGTTCCTATTGCATCTGAAAGTAGAAACCCGCCAGATTACAATTGTGTGTGTACTTTTCACCTAGGCCCTTCCAGTTATTGGTTTCGAGTATCACACTTGCGAAAATTTTGATGGTTTCTCAATCATTCCTTAACTTCAAACTTCCATATCTCGCGAACGGATTGACGAACTCGAGAATTTCCTATTGCATCTGAAAGCAGAAACTCGCCCCATTACAACGGTATGTGTATTTTTGCCCTAGGCCATAATAGTTATGGGATTCGAGTATCAGACTTGCGAAAATTTTGATGGTTTCTCAAGCATTCCTTAACTTCAAACTCCCATATCTCGCGAACGGAATGACGAACTCGAGAAATTCCTATTGCATCTGAAAGTAGCAACCCGCCAGATTACAATGGTGTGTGTACTATTCCCCATGGCCACTCCTGTTATTGGTTTCGAGTATCAGACTTGCGAAAATTTTGATGGTTTCTCAATCATTCCTTAACTTCAAACTTCCATATCTCGCGAACGGATTGACGAACTCGAGAATTTCCCGTTGCATGTGAAAGTAGAAACTCGCCCGATTACAACGGTATGTGTATTTTTCCGCTAGGCCTTTGTAGTTATTGGTTTCGAGAATCAGACTTGCGAAAATTGTGATGGTTTCTCAATCATTCCTTAACTTCAAACTCCCATACCTCGCGAACGCATTGACGAACTCGAGAAATTCCTGTTGTATCTGAAAGTTGAAACCCGCCCGATTGCAATGGTGATTGTACTTTTCCCCTAGGCCATTCCAGTTATTGGTTTCGAGTATTCGACCAGCGAAAATTTTCATGGTTTCTCAACCATACCTTAACTTCAAACTCCCATATCTCGCGAACGGATTGACGAACTCGAGAAATTCCTATTGCATCTGAAAGCAGAAACTCGCCCGGTTACAACGGTATATGCAATTTTGCCCTAGGCCATAGTAGTTATTGGTTTCGAGTATCAGTCTTGCGAAAATTTTGATGGTTTCTCAAGCATTCCTTAACTTCAAACTCCCATATCTCGCGAATGGATTGACGAACTCGAGAAATTCCTGTTGCATCTGAAAGTAGAAACTCGCCCGATTACAACGGTATGTGTATTTTTCCGCTAGGCCTTTGTAGTTATTGGTTTCGAGAATCAAACTTGCGAAAATTTTGATGGTTTCTCAATCATTCCTTAACTTCAAACTTCCATATCTCGCGAACGGATTGACGAACTCGAGAATTTCCTGTTGCATGTGAAAGTAGAAACTCGCCCGATTACAACGGTATGTGTATTTTTCCGCTAGGCCTTTGTAGTTATTGGTTTCGAGAATCAGACTTGCGAAAATTTTGATGGTTTCACAATCATTCCTTAACTTCAAACTTCCATATCTCGCGAACGGATAGACGAACTCGAGAATTTCCTATTGCATCTGAAAGCAGAAACTCGCCCGATTACAACGGTATGTGTATTTTTGCCCTATGCCACAGTAGTTATTGGATTCGAGTATCAGACTTGCGAAAATTTTGATGGTTTCTCAATCATTCCTTAACTTCAAACTTCCATATCTCGCGAACGGATTGACGAACTCGAGAATTTCCTATTGCATCTAAAAGCAGAAACTCGCCCGATTACCACGGTATGTGTATTTTTGCCCTAGGCCATAATAGTTATTCGATTCGAGTATCAGACTTGCGAGAATTTTGATGATTTCTCAGCCATTCCTTAACTTCAAACTCCCATATCTCGCGAACGCATTAACGATCTCGAGAAATTCCTGTTGTATCTGAAAGTGCAAACCCGCCCGATTACAGTGGTGTGTGTACTTTTCTCCTAGGCCATTCCAGTTATTGGTTTCGAGTATCAGACCAGTGAAAATTTTGATGGTTTCTCAAACATTCCATAATTTCAAACTCCCATATCTCGCGAACGGAATGACGAACTCGAGAAGTTCCTATTGCATCTGAAAGTAGAAACCCGCCAGATTACAATTGTGTGTGTACTTTTCACCTAGGCCCTTCCAGTTATTGGTTTCGAGTATCACACTTGCGAAAATTTTGATGGTTTCTCAATCATTCCTTAACTTCAAACTTCCATATCTCGCGAACGGATTGACGAACTCGAGAATTTCCTATTGCATCTGAAAGCAGAAACTCGCCCCATTACAACGGTATGTGTATTTTTGCCCTAGGCCATAATAGTTATGGGATTCGAGTATCAGACTTGCGAAAATTTTGATGGTTTCTCAAGCATTCCTTAACTTCAAACTCCCATATCTCGCGAACGGAATGACGAACTCGAGAAATTCCTATTGCATCTGAAAGTAGCAACCCGCCAGATTACAATGGTGTGTGTACTATTCCCCATGGCCACTCCTGTTATTGGTTTCGAGTATCAGACTTGCGAAAATTTTGATGGTTTCTCAATCATTCCTTAACTTCAAACTTCCATATCTCGCGAACGGATTGACGAACTCGAGAATTTCCCGTTGCATGTGAAAGTAGAAACTCGCCCGATTACAACGGTATGTGTATTTTTCCGCTAGGCCTTTGTAGTTATTGGTTTCGAGAATCAGACTTGCGAAAATTTTGATGGTTTCTCAATCATTCCTTAACTTCAAACTTCCATATCTCGCGAACGGATAGACGAACTCGAGAATTTCCTATTGCATCTGAAAGCAGAAACTCGCCCGATTACAACGGTATGTGTATTTTTGCCCTAGGCCACAGTAGTTATTGGATTCGAGTATCAGACTTGCGAAAATTTTGATGGTTTCTCAATCATTCCTTAACTTCAAACTTCCATATCTCGCGAACGGATTGTCGAACTCGAGAATTTCCTATTGCATTGAAAGCAGAAACTCGCCCGATTACAACGGTATGTGTATTTTTGCCGTGGGCCACAGTAGTTAATGGATTCGAGTATCAGACTTGCGAAAATTTTGATGGTTTCTCAATCATTCCTTAAGTTCAAACTTCCATATCTCGCGAACGGATTGACGAACTCGAGAATTTCCTGTTGCATGTGAAAGTAGAAACTCGCCCGATTACAACGGTATGTGTATTTTTCCGCTAGGCCTTTGTAGTTATTGGTTTCGAGAATCAGACTTGCGAAAATTGTGATGGTTTCTCAATCATTCCTTAACTTCAAACTCCCATACCTCGCGAACGCATTGACGAACTCGAGAAATTCCTGTTGTATCTGAAAGTTGAAACCCGCCCGATTACAATGGTGATTGTACTTTTCCCCTAGGCCATTCCAGTTATTGGTTTCGAGTATTCGACCAGCGAAAATTTTCATGGTTTCTCTACCATACCTTAACTTCAAACTCCCATATCTCGCGAACGGATTGACGAACTCGAGAAATTCCTATTGCATCTGAAAGCAGAAACTCGCCCGGTTACAACGGTATATGCATTTTTGCCCTAGGCCATAGTAGTTATTGGTTTCGAGTATCAGACTTGCGAAAATTTTGATGGTTTCTCAAGCATTCCTTAACTTCAAACTCCCATATCTCGCGAACGGAATGACGAACCCGAGAAATTCCTATTGCATCTGAAAGTAGAAACCCGCCATATTACAATGGTGTGTGTACTTTTCCCCTAGGGCATTCCAGTTATTGGTTTCGAGTATTCGACCAGCGAAAATTTTGATGGTTTCTCAACCATTCCTTAACTTCACACTTACATATCTCGCGAACGGATTGTCGAACTCGAGAATTTCCTATTGCATCTGAAAGCAGAAACTCGCCCGGTTACAACGGTATGTGCATTTTTGCCTTAGGCCATTGTAGTTATTGGTTTCGAGTATCAGACTTGCGAAAATTTTGATGGTTTCTCAACCATTCCTTAACTTCAAACTCCCATTTCTCGCGAACGGATTGACGAACTCGAGAAATTCCTGTTGCATCTGGAAGTAGAAACTCGCCCGATTACAATGGTATGTGTACTTTTCCCCTAGGCCATTCCAGTTATTGGTTTCGAGTATCAGACTTGCGATAATTTTGATGGTTTCTCAACCATTCCTTAACTTCACACTTACATATCTCGCGAACGGATTGACGAACTCGAGAATTTCCTATTGCATCTGAAAGCAGAAACTCGCCCGGTTACAACGGTATATGCATTTTTGCCCTAGGCCATAGTAGTTATTGGTTTCGAGTATCAGACCTGCGAAAATTTTGATGGTTTCTCAAGCATTCCTTAACTTCGAACTCCCATATCTTGCGAACGGATTGACGAACTCGAGAAATTCCTATTGCATCTGAAAGTAGCAACCCGCCAGATTACAATGGTGTGTGTACTATTCCCCATGGCCACTCCTGTTATTGGTTTCGAGTATCAGACTTGCGAAAATTTTGATGGTTTCTCAATCATTCCTTAACTTCAAACTTCCATATCTCGCGAACGGATTGACGAACTCGAGAATTTCCTGTTGCATGTGAAAGTAGAAACTCGCCCGATTACAACGGTATGTGTATTTTTCCGCTAGGCCTTTGTAGTTATTGGTTTCGAGAATCAGACTTGCGAAAATTTTGATGGTTTCTCAATCATTCCTTAACTTCAAACTTCCATATCTCGCGAACGGATAGACGAACTCGAGAATTTCCTATTGCATCTGAAAGCAGAAACTCGCCCGATTACAACGGTATGTGTATTTTTGCCCTAGGCCACAGTAGTTATTGGATTCGAGTATCAGACTTGCGAAAATTTTGATGGTTTCTCAATCATTCCTTAACTTCAAACTTCCATATCTCGCGAACGGATTGACGAACTCGAGAATTTCCTATTGCATTGAAAGCAGAAACTCGCCAGATTACAACGGTATGTGTATTTTTGCCGTAGGCCACAGTAGTTATTGGATTCGAGTATCAGACTTGCGAAAATTTTGATGGTTTCTCAATCATTCCTTAACTTCAAACTTCCATATCTCGCGAACGGATTGACGAACTCGAGAATTTCCTGTTGCATGTGAAAGTGGAAACTCGCCCGATTACAACGGTATGTGTATTTTTCCGCTAGGCCTTTGTAGTTATTGGTTTCGAGAATCAGACTTGCGAAAATTGTGATGGTTTCTCAATCATTCCTTAACTTCAAACTCCCATACCTCGCGAACGCATTGACGAACTCGAGAAATTCCTGTTGTATCTGAAAGTTGAAACCCGCCCGATTGCAATGGTGATTGTACTTTTCCCCTAGGCCATTCCAGTTATTGGTTTCGAGTATTCGACCAGCGAAAATTTTCATGGTTTCTCAACCATACCTTAACTTCAAACTCCCATATCTCGCGAACGGATTGACGAACTCGAGAAATTCCTATTGCATCTGAAAGCAGAAACTCGCCCGGTTACAACGGTATATGCATTTTTGCCCTAGGCCATAGTAGTTATTGGTTTCGAGTATCAGACTTGCGAAAATTTTGATGGTTTCTCAAGCATTCCTTAACTTCAAACTCCCATATCTCGCGAACGGAATGACGAACCCGAGAAATTCCTATTGCATCTGAAAGTAGAAACCCGCCATATTACAATGGTGTGTGTACTTTTCCCCTAGGGCATTCCAGTTATTGGTTTCGAGTATTCGACCAGCGAAAATTTTGATGGTTTCTCAACCATTCCTTAACTTCAAACTCCCATTTCTCGCGAACGGATTGACGAACTCGAGAAATTCCTGTTGCATCTGGAAGTAGAAACTCGCCCGATTACAATGGTATGTGTACTTTTCCCCTAGGCCATTCCAGTTATTGGTTTCGGGTATCAGACTTGCGATAATTTTGATGGTTTCTCAACCATTCCTTAACTTCACACTTACATATCTCGCGAACGGATTGACGAACTCGAGAATTTCCTATTGCATCTGAAAGCAGAAACTCGCCCGGTTACAACGGTATATGCATTTTTGCCCTAGGCCATAGTAGTTATTGGTTTCGAGTATCAGACTTGCGAAAATTTTGATGGTTTCTCAACCATTCCTTAACTTCAAACTCCCATTTCTCGCGAACGGATTGACGAACTCGAGAAATTCCTGTTGCATCTGGAAGTAGAAACTCGCCCGATTACAATGGTATGTGTACTTTTCCCCTAGGCCATTCCAGTTATTGGTTTCGAGTATCAGACTTGCGATAATTTTGATGGTTTCTCAACCATTCCTTAACTTCACACTTACATATCTCGCGAACGGATTGACGAACTCGAGAATTTCCTATTGCATCTGAAAGCAGAAACTCGCCCGGTTACAACGGTATATGCATTTTTGCCCTAGGCCATAGTAGTTATTGGTTTCGAGTATCAGACTTGCGAAAATTTTGATGGTTTCTCAAGCATTCCTTAACTTCGAACTCCCATATCTTGCGAACGGATTGACGAACTCGAGAAATTCCTATTGCATCTGAAAGTAGCAACCCGCCAGATTACAATGGTGTGTGTACTATTCCCCATGGCCACTCCTGTTATTGGTTTCGAGTATCAGACTTGCGAAAATTTTGATGGTTTCTCAATCATTCCTTAACTTCAAACTTCCATATCTCGCGAACGGATTGACGAACTCGAGAATTTCCTGTTGCATGTGAAAGTAGAAACTCGCCCGATTACAACGGTATGTGTATTTTTCCGCTAGGCCTTTGTAGTTATTGGTTTCGAGAATCAGACTTGCGAAAATTTTGATGGTTTCTCAATCATTCCTTAACTTCAAACTTCCATATCTCGCGAACGGATAGACGAACTCGAGAATTTCCTATTGCATCTGAAAGCAGAAACTCGCCCGATTACAACGGTATGTGTATTTTTGCCCTAGGCCACAGTAGTTATTGGATTCGAGTATAAGACTTGCGAAAATTTTGATGGTTTCTCAATCATTCCTTAACTTCAAACTTCCATATCTCGCGAACGGATTGACGAACTCGAGAATTTCCTATTGCATTGAAAGCAGAAACTCGCCAGATTACAACGGTATGTGTATTTTTGCCGTAGGCCACAGTAGTTATTGGATTCGAGTATCAGACTTGCGAAAATTTTGATGGTTTCTCAATCATTCCTTAACTTCAAACTTCCATATCTCGCGAACGGATTGACGAACTCGAGAATTTCCTGTTGCATGTGAAAGTAGAAACTCGCCCGATTACAACGGTATGTGTATTTTTCCGCTAGGCCTTTGTAGTTATTGGTTTCGAGAATCAGACTTGCGAAAATTGTGATGGTTTCTCAATCATTCCTTAACTTCAAACTCCCATACCTCGCGAACGCATTGACGAACTCGAGAAATTCCTGTTGTATCTGAAAGTTGAAACCCGCCCGATTGCAATGGTGATTGTACTTTTCCCCTAGGCCATTCCAGTTATTGGTTTCGAGTATTCGACCAGCGAAAATTTTCATGGTTTCTCAACCATACCTTAACTTCAAACTCCCATATCTCGCGAACGGATTGACGAACTCGAGAAATTCCTATTGCATCTGAAAGCAGAAACTCGCCCGGTTACAACGGTATATGCAATTTTGCCCTAGGCCATAGTAGTTATTGGTTTCGAGTATCAGTCTTGCGAAAATTTTGATGGTTTCTCAAGCATTCCTTAACTTCAAACTCCCATATCTCGCGAATGGATTGACGAACTCGAGAAATTCCTGTTGCATCTGAAAGTAGAAACTCGCCCGATTACAACGGTATGCGTATTTTTCCGCTAGGCCTTTGTAGTTATTGGTTTCGAGAATCAAACTTGCGAAAATTTTGATGGTTTCTCAATCATTCCTTAACTTCAAACTTCCATATCTCGCGAACGGATTGACGAACTCGAGAATTTCCTGTTGCATGTGAAAGTAGAAACTCGCCCGATTACAACGGTATGTGTATTTTTCCGCTAGGCCTTTGTAGTTATTGGTTTCGAGAATCAGACTTGCGAAAATTTTGATGGTTTCACAATCATTCCTTAACTTCAAACTTCCATATCTCGCGAACGGATAGACGAACTCGAGAATTTCCTATTGCATCTGAAAGCAGAAACTCGCCCGATTACAACGGTATGTGTATTTTTGCCCTATGCCACAGTAGTTATTGGATTCGAGTATCAGACATGCGAAAATTTTGGTGGTTTCTCAATCATTCCTTAACTTCAAACTTCCATATCTCGCGAACGGATTGACGAACTCCAGAATTTCCTATTGCATCTAAAAGCAGAAACTCGCCCGATTACCACGGTATGTGTATTTTTGCCCTAGGCCATAATAGTTATTCGATTCGAGTATCAGACTTGCGAGAATTTTGATGATTTCTCAGCCATTCCTTAACTTCAAACTCCCATATCTCGCGAACGCATTAACGATCTCGAGAAATTCCTGTTGTATCTGAAAGTGCAAACCCGCCCGATTACAGTGGTGTGTGTACTTTTCTCCTAGGCCATTCCAGTTATTGGTTTCGAGTATCAGACCAGTGAAAATTTTGATGGTTTCTCAAACATTCCATAATTTCAAACTCCCATATCTCGCGAACGGAATGACGAACTCGAGAAGTTCCTATTGCATCTGAAAGTAGAAACCCGCCAGATTACAATTGTGTGTGTACTTTTCACCTAGGCCCTTCCAGTTATTGGTTTCGAGTATCACACTTGCGAAAATTTTGATGGTTTCTCAATCATTCCTTAACTTCAAACTTCCATATCTCGCGAACGGATTGACGAACTCGAGAATTTCCTATTGCATCTGAAAGCAGAAACTCGCCCCATTACAACGGTATGTGTATTTTTGCCCTAGGCCATAATAGTTATGGGATTCGAGTATCAGACTTGCGAAAATTTTGATGGTTTCTCAAGCATTCCTTAACTTCAAACTCCCATATCTCGCGAACGGAATGGCGAACTCGAGAAATTCCTATTGCATCTGAAAGTAGCAACCCGCCAGATTACAATGGTGTGTGTACTATTCCCCATGGCCACTCCTGTTATTGGTTTCGAGTATCAGACTTGCGAAAATTTTGATGGTTTCTCAATCATTCCTTAACTTCAAACTTCCATATCTCGCGAACGGATTGACGAACTCGAGAATTTCCCGTTGCATGTGAAAGTAGAAACTCGCCCGATTACAACGGTATGTGTATTTTTCCGCTAGGCCTTTGTAGTTATTGGTTTCGAGAATCAGACTTGCGAAAATTTTGATGGTTTCTCAATCATTCCTTAACTTCAAACTTCCATATCTCGCGAACGGATAGACGAACTCGAGAATTTCCTATTGCATCTGAAAGCAGAAACTCGCCCGATTACAACGGTATGTGTATTTTTGCCCTAGGCCACAGTAGTTATTGGATTCGAGTATCAGACTTGCGAAAATTTTGATGGTTTCTCAATCATTCCTTAACTTCAAACTTCCATATCTCGCGAACGGATTGTCGAACTCGAGAATTTCCTATTGCATTGAAAGCAGAAACTCGCCCGATTACAACGGTATGTGTATTTTTGCCGTGGGCCACAGTAGTTAATGGATTCGAGTATCAGACTTGCGAAAATTTTGATGGTTTCTCAATCATTCCTTAAGTTCAAACTTCCATATCTCGCGAACGGATTGACGAACTCGAGAATTTCCTGTTGCATGTGAAAGTAGAAACTCGCCCGATTACAGCGGTATGTGTATTTTTCCGCTAGGCCTTTGTAGTTATTGGTTTCGAGAATCAGACTTGCGAAAATTGTGATGGTTTCTCAATCATTCCTTAACTTCAAACTCCCATACCTCGCGAACGCATTGACGAACTCGAGAAATTCCTGTTGTATCTGAAAGTTGAAACCCGCCCGATTACAATGGTGATTGTACTTTTCCCCTAGGCCATTCCAGTTATTGGTTTCGAGTATTCGACCAGCGAAAATTTTCATGGTTTCTCTACCATACCTTAACTTCAAACTCCCATATCTCGCGAACGGATTGACGAACTCGAGAAATTCCTATTGCATCTGAAAGCAGAAACTCGCCCGGTTACAACGGTATATGCATTTTTGCCCTAGGCCATAGTAGTTATTGGTTTCGAGTATCAGACTTGCGAAAATTTTGATGGTTTCTCAAGCATTCCTTAACTTCAAACTCCCATATCTCGCGAACGGAATGACGAACCCGAGAAATTCCTATTGCATCTGAAAGTAGAAACCCGCCATATTACAATGGTGTGTGTACTTTTCCCCTAGGGCATTCCAGTTATTGGTTTCGAGTATTCGACCAGCGAAAATTTTGATGGTTTCTCAACCATTCCTTAACTTCACACTTACATATCTCGCGAACGGATTGTCGAACTCGAGAATTTCCTATTGCATCTGAAAGCAGAAACTCGCCCGGTTACAACGGTATGTGCATTTTTGCCTTAGGCCATTGTAGTTATTGGTTTCGAGTATCAGACTTGCGAAAATTTTGATGGTTTCTCAACCATTCCTTAACTTCAAACTCCCATTTCTCGCGAACGGATTGACGAACTCGAGAAATTCCTGTTGCATCTGGAAGTAGAAACTCGCCCGATTACAATGGTATGTGTACTTTTCCCCTAGGCCATTCCAGTTATTGGTTTCGAGTATCAGACTTGCGATAATTTTGATGGTTTCTCAACCATTCCTTAACTTCACACTTACATATCTCGCGAACGGATTGACGAACTCGAGAATTTCCTATTGCATCTGAAAGCAGAAACTCGCCCGGTTACAACGGTATATGCATTTTTGCCCTAGGCCATAGTAGTTATTGGTTTCGAGTATCAGACTTGCGAAAATTTTGATGGTTTCTCAAGCATTCCTTAACTTCGAACTCCCATATCTTGCGAACGGATTGACGAACTCGAGAAATTCCTATTGCATCTGAAAGTAGCAACCCGCCAGATTACAATGGTGTGTGTACTATTCCCCATGGCCACTCCTGTTATTGGTTTCGAGTATCAGACTTGCGAAAATTTTGATGGTTTCTCAATCATTCCTTAACTTCAAACTTCCATATCTCGCGAACGGATTGACGAACTCGAGAATTTCCTGTTGCATGTGAAAGTAGAAACTCGCCCGATTACAACGGTATGTGTATTTTTCCGCTAGGCCTTTGTAGTTATTGGTTTCGAGAATCAGACTTGCGAAAATTTTGATGGTTTCTCAATCATTCCTTAACTTCAAACTTCCATATCTCGCGAACGGATAGACGAACTCGAGAATTTCCTATTGCATCTGAAAGCAGAAACTCGCCCGATTACAACGGTATGTGTATTTTTGCCCTAGGCCACAGTAGTTATTGGATTCGAGTATCAGACTTGCGAAAATTTTGATGGTTTCTCAATCATTCCTTAACTTCAAACTTCCATATCTCGCGAACGGATTGACGAACTCGAGAATTTCCTATTGCATTGAAAGCAGAAACTCGCCAGATTACAACGGTATGTGTATTTTTGCCGTAGGCCACAGTAGTTATTGGATTCGAGTATCAGACTTGCGAAAATTTTGATGGTTTCTCAATCATTCCTTAACTTCAAACTTCCATATCTCGCGAACGGATTGACGAACTCGAGAATTTCCTGTTGCATGTGAAAGTGGAAACTCGCCCGATTACAACGGTATGTGTATTTTTCCGCTAGGCCTTTGTAGTTATTGGTTTCGAGAATCAGACTTGCGAAAATTGTGATGGTTTCTCAATCATTCCTTAACTTCAAACTCCCATACCTCGCGAACGCATTGACGAACTCGAGAAATTCCTGTTGTATCTGAAAGTTGAAACCCGCCCGATTGCAATGGTGATTGTACTTTTCCCCTAGGCCATTCCAGTTATTGGTTTCGAGTATTCGACCAGCGAAAATTTTCATGGTTTCTCAACCATACCTTAACTTCAAACTCCCATATCTCGCGAACGGATTGACGAACTCGAGAAATTCCTATTGCATCTGAAAGCAGAAACTCGCCCGGTTACAACGGTATATGCATTTTTGCCCTAGGCCATAGTAGTTATTGGTTTCGAGTATCAGACTTGCGAAAATTTTGATGGTTTCTCAAGCATTCCTTAACTTCAAACTCCCATATCTCGCGAACGGAATGACGAACCCGAGAAATTCCTATTGCATCTGAAAGTAGAAACCCGCCATATTACAATGGTGTGTGTACTTTTCCCCTAGGGCATTCCAGTTATTGGTTTCGAGTATTCGACCAGCGAAAATTTTGATGGTTTCTCAACCATTCCTTAACTTCAAACTCCCATTTCTCGCGAACGGATTGACGAACTCGAGAAATTCCTGTTGCATCTGGAAGTAGAAACTCGCCCGATTACAATGGTATGTGTACTTTTCCCCTAGGCCATTCCAGTTATTGGTTTCGGGTATCAGACTTGCGATAATTTTGATGGTTTCTCAACCATTCCTTAACTTCACACTTACATATCTCGCGAACGGATTGACGAACTCGAGAATTTCCTATTGCATCTGAAAGCAGAAACTCGCCCGGTTACAACGGTATATGCATTTTTGCCCTAGGCCATAGTAGTTATTGGTTTCGAGTATCAGACTTGCGAAAATTTTGATGGTTTCTCAAGCATTCCTTAACTTGGAACTCCCATATCTTGCGAACGGATTGACGAACTCGAGAAATTCCTGTTGCATCTGAAAGTAGAAACACGCCCGAATACAATGGTGAGTGTACTTTTCTCCTAGGCCATTCCAGTTATTGGTTTCGAGTATCAGACACAAGGAAAATTTTGATGGTTTCTCAACTATTCCTTAACTTCAAACTTCCATATCTCGCGAACGGATTTTCGAACTCGAGAATTTCCTGTTGCATATGAAAGTAGAAACTCGCTCGATTACAACGGTATGTGTATTTTTCCGCTAGGCCTTTGTAGTTATTGGTTTCGAGAATCAGACTTGCGAAAATTTTGATGGTTTCTCAATCATTCCTTAACTTCAAACTCCCATATCTCGCGAACGGATAGACGAACTCGAGAATTTCCTATTGCATCTGAAAGCAGAAACTCGCCCGATTACAACGTTATGTGTATTTTTGCCCTAGGCCACAGTAGTTATTGGATTCGAGTATCAGACTTGCGAAAATTTTGATGGTTTCTCAATCATTCCTTAAGTTCAAACTTCCATATCTCGCGAACGGATTGACGAACTCGAGAATTTCCTATTGCATCTAAAAGCAGAAACTCGCCCGATTACAACGGTATGTGTATTTTTGCCCTAGGCCATAATAGTTATTGGATTCGAGTATCAGACTTGCGAAAATTTTGATGATTTCTCAGCCATTCCTTAACTTCAAACTCCCATATCTCGCGAACGCATTGACGAACTCGAGAAATTCCTGTTGTATCTGAAAGTGGAAACCCGCCCGATTACAGTGGTGTGTGTACTTTTCTCCTAGGCCATTCCAGTTATTGGTTTCGAGTATCAGACCAGTGAAAATTTTGATGGTTTCTCAAACATTCCTTAATTTCAAACTCCCATATCTCGCGAACGGAGTGACGAACTCGAGAAGTTCCTATTGCATCTGAAAGTAGAAACCCGCCAGATTACAATGGTGTGTGTACTTTTCACCTAGGCCCTTCCAGTTACTGGTTTCGAGTATCAGACTTGCGAAAATTTTGATGGTTTCTCAATCATTCCTTAACTTCAAACTTCCATATCTCGCGAACGGATTGACGAACTCGAGAATTTCCTATTGCATCTGAAAGCAGAAACTCGCCCGATTACAACGGTGTGTGAATTTTTGCCCTAGGCCATAATAGTTATTGGATTCGAGTATCAGACTTGCGAAAATTTTGATGGTTTCTCAAGCATTCCTTAACTTCAAAGTCCCATATCTCGTGAACGGATAGACGAACTCGAGAAATTCCCGTTGCATGTGAAAGTAGAAACTCGCCCGATTACAACGGTATGTGTATTTTTGCCCTAGGCCATAATAGTTATTGGATTCGAGTATCAGACTTGCGAAAATTTTGATGATTTCTCAGCCATTCCTTAACTTCAAACTCCCATATCTCGCGAACGCATTGACGAACTCGAGAAATTCCTGTTGTATCTGAAAGTGGAAACCCGCCCGATTACAGTGGTGTGTGTACTTTTCTCCTAGGCCATTCCAGTTATTGGTTTCGACTATCAGACCAGTGAAAATTTTGATGGTTTCTCAAACATTCCTTAATTTCAAACTCCCATATCTCGCGAACGGAATGACGAACTCGAGAAGTTCCTATTGCATCTGAAAGTAGAAACCCGCCAGATTACAATGGTGTGTGTACTTTTCACCTAGGCCCTTCCAGTTATTGGTTTCGAGTATCAGACTTGCGAAAATTTTGATGGTTTCTCAATCATTCCTTAACTTTAAACTTCCATATCTCGCCAACGGATAGACGAACTCGAGAAATTCCCGTTGCATGTGAAAGTAGACACTCGCCCGATTACAACGGTATGTGTATTTTTCCGCTAGGCCTTTGTAGTTATTGGTTTCGAGAATCAGACTTGCGAAAATTTCGATGGTTTCTCAATCATCCCTTAACTTCAAACTTCCAAATCTCGCGTACGGATTGACGAACTCGAGAATTTCCTATTCAATCTGAAAGCAGAAACTCGCCCGATTACAACGGTATGTGTATTATTCCCCTAGGCCATTGTAGTTATTGGTTTCGAGTATCAGACTTGCGATAATTTTGATGGTTTCTCAAACATTCCTTAACTTCACACTTACATATCTCGCGAACGGATTGACGAACTCGAGAATTTCTTATTGCATCTGAAAGCAGAAATTCGCCCGGTTACAACGGTATATGCATTTTTGCCCTAGGCCATAGAAGTTATTGGTTTCGAGTATCAGACTTGCGAAAATTTTGATGGTTTCTCAAGCATTCCTTAACTTCAAACTCCCATATCTCGCGAACGGATTGACGAACTCGAGTAATTCCTGTTGCATCTGAAAGTAGAAACACGCCCGAATACAATGGTGTTTGTACTTTTCTCCTAGGCCATTCCAGTTATTGGTTTCGAGTATCAGACTTGCGAAAATTTTGATGGTTTCTCAATCATTCCTTAACTTCAAACTTCCATATCTCGCGAAAGGATTGACGAACTCGAGAATTTCCTATTGCATCTAAAAGCAGAAACTCGCCCGATTACAACGGTATATGCATTTTTGCCCTAGGCCATAGAAGTTATTGGTTTCGAGTATCAGACTTGCGAAAATTTTGATGGTTTCTCAAGCATTCCTTAACTTCAAACTCCCATATCTCGCGAACGGATTGACGAACTCGAGTAATTCCTGTTGCATCTGAAAGTAGAAACACGCCCGAATACAATGGTGTTTGTACTTTTCTCCTAGGCCATTCCAGTTATTGGTTTCGAGTATCAGACTTGCGAAAATTTTGATGGTTTCTCAATCATTCCTTAACTTCAAACTTCCATATCTCGCGAAAGGATTGACGAACTCGAGAATTTCCTATTGCATCTAAAAGCAGAAACTCGCCCGATTACAACGGTATGTGTATTTTTGCCCAAGGCCATAATAGTTATCGAATTCGAGTATCAGACTTGCGAAAATTTTTATGATTTCTCAGCCATTCCTTAACTTCAAACTCCCATATCTCGCGAACGCATTAACGAACTCGAGAAATTCCTGTTGCATCTGAAAGTAGAAACTCGCCCGATTACAATGGTATGTGTACTTTTCCCCTAGGCCATTCCAGTTATTCGTTTCTAGCATCACAATTGCGAAAATGTTGATGGTTTCACAACCATTCCGTAACTTCAAACTGCCATTTTTCGCGAACGGATTGACGAACTCGAGAAATTCCTGTTGCATCTGAAAGTAGAAACTCGCCCGATTACAATGGTATGTGTACTTTTCCCCTAGGCCATTCCAGTTATTGGTTTCGAGTATCAGACTTGTGATAATTTTGATGGTTTCTCAACCATTCCTTAACTTCACACTTACATATCTCGCGAACGGATTGACGAACTCGAGAAATTCCTATTGCATCTGAAAGCAGAAACTCGCCCGGATACAACGGTATATGCATTTTTGCCCTAGGCCATAGTAGTTATTGGTTTCGAGTATCAGACTTGCGAAAATTTTGATGGTTTCTCAAGCATTCCTTAATTTCAAACTCCCATATCTCGCGAACGGATTGACGAACTCGAGAAATTCCTGTTGCATCTGAAAGTAGAAACTCGCCCGATTACAATGGTATGTGTACTTTTCCCCTAGGCCAATCCAGTTATTCGTTTCTAGCATCACAATTGCGAAAATGTTGATGGTTTCACAACCATTCCGTAACTTCAAACTGCCATTTTTCGCGAACGGATTGACGAACTCGAGAAATTCCTGTTGCATCTGAAAGTAGAAACTCGCCCGATTACAATGGTATGTGTACTTTTCCCCTAGGCCAATCCAGTTATTCGTTTCTAGCATCACAATTGCGAAAATGTTGATGGTTTCACAACCATTCCGTAACTTCAAACTGCCATTTTTCGCGAACGGATTGACGAACTCGAGAAATTCCTATTGCATCTGAAAGCAGAAACTCGCCCGGATACAACGGTATATGCATTTTTGCCCTAGGCCATAGTAGTTATTGGTTTCGAGTATCAGACTTGCGAAAATTTTGATGGTTCCTCAAGCATTCCTTAATTTCAAACTCCCATACCTCGCGAACGGATTGACGAGCTCGAGAAATTCCTGTTGCATCTGAAAGTAGAAACGTGCCCGATTACAAAGGTATGTGTATTTTTCCCCTAGGCCTTTGTAGTTATTGGTTTCGAGTATCAGACTTGCGAAAATTTTGATGGTTTCTCAACCTTTCGTTAAATTCAAACTCCCATATCTCGCGAACGGATAGACGAACTCGAGAATTTCCTATTGCATCTGAAACCAGAAACTCGCCCGATTACAACGGTATGTGTATTTTTGCCCTAGGCCATAGTAGTTATTGGATTCGAGTATCAGACTTGCGAAAATTTTGATGATTTCTCAGCCATTCCTTAACTTCAAACTCCCATATCTCGCGAACGGAATGACGAACTCGAGAAATTCCTATTGCATCTGAAAGTAGCAACCCGCCAGATTACAATGGTGTGTGTACTCTTCCCCAAGGCCACTCCTGTTATTGGTTTCGAGTATCAGACTTGCGAAAATTTTGATGATTTCTCAGCCATTCCTTAACTTCAAACTCCCATATCTCGCGAACGGAATGACGAACTCGAGAAATTCCTATTGCATCTGAAAGTAGCAACCCGCCAGATTACAATGGTGTGTGTACTATTCCCCATGGCCACTCCTGTTATTGGTTTCGAGTATCAGACTTGCGAAAATTTTGATGGTTTCTCAATCATTCCTTAACTTCAAACTTCCATATCTCGCGAACGGATTGACGAACTCGAGAATTTCCTGTTGCATGTGAAAGTAGAAACTCGCCCGATTACAACGGTATGTGTATTTTTCCGCTAGGCCTTTGTAGTTATTGGTTTCGAGAATCAGACTTGCGAAAATTTTGATGGTTTCTCAATCATTCCTTAACTTCAAACTTCCATATCTCGCGAACGGATAGACGAACTCGAGAATTTCCTATTGAATCTGAAAGCAGAAACTCGCCCGATTACAACGGTATGTGTATTTTTGCCCTAGGCCACAGTAGTTATTGTATTCGAGTATCAGACTTGCGAAAATTTTGATGGTTTCTCAATCATTCCTTAACTTCAAACTTCCATATCTCGCGAACGGATTGACGAACTCGAGAATTTCCTATTGCATCTGAAAGCAGAAACTCGCCCGATTACAACGGTATGTGTATTTTTGCCGTAGGCCACAGTAGTTATTGGATTCGAGTATCAGACTTGCGAAAATTTTGATGGTTTCTCAATCATTCCTTAACTTCAAACTCCCATATCTCGCGAACGCATTGACGAACTCGAGAAATTCCTGTTGCATCTGAAAGTAGAAACTCGCCCGATTACAATGGTATGTGTACTTTTCCCCTAGGCCATTCCAGTTATTCGTTTCTAGCATCACAATTGCGAAAGTGTTGATGGTTTCACAACCATTCCGTAACTTCAAACTGCCATTTTTCGCGAACGGTTTGACGAACTCGAGAAATTCCTGTTGCATCTGAAAGTAGAAACTCGCCAGATTACAATGGTGTGTGTACTATTCCCCATGGCCACTCCTGTTATTGGTTTCGAGTATCAGACTTGCGAAAATTTTGATGATTTCTCAGCCATTCCTTAACTTCAAACTCCCATATCTCGCGAACGGAATGACGAACTCGAGAAATTCCTATTGCATCTGAAAGTAGCAACCCGCCAGATTACAATGGTGTGTGTACTATTCCCCATGGCCACTCCTGTTATTGGTTTCGAGTATCAGACTTGCGAAAATTTTGATGGTTTCTCAATCATTCCTTAACTTCAAACTTCCATATCTCGCGAACGGATTGACGAACTCGAGAATTTCCTGTTGCATGTGAAAGTAGAAACTCGCCCGATTACAACGGTATGTGTATTTTTCCGCTAGGCCTTTGTAGTTATTGGTTTCGAGAATCAGACTTGCGAAAATTTTGATGGTTTCTCAATCATTCCTTAACTTCAAACTTCCATATCTCGCGAACGGATAGACGAACTCGAGAATTTCCTATTGAATCTGAAAGCAGAAACTCGCCCGATTACAACGGTATGTGTATTTTTGCCCTAGGCCACAGTAGTTATTGTATTCGAGTATCAGACTTGCGAAAATTTTGATGGTTTCTCAATCATTCCTTAACTTCAAACTTCCATATCTCGCGAACGGATTGACGAACTCGAGAATTTCCTATTGCATCTGAAAGCAGAAACTCGCCCGATTACAACGGTATGTGTATTTTTGCCGTAGGCCACAGTAGTTATTGGATTCGAGTATCAGACTTGCGAAAATTTTGATGGTTTCTCAACCATTCCTTAACTTCAAACTCCCATATCTCGCGAACGCATTGACGAACTCGAGAAATTCCTGTTGCATCTGAAAGTAGAAACTCGCCCGATTACAATTGTATGTGTACTTTTCCCCTAGGCCATTCCAGTTATTCGTTTCTAGCATCACAATTGCGAAAGTGTTGATGGTTTCACAACCATTCCGTAACTTCAAACTGCCATTTTTCGCGAACGGTTTGACGAACTCGAGAAATTCCTGTTGCATCTGAAAGTAGAAACTCGCCCGATTACAATGGTATTTGTACTTTTCCCCTAGGCCATTCCAGTTATTGGTTTCGAGTATCAGACTTGCGATAATTTTGATGGTTTCTCAACCATTCCTTAACTTCACACTTACATATCTCGCGAACGGATTGACGAACTCGAGAAATTCCTATTGCATCTGAAAGCAGAAACTCGCCCGGATACAACGGTATATGCATTTTTGCCCTAGGCCATAGTAGTTATTGGTTTCGAGTATCAGACTTGCGAAAATTTTGATGGTTTCTCAAGCATTCCTTAATTTCAAACTCCCATACCTCGCGAACGGATTGACGAGCTCGAGAAATTACTGTTGCATCTGAAAGTAGAAACGCGCCCGATTACAAAGGTATGTGTATTTTTCCCCTAGGCCTTTGTAGTTATTGGTTTCGAGTATCAGACTTGCGAAAATTTTGATGGTTTCTCAACCTTTCCTTAAATTCAAACTCCCATATCTCGCGAACGGATTGACGAACTCGAGAAATTCCTGTAGCATCTGAAAGTAGAAACTCGCCCGATTACAACGGTATGTGCACTTTTCCCCTAGGCCATTCCAGTTATTGGTTTCGAGTATCAGACTTGCGATAATTTTGATGGTTTCTCAACCATTCCGTAACTTCACACTTACATATCTCAAGAACGGATTGACGAACTCGAGAATTTCCTATTGCATCTGAAAGCAGAAACTCGCCCGGATACAACGGTATATGCATTTTTGCCCTAGGCCATAGTAGTTATTGGTTTCGAGTATCAGACTTGCGATAATTTTGATGGTTTCTCAACCATTCCTTAACTTCACACTTACATATCTCGCGAACGGATTGACGAACACGAGAATTTCTTATTGCATCTGAAAGCAGAAATTCGCCCGGTTACAACGGTATATGCATTTTTGCCCTAGCCCATAGAAGTTATTGGTTTCGAGTATCAGACTTGCGAAAATTTTGATGGTTTCTCAAGCATTCCTTAACTTCAAACTCCCATATCTCGCGAACGGATTGACGAACTCGAGAAATTCCTGTTGCATCTGAAAGTAGAAACACGCCCGAATACAATGGTGTTTGTACTTTTCTCCTAGGCCATTCCAGTTATTGGTTTCGAGTATCAGACTTGCGAAAATTTTGATGGTTTCTCAATCATTCCTTAACTTCAAACTTCCATATCTCGCGAAAGGATTGACGAACTCGAGAATTTCCTATTGCATCTAAAAGCAGAAACTCGCCCGATTACAACGGTATGTGTATTTTTGCCCAAGGCCATAATAGTTATCGAATTCGAGTATCAGACTTGCGAAAATTTTTATGATTTCTCAGCCATTCCTTAACTTCAAACTCCCATATCTCGCGAACGCATTGACGAACTCGAGAAATTCCTGTTGCATCTGAAAGTAGAAACTCGCCCGATTACAATGGTATGTGTACTTTTCCCCTAGGCCATTCCAGTTATTCGTTTCTAGCATCACAATTGCGAAAATGTTGATGGTTTCACAACCATTCCGTAACTTCAAACTGCCATTTTTCGCGAACGGATTGACGAACTCGAGAAATTCCTGTTGCATCTGAAAGTAGAAACTCGCCCGATTACAATGGTATGTGTACTTTTCCCCTAGGCCATTCCAGTTATTGGTTTCGAGTATCAGACTTGCGAAAATTTTGATGGTTTCTCAATCATTCCTTAACTTTAAACTTCCATATCTCGCCAGCGGATAGACGAACTCGAGAAATTCCCGTTGCATGTGAAAGTAGACACTCGCCCGATTACAACGGTATGTGTATTTTTCCGCTAGGCCTTTGTAGTTATTGGTTTCGAGAATCAGACTTGCGATAATTTTGATGGTTTCTCAACCATTCCTTAACTTCACACTTACATATCTCGCGAACGGATTGACGAACTCGAGAATTTCTTATTGCATCTGAAAGCAGAAATTCGCCCGGTTACAACGGTATATGCATTTTTGCCCTAGGCCATAGAAGTTATTGGTTTCGAGTATCAGACTTGCGATAATTTTGATGGTTTCTCAACCATTCCTTAACTTCACACTTACATATCTCGCGAACGGATTGACGAACTCGAGAATTTCTTATTGCATCTGAAAGCAGAAATTCGCCCGGTTACAACGGTATATGCATTTTTGCCCTAGGCCATAGAAGTTATTGGTTTCGAGTATCAGACTTGCGAAAATTTTGATGGTTTCTCAAGCATTCCTTAACTTCAAACTCCCATATCTCGCGAACGGATTGACGAACTCGAGTAATTCCTGTTGCATCTGAAAGTAGAAACACGCCCGAATACAATGGTGTTTGTACTTTTCTCCTAGGCCATTCCAGTTATTGGTTTCGAGTATCAGACTTGCGAAAATTTTGATGGTTTCTCAATCATTCCTTAACTTCAAACTTCCATATCTCGCGAAAGGATTGACGAACTGGAGAATTTCCTATTGCATCTAAAAGCAGAAACTCGCCCGATTACAACGGTATGTGTATTTTTGCCCAAGGCCATAATAGTTATCGAATTCGAGTATCAGACTTGCGAAAATTTTTATGATTTCTCAGCCATTCCTTAACTTCAAACTCCCATATCTCGCGAACGCATTGACGAACTCGAGAAATTCCTGTTGCATCTGAAAGTAGAAACTCGCCCGATTACAATGGTATGTGTACTTTTCCCCTAGGCCATTCCAGTTATTCGTTTCTAGCATCACAATTGCGAAAATGTTGATGGTTTCACAACCATTCCGTAACTTCAAACTGCCATTTTTCGCGAACGGATTGACGAACTCGAGAAATTCCTGTTGCATCTGAAAGTAGAAACTCGCCCGATTACAATGGTATGTGTACTTTTCCCCTAGGCCATTCCAGTTATTGGTTTCGAGTATCAGACTTGCGATAATTTTGATGGTTTCTCAACCATTCCTTAACTTCACACTTACATATCTCGCGAACGGATTGACGAACTCGAGAAATTCCTATTGCATCTGAAAGCAGAAACTCGCCCGGATACAACGGTATATGCATTTTTGCCCTAGGCCATAGTAGTTATTGGTTTCGAGTATCAGACTTGCGAAAATTTTGATGGTTTCTCAAGCATTCCTTAATTTCAAACTCCCATACCTCGCGAACGGATTGACGAGCTCGAGAAATTCCTGTTGCATTTGAAAGTAGAAACGCGCCCGATTACAAAGGTATGTGTATTTTTCCCCTAGGCCTTTGTAGTTATTGGTTTCGAGTATCAAACTTGCGAAAATTTTGATGGTTTCTCAACCTTTCCTTAAATTCAAACTCCCATATCTCGCGAACGGATTGACGAACTCGAGAAATTCCTGTTGCATCTGAAAGTAGAAACTCGCCCGATTACAACGGTATGTGCACTTTTCCCCTAGGCCATTCCAGTTATTGGTTTCGAGTATCAGACTTGCGATAATTTTGATGGCTTCTCAACCATTCCGTAACTTCACACTTACATATCTCAAGAACGGATTGACGAACTCGAGAATTTCCTATTGCATCTGAAAGCAGAAACTCGCCCGGATACAACGGTATATGCATTTTTGCCCTAGGCCATAGTAGTTATTGGTTTCGAGTATCAGACTTGCGATAATTTTGATGGTTTCTCAACCATTCCTTAACTTCACACTTACATATCTCGCGAACGGATTGACGAACTCGAGAATTTCTTATTGCATCTGAAAGCAGAAATTCGCCCGGTTACAACGGTATATGCATTTTTGCCCTAGGCCATAGAAGTTATTGGTTTCGAGTATCAGACTTGCGAAAATTTTGATGGTTTCTCAAGCATTCCTTAACTTCAAACTCCCATATCTCGCGAACGGATTGACGAACTCGAGTAATTCCTGTTGCATCTGAAAGTAGAAACACGCCCGAATACAATGGTGTTTGTACTTTTCTCCTAGGCCATTCCAGTTATTGGTTTCGAGTATCAGACTTGCGAAAATTTTGATGGTTTCTCAATCATTCCTTAACTTCAAACTTCCATATCTCGCGAAAGGATTGACGAACTCGAGAATTTCCTATTGCATCTAAAAGCAGAAACTCGCCCGATTACAACGGTATGTGTATTTTTGCCCAAGGCCATAATAGTTATCGAATTCGAGTATCAGACTTGCGAAAATTTTTATGATTTCTCAGCCATTCCTTAACTTCAAACTCCCATATCTCGCGAACGCATTGACGAACTCGAGAAATTCCTGTTGCATCTGAAAGTAGAAACTCGCCCGATTACAATGGTATGTGTACTTTTCCCCTAGGCCATTCCAGTTATTCGTTTCTAGCATCACAATTGCGAAAATGTTGATGGTTTCACAACCATTCCGTAACTTCAAACTGCCATTTTTCGCGAACGGATTGACGAACTCGAGAAATTCCTGTTGCATCTGAAAGTAGAAACTCGCCCGATTACAATGGTATGTGTACTTTTCCCCTAGGCCATTCCAGTTATTGGTTTCGAGTATCAGACTTGTGATAATTTTGATGGTTTCTCAACCATTCCTTAACTTCACACTTACATATCTCGCGAACGGATTGACGAACTCGAGAAATTCCTATTGCATCTGAAAGCAGAAACTCGCCCGGATACAACGGTATATGCATTTTTGCCCTAGGCCATAGTAGTTATTGGTTTCGAGTATCAGACTTGCGAAAATTTTGATGGTTTCTCAAGCATTCCTTAATTTCAAACTCCCATATCTCGCGAACGGATTGACGAACTCGAGAAATTCCTGTTGCATCTGAAAGTAGAAACTCGCCCGATTACAATGGTATGTGTACTTTTCCCCTAGGCCAATCCAGTTATTCGTTTCTAGCATCACAATTGCGAAAATGTTGATGGTTTCACAACCATTCCGTAACTTCAAACTGCCATTTTTCGCGAACGGATTGACGAACTCGAGAAATTCCTGTTGCATCTGAAAGTAGAAACTCGCCCGATTACAATGGTATGTGTACTTTTCCCCTAGGCCAATCCAGTTATTCGTTTCTAGCATCACAATTGCGAAAATGTTGATGGTTTCACAACCATTCCGTAACTTCAAACTGCCATTTTTCGCGAACGGATTGACGAACTCGAGAAATTCCTATTGCATCTGAAAGCAGAAACTCGCCCGGATACAACGGTATATGCATTTTTGCCCTAGGCCATAGTAGTTATTGGTTTCGAGTATCAGACTTGCGAAAATTTTGATGGTTCCTCAAGCATTCCTTAATTTCAAACTCCCATACCTCGCGAACGGATTGACGAGCTCGAGAAATTCCTGTTGCATCTGAAAGTAGAAACGCGCCCGATTACAAAGGTATGTGTATTTTTCCCCTAGGCCTTTGTAGTTATTGGTTTCGAGTATCAGACTTGCGAAAATTTTGATGGTTTCTCAACCTTTCCTTAAATTCAAACTCCCATATCTCGCGAACGGATAGACGAACTCGAGAATTTCCTATTGCATCTGAAACCAGAAACTCGCCCGATTACAACGGTATGTGTATTTTTGCCCTAGGCCATAGTAGTTATTGGATTCGAGTATCAGACTTGCGAAAATTTTGATGATTTCTCAGCCATTCCTTAACTTCAAACTTCCATATCTCGCGAACGGATAGACGAACTCGAGAATTTCCTATTGAATCTGAAAGCAGAAACTCGCCCGGATACAACGGTATATGCATTTTTGCCCTAGGCCATAGTAGTTATTGGTTTCGAGTATCAGACTTGCGATAATTTTGATGGTTTCTCAACCATTCCTTAACTTCACACTTACATATCTCGCGAACGGATTGACGAACTCGAGAATTTCTTATTGCATCTGAAAGCAGAAATTCGCCCGGTTACAACGGTATATGCATTTTTGCCCTAGGCCATAGAAGTTATTGGTTTCGAGTATCAGACTTGCGAAAATTTTGATGGTTTCTCAAGCATTCCTTAACTTCAAACTCCCATATCTCGCGAACGGATTGACGAACTCGAGTAATTCCTGTTGCATCTGAAAGTAGAAACACGCCCGAATACAATGGTGTTTGTACTTTTCTCCTAGGCCATTCCAGTTATTGGTTTCGAGTATCAGACTTGCGAAAATTTTGATGGTTTCTCAATCATTCCTTAACTTCAAACTTCCATATCTCGCGAAAGGATTGACGAACTCGAGAATTTCCTATTGCATCTAAAAGCAGAAACTCGCCCGATTACAACGGTATGTGTATTTTTGCCCAAGGCCATAATAGTTATCGAATTCGAGTATCAGACTTGCGAAAATTTTTATGATTTCTCAGCCATTCCTTAACTTCAAACTCCCATATCTCGCGAACGCATTGACGAACTCGAGAAATTCCTGTTGCATCTGAAAGTAGAAACTCGCCCGATTACAATGGTATGTGTACTTTTCCCCTAGGCCATTCCAGTTATTCGTTTCTAGCATCACAATTGCGAAAATGTTGATGGTTTCACAACCATTCCGTAACTTCAAACTGCCATTTTTCGCGAACGGATTGACGAACTCGAGAAATTCCTGTTGCATCTGAAAGTAGAAACTCGCCCGATTACAATGGTATGTGTACTTTTCCCCTAGGCCATTCCAGTTATTGGTTTCGAGTATCAGACTTGTGATAATTTTGATGGTTTCTCAACCATTCCTTAACTTCACACTTACATATCTCGCGAACGGATTGACGAACTCGAGAAATTCCTATTGCATCTGAAAGCAGAAACTCGCCCGGATACAACGGTATATGCATTTTTGCCCTAGGCCATAGTAGTTATTGGTTTCGAGTATCAGACTTGCGAAAATTTTGATGGTTTCTCAAGCATTCCTTAATTTCAAACTCCCATATCTCGCGAACGGATTGACGAACTCGAGAAATTCCTGTTGCATCTGAAAGTAGAAACTCGCCCGATTACAATGGTATGTGTACTTTTCCCCTAGGCCAATCCAGTTATTCGTTTCTAGCATCACAATTGCGAAAATGTTGATGGTTTCACAACCATTCCGTAACTTCAAACTGCCATTTTTCGCGAACGGATTGACGAACTCGAGAAATTCCTGTTGCATCTGAAAGTAGAAACTCGCCCGATTACAATGGTATGTGTACTTTTCCCCTAGGCCAATCCAGTTATTCGTTTCTAGCATCACAATTGCGAAAATGTTGATGGTTTCACAACCATTCCGTAACTTCAAACTGCCATTTTTCGCGAACGGATTGACGAACTCGAGAAATTCCTATTGCATCTGAAAGCAGAAACTCGCCCGGATACAACGGTATATGCATTTTTGCCCTAGGCCATAGTAGTTATTGGTTTCGAGTATCAGACTTGCGAAAATTTTGATGGTTCCTCAAGCATTCCTTAATTTCAAACTCCCATACCTCGCGAACGGATTGACGAGCTCGAGAAATTCCTGTTGCATCTGAAAGTAGAAACGCGCCCGATTACAAAGGTATGTGTATTTTTCCCCTAGGCCTTTGTAGTTATTGGTTTCGAGTATCAGACTTGCGAAAATTTTGATGGTTTCTCAACCTTTCCTTAAATTCAAACTCCCATATCTCGCGAACGGATAGACGAACTCGAGAATTTCCTATTGCATCTGAAACCAGAAACTCGCCCGATTACAACGGTATGTGTATTTTTGCCCTAGGCCATAGTAGTTATTGGATTCGAGTATCAGACTTGCGAAAATTTTGATGATTTCTCAGCCATTCCTTAACTTCAAACTTCCATATCTCGCGAACGGATAGACGAACTCGAGAATTTCCTATTGAATCTGAAAGCAGAAACTCGCCCGATTACAACGGTATGTGTATTTTTGCCCTAGGCCACAGTAGTTATTGTATTCGAGTATCAGACTTGCGAAAATTTTGATGGTTTCTCAATCATTCCTTAACTTCAAACTTCCATATCTCGCGAACGGATTGACGAACTCGAGAATTTCCTATTGCATCTGAAAGCAGAAACTCGCCCGATTACAACGGTATGTGTATTTTTGCCGTAGGCCACAGTAGTTATTGGATTCGAGTATCAGACTTGCGAAAATTTTGATGGTTTCTCAATCATTCCTTAACTTCAAACTTCCATATCTCGCGAACGGATTGACGAACTCGAGAAATTCCTATTGCATCTGAAAGCAGAAACTCGCCCGGATACAACGGTATATGCATTTTTGCCCTAGGCCATAGTAGTTATTGGTTTCGAGTATCAGACTTGCGAAAATTTTGATGGTTTCTCAAGCATTCCTTAATTTCAAACTCCCATACCTCGCGAACGGATTGACGAGCTCGAGAAATTCCTGTTGCATCTGAAAGTAGAAACGCGCCCGATTACAAAGGTATGTGTATTTTTCCCCTAGGCCTTTGTAGTTATTGGTTTCGAGTATCAAACTTGCGAAAATTTTGATGGTTTCTCAACCTTTCCTTAAATTCAAACTCCCATATCTCGCGAACGGATTGACGAACTCGAGAAATTCCTGTTGCATCTGAAAGTAGAAACTCGCCCGATTACAACGGTATGTGCACTTTTCCCCTAGGCCATTCCAGTTATTGGTTTCGAGTATCAGACTTGCGATAATTTTGATGGCTTCTCAACCATTCCGTAACTTCACACTTACATATCTCAAGAACGGATTGACGAACTCGAGAATTTCCTATTGCATCTGAAAGCAGAAACTCGCCCGGATACAACGGTATATGCATTTTTGCCCTAGGCCATAGTAGTTATTGGTTTCGAGTATCAGACTTGCGATAATTTTGATGGTTTCTCAACCATTCCTTAACTTCACACTTACATATCTCGCGAACGGATTGACGAACTCGAGAATTTCTTATTGCATCTGAAAGCAGAAATTCGCCCGGTTACAACGGTATATGCATTTTTGCCCTAGGCCATAGAAGTTATTGGTTTCGAGTATCAGACTTGCGAAAATTTTGATGGTTTCTCAAGCATTCCTTAACTTCAAACTCCCATATCTCGCGAACGGATTGACGAACTCGAGTAATTCCTGTTGCATCTGAAAGTAGAAACACGCCCGAATACAATGGTGTTTGTACTTTTCTCCTAGGCCATTCCAGTTATTGGTTTCGAGTATCAGACTTGCGAAAATTTTGATGGTTTCTCAATCATTCCTTAACTTCAAACTTCCATATCTCGCGAAAGGATTGACGAACTCGAGAATTTCCTATTGCATCTAAAAGCAGAAACTCGCCCGATTACAACGGTATGTGTATTTTTGCCCAAGGCCATAATAGTTATCGAATTCGAGTATCAGACTTGCGAAAATTTTTATGATTTCTCAGCCATTCCTTAACTTCAAACTCCCATATCTCGCGAACGCATTGACGAACTCGAGAAATTCCTGTTGCATCTGAAAGTAGAAACTCGCCCGATTACAATGGTATGTGTACTTTTCCCCTAGGCCATTCCAGTTATTCGTTTCTAGCATCACAATTGCGAAAATGTTGATGGTTTCACAACCATTCCGTAACTTCAAACTGCCATTTTTCGCGAACGGATTGACGAACTCGAGAAATTCCTGTTGCATCTGAAAGTAGAAACTCGCCCGATTACAATGGTATGTGTACTTTTCCCCTAGGCCATTCCAGTTATTGGTTTCGAGTATCAGACTTGTGATAATTTTGATGGTTTCTCAACCATTCCTTAACTTCACACTTACATATCTCGCGAACGGATTGACGAACTCGAGAAATTCCTATTGCATCTGAAAGCAGAAACTCGCCCGGATACAACGGTATATGCATTTTTGCCCTAGGCCATAGTAGTTATTGGTTTCGAGTATCAGACTTGCGAAAATTTTGATGGTTTCTCAAGCATTCCTTAATTTCAAACTCCCATATCTCGCGAACGGATTGACGAACTCGAGAAATTCCTGTTGCATCTGAAAGTAGAAACTCGCCCGATTACAATGGTATGTGTACTTTTCCCCTAGGCCAATCCAGTTATTCGTTTCTAGCATCACAATTGCGAAAATGTTGATGGTTTCACAACCATTCCGTAACTTCAAACTGCCATTTTTCGCGAACGGATTGACGAACTCGAGAAATTCCTGTTGCATCTGAAAGTAGAAACTCGCCCGATTACAATGGTATGTGTACTTTTCCCCTAGGCCAATCCAGTTATTCGTTTCTAGCATCACAATTGCGAAAATGTTGATGGTTTCACAACCATTCCGTAACTTCAAACTGCCATTTTTCGCGAACGGATTGACGAACTCGAGAAATTCCTATTGCATCTGAAAGCAGAAACTCGCCCGGATACAACGGTATATGCATTTTTGCCCTAGGCCATAGTAGTTATTGGTTTCGAGTATCAGACTTGCGAAAATTTTGATGGTTCCTCAAGCATTCCTTAATTTCAAACTCCCATACCTCGCGAACGGATTGACGAGCTCGAGAAATTCCTGTTGCATCTGAAAGTAGAAACGCGCCCGATTACAAAGGTATGTGTATTTTTCCCCTAGGCCTTTGTAGTTATTGGTTTCGAGTATCAGACTTGCGAAAATTTTGATGGTTTCTCAACCTTTCCTTAAATTCAAACTCCCATATCTCGCGAACGGATAGACGAACTCGAGAATTTCCTATTGCATCTGAAACCAGAAACTCGCCCGATTACAACGGTATGTGTATTTTTGCCCTAGGCCATAGTAGTTATTGGATTCGAGTATCAGACTTGCGAAAATTTTGATGATTTCTCAGCCATTCCTTAACTTCAAACTTCCATATCTCGCGAACGGATAGACGAACTCGAGAATTTCCTATTGAATCTGAAAGCAGAAACTCGCCCGATTACAACGGTATGTGTATTTTTGCCCTAGGCCACAGTAGTTATTGTATTCGAGTATCAGACTTGCGAAAATTTTGATGGTTTCTCAATCATTCCTTAACTTCAAACTTCCATATCTCGCGAACGGATTGACGAACTCGAGAATTTCCTATTGCATCTGAAAGCAGAAACTCGCCCGATTACAACGGTATGTGTATTTTTGCCGTAGGCCACAGTAGTTATTGGATTCGAGTATCAGACTTGCGAAAATTTTGATGGTTTCTCAATCATTCCTTAACTTCAAACTTCCATATCTCGCGAACGGATTGACGAACTCGAGAATTTCCTGTTGCATGTGAAAGTAGAAACTCGCCCGATTACAACGGTATGTGTATTTTTCCGCTAGGCCTTTGTAGTTATTGGTTTCGAGAATCAGACTTGCGAAAATTGTGATGGTTTCTCAATCATTCCTTAACTTCAAACTCCCATACCTCGCGAACGCATTGACGAACTCGAGAAATTCCTATTGCATCTGAAAGTAGCAACCCGCCAGATTACAATGGTGTGTGTACTCTTCCCCAAGGCCACTCCTGTTATTGGTTTCGAGTATCAGACTTGCGAAAATTTTGATGATTTCTCAGCCATTCCTTAACTTCAAACTCCCATATCTCGCGAACGGAATGACGAACTCGAGAAATTCCTATTGCATCTGAAAGTAGCAACCCGCCAGATTACAATGGTGTGTGTACTATTCCCCATGGCCACTCCTGTTATTGGTTTCGAGTATCAGACTTGCGAAAATTTTGATGGTTTCTCAATCATTCCTTAACTTCAAACTTCCATATCTCGCGAACGGATTGACGAACTCGAGAATTTCCTGTTGCATGTGAAAGTAGAAACTCGCCCGATTACAACGGTATGTGTATTTTTCCGCTAGGCCTTTGTAGTTATTGGTTTCAAGAATCAGACTTGCGAAAATTTTGATGGTTTCTCAATCATTCCTTAACTTCAAACTTCCATATCTCGCGAACGGATAGACGAACTCGAGAATTTCCTATTGAATCTGAAAGCAGAAACTCGCCCGATTACAACGGTATGTGTATTTTTGCCCTAGGCCACAGTAGTTATTGTATTCGAGTATCAGACTTGCGAAAATTTTGATGGTTTCTCAATCATTCCTTAACTTCAAACTTCCATATCTCGCGAACGGATTGACGAACTCGAGAATTTCCTATTGCATCTGAAAGCAGAAACTCGCCCGATTACAACGGTATGTGTATTTTTGCCGTAGGCCACAGTAGTTATTGGATTCGAGTATCAGACTTGCGAAAATTTTGATGGTTTCTCAATCATTCCTTAACTTCAAACTTCCATATCTCGCGAACGGATTGACGAACTCGAGAATTTCCTGTTGCATGTGAAAGTAGAAACTCGCCCGATTACAACGGTATGTGTATTTTTCCGCTAGGCCTTTGTAGTTATTGGTTTCGAGAATCAGACTTGCGAAAATTGTGATGGTTTCACAATCATTCCTTAACTTCAAACTCCCATACCTCGCGAACGCATTGACGAACTCGAGAAATTCCTGTTGTATCTGAAAGTTGAAACCCGCCCGATTACAATGGTGATTGTACTTTTCCCCTAGGCCATTCCAGTTATTGGTTTCGAGTATTCGACCAGCGAAAATTTTCATGGTTTCTCAACCATACCTTAACTTCAAACTCCCATATCTCGCGAACGGATTGACGAACTCGAGAAATTCCTATTGCATCTGAAAGCAGAAACTCGCCCGGTTACAACGGTATATGCATTTTTGCCCTAGGCCATAGTAGTTATTGGTTTCGAGTATCAGACTTGCGAAAATTTTGATGGTTTCTCAAGCATTCCTTAACTTCAAACTCCCATATCTCGCGAACGGAATGACGAACCCGAGAAATTCCTATTGCATCTGAAAGTAGAAACCCGCCATATTACAATGGTGTGTGTACTTTTCCCCTAGGGCATTCCAGTTATTGGTTTCGAGTATTCGACCAGCGAAAATTTTGATGGTTTCTCAACCATTCCTTAACTTCACACTTACATATCTCGCGAACGGATTGTCGAACTCGAGAATTTCCTATTGCATCTGAAAGCAGAAACTCGCCCGGTTACAACGGTGTGTGTACTTTTCACCTAGGCCCTTCCAGTTACTGGTTTCGAGTATCAGACTTGCGAAAATTTTGATGGTTTCTCAATCATTCCTTAACTTCAAACTTCCATATCTCGCGAACGGATTGACGAACTCGAGAATTTCCTATTGCATCTGAAAGCAGAAACTCGCCCGATTACAACGGTGTGTGAATTTTTGCCCTAGGCCATAATAGTTATTGGATTCGAGTATCAGACTTGCGAAAATTTTGATGGTTTCTCAAGCATTCCTTAACTTCAAAGTCCCATATCTCGTGAACGGATAGACGAACTCGAGAAATTCCCGTTGCATGTGAAAGTAGAAACTCGCCCGATTACAACGGTATGTGTATTTTTGCCCTAGGCCATAATAGTTATTGGATTCGAGTATCAGACTTGCGAAAATTTTGATGATTTCTCAGCCATTCCTTAACTTCAAACTCCCATATCTCGCGAACGCATTGACGAACTCGAGAAATTCCTATTGCATCTGAAAGTAGCAACCCGCCAGATTACAATGGTGTGTGTACTATTCCCCATGGCCACTCCTGTTATTGGTTTCGAGTATCAGACTTGCGAAAATTTTGATGGTTTCTCAATCATTCCTTAACTTCAAACTTCCATATCTCGCGAACGGATTGACGAACTCGAGAATTTCCTGTTGCATGTGAAAGTAGAAACTCGCCCGATTACAACGGTATGTGTATTTTTCCGCTAGGCCTTTGTAGTTATTGGTTTCGAGAATCAGACTTGCGAAAATTTTGATGGTTTCTCAATCATTCCTTAACTTCAAACTTCCATATCTCGCGAACGGATAGACGAACTCGAGAATTTCCTATTGAATCTGAAAGCAGAAACTCGCCCGATTACAACGGTATGTGTATTTTTGCCCTAGGCCACAGTAGTTATTGTATTCGAGTATCAGACTTGCGAAAATTTTGATGGTTTCTCAATCATTCCTTAACTTCAAACTTCCATATCTCGCGAACGGATTGACGAACTCGAGAATTTCCTATTGCATCTGAAAGCAGAAACTCGCCCGATTACAACGGTATGTGTATTTTTGCCGTAGGCCACAGTAGTTATTGGATTCGAGTATCAGACTTGCGAAAATTTTGATGGTTTCTCAATCATTCCTTAACTTCAAACTTCCATATCTCGCGAACGGATTGACGAACTCGAGAATTTCCTGTTGCATGTGAAAGTAGAAACTCGCCCGATTACAACGGTATGTGTATTTTTCCGCTAGGCCTTTGTAGTTATTGGTTTCGAGAATCAGACTTGCGAAAATTGTGATGGTTTCACAATCATTCCTTAACTTCAAACTCCCATACCTCGCGAACGCATTGACGAACTCGAGAAATTCCTGTTGTATCTGAAAGTTGAAACCCGCCCGATTACAATGGTGATTGTACTTTTCCCCTAGGCCATTCCAGTTATTGGTTTCGAGTATTCGACCAGCGAAAATTTTCATGGTTTCTCAACCATACCTTAACTTCAAACTCCCATATCTCGCGAACGGATTGACGAACTCGAGAAATTCCTATTGCATCTGAAAGCAGAAACTCGCCCGGTTACAACGGTATATGCATTTTTGCCCTAGGCCATAGTAGTTATTGGTTTCGTGTATCAGACTTGCGAAAATTTTGATGGTTTCTCAAGCATTCCTTAACTTCAAACTCCCATATCTCGCGAACGGAATGACGAACCCGAGAAATTCCTATTGCATCTGAAAGTAGAAACCCGCCATATTACAATGGTGTGTGTACTTTTCCCCTAGGGCATTCCAGTTATTGGTTTCGAGTATTCGACCAGCGAAAATTTTGATGGTTTCTCAACCATTCCTTAACTTCACACTTACATATCTCGCGAACGGATTGTCGAACTCGAGAATTTCCTATTGCATCTGAAAGCAGAAACTCGCCCGGTTACAACGGTATGTGCATTTTTGCCTTAGGCCATTGTAGTTATTGGTTTCGAGTATCAGACTTGCGAAAATTTTGATGGTTTCTCAACCATTCCTTAACTTCAAACTCCCATTTCTCGCGAACGGATTGACGAACTCGAGAAATTCCTGTTGCATCTGGAAGTAGAAACTCGCCCGATTACAATGGTATGTGTACTTTTCCCCTAGGCCATTCCAGTTATTGGTTTCGAGTATCAGACTTGCGATAATTTTGATGGTTTCTCAACCATTCCTTAACTTCACACTTACATATCTCGCGAACGGATTGACGAACTCGAGAATTTCCTATTGCATCTGAAAGCAGAAACTCGCCCGGTTACAACGGTATATGCATTTTTGCCCTAGGCCATAGTAGTTATTGGTTTCGAGTATCAGACTTGCGAAAATTTTGATGGTTTCTCAAGCATTCCTTAACTTCGAACTCCCATATCTTGCGAACGGATTGACGAACTCGAGAAATTCCTGTTGCATCTGAAAGTAGAAACACGCCCGAATACAATGGTGAGTGTACTTTTCTCCTAGGCCATTCCAGTTATTGGTTTCGAGTATCAGACACAAGGAAAATTTTGATGGTTTCTCAACCATTCCTTAACTTCAAACTTCCATATCTCGCGAACGGATTGACGAACTCGAGAATTTCCTGTTGCATGTGAAAGTAGAAACTCGCCCGATTACAACGGTATGTGTATTTTTCCGCTAGGCCTTTGTAGTTATTGGTTTCGAGAATCAGACTTGCGAAAATTGTGATGGTTTCTCAATCATTCCTTAACTTCAAACTCCCATACCTCGCGAACGCATTGACGAACTCGAGAAATTCCTGTTGTATCTGAAAGTTGAAACCCGCCCGATTACAATGGTGATTGTACTTTTCCCCTAGGCCATTCCAGTTATTGGTTTCGAGTATTCGACCAGCGAAAATTTTCATGGTTTCTCAACCATACCTTAACTTCAAACTCCCATATCTCGCGAACGGATTGACGAACTCGAGAAATTCCTATTGCATCTGAAAGCAGAAACTCGCCCGGTTACAACGGTATATGCATTTTTGCCCTAGGCCATAGTAGTTATTGGTTTCGAGTATCAGACTTGCGAAAATTTTGATGGTTTCTCAAGCATTCCTTAACTTCAAACTCCCATATCTCGCGAACGAATGACGAACCCGAGAAATTCCTATTGCATCTGAAAGTAGAAACCCGCCATATTACAATGGTGTGTGTACTTTTCCCCTAGGGCATTCCAGTTATTGGTTTCGAGTATTCGACCAGCGAAAATTTTGATGGTTTCTCAACCATTCCTTAACTTCACACTTACATATCTCGCGAACGGATTGTCGAACTCGAGAATTTCCTATTGCATCTGAAAGCAGAAACTCGCCCGGTTACAACGGTATGTGCATTTTTGCCTTAGGCCATTGTAGTTATTGGTTTCGAGTATCAGACTTGCGAAAATTTTGATGGTTTCTCAACCATTCCTTAACTTCAAACTCCCATTTCTCGCGAACGGATTGACGAACTCGAGAAATTCCTGTTGCATCTGGAAGTAGAAACTCGCCCGATTACAATGGTATGTGTACTTTTCCCCTAGGCCATTCCAGTTATTGGTTTCGAGTATCAGACTTGCGATAATTTTGATGGTTTCTCAACCATTCCTTAACTTCACACTTACATATCTCGCGAACGGATTGACGAACTCGAGAATTTCCTATTGCATCTGAAAGCAGAAACTCGCCCGGTTACAACGGTATATGCATTTTTGCCCTAGGCCATAGTAGTTATTGGTTTCGAGTATCAGACTTGCGATAATTTTGATGGTTTCTCAAGCATTCCTTAACTTCGAACTCCCATATCTTGCGAACGGATTGACGAACTCGAGAAATTCCTGTTGCATCTGAAAGTAGAAACACGCCCGAATACAATGGTGAGTGTACTTTTCTCCTAGGCCATTCCAGTTATTGGTTTCGAGTATCAGACACAAGGAAAATTTTGATGGTTTCTCAACCATTCCTTAACTTCAAACTTCCATATCTCGCGAACGGATTGACGAACTCGAGAATTTCCTGTTGCATATGAAAGTAGAAACTCGCCCGATTACAACGGTATGTGTATTTTTGCCCAAGGCCATAATAGTTATCGAATTCGAGTATCAGACTTGCGAAAATTTTGATGATTTCTCAGCCATTCCTTAACTTCAAACTCCCATATCTCGCGAACGCATTGACGAACTCGAGAAATTCCTGTTGTATCTTAAAGTAGAAACCCGCCCGATTACAATTGTGTGTGTACTTTTCCCCTAGGCCATTCCAGTTATTGGTTTCGAGTATTAGACCAGCGAAAATTTTGATGGTTTCTCAACCATTCCTTAACTTCGAACTCCCATATCTCGCGAACGGATTGACGAACTCGAGAAATTCCTGTTGCATGTGGAAGTAGAAACTCGCCCGATTACAACGGTATCTGTATTTTTCCCCTAGGCCTTTGTAGTTATTGGTTTCGAGTATCAGACTTGCGAAAATTTTGATGGTTTCTCAACCTTTCCTTAAATTCAAACTCCCATATCTCGCGAACGGATTGACGAACTCGAGAAATTCCTGTTGCATCTGAAAGTAGAAACTCGCCCGATTACAACGGTATGTGCACTTTTCCCCTAGGCCATTCCAGTTATTGGTTTCGAGTATCAGACTTGCGAAAATTTTGATGGTTTCTCAAGCATTCCTTAACTTCAAACTTCCATATCTCGCGAACGGATTGACGAACTCGAGAATTTCCTATTGCATCTAAAAGCAGAATGTCGCCCGATTACAACGGTATGTGTATTTTTGCCCTAGGCCATAATAGTTATTGGATTCGAGTATCAGACTTGCGAAAATTTTTATGATTTCTCAGCCATTCCTTAACTTCAAACTCCCATATCTCGCGAACGCATTGACGAACTCGAGAAATTCCTGTTGCATCTGAAAGTAGAAACTCGCCCGATTACAATGGTATGTGTACTTTTCCCCTAGGCCATTCCAGTTATTGGTTTCGAGTATCAGACTTGCGATAATTTTGATGGTTTCTCAACCATTCCTTAACTTCACACTTACATATCTCGCGAACGGATTGACGAACTCGAGAAATTCCTATTGCATCTGAAAGCAGAAACTCGCCCGGATACAACGGTATATGCATTTTTGCCCTAGGCCATAGTAGTTATTGGTTTCGAGTATCAGACTTGCGAAAATTTTGATGGTTTCTCAAGCATTCCTTAATTTCAAACTCCCATACCTCGCGAACGGATTGACGAGCTCGAGAAATTCCTGTTGCATCTGAAAGTAGAAACGCGCCCGATTACAAAGGTATGTGTATTTTTCCCCTAGGCCTTTGTAGTTATTGGTTTCGAGTATCAGACTTGCGAATATTTTGATGGTTTCTCAACCTTTCCTTAAATTCAAACTCCCACATCTCGCGAACGGATAGACGAACTCGAGAATTTCCTATTGCATCTGAAACCAGAAACTCGCCCGATTACAACGGTATGTGTATTTTTGCCCTAGGCCATAGTAGTTATTGGATTCGAGTATCAGACTTGCGAAAATTTTGATGATTTCTCAGCCATTCCTTAACTTCAAACTCCCATATCTCGCGAACGGAATGACGAACTCGAGAAATTCCTATTGCATCTGAAAGTAGCAACCCGCCAGATTACAATGGTGTGTGTACTATTCCCCAAGGCCACTCCTGTTATTGGTTTCGAGTATCAGACTTGCGAAAATTTTGATGATTTCTCAGCCATTCCTTAACTTCAAACTCCCATATCTCGCGAACGGAATGACGAACTCGAGAAATTCCTATTGCATCTGAAAGTAGCAACCCGCCAGATTACAATGGTGTGTGTACTATTCCCCATGGCCACTCCTGTTATTGGTTTCGAGTGTCAGACTTGCGAAAATTTTGATGGTTTCTCAATCATTCCTTAACTTCAAACTTCCATATCTCGCGAACGGATTGACGAAACTCGAGAATTTCCTGTTGCATGTGAAAGTAGAAACTCGCCCGATTACAGCGGTATGTGTATTTTTCCGCTAGGCCTTTGTAGTTATTGGTTTCGAGAATCAGACTTGCGAAAATTTTGATGGTTTCTCAATCATTCCTTAACTTCAAACTTCCATATCTCGCGAACGGATAGACGAACTCGAGAATTTCCTATTGCATCTGAAAGCAGAAACTCGCCCGATTACAACGGTATGTGTATTTTTGCCCTAGGCCACAGTAGTTATTGGATTCGAGTATCAGACTTGCGAAAATTTTGATGGTTTCTCAATCATTCCTTAACTTCAAACTTCCATATCTCGCGAACGGATTGACGAACTCGAGAATTTCCTATTGCATCTGAAAGCAGAAACTCGCCCGATTACAAAGGTATGTGTATTTTTGCCGTAGGCCACAGTAGTTATTGGATTCGAGTATCAGACTTGCGAAAATTTTGATGGTTTCTCAATCATTCCTTAACTTCAAACTTCCATATCTCGCGAACGGATTGACGAACTCGAGAATTTCCTGTTGCATGTGAAAGTAGAAACTCGCCCGATTACAACGGTATGTGTATTTTTCCGCTAGGCCTTTGTAGTTATTGGTTTCGAGAATCAGACTTGCGAAAATTGTGATGGTTTCTCAATCATTCCTTAACTTCAAACTCCCATACCTCGCGAACGCATTGACGAACTCGAGAAATTCCTGTTGTATCTGAAAGTTGAAACCCGCCCGATTACAATGGTGATTGTACTTTTCCCCTAGGCCATTCCAGTTATTGGTTTCGAGTATTCGACCAGCGAAAATTTTCATGGTTTCTCAACCATACCTTAACTTCAAACTCCCATATCTCGCGAACGGATTGACGAACTCGAGAAATTCCTATTGCATCTGAAAGCAGAAACTCGCCCGGTTACAACGGTATATGCATTTTTGCCCTAGGCCATAGTAGTTATTGGTTTCGAGTATCAGACTTGCGAAAATTGTGATGGTTTCTCAATCATTCCTTAACTTCAAACTCCCATACCTCGCGAACGCATTGACGAACTCGAGAAATTCCTGTTGTATCTGAAAGTTGAAACCCGCCCGATTACAATGGTGATTGTACTTTTCCCCTAGGCCATTCCAGTTATTGGTTTCGAGTATTCGACCAGCGAAAATTTTCATGGTTTCTCAACCATACCTTAACTTCAAACTCCCATATCTCGCGAACGGATTGACGAACTCGAGAAATTCCTATTGCATCTGAAAGCAGAAACTCGCCCGGTTACAACGGTATATGCATTTTTGCCCTAGGCCATAGTAGTTATTGGTTTCGAGTATCAGACTTGCGAAAATTTTGATGGTTTCTCAAGCATTCCTTAACTTCAAACTCCCATATCTCGCGAACGGAATGACGAACCCGAGAAATTCCTATTGCATCTGAAAGTAGAAACCCGCCATATTACAATGGTGTGTGTACTTTTCCCCTAGGGCATTCCAGTTATTGGTTTCGAGTATTCGACCAGCGAAAATTTTGATGGTTTCTCAACCATTCCTTAACTTCACACTTACATATCTCGCGAACGGATTGTCGAACTCGAGAATTTCCTATTGCATCTGAAAGCAGAAACTCGCCCGGTTACAACGGTATGTGCATTTTTGCCTTAGGCCATTGTAGTTATTGGTTTCGAGTATCAGACTTGCGAAAATTTTGATGGTTTCTCAACCATTCCTTAACTTCAAACTCCCATTTCTCGCGAACGGATTGACGAACTCGAGAAATTCCTGTTGCATCTGGAAGTAGAAACTCGCCCGATTACAATGGTATGTGTACTTTTCCCCTAGGCCATTCCAGTTATTGGTTTCGAGTATCAGACTTGCGATAATTTTGATGGTTTCTCAACCATTCCTTAACTTCACACTTACATATCTCGCGAACGGATTGACGAACTCGAGAATTTCCTATTGCATCTGAAAGCAGAAACTCGCCCGGTTACAACGGTATATGCATTTTTGCCCTAGGCCATAGTAGTTATTGGTTTCGAGTATCAGACTTGCGAAAATTTTGATGGTTTCTCAAGCATTCCTTAACTTCGAACTCCCATATCTTGCGAACGGATTGACGAACTCAAGAAATTCCTGTTGCATCTGAAAGTAGAAACACGCTCGAATACAATGGTGAGTGTACTTTTCTCCTAGGCCTTTCTAGTTATTGGTTTCGAGTATCAGACACAAGGAAAATTTTGATGGTTTCTCAACCATTCCTTAACTTCAAACTTCCATATCTCGCGAACGGATTGACGAACTCGAGAATTTCCTGTTGCATATGAAAGTAGAAACTCGCCCGATTACAACGGTATGTGTATTTTCCCGCTAGGCCTTTGTAGTTATTGGTTTCGAGAATCAGACTTGCGAAAATTTTGATGGTTTCTCAATCATTCCTTAACTTCAAACTCCCATATCTCGCGAACGGATAGACGAACTCGAGAATTTCCTATTGCATCTGAAAGCAGAAACTCGCCCGATTACAACGGTATGTGTATTTTTGCCCTAGGCCACAGTAGTTATTGGATTCGAGTATCAGACTTGCGAAAATTTTGATGGTTTCTCAATCATTCCTTAAGTTCAAACTTCCATATCTCGCGAACGGATTGACGAACTCGAGAATTTCCTATTGCATCTAAAAGCAGAAACTCGCCCGATTACAACGGTATGTGTATTTTTGCCCTAGGCCATAATAGTTATTGGATTCGAGTATCAGACTTGCAAAAATTTTGATGATTTCTCAGCCATTCCTTAACTTCAAACTCCCATATCTCGCGAACGCATTGACGAACTCGAGAAATTCCTGTTGTATCTGAAAGTGGAAACCCGCCCGATTACAATGGTGATTGTACTTTTCCCCTAGGCCATTCCAGTTATTGGTTTCGAGTATTCGACCAGCGAAATTTTTCATGGATTCTCAACCATACCTTAACTTCAAACTCCCATATCTCGCGAACGGATTGACGAACTCGAGAAATTCCTATTGCATCTGAAAGCAGAAACTCGCCCGGTTACAACGGTATATGCATTTTTGCCCTAGGCCATAGTAGTTATTGGTTTCGAGTATCAGACTTGCGAAAATTTTGATGGTTTCTCAAGCATTCCTTAACTTCAAACTCCCATATCTCGCGAACGGAATGACGAACCCGAGAAATTCCTATTGCATCTGAAAGTAGAAACCCGCCATATTACAATGGTGTGTGTACTTTTCCCCTAGGGCATTCCAGTTATTGGTTTCGAGTATTCGACCAGCGAAAATTTTGATGGTTTCTCAACCATTCCTTAACTTCACACTTACATATCTCGCGAACGGATTGTCGAACTCGAGAATTTCCTATTGCATCTGAAAGCAGAAACTCGCCCGGTTACAACGGTATGTGCATTTTTGCCTTAGGCCATTGTAGTTATTGGTTTCGAGTATCAGACTTGCGAAAATTTTGATGGTTTCTCAACCATTCCTTAACTTCAAACTCCCATTTCTCGCGAACGGATTGACGAACTCGAGAAATTCCTGTTGCATCTGGAAGTAGAAACTCGCCCGATTACAATGGTATGCGTACTTTTCCCCTAGGCCATTCCAGTTATTGGTTTCGAGTATCAGACTTGCGATAATTTTGATGGTTTCTCAACCATTCCTTAACTTCACACTTACATATCTCGCGAACGGATTGACGAACTCGAGAATTTCCTATTGCATCTGAAAGCAGAAACTCGCCCGGTTACAACGGTATATGCATTTTTGCCCTAGGCCATAGTAGTTATTGGTTTCGAGTATCAGACTTGCGAAAATTTTGATGGTTTCTCAAGCATTCCTTAACTTCGAACTCCCATATCTTGCGAACGGATTGACGAACTCAAGAAATTCCTGTTGCATCTGAAAGTAGAAACACGCCCGAATACAATGGTGAGTGTACTTTTCTCCTAGGCCTTTCTAGTTATTGGTTTCGAGTATCAGACACAAGGAAAATTTTGATGGTTTCTCAACCATTCCTTAACTTCAAACTTCCATATCTCGCGAACGGATTGACGAACTCGAGAATTTCCTGTTGCATATGAAAGTAGAAACTCGCCCGATTACAACGGTATGTGTATTTTCCCGCTAGGCCTTTGTAGTTATTGGTTTCGAGAATCAGACTTGCGAAAATTTTGATGGTTTCTCAATCATTCCTTAACTTCAAACTCCCATATCTCGCGAACGGATAGACGAACTCGAGAATTTCCTATTGCATCTGAAAGCAGAAACTCGCCCGATTACAACGGTATGTGTATTTTTGCCCTAGGCCACAGTAGTTATTGGATTCGAGTATCAGACTTGCGAAAATTTTGATGGTTTCTCAATCATTCCTTAAGTTCAAACTTCCATATCTCGCGAACGGATTGACGAACTCGAGAATTTCCTATTGCATCTAAAAGCAGAAACTCGCCCGATTACAACGGTATGTGTATTTTTGCCCTAGGCCATAATAGTTATTGGATTCGAGTATCAGACTTGCGAAAATTTTGATGATTTCTCAGCCATTCCTTAACTTCAAACTCCCATATCTCGCGAACGCATTGACGAACTCGAGAAATTCCTGTTGCATCTGAAAGTAGAAACTCGCCCGATTACAACGGTATGTGCACTTTTCCCCTAGGCCATTCCAGTTATTGGTTTCGAGTATTAGACCAGCGAAAATTTTGATGGTTTCTCAACCATTCCTTAACTTCGAACTCCCATATCTCGCGAACGGATTGACGAACTCGAGAAATTCCTGTTGCATGTGGAAGTAGAAACTCGCCCGATTACAACGGTATGTGTATTATTCCCCTAGGCCTTTGTAGTTATTGGTTTCGAGTATCAGACTTGCGAAAATTTTGATGGTTTCTCAACCTTTCCTTAAATTCAAACTCCCATATCTCGCGAACGGATTGACGAACTCGAGAAATTCCTGTTGCATCTGAAAGTAGAAACTCGCCCGATTACAACGGTATGTGCACTTTTCCCCTAGGCCATTCCAGTTATTGGTTTCGAGTATCAGACTTGCGATAATTTTGATGGTTTCTCAACCATTCCGTAACTTCACACTTACATATCTCAAGAACGGATTGACGAACTCGAGAATTTCCTATTGCATCTGAAAGCAGAAACTCGCCCGGATACAACGGTATATGCATTTTTGCCCTAGGCCATAGTAGTTATTGGTTTCGAGTATCAGACTTGCGAAAATTTTGATGGTTTCTCAAGCATTCCTTAACTTCAAACTTCCATATCTCGCGAACGGATTGACGAACTCGAGAATTTCCTATTGCATCTAAAAGCAGAATGTCGCCCGATTACAACGGTATGTGTATTTTTGCCCTAGGCCATAATAGTTATTGGATTCGAGTATCAGACTTGCGAAAATTTTTATGATTTCTCAGCCATTCCTTAACTTCAAACTCCCATATCTCGCGAACGCATTGACGAACTCGAGAAATTCCTGTTGCATCTGGAAGTAGAAACTCGCCCGATTACAATGGTATGTGTACTTTTCCCCTAGGCCATTCCAGTTATTGGTTTCGAGTATCAGACTTGCGATAATTTTGATGGTTTCTCAACCATTCCTTAACTTCACACTTACATATCTCGCGAACGGATTGACGAACTCGAGAATTTCCTATTGCATCTGAAAGCAGAAACTCGCCCGGTTACAACGGTATATGCATTTTTGCCCTAGGCCATAGTAGTTATTGGTTTCGAGTATCAGACTTGCGAAAATTTTGATGGTTTCTCAAGCATTCCTTAACTTCGAACTCCCATATCTTGCGAACGGATTGACGAACTCAAGAAATTCCTGTTGCATCTGAAAGTAGAAACACGCTCGAATACAATGGTGAGTGTACTTTTCTCCTAGGCCTTTCTAGTTATTGGTTTCGAGTATCAGACACAAGGAAAATTTTGATGGTTTCTCAACCATTCCTTAACTTCAAACTTCCATATCTCGCGAACGGATTGACGAACTCGAGAATTTCCTGTTGCATATGAAAGTAGAAACTCGCCCGATTACAACGGTATGTGTATTTTCCCGCTAGGCCTTTGTAGTTATTGGTTTCGAGAATCAGACTTGCGAAAATTTTGATGGTTTCTCAATCATTCCTTAACTTCAAACTCCCATATCTCGCGAACGGATAGACGAACTCGAGAATTTCCTATTGCATCTGAAAGCAGAAACTCGCCAAATTACAACGGTATGTGTATTTTTGCCCTAGGCCACAGTAGTTATTGGATTCGAGTATCAGACTTGCGAAAATTTTGATGGTTTCTCAATCATTCCTTAAGTTCAAACTTCCATATCTCGCGAACGGATTGACGAACTCGAGAATTTCCTATTGCATCTAAAAGCAGAAACTCGCCCGATTACAACGGTATGTGTATTTTTGCCCTAGGCCATAATAGTTATTGGATTCGAGTATCAGACTTGCAAAAATTTTGATGATTTCTCAGCCATTCCTTAACTTCAAACTCCCATATCTCGCGAACGCATTGACGAACTCGAGAAATTCCTGTTGTATCTGAAAGTGGAAACCCGCCCGATTACAATGGTGATTGTACTTTTCCCCTAGGCCATTCCAGTTATTGGTTTCGAGTATTCGACCAGCGAAATTTTTCATGGATTCTCAACCATACCTTAACTTCAAACTCCCATATCTCGCGAACGGATTGACGAACTCGAGAAATTCCTATTGCATCTGAAAGCAGAAACTCGCCCGGTTACAACGGTATATGCATTTTTGCCCTAGGCCATAGTAGTTATTGGTTTCGAGTATCAGACTTGCGAAAATTTTGATGGTTTCTCAAGCATTCCTTAACTTCAAACTCCCATATCTCGCGAACGGAATGACGAACCCGAGAAATTCCTATTGCATCTGAAAGTAGAAACCCGCCATATTACAATGGTGTGTGTACTTTTCCCCTAGGGCATTCCAGTTATTGGTTTCGAGTATTCGACCAGCGAAAATTTTGATGGTTTCTCAACCATTCCTTAACTTCACACTTACATATCTCGCGAACGGATTGTCGAACTCGAGAATTTCCTATTGCATCTGAAAGCAGAAACTCGCCCGGTTACAACGGTATGTGCATTTTTGCCTTAGGCCATTGTAGTTATTGGTTTCGAGTATCAGACTTGCGAAAATTTTGATGGTTTCTCAACCATTCCTTAACTTCAAACTCCCATTTCTCGCGAACGGATTGACGAACTCGAGAAATTCCTGTTGCATCTGGAAGTAGAAACTCGCCCGATTACAATGGTATGCGTACTTTTCCCCTAGGCCATTCCAGTTATTGGTTTCGAGTATCAGACTTGCGATAATTTTGATGGTTTCTCAACCATTCCTTAACTTCACACTTACATATCTCGCGAACGGATTGACGAACTCGAGAATTTCCTATTGCATCTGAAAGCAGAAACTCGCCCGGTTACAACGGTATATGCATTTTTGCCCTAGGCCATAGTAGTTATTGGTTTCGAGTATCAGACTTGCGAAAATTTTGATGGTTTCTCAAGCATTCCTTAACTTCGAACTCCCATATCTTGCGAACGGATTGACGAACTCAAGAAATTCCTGTTGCATCTGAAAGTAGAAACACGCCCGAATACAATGGTGAGTGTACTTTTCTCCTAGGCCTTTCTAGTTATTGGTTTCGAGTATCAGACACAAGGAAAATTTTGATGGTTTCTCAACCATTCCTTAACTTCAAACTTCCATATCTCGCGAACGGATTGACGAACTCGAGAATTTCCTGTTGCATATGAAAGTAGAAACTCGCCCGATTACAACGGTATGTGTATTTTCCCGCTAGGCCTTTGTAGTTATTGGTTTCGAGAATCAGACTTGCGAAAATTTTGATGGTTTCTCAATCATTCCTTAACTTCAAACTCCCATATCTCGCGAACGGATAGACGAACTCGAGAATTTCCTATTGCATCTGAAAGCAGAAACTCGCCCGATTACAACGGTATGTGTATTTTTGCCCTAGGCCACAGTAGTTATTGGATTCGAGTATCAGACTTGCGAAAATTTTGATGGTTTCTCAATCATTCCTTAAGTTCAAACTTCCATATCTCGCGAACGGATTGACGAACTCGAGAATTTCCTATTGCATCTAAAAGCAGAAACTCGCCCGATTACAACGGTATGTGTATTTTTGCCCTAGGCCATAATAGTTATTGGATTCGAGTATCAGACTTGCGAAAATTTTGATGATTTCTCAGCCATTCCTTAACTTCAAACTCCCATATCTCGCGAACGCATTGACGAACTCGAGAAATTCCTGTTGCATCTGAAAGTAGAAACTCGCCCGATTACAACGGTATGTGCACTTTTCCCCTAGGCCATTCCAGTTATTGGTTTCGAGTATTAGACCAGCGAAAATTTTGATGGTTTCTCAACCATTCCTTAACTTCGAACTCCCATATCTCGCGAACGGATTGACGAACTCGAGAAATTCCTGTTGCATGTGGAAGTAGAAACTCGCCCGATTACAACGGTATGTGTATTATTCCCCTAGGCCTTTGTAGTTATTGGTTTCGAGTATCAGACTTGCGAAAATTTTGATGGTTTCTCAACCTTTCCTTAAATTCAAACTCCCATATCTCGCGAACGGATTGACGAACTCGAGAAATTCCTGTTGCATCTGAAAGTAGAAACTCGCCCGATTACAACGGTATGTGCACTTTTCCCCTAGGCCATTCCAGTTATTGGTTTCGAGTATCAGACTTGCGATAATTTTGATGGTTTCTCAACCATTCCGTAACTTCACACTTACATATCTCAAGAACGGATTGACGAACTCGAGAATTTCCTATTGCATCTGAAAGCAGAAACTCGCCCGGATACAACGGTATATGCATTTTTGCCCTAGGCCATAGTAGTTATTGGTTTCGAGTATCAGACTTGCGAAAATTTTGATGGTTTCTCAAGCATTCCTTAACTTCAAACTTCCATATCTCGCGAACGGATTGACGAACTCGAGAATTTCCTATTGCATCTAAAAGCAGAATGTCGCCCGATTACAACGGTATGTGTATTTTTGCCCTAGGCCATAATAGTTATTGGATTCGAGTATCAGACTTGCGAAAATTTTTATGATTTCTCAGCCATTCCTTAACTTCAAACTCCCATATCTCGCGAACGCATTGACGAACTCGAGAAATTCCTGTTGCATCTGAAAGTAGAAACTCGCCCGATTACAATGGTATGTGTACTTTTCCCCTAGGCCATTCCAGTTATTGGTTTCGAGTATCAGACTTGCGATAATTTTGATGGTTTCTCAACCATTCCTTAACTTCACACATACATATCTCGCGAACGGATTGACGAACTCGAGAAGTTCCTATTGCATCTGAAAGCAGAAACTCGCCCGGATACAACGGTATATGCATTTTTGCCCTAGGCCATAGTAGTTATTGGTTTCGAGTATCAGACTTGCGAAAATTTTGATGGTTTCTCAAGCATTCCTTAATTTCAAACTCCCATACCTCGCGAACGGATTGACGAGCTCGAGAAATTCCTGTTGCATCTGAAAGTAGAAACGCGCCCGATTACAAAGGTATGTGTATTTTTCCCCTAGGCCTTTGTAGTTATTGGTTTCGAGTATCAGACTTGCGAAAATTTTGATGGTTTCTCAATCATTCCTTAAGTTCAAACTTCCATATCTCGCGAACGGATTGACGAACTCGAGAATTTCCTATTGCATCTAAAAGCAGAAACTCGCCCGATTACAACGGTATGTGTATTTTTGCCCTAGGCCATAATAGTTATTGGATTCGAGTATCAGACTTGCGAAAATTTTGATGATTTCTCAGCCATTCCTTAACTTCAAACTCCCATATCTCGCGAACGCATTGACGAACTCGAGAAATTCCTGTTGTATCTGAAAGTGGAAACCCGCCCGATTACAGTGGTGTGTGTACTTTTCTCCTAGGCCATTCCAGTTATTGGTTTCGAGTATCAGACCAGTGAAAATTTTGATGGTTTCTCAAACATTCCTTAATTTCAAACTCCCATATCTCGCGAACGGAATGACGAACTCGAGAAGTTCCTATTGCATCTGAAAGTAGAAACCCGCCAGATTACAATGGTGTGTGTACTTTTCACCTAGGCCCTTCCAGTTACTGGTTTCGAGTATCAGACTTGCGAAAATTTTGATGGTTTCTCAACCATTCCGTAACTTCACACTTACGTATCTCAAGAACGGATTGACGAACTCGAGAATTTCCTATTGCATCTGAAAGCAGAAACTCGCCCGGATACAACGGTATATGCATTTTTGCCCTAGGCCATAGTAGTTATTGGTTTCGAGTATCAGACTTGCGAAAATTTTGATGGTTTCTCAAGCATTCCTTAACTTCAAACTTCCATATCTCGCGAACGGATTGACGCACTCGAGAATTTCCTATTGCATCTAAAAGCAGAATGTCGCCCGATTACAACGGTATGTGTATTTTTGCCCTAGGCCATAATAGTTATTGGATTCGAGTATCAGACTTGCGAAAATTTTTATGATTTCTCAGCCATTCCTTAACTTCAAACTCCCATATCTCGCGAACGCATTGACGAACTCGAGAAATTCCTGTTGCATCTGAAAGTAGAAACTCGCCCGATTACAATGGTATGTGTACTTTTCCCCTAGGCCATTCCAGTTATTGGTTTCGAGTATCAGACTTGCGATAATTTTGATGGTTTCTCAACCATTCCTTTTTTTTTTTTTTTTTTTTTTTTTTAACGTGGGGGAAATCTTCGAAAGACCCCCCCGCCGCCTGGGGAGGGGCGGGGGGAGTGTGGGATTCCCCGCGCCCGGAAGGAAACCCATCGGGCGCGGGACCTACCCACTAAAACCCACCACGGTGGCCATCCTCGCACTATGCAGGGGGAGCACCTGGGACCGAAGACATCATAACATCAGGTGCTCCCCCGTGCAGGGCTCTCGCGCCCGTGTCCTCCCGTTCCAGGGAAGGGAGGGGGTACTTCACCCTCCCTTCCCTGTTTTCTCCTCGGCGCTCTGGCGCCCGACGTCGGAGCAGGGCCACACTGCTCCGACGTCCCACTCCCGGGGGCCGCCCGAGGGCGGCCGCGAGTCCCACACTCGCGACCGCCCACGGCCCCCATAGCCGCGCCGGAGTTACGGCCCTGGGACCGTGCCGTCGGCGCGGCCGCACCCCGGCTCGTACGCTCCCGAGGGCGGCTCTGGCCTCTCCGCCCTCGAGAGCGTCGCCGTCCCTTATTCTTCCCACCCCTCAGACGACGGGCGGTGGCACGAGCCTCAAGGGCTACGCACCCCCGCCCGCCGCCCTCAGGGTGGCCTCCCCGGCCCTTCCGGAGGCCCACCCGCCCCCGGCCTCGGACGAGGCCTCGCTCGCGGTCTCCCGCTCTCGCGAATGCGGCTCGCGGCCTCCTTCTGTGAGATTACCTCCTCGCAGAAGGAGGCCACGGCCCGCCACTTCGTCTCGCTGCCGAGCATGGCCCGTACCACGCCCGGCAGCGACAGATCCGCCCCAATCACGGCCGTGAGGACACGGCGCTCCACCCCCCAGGCCGGACACACCTCGAGGGTGTGTTGCGCCGTGTCCTCGTCCGCTGGACAGTGCCAGCAGCGCGCCGCCTCTTCCACACCGATCCGGCACAGGTACTGTCCGAAGCATCCGTGCCCGGACAGCACCTGCACCAACCGGTAGGTGAGTGAGCCGAAGCGCCTACCCAGCCACTCAAACAGGACCGGCCGGATAGCCCGGACAGTCCTCTGGCCGAACAACGGCTCGGCCAGCCGCTGCTGCCAAAGCTGCAGCATGAACTCCCGGGCCTGGCGCCTGAGGGCCTCCACCTCGCATCCCGCCAGGACCACCCCATCCTCGCGGGCGCGCATGCGGCCCTCGTAGAAAGCCGCATGCGCGCCCGCGATCAAGTCCGCCGGGGGTAGCCCTGACAGGACGCTCGTCGCCTCATACGAAACGGTCCGGTACCCCCGGGCGATCCGCAGTGCAAGCCGCCTTTGAACCCGGCGCAGCAATACCTTGCTGCGCCGGGAGGCGGCCAGGTCGCCCGCCCAAACGGGGGCCCCGTATAGGGCCACCGAGTGGACCATTCCCGCGTAGAGGCGGCGAACCCGGTCACTCGGGCCCCGCAGGTTGGGGAGGATACGGCCCAAAGCGCCAACTATCCTCTCCAACCGCGGGGCCAGGGCCCGGAAATGGCCCTCGAAGCGCCAGTGGCTGTCGAGATGAAGTCCCAGATATTTCATCTGAGACCTCACCTCGACGTCTGTCTCACCCACCCGGATCAGGGGGGGAGGCGGCTCTCCCCGGGGTCTATACATCCCGAGTACCTCGGTTTTGTGGAGAGCCACCTCCAAACCGATCCCCCTGATCCGGGAGACGACGCGCCGGGCTCCGTCCTCGGCGGCCCGAACAGCCCCCCTCCAGTCCCCCTCGACGGCCAACAACAAGGTGTCGTCCGCGTAACACGTCAGACTGACGCCGTCGGGGAGGTCTTCGGCCCGCAGGACGGTGTCGTACCCGAGGTTCCACAGCAGGGGTCCTAACACCGACCCCTGCGGAACCCCGGAGTACACCGCTCTCCTCTCCGTCCCGCACCGGCCCGGATACTCGATCCACCTGTCGCGGAGGTAGTCCTCGACGACTGCCCTAAGGTAGGCGGGGACTCGATGTTCCTCAAGCCCCCGCCTAATCGCCTCCCAGGGTAGGGTGTTAAACGCATTGGCGATGTCCAAGGACACCGCCAATGCCACCCCACCCCGGGAGACCGCCGAGACCGAGAGGGACCGGACGCGTCGAATCGCGTCGATCGTCGACCGGCCCTCCCGGAACCCGAACTGGCACTCCGCCAGCCCGGGCCCACCCCGCGACAGGTGCCCGACGATGCGGGCCGCCACGACTCTTTCTAGGAGCTTGCCCACATCGTCGAGCAGGCAAATCGGCCGGTACGCGGACGGAGAGTCCGCGGGCCTACCCTCTTTCCGGAGGAGGACCATTCGGGCCACCTTCCATGCGGAGGGGAATCGCCCGGCCTCCAGGCAGCGGTCGAATAGCTCCCGGAGGCCGTCACCCAGGACGTCCGCGGCCAAGACCAAGACTCGGCCGGGCACTCCCGAAGGACCCGGGGCAGTATCCTTCGCCCCGAGTCTTCGGATGGCCGCGGCTAGCTCCCCAGCCGAGACCCCCAGCTCCGCGGACCAGGTGGTCGGGTCCGCAGAGGGACGTGGCCCGCTCTCCCCCACGATCGGGAAGAGCGTGTCGACCACGTCCCTCAAGAGCTGGGGGTCGAGACTCTCGGTGATCGGGGGAGCCCATGGCCGGAGTTTATTTAGAACTATCCGGTATGGGCGCCCCCATGGATCCCGCTCGAGGGTCTCGAGGAGCTCCTTCCAGCTCTGGGCCTTGGCCCGTTTGATGGCGACCTGCAGAGCCCTCTTTTCCGCCCGATAGGACTCGTACAGTTCCGCCGCCCCCGCCCGCGCGCCGTCGTCGCCGTTCCGTCCGGCCCGACGACGCGCGCGGGTGTACTGGCGTCGGGCCCGGACGCATGCTGTCCGCAATTCCCCGATTTCGCCCGACCACCAGTACACCGCCCGACGAGGAGACCGCGGCCCGGCCCGGGGCATCGCCGCGTCGCAAATGCGCGCGACGGCGCTCCCGAGCCGAGCCACGGCCTCCTCCAGGTCGGGCAGCCTGGTCTCCCGTCGAGGCCAGGTTTCGGCTAGAGCGGCTGCCACCAGGACGTCCTTGTCAAGGCGCCGAAGCGCCCATCTGCGTGGTGGGGCGCTACCCGCTCCCGGGCGGAGGTGTCGGTGTGGGGCCGCGGCGGCCTCGGGGGCGGTCAGGACCACGCGGATATACCGGTGGTCCGATAATGTCTCCTCCCCCACCACCACGTCCCACCCGGACACCATACGCGCGGCGCCGGGGGATCCAAACGTCAAATCCACTATGGACCCTCCCCCGCGCCGCACGCACGTCAGCTCCGACCCCCGGTTAATCAACCGGAGGTCGAAGCCCGCCGCCCAGTCGCCCAGAGCCTCGCCCCTTCGATTGGTCCTGGGGGACCCCCATGCCACAGACCAGGCATTGAAGTCCCCCAGGACCAGCACCGGCCGGGGCGCAATCCTTGTGAGGCACGCCCCCACCCCGGCCAAGTACTGCTCGAAGGCAGCAAGGCCGCAGTTGGGCGAAACGTAGCACCCCACCACGGCGCCTCCCCCCCACTGGACGGCGACGAATCCCGCCCCGCTCTCCAGTAAGGAGAACGGAGGGGACCCGTCACCGCCCTGCCACACAGCCGCCACCAAGCCGTCCGCATCCCCCATCCAATGCGGATGGTCGGGGATGCGGTACGGCTCGGCAGCGACTGCCAGACCATCCCCCCACTCCGCCAGCGTCTGACACATTAGGTCCTGCGCTGCGCGGCAGTGGTTGAGGTTGGCCTGCAGGAGGAGGCGGGGAGCCATTAATTGATGGCCTCCTCACCGCCTCCTGGTGGCACCTCCGTGAGGACGGCGGCGGGGCCAATGTCCACCTCCATCGCGGACATCAACGCCGCCGCCGCCTCCGACCCCTTCTTTGCGGCCGTCGCGGCGGTCGCGGCCAGGTCCGCGGGCGCCGCGGCGCTCGCAGCTGGGGCTACTCTCACCGGCGCCGGGAGCGGCCCCGGCGCTCCCCTCCTCTGCCCTCGTCGGGATGGGGGGGTACACTGCTTCCCCCCCATTCGGTGCGCGGCGGGTCTCCCCATGTCCGCACACAGCGGGCACTTGGGGGCCGCCGCGCAGTGGCTCGCGCGGTGGCCTTCGGCACCGCAGCGGTAACAAGCACCGCTGCGGTCCACCGCGGAGGTGCACCGCTGCCTGACATGGCCCGTCTCCAGGCAGCGGTAGCACTGGAGTGGGCGTTGGGCGAGGACCTCGATCCTCGCCGACACCCACCCCACCACGATCCTCCCGACTGCTTCTAACTTCCGGGCAGCCGGAAGAGGGCACCGTGCCCACACCGCTCCCAGGCCGGAGGAGGACCGCCGGACCTCCCCGGTCCGGATGTCCCCCTCAGAGCAGCCACCGGCTTGGGCCAGCGCCCCGGTCACCTCCTCCCGGGTGACCGAGTCGTCCAGCCCACAAACGCGCAGCTCCGCGCTTTTTGTGGGCCGGGCGACCCTGACACCCCGGGGCGCCAAGGCCTCGCCCAGCTTTTCGGCCAGTCGGTCCGCCCTGGCTGCGTTGTCGGGGCCGCTCACGCGCAGCATGAGCGCCCCCGTCACCGCCCATCTCGGGCGGACCGACTCGATGGCGAGTGCGGCCAAGGATATCTTCTCCTTGGCCGCCGCCATCACCTCCCCGTAGGAGACGCCCCCCCCCCCCTCCGGGACGGTCAGCATGACTGCTGCCGTTGAAGGGGGGCGTCCCAGACGGGGCTTCGCCTTCCCCGCCTTTCCGTCCCTCTTCGGGGCAACCGGCGGGGGAGGCGGCGGCACCCGGGCCGCCCTCCACGCCGTCCTTTTTTCTTTTCGGCCCAGGACCTCCGTCCACAAGGGACCGGATGGGGGCGGCGGCGGAGGCATTTGTGCCCCCGCCGTCGCCCCCACCGTGGCACCCTTGCCCTTCGTCTTTGCCGCAGGGCCCGGAACCGCGATGGTCCCCCCCTGCGGTCCCCCGCCCCCCGGTTGTTTCCCGGGCCCGGTCCTCGGTCCCGCCGGCGCTCCGCCCTTGGGGCGAAGCGCCGCCCGGATTTCGCCGCGGATGACGGCCATCATGGCCGCCATCTTGGCGTCCATGAGGAGCTCGATGCTCCTCATGGACGTCGCTGGTGTGGGGGGAGCTCCCGCCTTCCCCCTCCCACACGTGCAGTCGCCCGTCGGCCCCGGATGAGGGCGCCTCCTAAGGGCGTCCGTCTCCCTCCGCGAGCACGCCAGCTCGTCTTGCAGCGCCTCCACACGCTGCCTTAGCTGGGCGTTCGTGCACTCCAAGGCAGCTGGTACACGGCGTCCCAGCTCCTGGAGAGCCCTCCGCGCCTCCGTCGCGGCCTGGCCAACCGACCTCGCGGAGGCTGCAGTCAGCCCTCGCGAGGTGGTGGCCACCTTCTCAATAGACCTCAGGGAAGAGGCAATACGGGCCGATACATGGGCCGTATCCTCGTCCCTGAGGTCCTCCTCCCCGTCGGTCACCGTGAGCAACGGTGGAGCAGCGGACGTGGACGGATCTTCCTCCGTCCTCCGCCCCTCCACCGTCCTGCGCCTCTTTACGCCCGCGGCGCTGGTCGCGGACGCCAGGGACGAGACCGACGCCGTCTCGTCCCCCTCCTCGAACGGCGCCGGGTGGGGCACGAGTGCCCCCTCCGTCGCCACGGCTCGCGCCACACGCACCGTCCCCCCTCCCCCTTTTTTTTTTTTAGAATTAGTTTTTTCCATTTTGGATCCCACGAGTAGGTCGGAACGTAAGTCGACCCGGGCAGAGCCGCCATACCCGGGCAGGCCTAAATACTCCGGGGGGTCGGCAGGTACCCCGGAGTTGTTGGCCGCTTGGGATTGGGGCCTCCCCCCCAACCACGCATCCCATCACCGCGCACCGTAGCTTAGGATTGGAGGGCAATTTATAGAGTTACCATCCTCGCGGCCCGGGCGGTAAAGCCAAGGCCCCCGTCCCTCCTGCCGTCACGTACCACTCTCAAAGCCAAAAGAGGAATTGGGAGTGGGTCGTTGCGACGACCAACAGGAGTCTTACGGTGTGGTTTGGCATCGGGCACCTCGGGTTTGCCAGTCCCGTACTGTAGCAACAAGCTACAGCCCCTGAGGGATTCTCAACCATTCCTTAACTTCACACATACATATCTCGCGAACGGATTGACGAACTCGAGAAATTCCTATTGCATCTGAAAGCAGAAACTCGCCCGGATACAACGGTATATGCATTTTTGCCCTAGGCCATAGTAGTTATTGGTTTCGAGTATCAGACTTGCGAAAATTTTGATGGTTTCTCAAGCATTCCTTAATTTCAAACTCCCATACCTCGCGAACGGATTGACGAGCTCGAGAAATTCCTGTTGCATCTGAAAGTAGAAACGCGCCCGATTACAAAGGTATGTGTATTTTTCCCCTAGGCCTTTGTAGTTATTGGTTTCGAGTATCAGACTTGCGAATATTTTGATGGTTTCTCAACCTTTCCTTAAATTCAAACTCCCATATCTCGCGAACGGATAGACGAACTCGAGAATTTCCTATTGCATCTGAAACCAGAAACTCGCCCGATTACAACGGTATGTGTATTTTTGCCCTAGGCCATAGTAGTTATTGGATTCGAGTATCAGACTTGCGAAAATTTTGATGATTTCTCAGCCATTCCTTAACTTCAAACTCCCATATCTCGCGAACGGAATGACGAACTCGAGAAATTCCTATTGCATCTGAAAGTAGCAACCCGCCAGATTACAATGGTGTGTGTACTATTCCCCAAGGCCACTCCTGTTATTGGTTTCGAGTATCAGACTTGCGAAAATTTTGATGATTTCTCAGCCATTCCTTAACTTCAAACTCCCATATCTCGCGAACGGAATGACGAACTCGAGAAATTCCTATTGCATCTGAAAGTAGCAACCCGCCAGATTACAATGGTGTGTGTACTATTCCCCATGGCCACTCCTGTTATTGGTTTCGAGTGTCAGACTTGCGAAAATTTTGATGGTTTCTCAATCATTTATTAACTTCAAACTTCCATATCTCGCGAACGGATTGACGAACTCGAGAATTTCCTGTTGCATGTGAAAGTAGAAACTCGCCCGATTACAACGGTATGTGTATTTTTCCGCTAGGCCTTTGTAGTTATTGGTTTCGAGAATCAGACTTGCGAAAATTTTGATGGTTTCTCAATCATTCCTTAACTTCAAACTTCCATATCTCGCGAACGGATAGACGAACTCGAGAATTTCCTATTGCATCTGAAAGCAGAAACTCGCCCGATTACAACGGTATGTGTATTTTTGCCCTAGGCCACAGTAGTTATTGGATTCGAGTATCAGACTTGCGAAAATTTTGATGGTTTCTCAATCATTCCTTAACTTCAAACTTCCATATCTCGCGAACGGATTGACGAACTCGAGAATTTCCTATTGCATCAGAAAGCAGAAACTCGCCCGATTACAAAGGTATGTGTATTTTTGCCGTAGGCCACAGTAGTTATTGGATTCGAGTATCAGACTTGCGAAAATTTTGATGGTTTCTCAATCATTCCTTAACTTCAAACTTCCATATCTCGCGAACGGATTGACGAACTCGAGAATTTCCTGTTGCATGTGAAAGTAGAAACTCGCCCGATTACAACGGTATGTGTATTTTTCCGCTAGGCCTTTGTAGTTATTGGTTTCGAGAATCAGACTTGCGAAAATTGTGATGGTTTCTCAATCATTCCTTAACTTCAAACTCCCATACCTCGCGAACGCATTGACGAACTCGAGAAATTCCTGTTGTATCTGAAAGTTGAAACCCGCCCGATTACAATGGTGATTGTACTTTTCCCCTAGGCCATTCCAGTTATTGGTTTCGAGTATTCGACCAGCGAAAATTTTCATGGTTTCTCAACCATACCTTAACTTCAAACTCCCATATCTCGCGAACGGATTGACGAACTCGAGAAATTCCTATTGCATCTGAAAGCAGAAACTCGCCCGGTTACAACGGTATATGCATTTTTGCCCTAGGCCATAGTAGTTATTGGTTTCGAGTATCAGACTTGCGAAAATTTTGATGGTTTCTCAAGCATTCCTTAACTTCAAACTCCAATATCTCGCGAACGGAATGACGAACCCGAGAAATTCCTATTGCATCTGAAAGTAGAAACCCGCCATATTACAATGGTGTGTGTACTTTTCCCCTAGGCCATTCCAGTTATTGGTTTCGAGTATGAGACACAAGGAAAATTTTGATGGTTTCTCAACCATTCCTTAACTTCAAACTTCCATATCTCGCGAACGGATTGACGAACTCGAGAATTTCCTGTTGCATATGAAAGTAGAAACTCGCCCGATTACAACGGTATGTGTATTTTCCCGCTAGGCCTTTGTAGTTATTGGTTTCGAGAATCAGACTTGCGAAAATTTTGATGGTTTCTCAATCATTCCTTAACTTCAAACTCCCATATCTCGCGAACGGATAGACGAACTCGAGAATTTCCTATTGCATCTGAAAGCAGAAACTCGCCCGATTACAACGGTATGTGTATTTTTGCCCTAGGCCACAGTAGTTATTGGATTCGAGTATCAGACTTGCGATAATTTTGATGGTTTCTCAATCATTCCTTAAGTTCAAACTTCCATATCTCGCGAACGGATTGACGAACTCGAGAATTTCCTATTGCATCTAAAAGCAGAAACTCGCCCGATTACAACGGTATGTGAATTTTTGCCCTAGGCCATAATAGTTATTGGATTCGAGTATCAGACTTGCGAAAATTTTGATGGTTTCTCAAGCATTCCTTAACTTCAAACTCCCATATCTCGTGAACGGATAGACGAACTCGAGAAATTCCCGTTGCATGTGAAAGTAGACACTCGCCCGATCACAACGGTATGTGTATTTTTGCCCTAGGCCATAATAGTTATTGGATTCGAGTATCAGACTTGCGAAAATTTTGATGGTTTCTCAAGCATTCCTTAACTTCAAACTCCCATATCTCGCGAACGGATTGACTAACTCGAGAATTTCCTGTTGCATGTGAAAGAAGAAACTCGCCCGATTACAACGGTATATGTATTTTTCCGCTAGGCCTTTGTAGTTATTGGTTTCGAGAATCAGACTTGCGAAAATTTTGATGGTTTCTCAATCATTCCTTAACTTCAAACTTCCATATCTCGCGAACGGATAGACGAACTCGAGAATTTCCTATTGCATCTGAAAGCAGAAACTCGCCCGATTACAACGGTATGTGTATTTTTGCCCTAGGCCATAATAGTTATTGGATTCGAGTATCAGACTTGCGAAAATTTTGATGATTTCTCAGCCATTCCTTAACTTCAAACTCCCATAGCTCGCGAACGCATTGACGAACTCGAGAAATTCCTGTTGTATCTGAAAGTGGAAACCCGCCCGATTACAGTGGTGTGTGTACTTTTCTCCTAGGCCATTCCAGTTATTGGTTTCGAGTATCAGACTTGCGAAAATTTTGATGGTTTCTCAATCATTCCTTAACTTCAAACTTCCATATCTCGCGAAAGGATTGACGAACTCGAGAATTTCCTATTGCATCTAAAAGCAGAAACTCGCCCGATTACAACGGTATGTGTATTTTTGCCCAAGGCCATAATAGTTATCGAATTCGAGTATCAGACTTGCGAAAATTTTGATGATTTCTCAGCCATTCCTTAACTTCAAACTCCCATATCTCGCGAACGCATTGACGAACTCGAGAAATTCCTGTTGTATCTTAAAGTAGAAACCCGCCCGATTACAATTGTGTGTGTACTTTTCCCCTAGGCCATTCCAGTTATTGGTTTCGAGTATTAGACCAGCGAAAATTTTGATGGTTTCTCAACCATTCCTTAACTTCGAACTCCCATATCTCGCGAACGGATTGACGAACTCGAGAAATTCCTGTTGCATGTGGAAGTAGAAACTCGCCCGATTACAACGGTATGTGTATTTTTCCCCTAGGCCTTTGTAGTTATTGGTTTCGAGTATCAGACTTGCGAAAATTTTGATGGTTTCTCAACCTTTCCTTAAATTCAAACTCCCATATCTCGCGAACGGATTGACGAACTCGAGAAATTCCTGTTGCATCTGAAAGTAGAAACTCGCCCGATTACAACGGTATGTGCACTTTTCCCCTAGGCCATTCCAGTTATTGGTTTCGAGTATCAGACTTGCGATAATTTTGATGGTTTCTCAACCATTCCGTAACTTCACACTTACATATCTCAAGAACGGATTGACGAACTCGAGAATTTCCTATTGCATCTGAAAGCAGAAACTCGCCCGGATACAACGGTATATGCATTTTTGCCCTAGGCCATAGTAGTTATTGGTTTCGAGTATCAGACTTGCGAAAATTTTGATGGTTTCTCAAGCATTCCTTAACTTCAAACTCCCATATCTCGCGAACGGATTGACTAACTCGAGAATTTCCTGTTGCATGTGAAAGAAGAAACTCGCCCGATTACAACGGTATATGTATTTTTCCGCTAGGCCTTTGAAGTTATTGGTTTCGAGTATCAGACTTGCGAAAATTTTGATGGTTTCTCAACCATTCCTTATTTTCACACTTCCATATCTCGCGAACGGATTGACGTACTCGAAAATTTCCTATTGCATCTGAAAGCAGAAACTCGCCCGATTGCGACGGTGTGTGTACTTTTCCCCTAGGCCATTCCAGTTGTTGGTTTCGAGTATCAGACCAGCGAAAATTTTGATGGTTCCTCAAGCATTCCTTAACTTCAAACTTCCATATCTCGCGAACGGATTGACGAACTCGAGAATTTCCTATTGCATCTGAATGCAGAAACTCGCCCGATTACAACGGTATGTGTATTCTTGCCCTAGGCCATAGTAGTTGTTGGTTTCGAGTATCAGACCAGCGAAAATTTTGATGGTTTCTCATGCATTCCTTAACTTCAAACTTCCATATCTCGCGAACGGATTGACGAAGTCGAGAATTTCCTATTGCATCTGACAGCAGAAACTCGCCCGATTACAACGGTATGTGTATTTTTGCCCTAGGCCATAGTAGTTATTGGATGCGAGTATCAGACTTGCGAAAATTTTGATGATTTCTCAACCATTCCTTAACTTCAAACTGCCATATCTCGCGAACGCATTGACGAACTCCAGAAATTCCTGCTGCATCTGAAAGTAGAAACTCGCCCGATTACAACGGTATGTGTATTTTTAGCCTAGGCATTTGTAGTTATTGGTTTCGAGTATCAGACTTGCGAAAATTTTGATGGTTTCTTAACCATTCCTTAACTTCAAACTCCCATATCTCGCGAACGGATTGACGAACTCGAGAAATTCCTGTTGCATCTGAAAGTAGAAACTCGCCCGATTACAATGATATGTGTACTTTTCCCATAGGCCATTCCAGTTATTGGTTTCGAGTATCAGACTAGCGAAAATTTTGATGGTTTCTCATGCATTCCTTAACTTCACACTTCCATATCTCGCGAACGGATTGACGAACTCGAGAATTTCCTATTGCATTTGAAAGCAGAAACTCGCCCGATTACAACGGTATGTGTATTTTTCCCCTAGGCCCTAGTAGTTATTGATTTCAAGTATCAGACTTGCGAAAATTGTGATGGTTTCTCAACCATTCCTTAACTTCAAATTCCCATATCCCGCGAACGGATTGACGAACTCGAGAAATTCCGGTTGCATGTGAAAGTAGAAAGTCGCCCGATTACAACGGTATGTGTATTGTTCCCCTAGGGCTTTGAAGTTATTGGTTTCGTGTATCAGACTTGCGAAAATTTTGATGGTTCCTCAACCATTCCTTATTTTCACACTTCCATATCTCGCGAACGGACTGACGAACTCGAGAATTTCCTATTGCATTTGAAAGCAGAAACTCGCCCGATTACAACGGTGTGTGTACTTCTCCCCTAGGAAATTCCAGTTGTTGGTTTCGAGTATCAGACCAGCGAAAATTTTGATGGTTTCACAAGCATTCCTTAACTTCAAACTTCCATATCTCGCGAACGGATTGACGAACTCGAGAATTTCCTATTACATCTGAAAGCAGAAACACGCCCGATTACAACGGAGTGTGTACTTTTCCCCTAGGCCATTCCAGTTGTTGGTTTCGAGTATCAGACCAGCGAAAATTTTGATGGTTTCCCAAGCATTCCTTAACTTCAAGCTTCCATATCTCGCGAACGGATTGACGAACTCGAGAATTTCCTATTGCATTTGAAAGCAGAAACTCGCCCGATTACAACGGTATGTGTATTTTTCCCCTAGGCCCTAGTAGTTATTGATTTCAAGTATCAGACTTGCGAAAATTGTGATGGTTTCTCAACCATTCCTTAACTTCAAATTCCCATATCCCGCGAACGGATTGACGAACTCGAGAAATTCCGGTTGCATGTGAAAGTAGAAAGTCGCCCGATTACAACGGTATGTGTATTGTTCCCCTAGGGCTTTGAAGTTATTGGTTTCGTGTATCAGACTTGCGAAAATTTTGATGGTTTCTCAACCATTCCTTCACTTCCAACTCCCATATCTCGCGAACGGATTGACGAACTCGAGAATTTCCTATTGCATCTGAAAGCAGAAACTCGCCCGATTACAACGGTATGTGTATTTTTCCCCTAGGCCCTAGTAGTTATTGATTTCAAGTATCAGACTTGCGAAAATTGTGATGGTTTCTCAACCATTCCTTAACTTCAAATTCCCATATCCCGCGAACGGATTGACGAACTCGAGAAATTCCGGTTGCATGTGAAAGTAGAAAGTCGCCCGATTACAACGGTATGTGTATTTTTCCCCTAGGCCTTTGAAGTTATTAGTTTCGTGTATCAGACTTGCGAAAATTTTGATGGTTTCTCAACCATTCCTTATTTTCACACTTCCATATCTCGCGAACGGACTGACCAACTCGAGAATTTCCTATTGCATTTGAAAGCAGAAACTCGCCCGATTACAACGGTGTGTGTACTTTTCCCCTAGGCCATTCCAGTTGTTGGTTTCGAGTATCAGACCAGCGAAAATTTTGATGGTTTCCCAAGCATTCCTTAACTTCAAACTTCCATATCTCGCGAACGGATTGACGAACTCGAGAATTTCCTATTGCATCTGACAGCAGAAACTCGCCCGATTACAATGGTATGTGTATTTTTCCCCTAGGCATTTGTAGTTATTGGTTTCGATTATCAGACTTGCGAAAATTTTGATGGTTTCTCAACCATTTGTTAACTTCAAAATCCCATATCTCGCGAACGGATTGACGAACTCGAGAAATTCCTGTTGCATGTGAAAGTAGAAAGTCGCCCGATTACAACGGTGTGTGTACTTTTCCCCTAGGAAATTCCAGTTGTTGGTTTCGAGTATCAGACCAGCGAAAATTTTGATGGTTTCCCAAGCATTCCTTAACTTCAAACTTCCATATCTCGCGAACGGATTGACGAACTCGAGAATTTCCTATTACATCTGAAAGCAGAAACACGCCCGATTACAACGGAGTGTGTACTTTTCCCCTAGGCCATTCCAGTTGTTGGTTTCGAGTATCAGACCAGCGAAAATTTTGATGGTTTCCCAAGCATTCCTTAACTTCAAGCTTCCATATCTCGCGAACGGATTGACGAACTCGAGAATTTCCTATTGCATCTGACAGCAGAAACTCGCCCGATTACAACGGTATGTGTATTTTTCCCCTAGGACCTAGTAGTTATTGATTTCAAGTATCAGACTTGCGAAAATTTTGATGGTTTCTCAACCATTCCTTAACTTCCAACTCCCATATCTCGCGAACGGATTGACGAACTCGAAAATTTCCTATTGCACCTGAAAGCAGAAACTCGCCCGATTACAACGGTATGTGTATCTTTCCCCTAGGCCTTTGTAGGTATTGGTTTCGAGTATCAGACTTGCGAAAATTTTGATGGTTTCTCATGCATTCCTTAACTTCAAACTTCCATATCCCGCGAACGGATGGACGAACTCGAGAAATTCCGGTTGCATGTGAAAGTAGGAAGGCGCCCGATTACAACGGTATGTGTATTTTTCCCCTGGGCCTTTGAAGTTATTGGTTTCGAGTATCAGACTTGCGAAAATTTTGATGGTTTCTCAATCATTCCTTAACTTCAAACTTCCACATCTCGCGAACGGATTGACGAACTCGAGAATTTCCTATTGCATCTGAAAGCAGAAACTCGCACGATTACAACGGTGTGTGTACTTTTCCCCTAGGCCATTCCAGTTGTTGGTTTCGAGTATCAGACCAGCGAAAATTTTGATGGTTTCTCAAGCATTCCTTAACTTCAAACTTCCATATCTCGCGAACGGATTGACGAACTCGAGAATTTCCTATTGCATCTGAATGCAGAAATTCGCCCGGTTACAACGGTATGTGTATTTTTGCCCTAGGCCATAGTAGTTGTTGGTTTCGAGTATCAGACCACCGAAAATTTTGATGGTTTCTCATGCATTCCTTAACTTCACACTTCCATATCTCGCGAACGGATTGACGAACTCGAGAATTTCCTATTGCATCTGACAGCAGAAACTCGCCCGATTACAATGGTATGTGTATTTTTCCCCTAGGCATTTGTAGTTATTGGTTTCGAGTATCAGACTTGCGAAAATTTTGATGATTTCTCAACCATTCCTTAACTTCAAACTCCCATATCTCGCGAACGGATTGACGAACTCGAGAAATTACTGTTGCATGTGAAAGTAGAAAGTCGCCCGATTACAACGGTATGTGTATTTTTCCCCTAGGCCTTTGAAGTTATTGTTTTCGAGTATCAGACTTGCGAAAATTTTGATGGTTTCTCAACCATTCCTTATTTTCACACTTCCATATCTCGCGAACGGATTGACGAACTCGAGAATTTCCTATTGCATCTGAAAGCAGAAACTCGCACGATTACAATGGTGTGTGTACTTTTCCCCTAGGCCATTCCAGTTGTTGGTTTCGAGTATCAGACCAGCGAAAATTTAGATGGTTTCTCAACCATTCCTTAACTTCAAACTCCCATATCTCGCGAACGGATTGACGAACTCGAGAATTTCCTATTGCATCTGAAAGCAGAAACTCGCCCGATTACAACGGTATGTGTATTTTTGCCTTAGGCCATAGTAGTTATTGTATTCGAGTATCAGACTTGCGAAAATTTTGATGATTTCTCAACCATTCCTTAACTTCAAACTGCCATATCTCGCGAACGCAATGACGAACTCGAGAAATTCCTGTTGCATGTGAAAGTAGAATCTCGCCCGATTACAATGGTATGTGTATTTTTCCCGTAGGCATTTGTGGTTATTGGTTTCGAGTATCAGACTTGCGAAAATTTTGATGGTTTCTCAACCATTCCTTAACTTCAAACTCCCATATCTCGCGAACGGATTGACGAACTCGAGAATTTCCTATTGCATCTGAATGCAGAAATTCGCCCGGTTACAACGGTATGTGTATTTTTGCCCTAGGCCATAGTAGTTGTTGGTTTCGAGTATCAGACCACCGAAAATTTTGATGGTTTCTCATGCATTCCTTAACTTCACACTTCCATATCTCGCGAACGGATTGACGAACTCGAGAATTTCCTATTGCATCTGACAGCAGAAACTCGCCCGATTACAATGGTATGTGTATTTTTCCCCTAGGCATTTGTAGTTATTGGTTTCGAGTATCAGACTTGCGAAAATTTTGATGATTTCTCAACCATTCCTTAACTTCAAACTCCCATATCTCGCGGACGGATTGACGAACTCGAGAAATTACTGTTGCATGTGAAAGTAGAAAGTCGCCCGATTACAACGGTATGTGTATTTTTCCCCTAGGCCTTTGAAGTTATTGTTTTCGAGTATCAGACTTGCGAAAATTTTGATGGTTTCTCAACCATTCCTTATTTTCACACTTCCATATCTCGCGAACGGATTGACGAACTCGAGAATTTCCTATTGCATCTGAAAGCAGAAACTCGCACGATTACAATGGTGTGTGTACTTTTCCCCTAGGCCATTCCAGTTGTTGGTTTCGAGTATCAGACCAGCGAAAATTTTGATGGTTTCTCAACCATTCCTTAACTTCAAACTCCCATATCTCGCGAACGGATTGACGAACTCGAGAATTTCCTATTGCATCTGAAAGCAGAAACTCGCCCGATTACAACGGTATGTGTATTTTTGCCTTAGGCCATAGTAGTTATTGTATTCGAGTATCAGACTTGCGAAAATTTTGATGATTTCTCAACCATTCCTTAACTTCAAACTGCCATATCTCGCGAACGCAATGACGAACTCGAGAAATTCCTGTTGCATGTGAAAGTAGAATCTCGCCCGATTACAATGGTATGTGTATTTTTCCCGTAGGCATTTGTGGATATTGGTTTCGAGTATCAGACTTGCGAAAATTTTGATGGTTTCTCAACCATTCCTTAACTTCAAACTCCCATATCTCGCGAACGGATTGACGAACTCGAGAATTTCCTATTGCATCTGAATGCAGGAATTCGCCCGGTTACAACGGTATGTGTATTTTTGCCCTAGGCCATAGTAGTTGTTGGTTTCGAGTATCAGACCACCGAAAATTTTGATGGTTTCTCATGCATTCCTTAACTTCACACTTCCATATCTCGCGAACGGATTGACGAACTCGAGAATTTCCTATTGCATCTGACAGCAGAAACTCGCCCGATTACAATGGTATGTGTATTTTTCCCCTAGGCATTTGTAGTTATTGGTTTCGAGTATCAGACTTGCGAAAATTTTGATGATTTCTCAACCATTCCTTAACTTCAAACTCCCATATCTCGCGAACGGATTGACGTACTCGAAAATTTCCTATTGCATCTGAAAGCAGAAACTCGCCCGATTGCGACGGTGTGTGTACTTTTCCCCTAGGCCATTCCAGTTGTTGGTTTCGAGTATCAGACCAGCGAAAATTTTGAAGGTTCCTCAAGCATTCCTTAACTTCAAACTTCCATATCTCGCGAACGGATTGACGAACTCGAGAATTTCCTATTGCATCTGAATGCAGAAACTCGCCCGATTACAACGGTATGTGTATTTTTGCCCTAGGCCATAGTAGTTGTTGGTTTCGAGTATCAGACCACCGAAAATTTTGATGGTTTCTCATGCATTCCTTAACTTCATACTTCCATATCTCGCGAACGGATTGACGAAGTCGAGAATTTCCTATTGCATCTGACAGCAGAAACTCGCCCGATTACAACGGTATGTGTATTTTTGCCCTAGGCCATAGTAGTTATTGGATGCGAGTATCAGACTTGCGAAAATTTTGATGTATTCTCAACCATTCCTTAACTTCAAACTGCCATATCTCGCGAACGCATTGACGAACTCCAGAAATTCCTGTTGCATCTGAAAGTAGAAACTCGCCCGATTACAACGGTATGTGTATTTTTACCCTAGGCATTTGTAGTTATTGGTTTCGAGTATCAGACTTGCGAAAATTTTGATGGTTTCTCAACCATTCCTTAACTTCAAACTCCCATATCTTACGAACGGATTGACGAACTCGAGAAATTCCTGTTGCATCTGAAAGTAGAATCTCGCCCGATTACAATGATATGTGTACTTTTCCCCTAGGCCATTCCAGTTATTGGATTCGAGTATCAGACTGGCGAAAATTTTGATGGTTTCTCATGCATTCCTTAACTTCACACTTCCATATCTCGCGAACGGATTGACGAACTCGAGAATTTCCTATTGCATCTGAACGCAGAAACTCGCCCGATTACAATGGTTTGTGTATTTTTCCCCTAGGACCTAGTAGTTATTGATTTCAAGTATCAGACTTGCGAAAATTTTGATGGTTTCTCAACCATTCCTTAACTTCCAACTCCCATATCTCGCGAACGGATTGACGAACTCGAGAAATTCCGGTTGCATGTGAAAGTAGAAAGTCGCCCGATTACAACGGTATGTGTATTTTTCCCCTAGGCCTTTGAAGTTATTGGTTTCGTGTATCAGACTTGCGAAGATTTTGATGGTTTCTCAACCATTCCTTATTTTCACACTTCCATATCTCGCGAACGGACTGACGAACTCGAGAATTTCCTATTGCATTTGAAAGCAGAAACTCGCCCGATTACAACGGTGTGTGTACTTTTCCCCTAGGCCATTCCAGTTGTTGGTTTCGAGTATCAGACCAGCGAAAATTTTGATGGTTTCCCAAGCATTCCTTAACTTCAAACTTCCATATCTCGCGAACGGATTGACGAACTCGAGAATTTCCTATTGCATCTGAATGCAGAAACTCGCCCGATTACAACGGTATGTGTATTTTTGCCCTAGGCCATAGTAGTTGTTGGTTTCGAGTATCAGACCAGCGAAAATTTTGATGGTTTCTCATGCATTCCTTAACTTCAAACTTCCATATCTCGCGAACGGATTGACGAAGTCGAGAATTTCCTATTGCATCTGACAGCAGAAACTCGCCCGATTACAACGGTATGTGTATTTTTGCCCTAGGCCATAGTAGTTATTGGATGCGAGTATCAGACTTGCGAAAATTTTGATGATTTCTCAACCATTCCTTAACTTCAAACTGCCATATCTCGCGAACGCATTGACGAACTCCAGAAATTCCTGCTGCATCTGAAAGTAGAAACTCGCCCGATTACAACGGTATGTGTATTTTTAGCCTAGGCATTTGTAGTTATTGGTTTCGAGTATCAGACTTGCGAAAATTGTGATGGTTTCTCAACCATTCCTTAACTTCAAATTCCCATATCCCGCGAACGGATTGACGAACTCGAGAAATTCCGGTTGCATGTGAAAGTAGAAAGTCGCCCGATTACAACGGTATGTGTATTTTTCCCCTAGGCCTTTGAAGTTATTGGTTTCGTGTATCAGACTTGCGAAAATTTTGATGGTTCCTCAACCATTCCTTATTTTCACACTTCCATATCTCGCGAACGGACTGACGAACTCGAGAATTTCCTATTGCATCTGACAGCAGAAACTCGCCCGATTACAACGGTATGTGTATTTTTCCCCTAGGACCTAGTAGTTATTGATTTCAAGTATCAGACTTGCGAAAATTTTGATGGTTTCTCAACCATTCCTTAACTTCCAACTCCCATATCTCGCGAACGGATTGACGAACTCGTGAATTTCCTATTGCATCTGAAAGCAGAAACTCGCCCGGTTACAACGGTATGTGTATTTTTCCCCTAGGCCCTAGTAGTTATTGATTTCAAGTATCAGACTTGCGAAAATTGTGATGGTTTCTCAACCATTCCTTAACTTCAAACTCCCATATCTCGCGAACGGATTGACGAACTCGAGACATTCCTGTTGCATCTGAAAGTAGAAACTCGCCCGATTACAAAGATATGTGTGTTTTCCCCCTAGGCCTTTGTAGTTGTTTGTTTCGAGTATCAGACTTGCGAAAATTTTGATGGTTTCTCAACCATTCCTTAAATTCAAACTCCCATATCTCGCGAACGGATTGACGACCTCGAGAAATTCCTGTTGCATCTGAAAGTAGAAACTCGCCCGATTACAACGGTATGTGCACTTTTCCCCTAGGCCATTCCAGTTATTGGTTTCGAGTATCAGACTTGCGATAATTTTGATGGTTTCTCAACCATTCCGTAACTTCACACTTACATATCTCAAGAACGGATTGACGAACTCGAAAATTTCCTATTGCATCTGAAAGCAGAAACTCGCCCGGATACAACGGTATATGCATTTTTGCCCTAGGCCATAGTAGTTATTGGTTTCGAGTATCAGACTTGCGAAAATTTTGATGGTTTCTCAAGCATTCCTTAACTTCAAACTTCCATATCTCGCGAACGGATTGACGAACTCGAGAAATTCCTGTTGCATCTGAAAGTAGAAACTCGCCCGATTACAATGGTATGTGTACTTTTCCCCTAGGCCATTCCAGTTATTGGTTTCGAGTATCAGACTTGCGATAATTTTGATGGTTTCTCAACCATTCCATAACTTCACACTTACATATCTCGCGAACGGATTGACGAACTCGAGAAATTCCTGTTGCATCTGAAAGTAGAAACTCGCCCGATTACAATGGTATGTGTACTTTTCCCCTAGGCCATTCCAGTTATTCGTTTCTAGCATCACAATTGCGAAAATGTTGATGGTTTCACAACCATTCCGTAACTTCAAACTGCCATTTTTCGCGAACGGATTGACGAACTCGAGAAATTCCTGTTGCATCTGAAAGTAGAAACTCGCCCGATTACAATGGTATGTGTACTTTTCCCCTAGGCCATTCCAGTTATTGGTTTCGAGTATCAGACTTGCGATAATTTTGATGGTTTCTCAACCATTCCATAACTTCACACTTACATATCTCGCGAACGGATTGACGAACTCGAGAAATTCCTATTGCATCTGAAAGCAGAAGCTCGCCCGGATACAACGGTATATGCATTTTTGCCCTAGGCCATAGTAGTTATTGGTTTCGAGTATCAGACTTGCGAAAATTTTGATGGTTTCTCAAGCATTCCTTAATTTCAAACTCCCATATCTCGCGAACGGATTGACGAACTCGAGAAATTCCTGTTGCATCTGAAAGTAGAAACTCGCCCGATTACAATGGTGTGTGTACTTTTCCCCTAGGCCATTCCAGTTATTGGTTTCGAGTATCAGACCAGTGAAAATTTTGATGGTTTCTCAAACATTCCTTAACTTCAAACTCCCATATCTCGCGAACGGATTGACGAACTCGAGAATTTCCTATTGCAGCTGAAAGCAGAAACTCGCCCGATTACAACGGTATGTGTATTTTTGCCCTAGGCCATAATAGTTATTGGATTCGAGTATCAGACTTGCGAAAATTTTGATGATTTCTCAGCCATTCCTTAACTTCAAACTCCCATACCTCGCGAACGCATTGACGAAATCGAGAAATTCCTGTTGCATCTGAAAGTAGAAACTCGCCCGATTACAACGGTATGTTTGTTTTTCCACTAGGCCGTTGTCGTTATTGGTTTCGAGTATCAGACTTGCGAAAATTTTGACGGTTTCTCAACCATTCCTTAACTTCAAACTCCCATTTCTCGCGAACGGATTGACGAACTCGACAAATTCCTGTTGCATCTGATAGTAGAAACTCGCCCGATTACAATGGTATGTGTACTTTTCCCCTAGGCCATTCCAGTTATTGGTTTCGAGTATTAGACCAGCGAAAATTTTGATGGTTTCTCAAGCATTCCTTAACTTCAAACTTCCATATCTCGCGAACGGATTGACGAACTCGAGAATTTCCTATTGCATCTGAATGCAGAAATTCGCCCGGTTACAACGGTATGTGTATTTTTGCCCTAGGCCATAGTAGTTGTTGGTTTCGAGTATCAGACCACCGAAAATTTTGATGGTTTCTCATGCATTCCTTAACTTCACACTTCCATATCTCGCGAACGGATTGACGAACTCGAGAATTTCCTATTGCATCTGACAGCAGAAACTCGCCCGATTACAATGGTATGTGTATTTTTCCCCTAGGCATTTGTAGTTATTGGTTTCGAGTATCAGACTTGCGAAAATTTTGATGATTTCTCAACCATTCCTTAACTTCAAACTCCCATATCTCGCGAACGGATTGACGAACTCGAGAAATTCCTGTTGCATCTGAAAGTAGAAACTCGCCCGATTACAATGATATGTGTACTTTTCCCCTAGGCCATTCCAGTTATTGGTTTCGAGTATCAGACTAGCGAAAATTTTGATGGTTTCTCATGCATTCCTTAACTTCACACTTCCATATCTCGCGAACGGATTGACGAACTCGAGAATTTCCTATTGCATTTGAAAGCAGAAACTCGCCCGATTACAACGGTATGTGTATTTTTCCCCTAGGCCCTAGTAGTTATTGATTTCAAGTATCAGACTTGCGAAAATTGTGATGGTTTCTCAACCATTCCTTAACTTCAAATTCCCATATCCCGCGAACGGATTGACGAACTCGAGAAATTCCGGTTGCATGTGAAAGTAGAAAGTCGCCCGATTACAACGGTATGTGTATTTTTCCCCTAGGCCTTTGAAGTTATTGGTTTCGTGTATCAGACTTGCGAAAATTTTGATGGTTCCTCAACCATTCCTTATTTTCACACTTCCATATCTCGCGAACGGACTGACGAACTCGAGAATTTCCTATTGCATTTGAAAGCAGAAACTCGCCCGATTACAACGGTGTGTGTACTTTTCCCCTAGGAAATTCCAGTTGTTGGTTTCGAGTATCAGACCAGCGAAAATTTTGATGGTTTCCCAAGCATTCCTTAACTTCAAACTTCCATATCTCGCGAACGGATTGACGAACTCGAGAATTTCCTATTACATCTGAAAGCAGAAACACGCCCGATTACAACGGAGTGTGTACTTTTCCCCTAGGCCATTCCAGTTGTTGGTTTCGAGTATCAGACCAGCGAAAATTTTGATGGTTTCCCAAGCATTCCTTAACTTCAAGCTTCCATATCTCGCGAACGGATTGACGAACTCGAGAATTTCCTATTGCATCTGACAGCAGAAACTCGCCCGATTACAACGGTATGTGTATTTTTCCCCTAGGACCTAGTAGTTATTGATTTCAAGTATCAGACCAGCGAAAATTTTGATGGTTTCTCAAGCATTCCTTAACTTCAAACTCCCATATCTTGCGAACGGATTGACGAACTCGAGTAATTCCTGTTGCATCTGAAAGTAGAAACACGCCCGAATACAATGGTGTGTGTACTTTTCTCCTAGGCCATTCCAGTTATTGGTTTCGAGTATCAGACTTGCGAAAATTTTGATGGTTTCTCAACCATTCCTTAAATTCAAACTCCCATATCTCGCGAACGGATTGACGAACTCGAGACATTCCTGTTGCATCTGAAAGTAGAAAGTCGCCCGATTTCAACGGTATGTGTATCTTTCCCCTAGGCCTTTGTAGGTATTGGTTTCGAGTATCAGACTTGCGAAAATTTTGATGGTTTCTCATGCATTCCTTAACTTCAAACTTCCATATCCCGCGAACGGATGGACGAACTCGAGAAATTCCGGTTGCATGTGAAAGTAGAAAGGCGCCCGATTACAACGGTATGTGTATTTTTCCCCTAGGCCTTTGAAGTTATTGGTTTCGTGTATCAGACTTGCGAAAATTTTGATGGTTTCTCAACCATTCCTTATTTTCACACTTCCATATCTCGCGAACGGACTGACGAACTCGAGAGTTTCCTATTGCATTTGAAAGCAGAAACTCGCCCGATTACAACGGTGTGTGTACTTTTCCCCTAGGCCATTCCAGTTGTTGGTTTCGAGTATCAGACCACCGAAAATTTTGATGGTTTCTCATGCATTCCTTAACTTCATACTTCCATATCTCGCGAACGGATTGACGAAGTCGAGAATTTCCTATTGCATCTGACAGCAGAAACTCGCCCGATTACAACGGTATGTGTATTTTTGCCCTAGGCCATAGTAGTTATTGGATGCGAGTATCAGACTTGCGAAAATTTTGATGATTTCTCAACCATTCCTTAACTTCAAACTGCCATATCTCGCGAACGCATTGACGAACTCCAGAAATTCCTGTTGCATCTGAAAGTAGAAACTCGCCCGATTACAACGGTATGTGTATTTTTACCCTAGGCATTTGTAGTTATTGGTTTCGAGTATCAGACTTGCGAAAATTTTGATGGTTTCTCAACCATTCCTTAACTTCAAACTCCCATATCTCGCGAACGGATTGACGAACTCGAGAAATTCCTGTTGCATCTGAAAGTAGAATCTCGCCCGATTACAATGATATGTGTACTTTTCCCCTAGGCCATTCCAGTTATTGGTTTCGAGTATCAGACTGGCGAAAATTTTGATGGTTTCTCATGCATTCCTTAACTTCACACTTCCATATCTCGCGAACGGATTGACGAACTCGAGAATTTCCTATTGCATCTGAACGCAGAAACTCGCCCGATTACAATGGTTTGTGTATTTTTCCCCTAGGACCTAGTAGTTATTGATTTCAAGTATCAGACTTGCGAAAATTTTGATGGTTTCTCAACCATTCCTTAACTTCCAACTCCCATATCTCGCGAACGGATTGACGAACTCGAGAAATTCCGGTTGCATGTGAAAGTAGAAAGTCGCCCGATTACAACGGTATGTGTATTTTTCCCCTAGGCCTTTGAAGTTATTGGTTTCGTGTATCAGACTTGCGAAGATTTTGATGGTTTCTCAACCATTCCTTATTTTCACACTTCCATATCTCGCGAACGGACTGACGAACTCGAGAATTTCCTATTGCATTTGAAAGCAGAAACTCGCCCGATTACATCGGTGTGTGTACTTTTCCCCTAGGCCATTCCAGTTGTTGGTTTCGAGTATCAGACCAGCGAAAATTTTGATGGTTTCCCAAGCATTCCTTAACTTCAAACTTCCATATCCCGCGAACGGATGGACGAACTCGAGAAATTCCGGTTGCATGTGAAAGTAGAAAGCCGCCCGATTACAACGGTATGTGTATTTTTCCCCTAGGCCTTTGATGTTATTGGTTTCGAGTATCAGACTTGCGAAAATTTTGATGGTTTCTCAACCATTCCTTATTTTCACACTTCCATATCTCGCGAACGGATTGACGAACTCGAGAATTTCCTATTACATCTGAAAGCAGAAACTCGCCCGATTACAACGGTGTGTGTACTTTTCCCCTAGGCCATTCCAGTTGTTGGTTTCGAGTATCAGACCAGCGAAAATTTTGATGGTTTCCCAAGCATTCCTTAACTTCAAACTTCCATATCTCGCGAACGGATTGACGAACTCGAGAATTTCCTATTGCATCTGAATGCAGAAACTCGCCCGATTACAACGGTATGTGTATTTTTGCCCTAGGCCATAGTAGTTGTTGGTTTCGATTATCAGACCAGCGAAAATTTTGATGGTTTCTCATGCATTCCTTAACTTCAAACTTCCATATCTCGCGAACGGATTGACGAAGTCGAGAATTTCCTATTGCATCTGACAGCAGAAACTCGCCCGATTACAACGGTATGTGTATTGTTGCACTAGGCCATAGTAGTTATTGGATGCGAGTATCAGACTTGCGAAAATTTTGATGATTTCTCAACCATTCCTTAACTTCAAACTGCCATATCTCGCGAACGCATTGACGAACTCCAGAAATTCCTGCTGCATCTGAAAGTAGAAACTCGCCCGATTACAACGGTATGTGTATTTTTAGCCTAGGCATTTGTAGTTATTGGTTTCGAGTATCAGACTTGCGAAAATTTTGACGGTTTCTTAACCATTCCTTAACTTCAAACTCCCATATCTCGCGAACGGATTGACGAACTCGAGAAATTCCTGTTGCATCTGAAAGTAGAAACTCGCCCGATTACAATGATATGTGTACTTTTCCCCTAGGCCATTCCAGTTATTGGTTTCGAGTATCAGACTAGCGAAAATTTTGATGGTTTCTCATGCATTCCTTAACTTCACACTTCCATATCTCGCGAACGGATTGACGAACTCGAGAATTTCCTATTGCATTTGAAAGCAGAAACTCGCCCGATTACAACGGTATGTGTATTTTTCCCCTAGGCCCTAGTAGTTATTGATTTCAAGTATCAGACTTGCGAAAATTGTGATGGTTTCTCAACCATTCCTTAACTTCAAATTCCCATATCCTGCGAACGGATTGACGAACTCGAGAAATTCCGGTTGCATGTGAAAGTAGAAAGTCGCCCGATTACAACGGTATGTGTATTTTTCCCCTAGGCCTTTGAAGTTATTGGTTTCGTGTATCAGACTTGCGAAAATTTTGATGGTTCCTCAACCATTCCTTAACTTCAAACTGCCATATCTCGCGAACGGACTGACGAACTCGAGAATTTCCTATTACATCTGAAAGCAGAAACACGCCCGATTACAACGGAGTGTGTACTTTTCCCCTAGGCCATTCCAGTTGTTGGTTTCGAGTATCAGACCAGCGAAAATTTTGATGGTTTCCCAAGCATTCCTTAACTTCAAGCTTCCATATCTCGCGAACGGATTGACGAACTCGAGAATTTCCTATTGCATCTGACAGCAGAAACTCGCCCGATTACAACGGTATGTGTATTTTTCCCCTAGGACCTAGTAGTTATTGATTTCAAGTATCAGACTTGCGAAAATTTTGATGGTTTCTCAACCATTCCTTAACTTCATACTCCCATATCTCGCGAACGGATTGACGAACTCGAGAAATTCCTGTTGCATCTGAAAGTAGAAACTCGCCCGATTACAGCGATATGTGTATTTTTGCCCTAGGCCATTGTCGTTATTGGATTCGCGAATCGGACTTGCGAAAATTTTGATGGTTTCTCATGCATTCCTTAACTTCAAACTTCCATATCCCGCGAAAGGATGGACGAACTCGAGAAATTCCGGTTGCATGTGAAAGTAGAAAGTCGCCCGATTACAACGGTATGTGTATTTTTCCCCTAGGCCTTTGAAGTTATTGGTTTCGTGTATCAGACTTGCGAAGATTTTGATGGTTTCTCAACCATTCCTTATTTTCACACTTCCATATCTCGCGAACGGACTGACGAACTCGAGAATTTCCTATTGCATTTGAAAGCAGAAACTCGCCCGATTACATCGGTGTGTGTACTTTTCCCCTAGGCCATTCCAGTTGTTGGTTTCGAGTATCAGACCAGCGAAAATTTTGATGGTTTCCCAAGCATTCCTTAACTTCAAACTTCCATATCCCGCGAACGGATGGACGAACTCGAGAAATTCCGGTTGCATGTGAAAGTAGAAAGCCGCCCGATTACAACGGTATGTGTATTTTTCCCCTAGGCCTTTGATGTTATTGGTTTCGAGTATCAGACTTGCGAAAATTTTGATGGTTTCTCAACCATTCCTTATTTTCACACTTCCATATCTCGCGAACGGATTGACGAACTCGAGAATTTCCTATTACATCTGAAAGCAGAAATTCGCCCGATTACAACGGTGTGTGTACTTTTCCCCTAGGCCATTCCAGTTGTTGGTTTCGAGTATCAGACCAGCGAAAATTTTGATGGTTTCCCAAGCATTCCTTAACTTCAAACTTCCATATCTCGCGAACGGATTGACGAACTCGAGAATTTCCTATTGCATCTGAATGCAGAAACTCGCCCGATTACAACGGTATGTGTACTTTTGCCCTAGGCCATAGTAGTTGTTGGTTTCGATTATCAGACCAGCGAAAATTTTGATGGTTTCTCATGCATTCCTTAACTTCAAACTTCCATATCTCGCGAACGGATTGACGAAGTCGAGAATTTCCTATTGCATCTGACAGCAGAAACTCGCCCGATTACAACGGTATGTGTATTGTTGCCCTAGGCCATAGTAGTTATTGGATGCGAGTATCAGACTTGCGAAAATTTTGATGATTTCTCAACCATTCCTTAACTTCAAACTGCCATATCTCGCGAACGCATTGACGAACTCCAGAAATTCCTGCTGCATCTGAAAGTAGAAACTCGCCCGATTACAACGGTATGTGTATTTTTAGCCTAGGCATTTGTAGTTATTGGTTTCGAGTATCAGACTTGCGAAAATTTTGACGGTTTCTTAACCATTCCTTAACTTCAAACTCCCATATCTCGCGAACGGATTGACGAACTCGAGAAATTCCTGTTGCATCTGAAAGTAGAAACTCGCCCGATTACAATGATATGTGTACTTTTCCCCTAGGCCATTCCAGTTATTGGTTTCGAGTATCAGACTAGCGAAAATTTTGATGGTTTCTCATGCATTCCTTAACTTCACACTTCCATATCTCGCGAACGGATTGACGAACTCGAGAATTTCCTATTGCATTTGAAAGCAGAAACTCGCCCGATTACAACGGTATGTGTATTTTTCCCCTAGGCCCTAGTAGTTATTGATTTCAAGTATCAGACTTGCGAAAATTGTGATGGTTTCTCATGCATTCCTTAACTTCAAACTTCCATATCCCGCGAAAGGATGGACGAACTCGAGAAATTCCGGTTGCATGTGAAAGTAGAAAGTCGCCCGATTACAACGGTATGTGTATTTTTCCCCTAGGCCTCTGAAGTTATTGGTTTCGAGTATCAGACTTGCGAAAATTTTGATGGTTTCTCAACCATTCCTTATTTTCACACTTCCATATCTCGCGAACGGACTGACGAACTCGAGAATTTCCTATTGCATTTGAAAGCAGAAACTCGCCCGATTACAACGGTGTGTGTACTTTTCCCCTAGGAAATTCCAGTTGTTGGTTTCGAGTATCAGACCAGCGAAAATTTTGATGGTTTCCCAAGCATTCCTTAACTTCAAACTTCCATATCTCGCGAACGGATTGACGAACTCGAGAATTTCCTATTACATCTGAAAGCAGAAACACGCCCGATTACAACGGAGTGTGTACTTTTCCCCTAGGCCATTCCAGTTGTTGGTTTCGAGTATCAGACCAGCGAAAATTTTGATGGTTTCCCAAGCATTCCTTAACTTCAAGCTTGCATATCTCGCGAACGGATTGACGAACTCGAGAATTTCCTATTGCATCTGACAGCAGAAACTCGCCCGATTACAACGGTATGTGTATTTTTCCCCTAGGACCTAGTAGTTATTGATTTCAAGTATCAGACTTGCGAAAATTTTGATGGTTTCTCAACCATTCCTTAACTTCCAACTCCCATATCTCGCGAACGGATTGACGAACTCGAAAATTTCCTATTGCATCTGAAAGCAGAAACTCGCCCGATTACAACGGTATGTGTATTTTTCCCCTAGGCCCTAGTAGTTATTGATTTCAAGTATCAGACTTGCGAAAATTGTGATGGTTTCTCAACCATTCCTTAACTTCAAACTCCCATATCTCGCGAACGGATTGACGAACTCGAGACATTCCTGTTGCATCTGAAAGTAGAAACTCGCCCGATTACAAAGATATGTGTGTTTTCCCCCTAGGCCTTTGTAGTTGTTTGTTTCGAGTATCAGACTTGCGAAAATTTTGATGGTTTCTCAACCATTCCTTAAATTCAAACTCCCATATCTCGCGAACGGATTGACGACCTCGAGAAATTCCTGTTGCATCTGAAAGTAGAAACTCGCCCGATTACAGCGGTATGTGTATTTTTGCCCTAGGCCATTGTAGTTATTGGATTCGCGAATCGGACTTGCGAAAATTTTGATGATTTCTCAACCATTCCTTAACTTCAAATTCCCATATCCCGCGAACGGATTGACGAACTCGAGAAATTCCGGTTGCATGTGAAAGTAGAAAGTCGCCCGATTACAATGGTATGTGTATTTTTCCCCTAGGCCCTAGTAGTTATTGATTTCATGTATCAGACTTGCGAAAATTTTGATGGTTTCTCAACCATTCCTTAACTTCCAACTCCCATATCTCGCGAACGGATTGACGACCTCGAGAATTTCCTATTGCATCTGAACGCAGAAACTCGCCCGATTACAATGGTATGTGTATTTTTCCCCCCGGCCCTAGTAGTTATTGATTTCAAGTATCAGACTTGAGAAAATTGTGATGGTTTCTCAACCATTCCTTGACTTCAAACTCCCATATCTCGCGAACGGATTGACGAACTCGAGAAATTCCTGTTGCATGTGAAAGTAGAAAGTCGCCCGATTACAACGGTATGTGTATTTTTCCCCTAGGCCTTTGAAGTTATTGGTTTCGTGTATCAGACTTGCGAAAATTTTGATGGTTCCTCAACCATTCCTTATTTTCACACTTCCATATCTCGCGAACGGACTGACGAACTCGAGAATTTCCTATTGCATTTGAAAGCAGAAACTCGCCCGATTACAACGGTGTGTGTACTTTTCCCCTAGGAAATTCCAGTTGTTGGTTTCGAGTATCAGACCAGCGAAAATTTTGATGGTTTCCCAAGCATTCCTTAACTTCAAACTTCCATATCTCGCGAACGGATTGACGAACTCGAGAATTTCCTATTACATCTGAAAGCAGAAACACGCCCGATTACAACGGAGTGTGTACTTTTCCCCTAGGCCATTCCAGTTGTTGGTTTCGAGTATCAGACCAGCGAAAATTTTGATGGTTTCCCAAGCATTCCTTAACTTCAAGCTTCCATATCAAGCGAACGGATTGACGAACTCGAGACATTCCTGTTGCATCTGAAAGTAGAAACTCGCCCGATTACAAAGATATGTGTGTTTTCCCCCTATGCCATTGCAGTTGTTTGTTTCGAGTATCAGACTTGCGAAAATTTTGATGGTTTCTCAACCATTCCTTAAATTCAAACTCGCATATCTCGCGAACGGATTGACGACCTCGAGAAATTCCTGTTGCATCTGAAAGTAGAAACTCGCCCGATTACAGCGGTATGTGTATTTTTGCCCTAGGCCATTGTAGTTATTGGATTCGCGAATCGGACTTGCGAAAATTTTGATGATTTCTCAACCATTCCTTAACTTCAAATTCCCATATCCCGCGAACGGATTGACGAACTTGAGAAATTCCGGTTGCATGTGAAAGTAGAAAGTCGCCCGATTACAAATGTATGTGTATTTTTCCCCTAGGCCTTTGAAGTTATTGGTTTCGTGTATCAGACTTGCGAAAATTTTGATGGTTTCTCAACCATTCCTTATTTTCACACTTCCATATCTCGCGAACGGACTGACGAACTCGAGAATTTCCTATTGCATTTGAAAGCAGAAACTCGCCCGATTACAACGGTGTGTGTACTTTTCCCCTAGGCCATTCCAGTTGTTGGTTTCGAGTATCAGACCAGCGAAAATTTTGATGGTTTCCCAAGCATTCCTTAACTTCAAACTTCCATATCTCGCGAACGGATTGACGAACTCGAGAATTTCCTATTGCATCTGACAGCAGAAACTCGCCCGATTACAATGGTATGTGTATTTTTCCCCTAGGCCTTTGAAGTTATTGGTTTCGAGTATCAGACTTGCGAAAATTTTGATGGTTTCTCAACCATTCCTTATTTTCACACTTCCATATCTCGCGAACGGATAGACGAACTCGAGAAATTCCTGTTGCATGTGAAAGTAGAAAGTCGCCCGATTTCAACGGTATGTGTATCTTTCCCCTAGGACTTTGTAGGTATTGGTTTCGAGTATCAGACTTGCGAAAATTTTGATGGTTTCTCACGCATTCCTTAACTTCAAACTTCCATATCCCGCGAACGGATGGACGAACTCGAGAAATTCCGGTTGCATGTGAAAGCAGAAACTCGCCCGATTACAACGGTGTGTGTACTTTTCCCCTAGGCCATTCCAGTTGTTGGTTTCGAGTATCAGACCAGCGAAAATTTTGATGGTTTCCCAAGCATTCCTTAACTTCAAACTTCCATATCTCGCGAACGGATTGACGAACTCGAGAATTTCCTATTGCATCTGACAGCAGAAACTCGCCCGATTACAACGGTATGTGTATTTTTGCCCTAGGCCATAGTAGTTATTGGATGCGAGTATCAGACTTGCGAAAATTTTGATGATTTCTCAACCATTCCTTAATTCAAACTGCCATATCTCGCGAACGCATTGACGAACTCCAGAAATTCCTGTTGCATCTGAAAGTAGAAACTCGCCCGATTACAACGGTATGTGTATCTTTACCCTAGGCATTTGTAGTTATTGGTTTCGAGTATCAGACTTGCGAAAATTTTGATGGTTTCTCAACCATTCCTTAACGTCAAACTCCCATATCTCGCGAACGGATTGACGAACTCGAGAAATTCCTGTTGCATCTGAAAGTAGAAACTCGCCCGATTACAATGATATGTGTACTTTTCCCCTAGGCCATTCCAGTTATTGGTTTCGAGTATCAGACTTGCGAAAATTTTGATGGTTTCTCATGCATTCCTTAACTTCACACTTCCATATCTCGCGAACGGATTGACGAACTCGAGAATTTCCTATTGCATCTGAACGCAGAAACTCGCCCGATTACAATGGTATGTGTATTTTTCCCCCCGGCCCTAGTAGTTATTGATTTCAAGTATCAGACTTGCGAAAATTGTGATGGTTTCTCAACCATTCCTTGACTTCAAACTCCCATATCTCGCGAACGGATTGACGAACTCGAGAAATTCCTGTTGCATCTGAAAGTAGAAACTCGCCCGATTACAAAGATATGTGTGTTTTCCCCCTAGGTCTTTGTAGTTGTTTGTTTCGAGTATCAGACCTGCGAAAATTTTGATGGTTTCTCCACCATTCCTTAACTTCAAACTCCCATATCTCGCGAACGGATTGACGAACTCGAGAAATTCCTGTTGCATCTGAAAGTAGAAACTCGCCCGATTACAGCGATATGTGTATTTTTGCCCTAGGCCATTGTCGTTATTGGATTCGCGAATCGGACTTGCGAAAATTTTGATGGTTTCTCATGCATTCCTTAACTTCAAACTTCCATATCCCGCGAAAGGATGGACGAACTCGAGAAATTCCGGTTGCATGTGAAAGTAGAAAGTCGCCCGATTACAACGGTATGTGTATTTTTCCCCTAGGCCTCTGAAGTTATTGGTTTCGAGTATCAGACTTGCGAAAATTTTGATGGTTTCTCAACAATTCCTTATTTTCACAGTTCCATATCTCGCGAACGGATTGACGAACTCGAGAATTTCCTGTTACATCTGAAAGCAGAAACTCGCCCGATTACAACGGTGTGTGTACTTTTCCCCTAGGCCATTCCAGTTGTTGGTTTCGAGTATCAGACCAGCGAAAATTTTGATGGTTTCTCATGCATTCCTTAACTTCACACTTCCATATCTCGCGAACGGATTGACGAACTCGAGAATTTCCTATTGCATCTGAACGCAGAAACTCGCCCGATTACAATGGTATGTGTATTTTTCCCCTAGGCCCTAGTAGTTATTGATTTCATGTATCAGACTTGCGAAAATTTTGATGGTTTCTCAACCATTCCTTAACTTCCAACTCCCATATCTCGCGAACGGATTGACGAACTCGAGAATTTCCTATTGCATCTGAAAGCAGAAACTCGCCCGATTACAACGGTATGTGTATTTTTCCCCTAGGCCCTAGTAGTTATTGATTTCAAGTATCAGACTTGCGAAAATTGTGATGGTTTCTCAACCATTCCTTAACTTCAAACTCCCATATCTCGCGAACGGATTGACGAACTCGAGAATTTCCTGTTGCATCTGAAAGCAGAAACTCGCCCGATTACAACGGTGTGTGTACTTTTCCCCTAGGCCATTCCAGTTGTTGGTTTCGAGTATCAGACCAGCGAAAATTTTGATGGTTTCTCTAGCATTCCTTAACTTCAAACTTCCATATCTCACGAACGGATTGACGAACTCGAGAATTTCCTATTGCATCTGAATGCAGAAACTCGCCCGATTACATCGGTATGTGTATTTTTGCCCTAGGCCATAGTAGTTGTTGGTTTCGAGTATCAGACCAGCGAAAATTTGGATGGTTTCTCATGCATTCCTTAACTTCAAACTTCCATATCTCGCGAACGGATTGACGAACTCGAGAATTTCCTATTGCATCTGACAGCAGAAACTCGCCCGATTACAATGGTATGTGTATTTTTCCCCTAGGCATTTCTAGTTATTGGTTTCGAGTATCAGACTTGCGAAAATTTTGATGGTTTCTCAACCATTTATTAACTTCAAAATCCCATATCTCGCGAACGGATTGACGAACTCGAGAAATTCCTGTTGCATGTGAAAGTAGAAAGTCGCCCGATTTCAACGGTATGTGTATCTTTCCCCTAGGCCTTTGTAGTTATTGGTTTCGAGTATCAGACTTGCGAAAATTTTGATGGTTTCTCATGCATTCCTTAACTTCAAACTTCCATATCCCGCGAACGGATGGACGAACTCGAGAAATTCCGGTTGCATGTGAAAGTAGAAAGTCGCCCGATTACAACGGTATGTGTATTTTTCCCCTAGGCCTTTGAAGTTATTGGTTTCGAGTATCAGACTTGCGAAAATTTTGATGGTTTCTCAACCATTCCTTATTTTCACACTTCCATATCTCGCGAACGGATTGACGAACTCGACAATTTCCTATTACATCTGAAAGCAGAAACTCGCCCGATTACAACGGAGTGTGTACTTTTCCCCTAGGCCATTCCAGTCGTTGGTTTCGAGTATCAGACCAGCGAAAATTTTGATGGTTTCCCAAGCATTCCTTAACTTCAAACTTCCATATCTCGCGAACGGATTGACGAACTTGAGAATTTCCTATTGCATCTGAATGCAGAAACTCGCCCGATTACAACGGTGTGTGTACTTTTCCCCTAGGCCATTCCAGTTGTTGGTTTCGAGTATCAGACCAGCGAAAATTTTGATGGTTTCTCAAGCATTCCTTAAATTCAAACTTCCATATCTCGCGAACGGATTGACGAACTCGAGAATTTCCTATTGCATCTGAATGCAGAAACTCGCCCCATTGTAACGGTATGTGTATTTTTGCCCTAGGCCATAGTAGTTGTTGGTTTCGAGTATCAGACCAGCGAAAATTTTGATGGTTTCTCATGCATTCCTTAACTTCAAACTTTCATATCTCGCGAACGGATTGACGAACTCGAAAATTCCTATTGCATCTGACAGCAGAAACTCGCCCGATTACAATGGTATGTGTTTTTTTCCCCTAGGCATTTGTAGTTATTGATTTCAAGTATCAGACTTTCGAAAATTGTGATGGTTTCTCAACCATTCCTTGACTTCAAACTCCCATATCTCGCGAACGGATTGACGAACTCGAGAAATTCCTGTTGCATCTGAAAGTAGAAACTCGCCCGATTACAAATATATGTGTGTTTTCCCCCTAGGTCTTTGTAGTTGTTTGTTTCGAGTATCAGACCTGCGAAAATTTTGATGGTTTCTCCACCATTCCTTAACTTCAAACTTCCATATCTCGCGAACGGATTGACGAACTCGAGAAATTCCTGTTGCATCTGAAAGTAGAAACTCGCCCGATTACAACGGTATGTGTATTTTTCCCCTAGGCCCTAGTAGTTATTGATTTCAAGTATCAGACTTGCGAAAATTGTGATGGTTTCTCAACCATTCCTTAACTTCAAACTCCCATATCTCGCGAACGGATTGACGAACTCGAGAATTTCCTGTTGCATCTGAAAGCAGAAACTCGCCCGATTACAACGGTGTGTGTACTTTTCCCCTAGGCCATTCCAGTTGTTGGTTTCGAGTATCAGACCAGCGAAAATTTTGATGGTTTCTCTAGCATTCCTTAACTTCAAACTTCCATATCTCACGAACGGATTGACGAACTCGAGAATTTCCTATTGCATCTGAATGCAGAAACTCGCCCGATTACATCGGTATGTGTATTTTTGCCCTAGGCCATAGTAGGTGTTGGTTTCGAGTATCAGACCAGCGAAAATTTTGATGGTTTCTCATGCATTCCTTAACTTCAAACTTCCATATCTCGCGAACGGATTGACGAACTCGAGAATTTCCTATTGCATCTGACAGCAGAAACTCGCCCGATTACAATGGTATGTGTATTTTTCCCCTAGGCATTTCTAGTTATTGGTTTCGAGTATCAGACTTGCGAAAATTGTGATGGTTTCTCAACCATTCCTTGACTTCAAACTCCCATATCTCGCGAACGGATTGACGAACTCGAGAAATTCCTGTTGCATCTGAAAGTAGAAACTCGCCCGATTGCAAATATATGTGTGTTTTCCCCCTAGGTCTTTGTAGTTGTTTGTTTCGAGTATCAGACCTGCGAAAATTTTGATGGTTTCTCCACCATTCCTTAACTTCAAACTTCCATATCTCGCGAACGGATTGACGAACTCGAGAAATTCCTGTTGCATCTGAAAGTAGAAACTCGCCCGATTACAGCGATATGTGTATTTTTGCCCTAGGCCATTGTCGTTATTGGATTCGCGAATCGGACTTGCGAAAATTTTGATGGTTTCTCAACCATTCCTTAACTTCAAACTCCCATATCTCGCGAACGGATTGACGAACTCGAGAAGCTCCGGTTGCATGTGAAACTAGAAAGTCGCCCGATTACAACGGTATGTGTATTTTTCCCCTAGGCCTTTGAAGTTATTGGTTTCGAGTATCAGACTTGCGAAAATTTTGATGGTTTCTCAACCATTCCTTATTTTCACACTTCCATATCTCGCGAACGGATTGACGAACTCGAGAATTTCCTGTTACATCTGAAAGCAGAAACTCGCCCGATTACAACGGTGTGTGTACTTTTCCCCTAGGCCATTCCAGTTGTTGGTTTCGAGTATCAGACCAGCGAAAATTTTGATGGTTTCTCATGCATTCCTTAACTTCACACTTCCATATCTCGCGAACGGATTGACGAACTCGAGAATTTCCTATTGCATCTGAACGCAGAAACTCGCCCGATTACAATGGTATGTGTATTTTTCCCCTAGGCCCTAGTAGTTATTGATTTCATGTATCAGACTTGCGAAAATTTTGATGGTTTCTCAACCATTCCTTAACTTCCAACTCCCATATCTCGCGAACGGATTGACGAACTCGAGAATTTCCTATTGCATCTGAAAGCAGAAACTCGCCCGATTACAACGGTATGTGTATTTTTCCCCTAGGCCCTAGTAGTTATTGATTTCAAGTATCAGACTTGCGAAAATTGTGATGGTTTCTCAACCATTCCTTAACTTCAAACTCCCATATCTCGCGAACGGATTGACGAACTCGAGAATTTCCTGTTGCATCTGAAAGCAGAAACTCGCCCGATTACAACGGTGTGTGTACTTTTCCCCTAGGCCATTCCAGTTGTTGGTTTCGAGTATCAGACCAGCGAAAATTTTGATGGTTTCTCTAGCATTCCTTAACTTCAAACTTCCATATCTCACGAACGGATTGACGAACTCGAGAATTTCCTATTGCATCTGAATGCAGAAACTCGCCCGATTACATCGGTATGTGTATTTTTGCCCTAGGCCATAGTAGGTGTTGGTTTCGAGTATCAGACCAGCGAAAATTTTGATGGTTTCTCATGCATTCCTTAACTTCAAACTTCCATATCTCGCGAACGGATTGACGAACTCGAGAATTTCCTATTGCATCTGACAGCAGAAACTCGCCCGATTACAATGGTATGTGTATTTTTCCCCTAGGCATTTCTAGTTATTGGTTTCGAGTATCAGACTTGCGAAAATTTTGATGGTTTCTCAACCATTTATTAACTTCAAAATCCCATATCTCGCGAACGGATTGACGAACTCGAGAAATTCCTGTTGCATGTGAAAGTAGAAAGTCGCCCGATTTCAACGGTATGTGTATCTTTCCCCTAGGCCTTTGTAGTTATTGGTTTCGAGTATCAGACTTGCGAAAATTTTGATGGTTTCTCATGCATTCCTTAACTTCAAACTTCCATATCCCGCGAACGGATGGACGAACTCGAGAAATTCCGGTTGCATGTGAAAGTAGAAAGTCGCCCGATTACAACGGTATGTGTATTTTTCCCCTAGGCCTTTGAAGTTATTGGTTTCGAGTATCAGACTTGCGAAAATTTTGATGGTTTCTCAACCATTCCTTATTTTCACACTTCCATATCTCGCGAACGGATTGACGAACTCGAGAATTTCCTATTACATCTGAAAGCAGAAACTCGCCCGATTACAACGGTGTGTGTACTTTTCCCCTAGGCCATTCCAGTCGTTGGTTTCGAGTATCAGACCAGCGAAAATTTTGATGGTTTCCCAAGCATTCCTTAACTTCAAACTTCCATATCTCGCGAACGGATTGACGAACTTGAGAATTTCCTATTGCATCTGAATGCAGAAACTCGCCCGATTACAACGGTGTGTGTACTTTTCCCCTAGGCCATTCCAGTTGTTGGTTTCGAGTATCAGACCAGCGAAAATTTTGATGGTTTCTCAAGCATTCCTTAAATTCAAACTTCCATATCTCGCGAACGGATTGACGAACTCGAGAATTTCCTATTGCATCTGAATGCAGAAACTCGCCCCATTACAACGGTATGTGTATTTTTGCCCTAGGCCATAGTAGTTGTTGGTTTCGAGTATCAGACCAGCGAAAATTTTGATGGTTTCTCATGCATTCCTTAACTTCAAACTTTCATATCTCGCGAACGGATTGACGAACTCGAAAATTCCTATTGCATCTGACAGCAGAAACTCGCCCGATTACAATGGTATGTGTATTTTTCCCCTAGGCATTTGTAGTTATTGATTTCGAGTATCAGACTTGCGAAAATTTTGATGGTTTCTCAACTATTTATTAACTTCAAAATCCCATATCTCGCGGACGGATTGACGAACTCGAGAATTTACTATTACATCTGAAAGCAGAAACTCGCCCGATTACAAAGATATGTGTGTTTTCCCCCTAGGCCTTTGTAGTTGTTTGTTTCGAGTACCAGACCAGCGAAAATTTTGATGGATTCTCAACCATTCCTTAACTTCAAACTCCCATATCTCGCGAACGGATTGACGAACTCGAGAATTTCTTATTACATCTGAAAGCAGAAACTCGCCCGATTACAACGGTATGTGTATTTTTCCCCTAGGCATTTCTAGTTATTGGTTTCGAGTATCAGATTTGCGAAAATTTTGATGGTTTCTCAACCATTCCTTAACTTCAAACTCCCATATCTCGCGAACGGATTGACGAACTCGAGAAGCTCCGGTTGCATGTGAAACTAGAAAGTCGCCCGATTACAACGGTATGTGTATTTTTCCCCTAGGCCTTTGAAGCTATTGGTTTCGTGTATCAGACTTGCGAAAATTTTGATGGTTTCTCAACCATTCCTTATTTTCACACTTCCATATCTCGCGAACGGACTGACGAACTCGAGAATTTCCTATTGCATCTGAAAGCAGAAACTCGCCCGATTACAACGGTGTGTGTACTTTTCCCCTAGGCCATTCCAGTTGTTGGTTTCGAGTATCAGACCAGCGAAAATTTTGATGGTTTCCCATGCATTCCTTAACTTCAAACTTCCATATCTCGCGAACGGATTGACGAACTCGAGAATTTCCTATTACATCTGAAAGCAGAAACTCGCCCGATTACAACGGTGTGTGTACTTTTCCCCTAGGCCATTCAAGTTGTTGGTTTCGAGTATCAGACCAGCGAAAATTTTGATGGTTTCTCATGCATTCCTTAACTTCAAACTTTCATATCTCGCGAACGGATTGACTAACTCGAGAAATTCCTGTTGCATCTGAAAGTAGAAACTCGCCCGATTACAACGGAATGTGTATATTTCCCCTAGGCCTTTGAAGTTATTGGTTTCGAGTATCAGACCAGCGAAAATTTTGATGGTTTCTCATGCATTCCTTAACTTCAAACTTTCATATCTCGCGAACGGATTGACGAACTCGAAAATTCCTATTGCATCTGACAGCAGAAACTCGCCCGATTACAATGGTATGTGTATTTTTCCCCTAGGCATTTGTAGTTATTGATTTCAAGTATCAGACTTGCGAAAATTGTGATGGTTTCTCAACCATTCCTTGACTTCAAACTCCCATATCTCGCGAACGGATTGACGAACTCGAGAAATTCCTGTTGCATCTGAAAGTAGAAACTCGCCCGATTACAAATATATGTGTGTTTTCCCCCTAGGTCTTTGTAGTTGTTTGTTTCGAGTATCAGACCTGCGAAAATTTTGATGGTTTCTCCACCATTCCTTAACTTCAAACTGCCATATCTCGCGAACGGATTGACGAACTCGAGAAATTCCTGTTGCATCTGAAAGTAGAAACTCGCCCGATTACAGCGATATGTGTATTTTTGCCCTAGGCCATTGTCGTTATTGGATTCGCGAATCGGACTTGCGAAAATTTTGATGGTTTCTCAACCATTCCTTAACTTCAAACTCCCATATCTCGCGAACGGATTGACGAACTCGAGAAGCTCCGGTTGCATGTGAAACTAGAAAGTCGCCCGATTACAACGGTATGTGTATTTTTCCCCTAGGCCTTTGAAGTTATTGGTTTCGAGTATCAGACTTGCGAAAATTTTGATGGTTTCTCAACCATTCCTTATTTTCACACTTCCATATCTCGCGAACGGATTGACGAACTCGAGAATTTCCTGTTACATCTGAAAGCAGAAACTCGCCCGATTACAACGGTGTGTGTACTTTTCCCCTAGGCCATTCCAGTTGTTGGTTTCGAGTATCAGACCAGCGAAAATTTTGATGGTTTCTCATGCATTCCTTAACTTCACACTTCCATATCTCGCGAACGGATTGACGAACTCGAGAATTTCCTATTGCATCTGAACGCAGAAACTCGCCCGATTACAATGGTATGTGTATTTTTCCCCTAGGCCCTAGTAGTTATTGATTTCATGTATCAGACTTGCGAAAATTTTGATGGTTTCTCAACCATTCCTTAACTTCCAACTCCCATATCTCGCGAACGGATTGACGAACTCGAGAATTTCCTATTGCATCTGAAAGCAGAAACTCGCCCGATTACAACGGTATGTGTATTTTTCCCCTAGGCCCTAGTAGTTATTGATTTCAAGTATCAGACTTGCGAAAATTGTGATGGTTTCTCAACCATTCCTTAACTTCAAACTCCCATATCTCGCGAACGGATTGACGAACTCGAGAATTTCCTGTTGCATCTGAAAGCAGAAACTCGCCCGATTACAACGGTGTGTGTACTTTTCCCCTAGGCCATTCCAGTTGTTGGTTTCGAGTATCAGACCAGCGAAAATTTTGATGGTTTCTCTAGCATTCCTTAACTTCAAACTTCCATATCTCACGAACGGATTGACGAACTCGAGAATTTCCTATTGCATCTGAATGCAGAAACTCGCCCGATTACATCGGTATGTGTATTTTTGCCCTAGGCCATAGTAGGTGTTGGTTTCGAGTATCAGACCAGCGAAAATTTTGATGGTTTCTCATGCATTCCTTAACTTCAAACTTCCATATCTCGCGAACGGATTGACGAACTCGAGAATTTCCTATTGCATCTGACAGCAGAAACTCGCCCGATTACAATGGTATGTGTATTTTTCCCCTAGGCATTTCTAGTTATTGGTTTCGAGTATCAGACTTGCGAAAATTTTGATGGTTTCTCAACCATTTATTAACTTCAAAATCCCATATCTCGCGAACGGATTGACGAACTCGAGAAATTCCTGTTGCATGTGAAAGTAGAAAGTCGCCCGATTTCAACGGTATGTGTATCTTTCCCCTAGGCCTTTGTAGTTATTGGTTTCGAGTATCAGACTTGCGAAAATTTTGATGGTTTCTCATGCATTCCTTAACTTCAAACTTCCATATCCCGCGAACGGATGGACGAACTCGAGAAATTCCGGTTGCATGTGAAAGTAGAAAGTCGCCCGATTACAACGGTATGTGTATTTTTCCCCTAGGCCTTTGAAGTTATTGGTTTCGAGTATCAGACTTGCGAAAATTTTGATGGTTTCTCAACCATTCCTTATTTTCACACTTCCATATCTCGCGAACGGATTGACGAACTCGAGAATTTCCTATTACATCTGAAAGCAGAAACTCGCCCGATTACAACGGTGTGTGTACTTTTCCCCTAGGCCATTCCAGTCGTTGGTTTCGAGTATCAGACCAGCGAAAATTTTGATGGTTTCCCAAGCATTCCTTAACTTCAAACTTCCATATCTCGCGAACGGATTGACGAACTTGAGAATTTCCTATTGCATCTGAATGCAGAAACTCGCCCGATTACAACGGTGTGTGTACTTTTCCCCTAGGCCATTCCAGTTGTTGGTTTCGAGTATCAGACCAGCGAAAATTTTGATGGTTTCTCAAGCATTCCTTAAATTCAAACTTCCATATCTCGCGAACGGATTGACGAACTCGAGAATTTCCTATTGCATCTGAATGCAGAAACTCGCCCCATTACAACGGTATGTGTATTTTTGCCCTAGGCCATAGTAGTTGTTGGTTTCGAGTATCAGACCAGCGAAAATTTTGATGGTTTCTCATGCATTCCTTAACTTCAAACTTTCATATCTCGCGAACGGATTGACGAACTCGAAAATTCCTATTGCATCTGACAGCAGAAACTCGCCCGATTACAATGGTATGTGTATTTTTCCCCTAGGCATTTGTAGTTATTGATTTCGAGTATCAGACTTGCGAAAATTTTGATGGTTTCTCAACTATTTATTAACTTCAAAATCCCATATCTCGCGGACGGATTGACGAACTCGAGAATTTACTATTACATCTGAAAGCAGAAACTCGCCCGATTACAAAGATATGTGTGTTTTCCCCCTAGGCCTTTGTAGTTGTTTGTTTCGAGTACCAGACCAGCGAAAATTTTGATGGATTCTCAACCATTCCTTAACTTCAAACTCCCATATCTCGCGAACGGATTGACGAACTCGAGAATTTCTTATTACATCTGAAAGCAGAAACTCGCCCGATTACAACGGTATGTGTATTTTTCCCCTAGGCATTTCTAGTTATTGGTTTCGAGTATCAGATTTGCGAAAATTTTGATGGTTTCTCAACCATTCCTTAACTTCAAACTCCCATATCTCGCGAACGGATTGACGAACTCGAGAAGCTCCGGTTGCATGTGAAACTAGAAAGTCGCCCGATTACAACGGTATGTGTATTTTTCCCCTAGGCCTTTGAAGCTATTGGTTTCGTGTATCAGACTTGCGAAAATTTTGATGGTTTCTCAACCATTCCTTATTTTCACACTTCCATATCTCGCGAACGGACTGACGAACTCGAGAATTTCCTATTGCATCTGAAAGCAGAAACTCGCCCGATTACAACGGTGTGTGTACTTTTCCCCTAGGCCATTCCAGTTGTTGGTTTCGAGTATCAGACCAGCGAAAATTTTGATGGTTTCCCATGCATTCCTTAACTTCAAACTTCCATATCTCGCGAACGGATTGACGAACTCGAGAATTTCCTATTACATCTGAAAGCAGAAACTCGCCCGATTACAACGGTGTGTGTACTTTTCCCCTAGGCCATTCAAGTTGTTGGTTTCGAGTATCAGACCAGCGAAAATTTTGATGGTTTCTCATGCATTCCTTAACTTCAAACTTTCATATCTCGCGAACGGATTGACTAACTCGAGAAATTCCTGTTGCATCTGAAAGTAGAAACTCGCCCGATTACAACGGAATGTGTATATTTCCCCTAGGCCTTTGAAGTTATTGGTTTCGAGTATCAGACCAGCGAAAATGTTGATGGTTCCTCAAGCAATCCTTATTTTCACACTTCCATATCTCGCGAACGGATTGACGAACTCGAGAATTTCCTGTTGAATCTGAAAGCAGAAACTCGCCCGATTACAACGGTGTGTGTACTTTTCCCCTAGGTCATTCCAGTTGTTGGTTTCGAGTATCAGACCAGCGAAAATTTTGATGGTTTCTCTAGCATTCCTTAACTTCAAACTTCCATATCTCACGAACGGATTGACGAACTCGAGAATTTCCTATTGCATCTGAATGCAGGAACTCGCCCGATTACAACGGTATGTGTATTTTTCCCCTAGGACCTAGTAGTTATTGATTTCAAGTATCAGACTTGCGAAAATTTTGATGGTTTCTCAACCATTCCTTAACTTCCAACTCCCATATCTCGCGAACGGATTGACGAACTCGAAAATTTCCTATTGCATCTGAAAGCAGAAACTCGCCCGATTACAACGGTATGTGTATTTTTCCCCTAGGCCCTAGTAGTTATTGATTTCAAGTATCAGACTTGCGAAAATTGTGATGGTTTCTCAACCATTCCTTAACTTCAAACTCCCATATCTCGCGAACGGATTGACGAACTCGAGACATTCCTGTTGCATCTGAAAGTAGAAACTCGCCCGATTACAATGATATGTGTACTTTTCCCCTAGGCCATTCCAGTTATTGGTTTCGAGTATCAGACTTGCGAAAATTTTGATGGTTTCTCATGCATTCCTTAACTTCACACTTCCATATCTCGCGAACGGATTGACGAACTCGAGAATTTCCTATTGCATGTGAACGCAGAAACTCGCCCGATTACAATGGTATGTGATTTTTCCCCCCGGCCCTAGTAGTTATTGATTTCAAGTATCAGACTTGCGAAAATTGTGATGGTTTCTCAACCATTCCTTGACTTCAAACTCCCATATCTCGCGAACGGATTGACGAACTCGAGAAATTCCTGTTGCATCTGAAAGTAGAAACTCGCCCGATTACAAAGATATGTGTGTTCTCCCCCTAGGTCTTTGTAGTTGTTTGTTTCGAGTATCAGACCTGCGAAAATTTTGATGGTTTCTCCACCATTCCTTAACTTCAAACTCCCATATCTCGCGAACGGATTGACGAACTCGAGAAATTCCTGTTGCATCTGAAAGTAGAAACTCGCCCGATTACAGCGATATGTGTATTTTTGCCCTAGGCCATTGTCGTTATTGGATTCGCGAATCGGACTTGCGAAAATTTTGATGGTTTCTCATGCATTCCTTAACTTCAAACTTCCATATCCCGCGAAAGGATGGACGAACTCGAGAAATTCCGGTTGCATGTGAAAGTAGAAAGTCGCCCGATTACAACGGTATGTGTATTTTTCCCCTAGGCCTCTGAAGTTATTGGTTTCGAGTATCAGACTTGCGAAAATTTTGATGGTTTCTGAACCATTCCTTGTTTTCACACTTCCATATCTCGCGAACGGATTGACGAACTCGAGAATTTCCTGTTACATCTGAAAGCAGAAACTCGCCCGATTACAACGGTGTGTGTACTTTTCCCCTAGGCCATTCCAGTTGTTGGTTTCGAGTATCAGACCAGCGAAAATTTTGATGGTTTCTCATGCATTCCTTAACTTCACACTTCCATATCTCGCGAACGGATTGACGAACTCGAGAATTTCCTATTGCATCTGAACGCAGAAACTCGCCCGATTACAATGGTATGTGTATTTTTCCCCTAGGCCCTAGTAGTTATTGATTTCATGTATCAGACTTGCGAAAATTTTGATGGTTTCTCAACCATTCCTTAACTTCCAACTCCCATATCTCGCGAACGGATTGACGAACTCGAGAATTTCCTATTGCATCTGAAAGCAGAAACTCGCCCGATTACAACGGTATGTGTATTTTTCCCCTAGGCCCTAGTAGTTATTGATTTCAAGTATCAGACTTGCGAAAATTGTGATGGTTTCTCAACCATTCCTTAACTTCAAACTCCCATATCTCGCGAACGGATTGACGAACTCGAGAATTTCCTGTTGCATCTGAAAGCAGAAACTCGCCCGATTACAACGGTGTGTGTACTTTTCCCCTAGGCCATTCCAGTTGTTGGTTTCGAGTATCAGACCAGCGAAAATTTTGATGGTTTCTCTAGCATTCCTTAACTTCAAACTTCCATATCTCACGAACGGATTGACGAACTCGAGAATTTCCTATTGCATCTGAATGCAGAAACTCGCCCGATTACATCGGTATGTGTATTTTTGCCCTAGGCCATAGTAGTTGTTGGTTTCGAGTATCAGACCAGCGAAAATTTTGATGGTTTCTCATGCATTCCTTAACTTCAAACTTCCATATCTCGCGAACGGATTGACGAACTCGAGAATTTCCTATTGCATCTGACAGCAGAAACTCGCCCGATTACAATGGTATGTGTATTTTTCCCCTAGGCATTTCTAGTTATTGGTTTCGAGTATCAGACTTGCGAAAATTTTGATGGTTTCTCAACCATTTATTAACTTCAAAATCCCATATCTCGCGAACGGATTGACGAACTCGAGAAATTCCTGTTGCATGTGAAAGTAGAAAGTCGCCCGATTTCAACGGTATGTGTATCTTTCCCCTAGGCCTTTGTAGTTATTGGTTTCGAGTATCAGACTTGCGAAAATTTTGATGGTTTCTCATGCATTCCTTAACTTCAAACTTCCATATCCCGCGAACGGATGGACGAACTCGAGAAATTCCGGTTGCATGTGAAAGTAGAAAGTCGCCCGATTACAACGGTATGTGTATTTTTCCCCTAGGCCTTTGAAGTTATTGGTTTCGAGTATCAGACTTGCGACAATTTTGATGGTTTCTCAACCATTCCTTATTTTCACACTTCCATATCTCGCGAACGGATTGACGAACTCGAGAATTTCCTATTACATCTGAAAGCAGAAACTCGCCCGATTACAACGGTGTGTGTACTTTTCCCCTAGGCCATTCCAGTCGTTGGTTTCGAGTATCAGACCAGCGAAAATTTTGATGGTTTCCCAAGCATTCCTTAACTTCAAACTTCCATATCTCGCGAACGGATTGACGAACTCGAGAATTTCCTATTGCATCTGAATGCAGAAACTCGCCCCATTACAACGGTATGTGTATTTTTGCCCTAGGCCATAGTAGTTGTTGGTTTCGAGTATCAGACCAGCGAAAATTTTGATGGTTTCTCATGCATTCCCTAACTTCAAACCTCCATATCTCGCGAACGGATTGACGAACTCGAGAAATTCCTGTTGCATCTGAAAGTAGAAACTCGCCCGATTACAGCGATATGTGTATTTTTGCCCTAGGCCATTGTCGTTATTGGATTCGCGAATCGGACTTGCGAAAATTTTGATGGTTTCTCAACCATTCCTTAACTTCAAACTCCCATATCTCGCGAACGGATTGACGAACTCGAGAAGCTCCGGTTGCATGTGAAACTAGAAAGTCGCCCGATTACAACGGTATGTGTATTTTTCCCCTAGGCCTTTGAAGTTATTGGTTTCGAGTATCAGACTTGCGAAAATTTTGATGGTTTCTCAACCATTCCTTATTTTCACACTTCCATATCTCGCGAACGGATTGACGAACTCGAGAATTTCCTGTTACATCTGAAAGCAGAAACTCGCCCGATTACAACGGTGTGTGTACTTTTCCCCTAGGCCATTCCAGTTGTTGGTTTCGAGTATCAGACCAGCGAAAATTTTGATGGTTTCTCATGCATTCCTTAACTTCACACTTCCATATCTCGCGAACGGATTGACGAACTCGAGAATTTCCTATTGCATCTGAACGCAGAAACTCGCCCGATTACAATGGTATGTGTATTTTTCCCCTAGGCCCTAGTAGTTATTGATTTCATGTATCAGACTTGCGAAAATTTTGATGGTTTCTCAACCATTCCTTAACTTCCAACTCCCATATCTCGCGAACGGATTGACGAACTCGAGAATTTCCTATTGCATCTGAAAGCAGAAACTCGCCCGATTACAACGGTATGTGTATTTTTCCCCTAGGCCCTAGTAGTTATTGATTTCAAGTATCAGACTTGCGAAAATTGTGATGGTTTCTCAACCATTCCTTAACTTCAAACTCCCATATCTCGCGAACGGATTGACGAACTCGAGAATTTCCTGTTGCATCTGAAAGCAGAAACTCGCCCGATTACAACGGTGTGTGTACTTTTCCCCTAGGCCATTCCAGTTGTTGGTTTCGAGTATCAGACCAGCGAAAATTTTGATGGTTTCTCTAGCATTCCTTAACTTCAAACTTCCATATCTCACGAACGGATTGACGAACTCGAGAATTTCCTATTGCATCTGAATGCAGAAACTCGCCCGATTACATCGGTATGTGTATTTTTGCCCTAGGCCATAGTAGGTGTTGGTTTCGAGTATCAGACCAGCGAAAATTTTGATGGTTTCTCATGCATTCCTTAACTTCAAACTTCCATATCTCGCGAACGGATTGACGAACTCGAGAATTTCCTATTGCATCTGACAGCAGAAACTCGCCCGATTACAATGGTATGTGTATTTTTCCCCTAGGCATTTCTAGTTATTGGTTTCGAGTATCAGACTTGCGAAAATTTTGATGGTTTCTCAACCATTTATTAACTTCAAAATCCCATATCTCGCGAACGGATTGACGAACTCGAGAAATTCCTGTTGCATGTGAAAGTAGAAAGTCGCCCGATTTCAACGGTATGTGTATCTTTCCCCTAGGCCTTTGTAGTTATTGGTTTCGAGTATCAGACTTGCGAAAATTTTGATGGTTTCTCATGCATTCCTTAACTTCAAACTTCCATATCCCGCGAACGGATGGACGAACTCGAGAAATTCCGGTTGCATGTGAAAGTAGAAAGTCGCCCGATTACAACGGTATGTGTATTTTTCCCCTAGGCCTTTGAAGTTATTGGTTTCGAGTATCAGACTTGCGAAAATTTTGATGGTTTCTCAACCATTCCTTATTTTCACACTTCCATATCTCGCGAACGGATTGACGAACTCGAGAATTTCCTATTACATCTGAAAGCAGAAACTCGCCCGATTACAACGGTGTGTGTACTTTTCCCCTAGGCCATTCCAGTCGTTGGTTTCGAGTATCAGACCAGCGAAAATTTTGATGGTTTCCCAAGCATTCCTTAACTTCAAACTTCCATATCTCGCGAACGGATTGACGAACTTGAGAATTTCCTATTGCATCTGAATGCAGAAACTCGCCCGATTACAACGGTGTGTGTACTTTTCCCCTAGGCCATTCCAGTTGTTGGTTTCGAGTATCAGACCAGCGAAAATTTTGATGGTTTCTCAAGCATTCCTTAAATTCAAACTTCCATATCTCGCGAACGGATTGACGAACTCGAGAATTTCCTATTGCATCTGAATGCAGAAACTCGCCCCATTACAACGGTATGTGTATTTTTGCCCTAGGCCATAGTAGTTGTTGGTTTCGAGTATCAGACCAGCGAAAATTTTGATGGTTTCTCATGCATTCCTTAACTTCAAACTTTCATATCTCGCGAACGGATTGACGAACTCGAAAATTCCTATTGCATCTGACAGCAGAAACTCGCCCGATTACAATGGTATGTGTATTTTTCCCCTAGGCATTTGTAGTTATTGATTTCGAGTATCAGACTTGCGAAAATTTTGATGGTTTCTCAACTATTTATTAACTTCAAAATCCCATATCTCGCGGACGGATTGACGAACTCGAGAATTTACTATTACATCTGAAAGCAGAAACTCGCCCGATTACAAAGATATGTGTGTTTTCCCCCTAGGCCTTTGTAGTTGTTTGTTTCGAGTACCAGACCAGCGAAAATTTTGATGGATTCTCAACCATTCCTTAACTTCAAACTCCCATATCTCGCGAACGGATTGACGAACTCGAGAATTTCTTATTACATCTGAAAGCAGAAACTCGCCCGATTACAACGGTATGTGTATTTTTCCCCTAGGCATTTCTAGTTATTGGTTTCGAGTATCAGATTTGCGAAAATTTTGATGGTTTCTCAACCATTCCTTAACTTCAAACTCCCATATCTCGCGAACGGATTGACGAACTCGAGAAGCTCCGGTTGCATGTGAAACTAGAAAGTCGCCCGATTACAACGGTATGTGTATTTTTCCCCTAGGCCTTTGAAGCTATTGGTTTCGTGTATCAGACTTGCGAAAATTTTGATGGTTTCTCAACCATTCCTTATTTTCACACTTCCATATCTCGCGAACGGACTGACGAACTCGAGAATTTCCTATTGCATCTGAAAGCAGAAACTCGCCCGATTACAACGGTGTGTGTACTTTTCCCCTAGGCCATTCCAGTTGTTGGTTTCGAGTATCAGACCAGCGAAAATTTTGATGGTTTCCCATGCATTCCTTAACTTCAAACTTCCATATCTCGCGAACGGATTGACGAACTCGAGAATTTCCTATTACATCTGAAAGCAGAAACTCGCCCGATTACAACGGTGTGTGTACTTTTCCCCTAGGCCATTCAAGTTGTTGGTTTCGAGTATCAGACCAGCGAAAATTTTGATGGTTTCTCATGCATTCCTTAACTTCAAACTTTCATATCTCGCGAACGGATTGACTAACTCGAGAAATTCCTGTTGCATCTGAAAGTAGAAACTCGCCCGATTACAACGGAATGTGTATATTTCCCCTAGGCCTTTGAAGTTATTGGTTTCGAGTATCAGACCAGCGAAAATGTTGATGGTTCCTCAAGCAATCCTTATTTTCACACTTCCATATCTCGCGAACGGATTGACGAACTCGAGAATTTCCTGTTGAATCTGAAAGCAGAAACTCGCCCGATTACAACGGTGTGTGTACTTTTCCCCTAGGTCATTCCAGTTGTTGGTTTCGAGTATCAGACCAGCGAAAATTTTGATGGTTTCTCTAGCATTCCTTAACTTCAAACTTCCATATCTCACGAACGGATTGACGAACTCGAGAATTTCCTATTGCATCTGAATGCAGGAACTCGCCCGATTACAACGGTATGTGTATTTTTCCCCTAGGACCTAGTAGTTATTGATTTCAAGTATCAGACTTGCGAAAATTTTGATGGTTTCTCAACCATTCCTTAACTTCCAACTCCCATATCTCGCGAACGGATTGACGAACTCGAAAATTTCCTATTGCATCTGAAAGCAGAAACTCGCCCGATTACAACGGTATGTGTATTTTTCCCCTAGGCCCTAGTAGTTATTGATTTCAAGTATCAGACTTGCGAAAATTGTGATGGTTTCTCAACCATTCCTTAACTTCAAACTCCCATATCTCGCGAACGGATTGACGAACTCGAGACATTCCTGTTGCATCTGAAAGTAGAAACTCGCCCGATTACAATGATATGTGTACTTTTCCCCTAGGCCATTCCAGTTATTGGTTTCGAGTATCAGACTTGCGAAAATTTTGATGGTTTCTCATGCATTCCTTAACTTCACACTTCCATATCTCGCGAACGGATTGACGAACTCGAGAATTTCCTATTGCATGTGAACGCAGAAACTCGCCCGATTACAATGGTATGTGATTTTTCCCCCCGGCCCTAGTAGTTATTGATTTCAAGTATCAGACTTGCGAAAATTGTGATGGTTTCTCAACCATTCCTTGACTTCAAACTCCCATATCTCGCGAACGGATTGACGAACTCGAGAAATTCCTGTTGCATCTGAAAGTAGAAACTCGCCCGATTACAAAGATATGTGTGTTCTCCCCCTAGGTCTTTGTAGTTGTTTGTTTCGAGTATCAGACCTGCGAAAATTTTGATGGTTTCTCCACCATTCCTTAACTTCAAACTCCCATATCTCGCGAACGGATTGACGAACTCGAGAATTTCCTGTTGCATCTGAAAGCAGAAACTCGCCCGATTACAACGGTGTGTGTACTTTTCCCCTAGGCCATTCCAGTTGTTGGTTTCGAGTATCAGACCAGCGAAAATTTTGATGGTTTCTCTAGCATTCCTTAACTTCAAACTTCCATATCTCACGAACGGATTGACGAACTCGAGAATTTCCTATTGCATCTGAATGCAGAAACTCGCCCGATTACATCGGTATGTGTATTTTTGCCCTAGGCCATAGTAGTTGTTGGTTTCGAGTATCAGACCAGCGAAAATTTTGATGGTTTCTCATGCATTCCTTAACTTCAAACTTCCATATCTCGCGAACGGATTGACGAACTCGAGAATTTCCTATTGCATCTGACAGCAGAAACTCGCCCGATTACAATGGTATGTGTATTTTTCCCCTAGGCATTTCTAGTTATTGGTTTCGAGTATCAGACTTGCGAAAATTTTGATGGTTTCTCAACCATTTATTAACTTCAAAATCCCATATCTCGCGAACGGATTGACGAACTCGAGAAATTCCTGTTGCATGTGAAAGTAGAAAGTCGCCCGATTTCAACGGTATGTGTATCTTTCCCCTAGGCCTTTGTAGTTATTGGTTTCGAGTATCAGACTTGCGAAAATTTTGATGGTTTCTCATGCATTCCTTAACTTCAAACTTCCATATCCCGCGAACGGATGGACGAACTCGAGAAATTCCGGTTGCATGTGAAAGTAGAAAGTCGCCCGATTACAACGGTATGTGTATTTTTCCCCTAGGCCTTTGAAGTTATTGGTTTCGAGTATCAGACTTGCGACAATTTTGATGGTTTCTCAACCATTCCTTATTTTCACACTTCCATATCTCGCGAACGGATTGACGAACTCGAGAATTTCCTATTACATCTGAAAGCAGAAACTCGCCCGATTACAACGGTGTGTGTACTTTTCCCCTAGGCCATTCCAGTCGTTGGTTTCGAGTATCAGACCAGCGAAAATTTTGATGGTTTCCCAAGCATTCCTTAACTTCAAACTTCCATATCTCGCGAACGGATTGACGAACTCGAGAATTTCCTATTGCATCTGAATGCAGAAACTCGCCCCATTACAACGGTATGTGTATTTTTGCCCTAGGCCATAGTAGTTGTTGGTTTCGAGTATCAGACCAGCGAAAATTTTGATGGTTTCTCATGCATTCCTTAACTTCAAACTTTCATATCTCGCGAACGGATTGACGAACTCGAAAATTCCTATTGCATCTGACAGCAGAAACTCGCCCGATTACAATGGTATGTTTATTTTTCCCCTAGGCATTTGTAGTTATTGATTTCGAGTATCAGACTTGCGAAAATTTTGATGGTTTCTCAACCATTTATTAACTTCAAAATCCCATATCTCGCGAACGGATTGACGAACTCGAGAAATTCCTGTTGCATGTGAAAGTAGAAAGTCGCCCGATTTCAACGGTATGTGTATCTTTCCCCTAGGCCTTTGTAGGTATTGGTTTCGAGTATCAGACTTGCGAAAATTTTGATGGTTTCTCATGCATTCCTTAACTTCAAACTTCCATATCCCGCGAACGGATGGACGAACTCGAGAAATTCCGGTTGCATGTGAAAGTAGAAATGCGCCCGATTACAACGGTATGTGTATTTTTCCCCTAGGCCTTTGAAGTTATTGGTTTCGAGTATCAGACTTGCGAAAATTTTGATGGTTTCTCAACCATTCCTTATTTTCACACTTCCATATCTCGCGAACGGATAGACGAACTCGAGAAATTCCTGTTGCATGTGAAAGTAGAAAGGCGCCCGATTACAACGGTATGTGTATTTTTCCCCTGGGCCTTTGAAGGTATTGGTTTCGAGTATCAGACTTGCGAAAATTTTGATGGTTTCTCAACCATTCCTTATTTTCACACTTCCATATCTCGCGAACGGATTGACGAACTCGAGAATTTCCTATTACATCTGAAAGCAGAAACTCGCCCGATTACAACGGTGTGTGTACTTTTCCCCTAGGCCATTCCAGTTGTTGGTTTCGAGTATCAGACCAGCGAAAATTTTGATGGTTTCCCAAGCATTCCTTAACTTCAAACTTCCATATCTCGCGAACGGATTGACGAACTCGAGAATTTCCTATTGCATCTGACAGCAGAAACTCGCCCGATTACAACGGTATGTGTATTTTTGCCCTAGGCCATAGTAGTTATTGGATGCGAGTATCAGACTTGCGAAAATTTTGATGATTTCTCAACCATTCCTTAATTCAAACTGCCATATCTCGCGAACGCATTGACGAACTCCAGAAATTCCTGTTGCATCTGAAAGTAGAAACTCGCCCGATTACAACGGTATGTGTATCTTTACCCTAGGCATTTGTAGTTATTGATTTCGAGTATCAGACTTGCGAAAATTTTGATGGTTTCTCAACCATTTATTAACTTCAAAATCCCATATCTCGCGGACGGATTGACGAACTCGAGAATTTCCTATTACATCTGAAAGCAGAAACTCGCCCGATTACAACGGTTTGTGTACTTTTCCCCTAGACCATTCAAGTTGTTGGTTTCGAGTATCAGACCAGCGAAAATTTTGATGGTTTCTCATGCATTCCTTAACTTCAAACTTTCATATCTCGCGAACGGATTGACGAACTCGAGAAATTCCTGTTGCATCTGAAAGTAGAAACTCGCCCGATTACAACGGAATGTGTATTTTTCCCCTAGGCCTTTGAAGTTATTGGTTTCGAGTATCAGACCAGCGAAAATGTTGATGGTTCCTCAAGCATTCCTTATTTTCACACTTCCATATCTCGCGAACTGATTGACGAACTCGAGAATTTCCTGTTGAATCTGAAAGCAGAAACTCGCCCGATTACAACGGTGTGTGTACTTTTCCCCTAGGCCATTCCAGTTGTTGGTTTCGAGTATCAGACCAGCGAAAATTTTGATGGTTTCTCTAGCATTCCTTAACTTCAAACTTCCATATCTCACGAACGGATTGACGAACTCGAGAATTTCCTATTGCATCTGAATGCAGAAACTCGCCCGATTGCAACGGTATGTGTATTTTTCCCCTAGGACCTAGTAGTTATTGATTTCAAGTATCAGACTTGCGAAAATTTTGATGGTTTCTCAACCATTCCTTAACTTCCAACTCCCATATCTCGCGAACGGATTGACGAACTCGAAAATTTCCTATTGCATCTGAAAGCAGAAACTCGCCCGATTACAACGGTATGTGTATTTTTCCCCTAGGCCCTAGTAGTTATTGATTTCAAGTATCAGACTTGCGAAAATTGTGATGGTTTCTCAACCATTCCTTAACTTCAGACTCCCATATCTCGCGTACGGATTGACGAACTCGAGACATTCCTGTTGCATCTGAAAGTAGAAACTCGCCCGATTACAAAGATATGTGTGTTTTCCCCCTAGGCCTTTGTAGTTGTTTGTTTCGAGTATCAGACTTGCGAAAATTTTGATGGTTTCTCAACCATTCCTTAAATTCAAACTCCCATATCTCGCGAACGGATTGACGACCTCGAGAAATTCCTGTTGCATCTGAAAGTAGAAACTCGCCCGATTACAGCGGTATGTGTATTTTTGCCCTAGGCCATTGTAGTTATTGGATTCGCGAATCGGACTTGCGAAAATTTTGATGGTTTCTCATGCATTCCTTAACTTCAAACTTCCATATCTCGCGAACGGATTGACGAACTCGAGAATTTCCTATTGCATCTGACAGCAGAAACTCGCCCGATTACAATGGTATGTGTATTTTTCCCCTAGGCATTTCTAGTTATTGGTTTCGAGTATCAGACTTGCGAAAATTTTGATGGTTTCTCAACCATTTATTAACTTCAAAATCCCATATCTCGCGAACGGATTGACGAACTCGAGAAATTCCTGTTGCATGTGAAAGTAGAAAGTCGCCCGATTTCAACGGTATGTGTATCTTTCCCCTAGGCCTTTGTAGTTATTGGTTTCGAGTATCAGACTTGCGAAAATTTTGATGGTTTCTCATGCATTCCTTAACTTCAAACTTCCATATCCCGCGAACGGATGGACGAACTCGAGAAATTCCGGTTGCATGTGAAAGTAGAAAGTCGCCCGATTACAACGGTATGTGTATTTTTCCCCTAGGCCTTTGAAGTTATTGGTTTCGAGTATCAGACTTGCGAAAATTTTGATGGTTTCTCAACCATTCCTTATTTTCTCACTTCCATATCTCGCGAACTGATTGACGAACTCGAGAATTTCCTATTACATCTGAAAGCAGAAACTCGCCCGATTACAACGGTGTGTGTACTTTTCCCCTAGGCCATTCCAGTCGTTGGTTTCGAGTATCAGACCAGCGAAAATTTTGATGGTTTCCCAAGCATTCCTTAACTTCAAACTTCCATATCTCGCGAACGGATTGACGAACTTGAGAATTTCCTATTGCATCTGAATGCAGAAACTCGCCCGATTACAACGGTGTGTGTACTTTTCCCCTAGGCCATTCCAGTTGTTGGTTTCGAGTATCAGACCAGCGAAAATTTTGATGGTTTCTCAAGCATTCCTTAAATTCAAACTTCCATATCTCGCGAACGGATTGACGAACTCGAGAATTTCCTATTGCATCTGAATGCAGAAACTCGCCCCATTACAACGGTATGTGTATTTTTGCCCTAGGCCATAGTAGTTGTTGGTTCCGAGTATCAGACCAGCGAAAATTTTGATGGTTTCTCATGCATTCCTTAACTTCAAACTTTCATATCTCGCGAACGGATTGACGAACTCGAAAATTCCTATTGCATCTGACAGCAGAAACTCGCCCGATTACAATGGTATGTGTATTTTTCCCCTAGGCATTTGTAGTTATTGATTTCGAGTATCAGACTTGCGAAAATTTTGATGGTTTCTCAACCATTTATTAACTTCAAAATCCCATATCTCGCGGACGGATTGACGAACTCGAGAATTTCCTATTACATCTGAAAGCAGAAACTCGCCCGATTACAAAGATATGTATGTTTTCCCCCTAGGCCTTTGTAGTTGTTTGTTTCGAGTACCAGACCAGCGAAAATTTTGATGGATTCTCAACCATTCCTTAACTTCAAACTCCCATATCTCGCGAACGGATTGACGAACTCGAGAATTTCCTATTTCATCTGAAAGCAGAAACTCGCCCGATTACAACGGTGTGTGTACTTTTCCCCTAGGCCATTCAAGTTGTTGATTTCGAGTATCAGACCAGCGAAAATTTTGATGGTTTCTCATGCATTCCTTAACTTCAAACTTTCATATCTCGCGAACGGATTGACGAACTCGAGAAATTCCTGTTGCATCTGAAAGTAGAAACTCGCCCGATTACAACGGAATGTGTATTTTTCCCCTAGGCCTTTAAAGTTATTGGTTTCGAGTATCAGACCAGCGAAAATGTTGATGGTTCCTCAAGCATTCCTTATTTTCACACTTCCATATCTCGCGAACGGATTGACGAACTCGAGAATTTCCTGTTGAATCTGAAAGCAGAAACTCGCCCGATTACAACGGTGTGTGTACTTTTCCCCTAGGCCATTCCAGTTGTTGGTTTCGAGTATCAGACCAGCGAAAATTTTGATGGTTTCTCTAGCATTCCTTAACTTCAAACTTCCATATCTCACGAAAGGATTGACGAACTCGAGAATTTCCTATTGCATCTGAATGCAGAAACTCGCCCGATTACAACGGTATGTGTATTTTTCCCCTAGGACCTAGTAGTTATTGATTTCAAGTATCAGACTTGCGAAAATTTTGATGGTTTCTCAACCATTCCTTAACTTCCAACTCCCATATCTCGCGAACGGATTGACGAACTCGAAAATTTCCTATTGCATCTGAAAGCAGAAACTCGCCCGATTACAACGGTATGTGTATTTTTCCCCTAGGCCCTAGTAGTTATTGATTTCAAGTATCAGACTTGCGAAAATTGTGATGGTTTCTCAACCATTCCTTAACTTCTAACTCCCATATCTCGCGAACGGATTGACGAACTCGAGACATTCCTGTTGCATCTGAAAGTAGAAACTCGCCCGATTACAAAGATATGTTTGTTTTCCCCCTAGGCCTTTGTAGTTGTTTGTTTCGAGTATCAGACTTGCGAAAATTTTGATGGTTTCTCAACCATTCCTTAAATTCAAACTCCCATATCTCGCGAACGGATTGACGACCTCGAGAAATTCCTGTTGCATCTGAAAGTAGAAACTCGCCCGATTACAGCGGTATGTGTATTTTTGCCCTAGGCCATTGTAGTTATTGGATTCGCGAATCGGACTTGCGAAAATTTTGATGGTTTCTCATGCATTCCTTAACTTCAAACTTCCATATCTCGCGAACGGATTGACGAACTCGAGAATTTCCTATTGCATCTGACAGCAGAAACTCGCCCGATTACAATGGTATGTGTATTTTTCCCCTAGGCATTTCTAGTTATTGGTTTCGAGTATCAGACTTGCGAAAATTTTGATGGTTTCTCAACCATTTATTAACTTCAAAATCCCATATCTCGCGAACGGATTGACGAACTCGAGAAATTCCTGTTGCATGTGAAAGTAGAAACTCGCCCGATTACAACGGTATGTGTATTTTTCCCCTGGGCCTTTGAAGGTATTGGTTTCGAGTATCAGACTTGCGAAAATTTTGATGGTTTCTCAACCATTCCTTATTTTCACACTTCCATATCTCGCGAACGGATTGACGAACTCGAGAATTTCCTATTACATCTGAAAGCAGAAACTCGCCCGATTACAACGGTGTGTGTACTTTTCCCCTAGGCCATTCCAGTTGTTGGTTTCGAGTATCAGACCAGCGAAAATTTTGATGGTTTCCCAAGCATTCCTTAACTTCAAACTTCCATATCTCGCGAACGGATTGACGAACTCGAGAATTTCCTATTGCATCTGACAGCAGAAACTCGCCCGATTACAACGGTATGTGTATTTTTGCCCTAGGCCATAGTAGTTATTGGATGCGAGTATCAGACTTGCGAAAATTTTGATGATTTCTCAACCATTCCTTAATTCAAACTGCCATATCTCGCGAACGCATTGACGAACTCCAGAAATTCCTGTTGCATCTGAAAGTAGAAACTCGCCCGATTACAACGGTATGTGTATCTTTACCCTAGGCATTTGTAGTTATTGATTTCGAGTATCAGACTTGCGAAAATTTTGATGGTTTCTCAACCATTTATTAACTTCAAAATCCCATATCTCGCGGACGGATTGACGAACTCGAGAATTTCCTATTACATCTGAAAGCAGAAACTCGCCCGATTACAACGGTTTGTGTACTTTTCCCCTAGGCCATTCAAGTTGTTGGTTTCGAGTATCAGACCAGCGAAAATTTTGATGGTTTCTCATGCATTCCTTAACTTCAAACTTTCATATCTCGCGAACGGATTGACGAACTCGAGAAATTCCTGTTGCATCTGAAAGTAGAAACTCGCCCGATTACAACGGAATGTGTATTTTTCCCCTAGGCCTTTGAAGTTATTGGTTTCGAGTATCGGACCAGCGAAAATGTTGATGGTTCCTCAAGCATTCCTTATTTTCACACTTCCATATCTCGCGAACTGATTGACGAACTCGAGAATTTCCTGTTGAATCTGAAAGCAGAAACTCGCCCGATTACAACGGTGTGTGTACTTTTCCCCTAGGCCATTCCAGTTGTTGGTTTCGAATATCAGACCAGCGAAAATTTTGATGGTTTCTCTAGCATTCCTTAACTTCCAACTCCCATATCTCGCGAACGGATTGACGAACTCGAAAATTTCCTATTGCATCTGAAAGCAGAAACTCGCCCGATTACAACGGTATGTGTATTTTTCCCCTAGGCCCTAGTAGTTATTGATTTCAAGTATCAGACTTGCGAAAATTGTGATGGTTTCTCAACCATTCCTTAACTTCAGACTCCCATATCTCGCGAACGGATTGACGAACTCGAGACATTCCTGTTGCATCTGAAAGTAGAAACTCGCCCGATTACAAAGATATGTGTGTTTTCCCCCTAGGCCTTTGTAGTTGTTTGTTTCGAGTATCAGACTTGCGAAAATTTTGATGGTTTCTCAACCATTCCTTAAATTCAAACTCCCATATCTCGCGAACGGATTGACGACCTCGAGAAATTCCTGTTGCATCTGAAAGTAGAAACTCGCCCGATTACAGCGGTATGTGTATTTTTGCCCTAGGCCATTGTAGTTATTGGATTCGCGAATCGGACTTGCGAAAATTTTGATGGTTTCTCATGCATTCCTTAACTTCAAACTTCCATATCTCGCGAACGGATTGACGAACTCGAGAATTTCCTATTGCATCTGACAGCAGAAACTCGCCCGATTACAATGGTATGTGTATTTTTCCCCTAGGCATTTCTAGTTATTGGTTTCGAGTATCAGACTTGCGAAAATTTTGATGGTTTCTCAACCATTTATTAACTTCAAAATCCCATATCTCGCGAACGGATTGACGAACTCGAGAAATTCCTGTTGCATGTGAAAGTAGAATGTCGCCCGATTTCAACGGTATGTGTATCTTTCCCCTAGGCCTTTGAAGTTATTGGTTTCGAGTATCAGACTTGCGAAAATTTTGATGGTTTCTCAACCATTCCTTATTTTCACACTTCCATATCTCGCGAACGGATTGACGAACTCGAGAATTTCCTATTACATCTGAAAGCAGAAACTCGCCCGATTACAACGGTGTGTGTACTTTTCCCCTAGGCCATTCCAGTCGTTGGTTTCGAGTATCAGACCAGCGAAAATTTTGATGGTTTCCCAAGCATTCCTTAACTTCAAACTTCCATATCTCGCGAACGGATTGACGAACTTGAGAATTTCCTATTGCATCTGAATGCAGAAACTCGCCCGATTACAACGGTGTGTGTACTTTTCCCCTAGGCCATTCCAGTTGTTGGTTTCGAGTATCAGACCAGCGAAAATTTTGATGGTTTCTCAAGCACTCCTTAAATTCAAACTTCCATATCTCGCGAACGGATTGACGAACTCGAGAATTTCCTATTGCATCTGAATGCAGAAACTCGCCCCATTACAACGGTATGTGTATTTTTGCCCTAGGCCATAGTAGTTGTTGGTTCCGAGTATCAGACCAGCGAAAATTTTGATGGTTTCTCATGCATTCCTTAACTTCAAACTTTCATATCTCGCGAACGGATTGACGAACTCGAAAATTCCTATTGCATCTGACAGCAGAAACTCGCCCGATTACAATGGTATGTGTATTTTTCCCCTAGGCATTTGTAGTTATTGATTTCGAGTATCAGACTTGCGAAAATTTTGATGGTTTCTCAACCATTTATTAACTTCAAAATCCCATATCTCGCGGACGGATTGACGAACTCGAGAATTTCCTATTACATCTGAAAGCAGAAACTCGCCCGATTACAAAGATATGTGTGTTTTCCCCCTAGGCCTTTGTAGTTGTTTGTTTCGAGTACCAGACCAGCGAAAATTTTGATGGATTCTCAACCATTCCTTAACTTCAAACTCCCATATCTCGCGAACGGATTGACGAACTCGAGAATTTCCTATTGCATCTGAAAGCAGAAACTCGCCCGATTACAACGGTGTGTGTACTTTTCCCCTAGGCCATTCCAGTCGTTGGTTTCGAGTATCAGACCAGCGAAAATTTTGATGGTTTCCCAAGCATTCCTTAACTTCAAACTTCCATATCTCGCGAACGGATTGACGAACTCGAGAATTTCCTATTGCATCTGACAGCAGAAACTCGCCCGATTACAACGGTATGTGTATTTTTGCCCTAGGCCATAGTAGTTATTGGATGCGAGTATCAGACTTGCGAAAATTTTGATGATTTCTCAACCATTCCTTAATTCAAACTGCCATATCTCGCGAACGCATTGACGAACTCCAGAAATTCCTGTTGCATCTGAAAGTAGAAACTCGCCCGATTACAACGGTATGTGTATCTTTACCCTAGGCATTTGTAGTTATTGATTTCGAGTATCAGACTTGCGAAAATTTTGATGGTTTCTCAACCATTTATTAACTTCAAAATCCCATATCTCGCGGACGGATTGACGAACTCGAGAATTTCCTATTACATCTGAAAGCAGAAACTCGCCCGATTACAACGGTTTGTGTACTTTTCCCCTAGGCCATTCAAGTTGTTGGTTTCGAGTATCAGACCAGCGAAAATTTTGATGGTTTCTCATGCATTCCTTAACTTCAAACTTTCATATCTCGCGAACGGATTGACGAACTCGAGAAATTCCTGTTGCATCTGAAAGTAGAAACTCGCCCGATTACAACGGAATGTGTATTTTTCCCCTAGGCCTTTGAAGTTATTGGTTTCGAGTATCGGACCAGCGAAAATGTTGATGGTTCCTCAAGCATTCCTTATTTTCACACTTCCATATCTCGCGAACTGATTGACGAACTCGAGAATTTCCTGTTGAATCTGAAAGCAGAAACTCGCCCGATTACAACGGTGTGTGTACTTTTCCCCTAGGCCATTCCAGTTGTTGGTTTCGAATATCAGACCAGCGAAAATTTTGATGGTTTCTCTAGCATTCCTTAACTTCCAACTCCCATATCTCGCGAACGGATTGACGAACTCGAAAATTTCCTATTGCATCTGAAAGCAGAAACTCGCCCGATTACAACGGTATGTGTATTTTTCCCCTAGGCCCTAGTAGTTATTGATTTCAAGTATCAGACTTGCGAAAATTGTGATGGTTTCTCAACCATTCCTTAACTTCAGACTCCCATATCTCGCGAACGGATTGACGAACTCGAGACATTCCTGTTGCATCTGAAAGTAGAAACTCGCCCGATTACAAAGATATGTGTGTTTTCCCCCTAGGCCTTTGTAGTTGTTTGTTTCGAGTATCAGACTTGCGAAAATTTTGATGGTTTCTCAACCATTCCTTAAATTCAAACTCCCATATCTCGCGAACGGATTGACGACCTCGAGAAATTCCTGTTGCATCTGAAAGTAGAAACTCGCCCGATTACAGCGGTATGTGTATTTTTGCCCTAGGCCATTGTAGTTATTGGATTCGCGAATCGGACTTGCGAAAATTTTGATGGTTTCTCATGCATTCCTTAACTTCAAACTTCCATATCTCGCGAACGGATTGACGAACTCGAGAATTTCCTATTGCATCTGACAGCAGAAACTCGCCCGATTACAATGGTATGTGTATTTTTCCCCTAGGCATTTCTAGTTATTGGTTTCGAGTATCAGACTTGCGAAAATTTTGATGGTTTCTCAACCATTTATTAACTTCAAAATCCCATATCTCGCGAACGGATTGACGAACTCGAGAAATTCCTGTTGCATGTGAAAGTAGAATGTCGCCCGATTTCAACGGTATGTGTATCTTTCCCCTAGGCCTTTGAAGTTATTGGTTTCGAGTATCAGACTTGCGAAAATTTTGATGGTTTCTCAACCATTCCTTATTTTCACACTTCCATATCTCGCGAACGGATTGACGAACTCGAGAATTTCCTATTACATCTGAAAGCAGAAACTCGCCCGATTACAACGGTGTGTGTACTTTTCCCCTAGGCCATTCCAGTCGTTGGTTTCGAGTATCAGACCAGCGAAAATTTTGATGGTTTCCCAAGCATTCCTTAACTTCAAACTTCCATATCTCGCGAACGGATTGACGAACTTGAGAATTTCCTATTGCATCTGAATGCAGAAACTCGCCCGATTACAACGGTGTGTGTACTTTTCCCCTAGGCCATTCCAGTTGTTGGTTTCGAGTATCAGACCAGCGAAAATTTTGATGGTTTCTCAAGCACTCCTTAAATTCAAACTTCCATATCTCGCGAACGGATTGACGAACTCGAGAATTTCCTATTGCATCTGAATGCAGAAACTCGCCCCATTACAACGGTATGTGTATTTTTGCCCTAGGCCATAGTAGTTGTTGGTTCCGAGTATCAGACCAGCGAAAATTTTGATGGTTTCTCATGCATTCCTTAACTTCAAACTTTCATATCTCGCGAACGGATTGACGAACTCGAAAATTCCTATTGCATCTGACAGCAGAAACTCGCCCGATTACAATGGTATGTGTATTTTTCCCCTAGGCATTTGTAGTTATTGATTTCGAGTATCAGACTTGCGAAAATTTTGATGGTTTCTCAACCATTTATTAACTTCAAAATCCCATATCTCGCGGACGGATTGACGAACTCGAGAATTTCCTATTACATCTGAAAGCAGAAACTCGCCCGATTACAAAGATATGTGTGTTTTCCCCCTAGGCCTTTGTAGTTGTTTGTTTCGAGTACCAGACCAGCGAAAATTTTGATGGATTCTCAACCATTCCTTAACTTCAAACTCCCATATCTCGCGAACGGATTGACGAACTCGAGAATTTCCTATTTCATCTGAAAGCAGAAACTCGCCCGATTACAACGGTGTGTGTACTTTTCCCCTAGGCCATTCAAGTTGTTGGTTTCGAGTATCAGACCAGCGAAAATTTTGATGGTTTCTCATGCATTCCTTAACTTCAAACTTTCATATCTCGCGAACGGATTGACGAACTCGAGAAATTCCTGTTGCATCTGAAAGTAGAAACTCGCCCGATTACAACGGAATGTGTATTTTTCCCCTAGGCCTTTGAAGTTATTGGTTTCGAGTATCAGACCAGCGAAAATGTTGATGGTTCCTCAAGCATTCCTTATTTTCACACTTCCATATCTCGCGAACGGATTGACGAACTCGAGAATTTCCTGTTGAATCTGAAAGCAGAAACTCGCCCGATTACAACGGTGTGTGTACTTTTCCCCTAGGCCATTCCAGTTGTTGGTTTCGAGTATCAGACCAGCGAAAATTTTGATGGTTTCTCTAGCATTCCTTAACTTCAAACTTCCATATCTCACGAACGGATTGACGAACTCGAGAATTTCCTATTGCATCTGAATGCAGAAACTCGCCCCATTACAACGGTATGTGTATTTTTGCCCTAGGCCATAGTAGTTGTTGGTTCCGAGTATCAGACCAGCGAAAATTTTGATGGTTTCTCATGCATTCCTTAACTTCAAACTTTCATATCTCGCGAACGGATTGACGAACTCGAAAATTCCTATTGCATCTGACAGCAGAAACTCGCCCGATTACAATGGTATGTGTATTTTTCCCCTAGGCATTTGTAGTTATTGATTTCGAGTATCAGACTTGCGAAAATTTTGATGGTTTCTCAACCATTTATTAACTTCAAAATCCCATATCTCGCGGACGGATTGACGAACTCGAGAATTTCCTATTACATCTGAAAGCAGAAACTCGCCCGATTACAAAGATATGTGTGTTTTCCCCCTAGGCCTTTGTAGTTGTTTGTTTCGAGTACCAGACCAGCGAAAATTTTGATGGATTCTCAACCATTCCTTAACTTCAAACTCCCATATCTCGCGAACGGATTGACGAACTCGAGAATTTCCTATTTCATCTGAAAGCAGAAACTCGCCCGATTACAACGGTGTGTGTACTTTTCCCCTAGGCCATTCAAGTTGTTGGTTTCGAGTATCAGACCAGCGAAAATTTTGATGGTTTCTCATGCATTCCTTAACTTCAAACTTTCATATCTCGCGAACGGATTGACGAACTCGAGAAATTCCTGTTGCATCTGAAAGTAGAAACTCGCCCGATTACAACGGAATGTGTATTTTTCCCCTAGGCCTTTGAAGTTATTGGTTTCGAGTATCAGACCAGCGAAAATGTTGATGGTTCCTCAAGCATTCCTTATTTTCACACTTCCATATCTCGCGAACGGATTGACGAACTCGAGAATTTCCTGTTGAATCTGAAAGCAGAAACTCGCCCGATTACAACGGTGTGTGTACTTTTCCCCTAGGCCATTCCAGTTGTTGGTTTCGAGTATCAGACCAGCGAAAATTTTGATGGTTTCTCTAGCATTCCTTAACTTCAAACTTCCATATCTCACGAACGGATTGACGAACTCGAGAATTTCCTATTGCATCTGAATGCAGAAACTCGCCCGATTACAACGGTATGTGTATTTTTCCCCTAGGACCTAGTAGTTATTGATTTCAAGTATCAGAAATGCGAAAATTTTGATGGTTTCTCAACCATTCCTTAACTTCCAACTCCCATATCTCGCGAACGGATTGACGAACTCGAAAATTTCCTATTGCATCTGAAAGCAGAAACTCGCCCGATTACAACGGTATGTGTATTTTTCCCCTAGGCCCTAGTAGTTATTGATTTCAAGTATCAGACTTGCGAAAATTGTGATGGTTTCTCAACCATTCCTTAACTTCTAACTCCCATATCTCGCGAACGGATTGACGAACTCGAGACATTCCTGTTGCATCTGAAAGTAGAAACTCGCCCGATTACAAAGATATGTTTGTTTTCCCCCTAGGCCTTTGTAGTTGTTTGTTTCGAGTATCAGACTTGCGAAAATTTTGATGGTTTCTCATGCATTCCTTAACTTCAAACTTCCATATCTCGCGAACGGATTGACGAACTCGAGAATTTCCTATTGCATCTGACAGCAGAAACTCGCCCGATTACAATGGTATGTGTATTTTTCCCCTAGGCATTTCTAGTTATTGGTTTCGAGTATCAGACTTGCGAAAATTTTGATGGTTTCTCAACCATTTATTAACTTCAAAATCCCATATCTCGCGAACGGATTGACGAACTCGAGAAATTCCTGTTGCATGTGAAAGTAGAAAGTCGCCCGATTTCAACGGTATGTGTATCTTTCCCCTAGGCCTTTGTAGTTATTGGTTTCGAGTATCAGACTTGCGAAAATTTTGATGGTTTCTCATGCATTCCTTAACTTCAAACTTCCATATCCCGCGAACGGATGGACGAACTCGAGAAATTCCGGTTGCATGTGAAAGTAGAAAGTCGCCCGATTACAACGGTATGTGTATTTTTCCCCTAGGCCTTTGAAGTTATTGGTTTCGAGTATCAGACTTGCGAAAATTTTGATGGTTTCTCAACCATTCCTTATTTTCACACTTCCATATCTCGCGAACGGATTGACGAACTCGAGAATTTCCTATTACATCTGAAAGCAGAAACTCGCCCGATTACAACGGTGTGTGTACTTTTCCCCTAGGCCATTCCAGTCGTTGGTTTCGAGTATCAGACCAGCGAAAATTTTGATGGTTTCCCAAGCATTCCTTAACTTCAAACTTCCATATCTCGCGAACGGATTGACGAACTTGAGAATTTCCTATTGCATCTGAATGCAGAAACTCGCCCGATTACAACGGTTTGTGTACCTTTCCCTTAGGCCATTCCAGTTGTTGGTTTCGAGTATCAGACCAGCGAAAATTTTGATGGTTTCTCAAGCATTCCTTAAATTCAAACTTCCATATCTCGCGAACGGATTGACGAACTCGAGAATTTCCTATTGCATCTGAATGCACAAACTCGCCCCATTACAACGGTATGTGTATTTTTGCCCTAGGCCATAGTAGTTGTTGGTTTCGAGTATCAGACCAGCGAAAATTTTGATGGTTTCTCATGCATTCCTTAACTTCAAACTTTCATATCTCGCGCACGGATTGACGAACTCGAAAATTCCTATTGCATCTGACAGCAGAAACTCGCCCGATTACAATGGTATGTGTATTTTTCCCCTAGGCCTTTGAAGTTATTGGTTTCGAGTATCAGACCAGCGAAAATTTTGATGGTTTCTCTAGCATTCCTTAACTTCAAACTTCCATATCTCACGAACGGATTGACGAACTCGAGAATTTCCTATTGCATCTGAATGCAGAAACTCGCTCGATTACAACGGTATGTGTATTTTTGCCCTAGGCCATAGTAGTTGTTGGTTTCGAGTATCAGACCAGCGAAAATTTTGATGGTTTCTCATGCATTCCTTAAATTCAAACTTCCATATCTCGCGAACGGATTGACGAACTCGAGAGTTTCCTATTGCATCTGACAGCAGAAACTCGCCCGATTACAATGGTATGTGTATTTTTCCCCTGGGCATTTGTAGTTATTGGTTTCGAGTATCAGACTTGCGAAAATTTTGATGGTGTCTCATGCATTCCTTAACTTCAAACTTCCATATCCCGCGAACGGATGGACGAACTCGAGAAATTCCGGTTGCATGTGAAAGTAGAAAGTCGCCCGATTACAACGGTATGTGTATTTTTCCCCTAGGCCTTTGAAGTTATTGGTTTCGAGTATCAGACTTGCGAAAATTTTGATGGTGTCTCATGCATTCCTTAACTTCAAACTTCCATATCCCGCGAACGGATGGACGAACTCGAGAAATTCCGGTTGCATGTGAAAGTAGAAAGTCGCCCGATTACAACGGTATGTGTATCTTTCCCCTAGGCCTTTGTAGTTATTGGTTTCGAGTATCAGACTTGCGAAAATTTTGATGGTGTCTCATTTATTCCTTAACTTCAAACTTCCATATCCCGCGAACGGTTGGACGAACTCGAGAAATTCCGGTTGCATGTGAAAGTAGAAAGTCGCCCGATTACAGCGGTATGTGTACTTTTCCCCAAGGCCTTTGAAGTTATTTGTTTCGAGTATCAGACTTGCGAAAATTTTGATGGTTTCTCAACCATTCCTTATTTTCACACTTCCATATCTCGCGGACGGATTGACGAACTCGAGAATTTCCTATTGCATCTGAATGCAGAAACTCGCCCCATTACAACGGTATGTGTATTTTTGCCCTAGGCCATAGTAGTTGTTGGTTTCGAGTATCAGACCAGCGAAAATTTTGATGGTTTCTCATGCATTCCTTAACTTCAAACTTTCATATCTCGCGAACGGATTGACGAACTTGAGAATTTCCTATTGCATCTGAATGCAGAAACTCGCCCGATTACAACGGTGTGTGTACTTTTCCCCTAGGCCATTCCAGTTGTTGGTTTCGAGTATCAGACCAGCGAAAATTTTGATGGTTTCTCAAGCATTCCTTAAATTCAAACTTCCATATCTCGCGAACGGATTGACGAACTCGAGAATTTCCTATTGCATCTGAATGCAGAAACTCGCCCCATTACAACGGTATGTGTATTTTTGCCCTAGGCCATAGTAGTTGTTGGTTTCGAGTATCAGACCAGCGAAAATTTTGATGGTTTCTCATGCATTCCTTAACTTCAAACTTTCATATCTCGCGCACGGATTGACGAACTCGAAAATTCCTATTGCATCTGACAGCAGAAACTCGCCCGATTACAATGGTATGTGTATTTTTCCCCTAGGCCTTTGAAGTTATTGGTTTCGAGTATCAGACCAGCGAAAATTTTGATGGTTTCTCTAGCATTCCTTAACTTCAAACTTCCATATCTCACGAACGGATTGACGAACTCGAGAATTTCCTATTGCATCTGAATGCAGAAACTCGCTCGATTACAACGGTATGTGTATTTTTGCCCTAGGCCATAGTAGTTGTTGGTTTCGAGTATCAGACCAGCGAAAATTTTGATGGTTTCTCATGCATTCCTTAAATTCAAACTTCCATATCTCGCGAACGGATTGACGAACTCGAGAGTTTCCTATTGCATCTGACAGCAGAAACTCGCCCGATTACAATGGTATGTGTATTTTTCCCCTGGGCATTTGTAGTTATTGGTTTCGAGTATCAGACTTGCGAAAATTTTGATGGTGTCTCATGCATTCCTTAACTTCAAACTTCCATATCCCGCGAACGGATGGACGAACTCGAGAAATTCCGGTTGCATGTGAAAGTAGAAAGTCGCCCGATTACAACGGTATGTGTATTTTTCCCCTAGGCCTTTGAAGTTATTGGTTTCGAGTATCAGACTTGCGAAAATTTTGATGGTGTCTCATGCATTCCTTAACTTCAAACTTCCATATCCCGCGAACGGATGGACGAACTCGAGAAATTCCGGTTGCATGTGAAAGTAGAAAGTCGCCCGATTACAACGGTATGTGTATCTTTCCCCTAGGCCTTTGTAGTTATTGGTTTCGAGTATCAGACTTGCGAAAATTTTGATGGTGTCTCATTTATTCCTTAACTTCAAACTTCCATATCCCGCGAACGGTTGGACGAACTCGAGAAATTCCGGTTGCATGTGAAAGTAGAAAGTCGCCCGATTACAGCGGTATGTGTACTTTTCCCCAAGGCCTTTGAAGTTATTTGTTTCGAGTATCAGACTTGCGAAAATTTTGATGGTTTCTCAACCATTCCTTATTTTCACACTTCCATATCTCGCGGACGGATTGACGAACTCGAGAATTTCCTATTGCATCTGAATGCAGAAACTCGCCCCATTACAACGGTATGTGTATTTTTGCCCTAGGCCATAGTAGTTGTTGGTTTCGAGTATCAGACCAGCGAAAATTTTGATGGTTTCTCATGCATTCCTTAACTTCAAACTTTCATATCTCGCGAACGGATTGACGAACTTGAGAATTTCCTATTGCATCTGAATGCAGAAACTCGCCCGATTACAACGGTGTGTGTACTTTTCCCCTAGGCCATTCCAGTTGTTGGTTTCGAGTATCAGACCAGCGAAAATTTTGATGGTTTCTCAAGCATTCCTTAAATTCAAACTTCCATATCTCGCGAACGGATTGACGAACTCGAGAATTTCCTATTGCATCTGAATGCAGAAACTCGCCCCATTACAACGGTATGTGTATTTTTGCCCTAGGCCATAGTAGTTGTTGGTTCCGAGTATCAGACCAGCGAAAATTTTGATGGTTTCTCATGCATTCCTTAACTTCAAACTTTCATATCTCGCGAACGGATTGACGAACTCGAAAATTCCTATTGCATCTGACAGCAGAAACTCGCCCGATTACAATGGTATGTGTATTTTTCCCCTAGGCATTTGTAGTTATTGATTTCGAGTATCAGACTTGCGAAAATTTTGATGGTTTCTCAACCATTTATTAACTTCAAAATCCCATATCTCGCGGACGGATTGACGAACTCGAGAATTTCCTATTACATCTGAAAGCAGAAACTCGCCCGATTACAAAGATATGTGTGTTTTCCCCCTAGGCCTTTGTAGTTGTTTGTTTCGAGTATCAGACTTGCGAAAATTTTGATGGTTTCTCAACCATTCCTTAAATTCAAACTCCCATATCTCGCGAACGGATTGACGACCTCGAGAAATTCCTGTTGCATCTGAAAGTAGAAACTCGCCCGATTACAGCGGTATGTGTATTTTTGCCCTAGGCCATTGTAGTTATTGGATTCGCGAATCGGACTTGCGAAAATTTTGATGGTTTCTCATGCATTCCTTAACTTCAAACTTCCATATCTCGCGAACGGATTGACGAACTCGAGAATTTCCTATTGCATCTGACAGCAGAAACTCGCCCGATTACAATGGTATGTGTATTTTTCCCCTAGGCATTTCTAGTTATTGGTTTCGAGTATCAGACTTGCGAAAATTTTGATGGTTTCTCAACCATTTATTAACTTCAAAATCCCATATCTCGCGAACGGATTGACGAACTCGAGAAATTCCTGTTGCATGTGAAAGTAGAAAGTCGCCCGATTTCAACGGTATGTGTATCTTTCCCCTAGGCCTTTGTAGTTATTGGTTTCGAGTATCAGACTTGCGAAAATTTTGATGGTTTCTCATGCATTCCTTAACTTCAAACTTCCATATCCCGCGAACGGATGGACGAACTCGAGAAATTCCGGTTGCATGTGAAAGTAGAAAGTCGCCCGATTACAACGGTATGTGTATCTTTCCCCTAGGCCTTTGTAGTTATTGGTTTCGAGTATCAGACTTGCGAAAATTTTGATGGTGTCTCATTTATTCCTTAACTTCAAACTTCCATATCCCGCGAACGGATGGACGAACTCGAGAAATTCCGGTTGCATGTGAAAGTAGAAAGTCGCCCGATTACAGCGGTATGTGTACTTTTCCCCAAGGCCTTTGAAGTTATTGGTTTCGAGTATCAGACTTCCGAAAATTTTGATGGTTTCTCAACCATTCCTTATTTTCACACTTCCATATCTCGCGGACGGATTGACGAACTCGAGAATTTCCTATTGCATCTGAATGCAGAAACTCGCCCCATTACAACGGTATGTGTATTTTTGCCCTAGGCCATAGTAGTTGTTGGTTTCGAGTATCAGACCAGCGAAAATTTTGATGGTTTCTCATGCATTCCTTAACTTCAAACTTTCATATCTCGCGAACGGATTGACGAACTTGAGAATTTCCTATTGCATCTGAATGCAGAAACTCGCCCGATTACAACGGTGTGTGTACTTTTCCCCTAGGCCATTCCAGTTGTTGGTTTCGAGTATCAGACCAGCGAAAATTTTGATGGTTTCTCAAGCATTCCTTAAATTCAAACTTCCATATCTCGCGAACGGATTGACGAACTCGAGAATTTCCTATTGCATCTGAATGCAGAAACTCGTCCCATTACAACGGTATGTGTATTTTTGCCCTAGGCCATAGTAGTTGTTGGTTCCGAGTATCAGACCAGCGAAAATTTTGATGGTTTCTCATGCATTCCTTAACTTCAAACTTTCATATCTCGCGAACGGATTGACGAACTCGAAAATTCCTATTGCATCTGACAGCAGAAACTCGCCCGATTACAATGGTATGTGTATTTTTCCCCTAGGCATTTGTAGTTATTGATTTCGAGTATCAGACTTGCGAAAATTTTGATGGTTTCTCAACCATTTATTAACTTCAAAATCCCATATCTCGCGGACGGATTGACGAACTCGAGAATTTCCTATTACATCTGAAAGCAGAAACTCGCCCGATTACAAAGATATGTGTGTTTTCCCCCTAGGCCTTTGTAGTTGTTTGTTTCGAGTATCAGACTTGCGAAAATTTTGATGGTTTCTCAACCATTCCTTAAATTCAAACTCCCATATCTCGCGAACGGATTGACGACCTCGAGAAATTCCTGTTGCATCTGAAAGTAGAAACTCGCCCGATTACAGCGGTATGTGTATTTTTGCCCTAGGCCATTGTAGTTATTGGATTCGCGAATCGGACTTGCGAAAATTTTGATGGTTTCTCATGCATTCCTTAACTTCAAACTTCCATATCTCGCGAACGGATTGACGAACTCGAGAATTTCCTATTGCATCTGACAGCAGAAACTCGCCCGATTACAATGGTATGTGTATTTTTCCCCTAGGCATTTCTAGTTATTGGTTTCGAGTATCAGACTTGCGAAAATTTTGATGGTTTCTCAACCATTTATTAACTTCAAAATCCCATATCTCGCGAACGGATTGACGAACTCGAGAAATTCCTGTTGCATGTGAAAGTAGAAAGTCGCCCGATTTCAACGGTATGTGTATCTTTCCCCTAGGCCTTTGTAGTTATTGGTTTCGAGTATCAGACTTGCGAAAATTTTGATGGTTTCTCATGCATTCCTTAACTTCAAACTTCCATATCCCGCGAACGGATGGACGAACTCGAGAAATTCCGGTTGCATGTGAAAGTAGAAAGTCGCCCGATTACAACGGTATGTGTATTTTTCCCCTAGGCCTTTGAAGTTATTGGTTTCGAGTATCAGACTTGCGAAAATTTTGATGGTTTCTCAACCATTCCTTATTTTCACACTTCCATATCTCGCGAACGGATTGACGAACTCGAGAATTTCCTATTACATCTGAAAGCAGAAACTCGCCCGATTACAACGGTGTGTGTACTTTTCCCCTAGGCCATTCCAGTCGTTGGTTTCGAGTATCAGACCAGCGAAAATTTTGTTGGTTTCCCAAGCATTCCTTAACTTCAAACTTCCATATCTCGCGAACGGATTGACGAACTTGAGAATTTCCTATTGCATCTGAATGCAGAAACTCGCCCGATTACAACGGTGTGTGTACTTTTCCCCTAGGCCATTCCAGTTGTTGGTTTCGAGTATCAGACCAGCGAAAATTTTGATGGTTTCTCAAGCATTCCTTAAATTCAAACTTCCATATCTCGCGAACGGATTGACGAACTCGAGAATTTCCTATTGCATCTGAATGCAGAAACTCGCCCCATTACAACGGTATGTGTATTTTTGCCCTAGGCCATAGTAGTTGTTGGTTTCGAGTATCAGACCAGCGAAAATTTTGATGGTTTCTCATGCATTCCTTAACTTCAAACTTTCATATCTCGCGAACGGATTGACGAACTCGAAAATTCCTATTGCATCTGACAGCAGAAACTCGCCCGATTACAATGGTATGTGTATTTTTCCCCTAGGCCTTTGAAGTTATTGGTTTCGAGTATCAGACCAGCGAAAATTTTGATGGTTTCTCTAGCATTCCTTAACTTCAAACTTCCATATCTCACGAACGGATTGACGAACTCGAGAATTTCCTATTGCATCTGAATGCAGAAACTCGCTCGATTACAACGGTATGTGTATTTTTGCCCTAGGCCATAGTAGTTGTTGGTTTCGAGTATCAGACCAGCGAAAATTTTGATGGTTTCTCATGCATTCCTTAAATTCAAACTTCCATATCTCGCGAACGGATTGACGAACTCGAGAGTTTCCTATTGCATCTGACAGCAGAAACTCGCCCGATTACAATGGTATGTGTATTTTTCCCCTAGGCATTTGTAGTTATTGGTTTCGAGTATCAGACTTGCGAAAATTTTGATGGTGTCTCATGCATTCCTTAACTTCAAACTTCCATATCCCGCGAACGGATGGACGAACTCGAGAAATTCCGGTTGCATGTGAAAGTAGAAAGTCGCCCGATTACAACGGTATGTGTATTTTTCCCCTAGGCCTATGAAGTTATTGGTTTCGAGTATCAGACTTGCGAAAATTTTGATGGTGTCTCATGCATTCCTTAACTTCAAACTTCCATATCCCGCGAACGGATGGACGAACTCGAGAAATTCCGGTTGCATGTGAAAGTAGAAAGTCGCCCGATTACAACGGTATGTGTATCTTTCCCCTAGGCCTTTGTAGTTATTGGTTTCGAGTATCAGACTTGCGAAAATTTTGATGGTGTCTCATTTATTCCCTAACTTCAAACTTCCATATCCCGCGAACGGATGGACGAACTCGAGAAATTCCGGTTGCATGTGAAAGTAGAAAGTCGCCCGATTACAGCGGTATGTGTATTTTTCCCCAAGGCCTTTGAAGTTATTGGTTTCGAGTATCAGACTTGCGAAAATTTTGATGGTTTCTCAACCATTCCTTATTTTCACACTTCCATATCTCGCGGACGGATTGACGAACTCGAGAATTTCCTATTACATCTGAAAGCAGAAACTCGCCCGATTACAACGGTGTGTGTACTTTTCCCCTAGGCCATTCCAGTCGTTGGTTTCGAGTATCAGACCAGCGAAAATTTTGATGGTTTCCCAAGCATTCCTTAACTTCAAACTTCCATATCTCGCGAACGGATTGACGAACTCGAAAATTTCCTATTGCATCTGAATGCAGAAACTCGCCCGACTACAACGGTATGTGTATTTTTGCCCTAGGCCATAGTAGTTGTTGGTTTCGAGTATCAGACCAGCGAAAATTTTGATGGTTTCCCAAGCATTCCTTAACTTCAAACTTCCATATCTCGCGAACGGATTGACGAACTCGAGAATTTCCTATTGCATCTGACAGCAGAAACTCGACCGATTACAATGGTATGTGTATTTTTCCCCTAGGCATTTGTAGTTATTGGTTTCGAGTATCAGACTTGCGAAAATTTTGATGGTTTCTCAACCATTTATTAACTTCAAACTTCCATATCCCGCGAACGGATGGACGAACTCGAGAAATTCCGGTTGCATGTGAAAGTAGAAAGTCGCCCGATTACAACGGTGTGTGTACTTTTCCCCTAGGCCATTCCAGTTGTTGGTTTCGAGTATCAGACCAGCGAAAATTTTGATGGTTTCTCTAGCATTCCTTAACTTCAAACTTCCATATCTCACGAACGGATTGACGAACTCGAGAATTTCCTATTGCATCTGAATGCAGAAACTCGCCCGATTACAACGGTATGTGTATTTTTGCCCTAGGCCATAGTAGTTGTTGGTTTCGAGTATCAGACCAGCGAAAATTTTGATGGTTTCTCATGCATTCCTTAACTTCAAACTTCCATATCTCGCGAACGGATTGACGAACTCGAGAGTTTCCTATTGCATCTGACAGCAGAAACTCGCCCGATTACAATGGTATGTGTATTTTTCCCCTAGGCATTTGTAGTTATTTGTTTCGAGTATCAGACTTGCGAAAATTTTGATGGTGTCTCATGCATTCCTTAACTTCAAACTTCCATATCCCGCGAACGGATGGACGAACTCGAGAAATTCCGGTTGCAAGTGAAAGTAGTAAGTCGCCCGATTACAACGGTATGTGTATTTTTCCCCTAGGCCTTTGAAGTTATTGGTTTCGAGTATCAGACTTGCGAAAATTTTGATGGTGTCTCATGCATTCCTTAGCTTCAAACTTCCATATCCCGCGAACGGATGGACGAACTCGAGAAATTCCGGTTTCATGTGAAAGTAGAAAGTCGCCCGATTACAACGGTATGTGTATCTTTCCCCTAGGCCTTTGTAGTTATTGGTTTCGAGGATCAGACTTGCGAAAATTTTGATGGTGTCTCATGCATTCCTTAACTTCAAACTTTCATATCTCGCGAACGGATTGACGAACTCGAGAATTTCCTATTGCATCTGAATGCAGAAACTCGCCCGATTACAACGGTGTGTGTACTTTTCCCCTAGGCCATTCCAGTTGTTGGTTTCGAGTATCAGACCAGCGAAAATTTTGATGGTTTCTCAAGCATTCCTTAACTTCAAACTTCCATATCTCGCGAACGGATTGACGAACTCGAGAATTTCCTATTGCATCTGAATGCAGAAACTCGGCCGATTACAACGGTATGTGTATTTTTGCCCTAGGCCATAGTAGTTGTTGGTTTCGAGTATCAGACCAGCGAAAATTCTGATGGTTTCTCATGCATTCCTTAACTTCAAACTTTCATATCTCGCGAACGGATTGACGACCTCGAGAATTTCCTATTGCATCTGACAGCAGAAACTCGCCCGATTACAATGGTATGTGTATTTTTCCCCTAGGCATTTGTAGTTATTGGTTTCGAGTATCAGACTTGCGAAAATTTTGATGGTTTCTCAACCATTTATTAACTTCAAAATCCCATATCTCGCGAACGGATTGACGAACTCGAGAAATTCCTGTTGCATGTGAAAGTAGAAAGTCGCCCGATTTCAACGGTATGCGTATCTTTCCCCTAGGCTTTTGTAGTTATTGGTTTCGAGTATCAGACTTGCGAAAATTTTGATGGTTTCTCATGCATTCCTTAACTTCAAACTTCCATATCCCGCGAACGGATGGACGAACTCGAGAAATTCCGGTTGCATGTGAAAGTAGAAAGTCGCCCGATTACAACGGTATGTGTATTTTTCCCCTAGGCCTTTGAAGTTATTGGTTTCGAGTATCAGACTTGCGAAAATTTTGATGGTTTCTCAACCATTCCTTATTTTCACACTTCCATATCTCGCGGACGGATTGACGAACTCGAGAATTTCCTATTACATCTGAAAGCAGAAACTCGCCCGATTACAACGGTGTGTGTACTTTTCCCCTAGGCCATTCCAGTCGTTGGTTTCGAGTATCAGACCAGCGAAAATTTTGATGGTTTCCCAAGCATTCCTTAACTTCAAACTTCCATATCTCGCGAACGGATTGACGAACTTGAGAATTTCCTATTGCATCTGAATGCAGAAACTCGCCCGATTACAACGGTGTGTGTACTTTTCCCTAGGCCATTCCAGTTGTTGGTTTCGAGTATCAGACCAGCGAAAATTTTGATGGTTTCTCAAGCATTCCTTAACTTCAAACTTCCATATCTCGCGAACGGATTGACGAACTCGAGAATTTCCTATTGCATCTGAATGCAGAAACTCGGCCGATTACAACGGTATGTGTATTTTTGCCCTAGGCCATAGTAGTTGTTGGTTTCGAGTATCAGACCAGCGAAAATTTTGATGGTTTCTCATGCATTCCTTAACTTCAAACTTTCATATCTCGCGAACGGATTGACGACCTCGAGAATTTCCTATTGCATCTGACAGCAGAAACTCGCCCGATTACAATGGTATGTGTATTTTTCCCCTAGGCATTTGTAGTTATTGGTTTCGAGTATCAGACTTGCGAAAATTTTGATGGTTTCTCAACCATTTATTAACTTCAAAATCCCATATCTCGCGAACGGATTGACGAACTCGAGAAATTCCTGTTGCATGTGAAAGTAGAAAGTCGCCCGATTTCAACGGTATGAGTATCTTTCCCCTAGGCTTTTGTAGTTATTGGTTTCGAGTATCAGACTTGCGAAAATTTTGATGGTTTCTCATGCATTCCTTAACTTCAAAATTCCATATCCCGCGAACGGATGGACGAACTCGAGAAATTCCGGTTGCATGTGAAAGTAGAAAGTCGCCCGATTACAACGGTATGTGTATTTTTCCCCTAGGCCTTTGAAGTTATTGGTTTCGAGTATCAGACTTGCGAAAATTTTGATGGTTTCTCAACCATTCCTTATTTTCACACTTCCATATCTCGCGGACGGATTGACGAACTCGAGAATTTCCTATTACATCTGAAAGCAGAAACTCGCCCGATTACAACGGTGTGTGTACTTTTCCCCTAGGCCATTCCAGTCGTTGGTTTCGAGTATCAGACCAGAGAAAATTTTGATGGTTTCCCAAGCATTCCTTAACTTCAAACTTCCATATCTCGCGAACGGATTGACGAACTTGAGAATTTCATATTGCATCTGAATGCAGAAACTCGCCCGATTACAACGGTGTGTGTACTTTTCCCCTAGGCCATTCCAGTTGTTGGTTTCGAGTATCAGACCAGCGAAAATTTTGATGGTTTCTCAAGCATTCCTTAACTTCAAACTTCCATATCTCGCGAACGGATTGACGAACTCGAAAATTTCCTATTGCATCTGAATGCAGAAACTCGCCCGATTACAACGGAATGTGTATTTTTGCCCTAGGCCATAGTAGTTGTTGGTTTCGAGTATCAGACCAGCGAAAATTTTGATGGTTTCCCAAGCATTCCTTAACTTCAAACTTCCATATCTCGCGAACGGATTGACGAACTCGAGAATTTCCTATTGCATCTGACAGCAGAAACTCGCCCGATTACAATGGTATGTGTATTTTTCCCCTAGGCATTTGTAGTTATTGGTTTCGAGTATCAGACTTGCGAAAATTTTGATGGTTTCTCAACCATTTATTAACTTCAAACTTCCATATCCCGCGAACGGATGGACGAACTCGAGAAATTCCGGTTGCATGTGAAAGTAGAAAGTCGCCCGATTACAACGGTGTGTGTACTTTTCCCCTAGGCCATTCCAGTTGTTGGTTTCTAGTATCAGACCAGCGAAAATTTTGATGGTTTCTCTAGCATTCCTTAACTTCAAACTTCCATATCTCACGAACGGATTGACGAACTCGAGAATTTCCTATTGCATCTGAATGCAGAAACTCGCCCGATTACAACGGTATGTGTATTTTTGCCCTAGGCCATAGTAGTTGTTGGTTTCGAGTTTCAGACCAGCGAAAATTTTGATGGTTTCTCATGCATTCCTTAACTTCAAACTTCCATATCTCGCGAACGGATTGACGAACTCGAGAGTTTCCTATTGCATCTGACAGCAGAAACTCGCCCGATTACAATGGTATGTGTATTTTTCCCCTAGGCATTTGTAGTTATTGGTTTCGAGTATCAGACTTGCGAAAATTTTGATGGTTTCTCAACCATTTATTAACTTCAAAATCCCATATCTCGCGAACGGATTGACGAACTCGAGAAATTCCTGTTGCATGTGAAAGTAGAAAGTCGCCCGATTTCAACGGTATGTGTATCTTTCCCCTAGGCTTTTGTATTTATTGGTTTCGAGTATCAGACTTGCGAAAATTTTGATGGTTTCTCATGCATTCCTTAACTTCAAACTTCCATATCCCGCGAACGGATGGACGAACTCGAGAAATTCCGGTTGCATGTGAAAGTAGAAAGTCGCCCGATTACAACGGTATGTGTATTTTTCCCCTAGGCCTTTGAAGTTATTGGTTTCGAGTATCAGACTTGCGAAAATTTTGATGGTTTCTCAACCATTCCTTATTTTCACACTTCCATATCTCGCGGACGGATTGACGAACTCGAGAATTTCCTATTACATCTGAAAGCAGAAACTCGCCCGATTACAACGGTGTGTGTACTTTTCCCCTAGGCCATTCCAGTCGTTGGTTTCGAGTATCAGACCAGCGAAAATTTTGATGGTTTCCCAAGCATTCCTTAACATCAAACTTCCATATCTCGCGAACGGATTGACGAACTTGAGAATTTCCTATTGCATCTGAATGCAGAAACTCGCCCGATTACAACGGTGTGTGTACTTTTCCCCTAGGCCATTCCAGTTGTTGGTTTCGAGTATAAGACCAGCGAAAATTTTGATGGTTTCTCAAGCATTCCTTAACTTCAAACTTCCATATCTCGCGAACGGATTGACGAACTCGAGAATTTCCTATTGCATCTGAATGCAGAAACTCGCCCGATTACAACGGTATGTGTATTTTTGCCCTAGGCCATAGTAGTTGTTGGTTTCGAGTATCAGACCAGCGAAAATTTTGATGGTTTCTCATGCATTCCTTAACTTCAAACTTTCATATCTCGCGAACGGATTGACGAACTCGAGAATTTCCTATTGCATCTGACAGCAGAAACTCGCCCGATTACAATGGTATGTGTATTTTTCCCCTAGGCATTTGTAGTTATTGGTTTCGAGTATCAGACTTGCGAAAATTTTGATGGTTTCTCAACCATTTATTAACTTCAAAATCCCATATCTCGCGAACGGATTGACGAACTCGAGAAATTCCTGTTGCATGTGAAAGTAGAAAGTCGCCCGATTTCAACGGTATGTGTATCTTTCCCCTAGGCTTTTGTAGTTATTGGTTTCGAGTATCAGACTTGCGAAAATTTTGATGGCTTCTCATGCATTCCTTAACTTCAAACTTCCATATCCCGCGAACGGATGGACGAACTCGAGAAATTCCGGTTGCATGTGAAAGTAGAAAGTCGCCCGATTACAACGGTATGTGTATTTTTCCCCTAGGCCTTTGAAGTTACTGGTTTCGAGTATCAGACTTGCGAAAATTTTGATGGTTTCTCAACCATTCCTTATTTTCACACTTCCATATCTCGCGGACGGATTGACGAACTCGAGAATTTCCTATTACATCTGAAAGCAGAAACTCGCCCGATTACAACGGTGTGTGTACTTTTCCCCTAGGCCATTCCAGTTGTTGGTTTCGAGTATCAGACCAGCGAATATTTTGATGGTTTCCCAAGCATTCCTTAACTTCAAATTTCCATATCTCGCGAACGGATTGACGAACTTGAGAATTTCCTATTGCATCTGAATGCAGAAACTCGCCCGATTACAACGGTGTGTGTACTTTTCCCCTAGGCCATTCCAGTTGTTGGTTTCGAGTATCAGACCAGCGAAAATTTTGATGGTTTCTCTAGCATTCCTTAACTTCAAACTTCCATATCTCACGAACGGATTGACGAACTCGAGAATTTCCTATTGCATCTGAATGCAGAAACTCGCCCGATTACAACGGTATGTGTATTTTTGCCCTAGGCCATAGTAGTTGTTGGTTTCGAGTTTCAGACCAGCGAAAATTTTGATGGTTTCTCATGCATTCCTTAACTTCAAACTTCCATATCTCGCGAACGGATTGACGAACTCGAGAGTTTCCTATTGCATCTGACAGCAGAAACTCGCCCGATTACAATGGTATGTGTATTTTTCCCCTAGGCATTTGTAGTTATTGGTTTCGAGTATCAGACTTGCGAAAATTTTGATGGTTTCTCAACCATTTATTAACTTCAAAATCCCATATCTCGCGGACGGATTGACGAACTCGAGAAATTCCTGTTGCATGTGAAAGTAGAAAGTCGCCCGATTTCAACGGTATGTGTATCTTTCCCCTAGGCTTTTGTATTTATTGGTTTCGAGTATCAGACTTGCGAAAATTTTGATGGTTTCTCATGCATTCCTTAACTTCAAACTTCCATATCCCGCGAACGGATGGACGAACTCGAGAAATTCCGGTTGCATGTGAAAGTAGAAAGTCGCCCGATTACAACGGTATGTGTATTTTTCCCCTAGGCCTTTGAAGTTATTGGTTTCGAGTATCAGACTTGCGAAAATTTTGATGGTTTCTCAACCATTCCTTATTTTCACACTTCCATATCTCGCGGACGGATTGACGAACTCGAGAATTTCCTATTACATCTGAAAGCAGAAACTCGCCCGATTACAACGGTGTGTGTACTTTTCCCCTAGGCCATTCCAGTCGTTGGTTTCGAGTATCAGACCAGCGAAAATTTTGATGGTTTCCCAAGCATTCCTTAACATCAAACTTCCATATCTCGCGAACGGATTGACGAACTTGAGAATTTCCTATTGCATCTGAATGCAGAAACTCGCCCGATTACAACGGTGTGTGTACTTTTCCCCTAGGCCATTCCAGTTGTTGGTTTCGAGTATAAGACCAGCGAAAATTTTGATGGTTTCTCAAGCATTCCTTAACTTCAAACTTCCATATCTCGCGAACGGATTGACGAACTCGAGAATTTCCTATTGCATCTGAATGCAGAAACTCGCCCGATTACAACGGTATGTGTATTTTTGCCCTAGGCCATAGTAGTTGTTGGTTTCGAGTATCAGACCAGCGAAAATTTTGATGGTTTCTCATGCATTCCTTAACTTCAAACTTTCATATCTCGCGAACGGATTGACGAACTCGAGAATTTCCTATTGCATCTGACAGCAGAAACTCGCCCGATTACAATGGTATGTGTATTTTTCCCCTAGGCATTTGTAGTTATTGGTTTCGAGTATCAGACTTGCGAAAATTTTGATGGTTTCTCAACCATTTATTAACTTCAAAATCCCATATCTCGCGAACGGATTGACGAACTCGAGAAATTCCTGTTGCATGTGAAAGTAGAAAGTCGCCCGATTTCAACGGTATGTGTATCTTTCCCCTAGGCTTTTGTAGTTATTGGTTTCGAGTATCAGACTTGCGAAAATTTTGATGGCTTCTCATGCATTCCTTAACTTCAAACTTCCATATCCCGCGAACGGATGGACGAACTCGAGAAATTCCGGTTGCATGTGAAAGTAGAAAGTCGCCCGATTACAACGGTATGTGTATTTTTCCCCTAGGCCTTTGAAGTTACTGGTTTCGAGTATCAGACTTGCGAAAATTTTGATGGTTTCTCAACCATTCCTTATTTTCACACTTCCATATCTCGCGGACGGATTGACGAACTCGAGAATTTCCTATTACATCTGAAAGCAGAAACTCGCCCGATTACAACGGTGTGTGTACTTTTCCCCTAGGCCATTCCAGTTGTTGGTTTCGAGTATCAGACCAGCGAATATTTTGATGGTTTCCCAAGCATTCCTTAACTTCAAATTTCCATATCTCGCGAACGGATTGACGAACTTGAGAATTTCCTATTGCATCTGAATGCAGAAACTCGCCCGATTACAACGGTGTGTGTACTTTTCCCCTAGGTCATTCCAGTTGTTGGTTTCGAGTATCAGACCAGCGAAAATTTTGATGGTTTCTCAAGCATTCCTTAACTTCAAACTTCCATATCTCGCGAACGGATTGACGAACTCGAGAATTTCCTATTGCATCTGAATGCAGAAACTCGGCCGATTACAACGGTATGTGTATTTTTGCCCTAGGCCATAGTAGTTGTTGGTTTCGAGTATCAGACCAGCGAAAATTTTGATGGTTTCTCATGCATTCCTTAACTTCAAACTTTCATATCTCGCGAACGGATTGACGACCTCGAGAATTTCCTATTGCATCTGACAGCAGAAACTCGCCCGATTACAATGGTATGTGTATTTTTCCCCTAGGCATTTGTAGTTATTGGTTTCGAGTATCAGACTTGCGAAAATTTTGATGGTTTCTCAACCATTTATTAACTTCAAAATCCCATATCTCGCGAACGGATTGACGAACTCGAGAAATTCCTGTTGCATGTGAAAGTAGAAAGTCGCCCGATTTCAACGGTATGTGTATCTTTCCCCTAGGCTTTTGTAGTTATTGGTTTCGAGTATCAGACTTGCGAAAATTTTGATGGTTTCTCATGCATTCCTTAACTTCAAACTTCCATATCCCGCGAACGGATGGACGAACTCGAGAAATTCCGGTTGCATGTGAAAGTAGAAAGTCGCCCGATTACAACGGTATGTGTATTTTTCCCCTAGGCCTTTGAAGTTATTGGTTTCGAGTATCAGACTTGCGAAAATTTTGATGGTTTCTCAACCATTCCTTATTTTCACACTTCCATATCTCGCGGACGGATTGACGAACTCGAGAATTTCCTATTACATCTGAAAGCAGAAACTCGCCCGATTACAACGGTGTGTGTACTTTTCCCCTAGGCCATTCCAGTCGTTGGTTTCGAGTATCAGACCAGAGAAAATTTTGATGGTTTCCCAAGCATTCCTTAACTTCAAACTTCCATATCTCGCGAACGGATTGACGAACTTGAGAATTTCCTATTGCATCTGAATGCAGAAACTCGCCCGATTACAACGGTGTGTGTACTTTTCCCCTAGGCCATTCCAGTTGTTGGTTTCGAGTATCAGACCAGCGAAAATTTTGATGGTTTCTCAAGCATTCCTTAACTTCAAACTTCCATATCTCGCGAACGGATTGACGAACTCGAGAATTTCCTATTGCATCTGAATGCAGAAACTCGCCCGATTACAACGGTATGTGTATTTTTGCCCTAGGCCATAGTAGTTGTTGGTTTCGAGTATCAGACCAGCGAAAATTTTGATGGTTTCTCATGCATTCCTTAACTTCAAACTTTCATATCTCGCGAACGGATTGACGAACTCGAGAATTTCCTATTGCATCTGACAGCAGAAACTCGCCCGATTACAATGGTATGTGTATTTTTCCCCTAGGCATTTGTAGTTATTGGTTTCGAGTATCAGACTTGCGAAAATTTTGATGGTTTCTCAACCATTTATTAACTTCAAAATCCCATATCTCGCGAACGGATTGACGAACTCGAGAAATTCCTGTTGCATGTGAAAGTAGAAAGTCGCCCGATTTCAACAGTATGTGTATCTTTCCCCTAGGCTTTTGTAGTTATTGGTTTCGAGTATCAGACTTGTGAAAATTTTGATGGTTTCTCATGCATTCCTTAACTTCAAACTTCCATATCCCGCGAACGGATGGACGAACTCGAGAAATTCCGGTTGCATGTGAAAGTAGAAAGTCGCCCGATTACAACGGTATGTGTATTTTTCCCCTAGGCCTTTGAAGTTACTGGTTTCGAGTATCAGACTTGCGAAAATTTTGATGGTTTCTCAACCATTCCTTATTTTCACACTTCCATATCTCGCGGACGGATTGACGAACTCGAGAATTTCCTATTACATCTGAAAGCAGAAACTCGCCCGATTACAACGGTGTGTGTACTTTTCCCCTAGGCCATTCCAGTCGTTGGTTTCGAGTATCAGACCAGCGAAAATTTTGATGGTTTCCCAAGCATTCCTTAACTTCAAACTTCCATATCTCGCGAACGGATTGACGAACTTGAGAATTTCCTATTGCATCTGAATGCAGAAACTCGCCCGATTACAACGGTGTGTGTACTTTTCCCCTAGGCCATTCCAGTTGTTGGTTTCGAGTATCAGACCAGCGAAAATTTTGATGGTTTCTCAAGCATTCCTTAACTTCAAACTTCCATATCTCGCGAACGGATTGACGAACTCGAGAATTTCCTATTGCATCTGAATGCAGAAACTCGCCCGATTACAACGGTATGTGTATTTTTGCCCTAGGCCATAATAGTTGTTGGTTTCGAGTATCAGACCAGCGAAAATTTTGATGGTTTCTCATGCATTCCTTAACTTCAAACTTTCATATCTCGCGAACGGATTGACGAACTTGAGAATTTCCTATTGCATCTGACAGCAGAAACTCGCCCGATTACAATGGTATGTGTATTTTTCCCCTAGGCATTTGTAGTTATTGGTTTCGAGTATCAGACTTGCGAAAATTTTGATGGTTTCTCAACCATTTATTAACTTCAAAATCCCATATCTCGCGAACGGATTAACGAACTCGAGAAATTCCTGTTGCATGTGAAAGTAGAAAGTCGCCCGATTTCAACGGTATGTGTATCTTTCCCCTAGGCCTTTGTAGTTATTGGTTTCGAGTATCAGACTTGCGAAAATTTTGATTGTTTCTCATGCATTCCTTAACTTCAAACTTCCATATCCCGCGAACGGATGGACGAACTCGAGAAATTCCGGTTGCATGTGAAAGTAGAAAGTCGCCCGATTACAACGGTATGTGTATTTTTCCCCTAGGCCTTTGAAGTTATTGGTTTCGAGTATCAGACTTGCGAAAATTTTGATGGTTTCTCAACCATTCCTTATTTTCACACTTCCATATCTCGCGAACGGATTGACGAACTCGAGAATTTCCTATTACATCTGAAAGCAGAAACTCGCCCGATTACAACGGTGTGTGTACTTTTCCCCTAGGCCATTCCAGTTGTTGGTTTCGAGTATCAGACCAGCGAAAATTTTGATGGTTTCCCAAGCATTCCTTAACTTCAAACTTCCATATCTCGCGAACGGATTGACGAACTTGAGAATTTCCTATTGCATCTGAATGCAGAAACTCGCCCGATTACAACGGTGTGTGTACTTTTCCCCTAGGCCATTCCAGTTGATCGTTTCGAGTATCAGACCAGCCAAAATTTTGATGGTATCTCAAGCATTCCTTAAATTCAAACTTCCATATCTCGCGAACGGATTGACGAACTCGAGAATTTCCTATTACATCTGAAAGCAGAAACTCGCCCGATTACAACGGTGTGTGTACTTTTCCCCTAGGCCATTCCAGTTGTTGGTTTCGAGTATCAGACCAGCGAAAATTTTGATGGTTTCTCATGCATTCCTTAAATTCAAACTTTCATATCTCGCGAACGGATTGACGAACTCGAGAATTTCCTATTGCATCTGACAGCAGAAACCCGCCCGATTACAATGGTATGTGCATTTTTCCCCTAGGCATTTGTAGTTATGGGTTTCGAGTATCAGACTTGCGAAAATTTTGATGGTTTCTCAACCATTCCTTAACTTCAAACTCCCATATCTCGCGAACGGATTGACGAACTCGAGAAATTCCTGTTGCATCTGAAAGTAGAAACTCGCCCGATTACAACGGAATGTGTATTTTTCCCCTAGGCCTTTGAAGTTATTGGTTTCGAGTACCAGACTTGCGAAAATTTTGATGGTTTCTCAACCATTCCTTATTTTCACACTTCCATATCTCGCGAACGGATTGTCGAACTCGAGAATTTCCTGTTGCATCTGAAAGCAGAAACTCGCCCGATTACAACGGTGTGTGTACTTTTCCCCTAGGCCATTCCAGTTGTTGGTTTCGAGTATCAGACCAGCGAAAATTTTGATGGTTTCTCAAGCATTCCTTAACTTCAAACTTCCATATCTCGCGAACGGATTGACGAACTCGAGAATTTCCTATTGCATCTGAATGCAGAAACTCGCCCGATTACAACGGTATGTGTATTTTTGCCCTAGGCCATAATAGTTGTTGGTTTCGAGTATCAGACCAGCGAAAATTTTGATGGTTTCTCATGCATTCCTTAACTTCAAACTTTCATATCTCGCGAACGGATTGACGAACTTGAGAATTTCCTATTGCATCTGACAGCAGAAACTCGCCCGATTACAATGGTATGTGTATTTTTCCCCTAGGCATTTGTAGTTATTGGTTTCGAGTATCAGACTTGCGAAAATTTTGATGGTTTCTCAACCATTTATTAACTTCAAAATCCCATATCTCGCGAACGGATTAACGAACTCGAGAAATTCCTGTTGCATGTGAAAGTAGAAAGTCGCCCGATTTCAACGGTATGTGTATCTTTCCCCTAGGCCTTTGTAGTTATTGGTTTCGAGTATCAGACTTGCGAAAATTTTGATTGTTTCTCATGCATTCCTTAACTTCAAACTTCCATATCCCGCGAACGGATGGACGAACTCTAGAAATTCCGGTTGCATGTGAAAGTAGAAAGTCGCCCGATTACAACGGTATGTGTATTTTTCCCCTAGGCCTTTGAAGTTATTGGTTTCGAGTATCAGACTTGCGAAAATTTTGATGGTTTCTCAACCATTCCTTATTTTCACACTTCCATATCTCGCGAACGGATTGACGAACTCGAGAATTTCCTATTACATCTGAAAGCAGAAACTCGCCCGATTACAACGGTGTGTGTACTTTTCCCCTAGGCCATTCCAGTTGTTGGTTTCGAGTATCAGACCAGCGAAAATTTTGATGGTTTCCCAAGCATTCCTTAACTTCAAACTTCCATATCTCGCGAACGGATTGACGAACTTGAGAATTTCCTATTGCATCTGAATGCAGAAACTCGCCCGATTACAACGGTGTGTGTACTTTTCCCCTAGGCCATTCCAGTTGATCGTTTCGAGTATCAGACCAGCCAAAATTTTGATGGTATCTCAAGCATTCCTTAAATTCAAACTTCCATATCTCGCGAACGGATTGACGAACTCGAGAATTTCCTATTGCATCTGAATGCAGAAACTCGCCCGATTACAACGGTATGTGTATTTTTGACCTAGGCCATAATAGTTGTTGGTTTCGAGTATCAGACCAGCGAAAATTTTGATGGTTTCTCATGCATTCCTTAACTTCAAACTTTCATATCTCGCGAACGGATTGACGAACTTGAGAATTTCCTATTGCATCTGACAGCAGAAACTCGCCCGATTACAATGGTATGTGTATTTTTCCCCTAGGCATTTGTAGTTATTGGTTTCGAGTATCAGACTTGCGAAAATTTTGATGGTTTCTCAACCATTTATTAACTTCAAAATCCCATATCTCGCGAACGGATTAACGAACTCGAGAAATTCCTGTTGCATGTGAAAGTAGAAAGTCGCCCGATTTCAACGGTATGTGTATCTTTCCCCTAGGCCTTTGTAGTTATTGGTTTCGAGTATCAGACTTGCGAAAATTTTGATTGTTTCTCATGCATTCCTTAACTTCAAACTTCCATATCCCGCGAACGGATGGACGAACTCGAGAAATTCCGGTTGCATGTGAAAGTAGAAAGTCGCCCGATTACAACGGTATGTGTATTTTTCCCCTAGGCCTTTGAAGTTATTGGTTTCGAGTATCAGACTTGCGAAAATTTTGATGGTTTCTCAACCATTCCTTATTTTCACACTTCCATATCTCGCGAACGGATTGACGAACTCGAGAATTTCCTATTACATCTGAAAGCAGAAACTCGCCCGATTACAACGGTGTGTGTACTTTTCCCCTAGGCCATTCCAGTTGTTGGTTTCGAGTATCAGACCAGCGAAAATTTTGATGGTTTCCCAAGCATTCCTTAACTTCAAACTTCCATATCTCGCGAACGGATTGACGAACTTGAGAATTTCCTATTGCATCTGAATGCAGAAACTCGCCCGATTACAACGGTGTGTGTACTTTTCCCCTAGGCCATTCCAGTTGATCGTTTCGAGTATCAGACCAGCCAAAATTTTGATGGTATCTCAAGCATTCCTTAAATTCAAACTTCCATATCTCGCGAACGGATTGACGAACTCGAGAATTTCCTATTACATCTGAAAGCAGAAACTCGCCCGATTACAACGGTGTGTGTACTTTTCCCCTAGGCCATTCCAGTTGTTGGTTTCGAGTATCAGACCAGCGAAAATTTTGATGGTTTCTCATGCATTCCTTAAATTCAAACTTTCATATCTCGCGAACGGATTGACGAACTCGAGAATTTCCTATTGCATCTGACAGCAGAAACCCGCCCGATTACAATGGTATGTGCATTTTTCCCCTAGGCATTTGTAGTTATGGGTTTCGAGTATCAGACTTGCGAAAATTTTGATGGTTTCTCAACCATTCCTTAACTTCAAACTCCCATATCTCGCGAACGGATTGACGAACTCGAGAAATTCCTGTTGCATCTGAAAGTAGAAACTCGCCCGATTACAACGGAATGTGTATTTTTCCCCTAGGCCTTTGAAGTTATTGGTTTCGAGTACCAGACTTGCGAAAATTTTGATGGTTTCTCAACCATTCCTTATTTTCACACTTCCATATCTCGCGAACGGATTGTCGAACTCGAGAATTTCCTGTTGCATCTGAAAGCAGAAACTCGCCCGATTACAACGGTGTGTGTACTTTTCCCCTAGGCCATTCCAGTTGTTGGTTTCGAGTATCAGACCAGCGAAAATTTTGATGGTTTCTCAAGCATTCCTTAACTTCAAACTTCCATATCTCGCGAACGGATTGACGAACTCGAGAATTTCCTATTGCATCTGAATGCAGAAACTCGCCCGATTACAACGGTATGTGTATTTTTGCCCTAGGCCATAATAGTTGTTGGTTTCGAGTATCAGACCAGCGAAAATTTTGATGGTTTCTCATGCATTCCTTAACTTCAAACTTTCATATCTCGCGAACGGATTGACGAACTTGAGAATTTCCTATTGCATCTGACAGCAGAAACTCGCCCGATTACAATGGTATGTGTATTTTTCCCCTAGGCATTTGTAGTTATTGGTTTCGAGTATCAGACTTGCGAAAATTTTGATGGTTTCTCAACCATTTATTAACTTCAAAATCCCATATCTCGCGAACGGATTAACGAACTCGAGAAATTCCTGTTGCATGTGAAAGTAGAAAGTCGCCCGATTTCAACGGTATGTGTATCTTTCCCCTAGGCCTTTGTAGTTATTGGTTTCGAGTATCAGACTTGCGAAAATTTTGATTGTTTCTCATGCATTCCTTAACTTCAAACTTCCATATCCCGCGAACGGATGGACGAACTCTAGAAATTCCGGTTGCATGTGAAAGTAGAAAGTCGCCCGATTACAACGGTATGTGTATTTTTCCCCTAGGCCTTTGAAGTTATTGGTTTCGAGTATCAGACTTGCGAAAATTTTGATGGTTTCTCAACCATTCCTTATTTTCACACTTCCATATCTCGCGAACGGATTGACGAACTCGAGAATTTCCTATTACATCTGAAAGCAGAAACTCGCCCGATTACAACGGTGTGTGTACTTTTCCCCTAGGCCATTCCAGTTGTTGGTTTCGAGTATCAGACCAGCGAAAATTTTGATGGTTTCCCAAGCATTCCTTAACTTCAAACTTCCATATCTCGCGAACGGATTGACGAACTTGAGAATTTCCTATTGCATCTGAATGCAGAAACTCGCCCGATTACAACGGTGTGTGTACTTTTCCCCTAGGCCATTCCAGTTGATCGTTTCGAGTATCAGACCAGCCAAAATTTTGATGGTATCTCAAGCATTCCTTAAATTCAAACTTCCATATCTCGCGAACGGATTGACGAACTCGAGAATTTCCTATTGCATCTGAATGCAGAAACTCGCCCGATTACAACGGTATGTGTATTTTTGCCCTAGGCCATAGTAGTTGTTGGTTTCGAGTATCAGACCAGCGAAAATTTTGATGGTTTCTCATGCATTCCATAACTTCAAACTTCCATATCTCGCGAACGGATTGACGAACTCGAGAATTTCCTATTGCATCTGACAGCAGAAACCCGCCCGATTACAATGGTATGTGCATTTTTCCCCTAGGCATTTGTAGTTATGGGTTTCGAGTATCAGACTTGCGAAAATTTTGATGGTTTCTCAACCATTCCTTAACTTCAAACTCCCATATCTCGCGAACGGATTGACGAACTCGAGAAATTCCTGTTGCATCTGAAAATAGAAACTCGCCCGATTACAACGGAATGTGTATTTTTCCCCTAGGCCTTTGAAGTTATTGGTTTCGAGTATCAGACTTGCGAAAATTTTGATGGTTTCTCAACCATTCCTTATTTTCACACTTCCATATCTCGCGAACGGATTGTCGAACTCGAGAATTTTCTGTTGCATCTGAAAGCAGAAACTCGCCCGATTACAACGGTGTGTGTACTTTTCCCCTAGGCCATTCCAGTTGTTGGTTTCGAGTATCAAACCAGCGAAAATTTTGATGGTTTCTCAAGCATTCCTTAACTTCAAACTTCCATATCTCGCGAACGGATTGACGAACTCGAGAATTTCCTATTGCATCTGAATGCAGAAACTCGCCCGATTACAACGGTATGTGTATTTTTGCCCTAGGCCATAGTAGTTGTTGGTCTCGAGTATCAGACCAGCGAAAATTTTGATGGTTTCTCATGCATTCCTTAACTTCAAACTTCCATATCTCGCGAACGGATTGACGAACTCGAGAATTTCCTATTGCATCTGACAGCAGAAACTCGCCCGATTACAATGGTATGTGTATTTTTCTCCTAGGCATTTATAGTTTTTGGTTTCGAGTATCAGACTTGCGAAAATTTTGATGGTTTCTCAACCATTCCTTAATTTCCAACTCCCATATCTCGCGAACGGATTGAGAAACTCGAGAATTTCCTATTGCATCTGAAAGCAGAAACTCGCCCGGTTACAACGGAATGTGTATTTTTCCCCTAGGCCTTTGAAGTTATTGGTTTCGAGTATCAGACTTGCGAAAATGTTGATGGTTTCTCAACCATTCCTTATTTTCACACTTCCATATCTCGCGAACGGATTGACGAACTCGAGAATTTCCTGTTGCATCTGAAAGCAGAAACTCGCCCGATTACAACGTTGTGTGTACTTTTCCCCTAGGCCATTCCAGTTGTTGGTTTCGAGTATCAGACCAGCGAAAATTTTGATGGTTTCTCTAGCATTCCTTAACTTCAAACTTCCATATCTCACGAACGTATTGACGAACTCGAGAATTTCCTATTGCATCTGAATGCAGAAACTCGCCCGATTACAACGGTATGTGTATTTTTGCCCTAGGCCATAGTAGTTGTTGGTTTCGAGTATCAGACCAGCGAAAATTTTGATGGTTTCTTATGCATTCCTTAACTTCAAACTTCCATATCTCGCGAACGGATTGACGAACTCGAGAATTTCCTATTGCATCTGACAGCAGAAACCCGCCCGATTACAATGGTATGTGCAGTTTTCCCCTAGGCATTTGTAGTTATGGGTTTCGAGTATCAGACTTGCGAAAATTTTGATGGTTTCTCAACCATTCCTTAACTTCAAACTCCCATATCTCGCGAACGGATTGACGAACTCGAGAAATTCCTGTTGCATCTGAAAATAGAAACTCGCCCGATTACAACGGAATGTGTATTTTTCCCCTAGGCCTTTGAAGTTATTGGTTTCGAGTATCAGACTTGCGAAAATTTTGATGGTTTCTCAACCATTCCTTATTTTCACACTTCCATATCTCGCGAACGGATTGTCGAACTCGAGAATTTCCTGTTCCATCTGAAAGCAGAAACTCGCCCGATTACAACGGTGTGTGTACTTTTCCCCTAGGCCATTCCAGTTGTTGGTTTCGAGTATCAAACCAGCGAAAATTTTGATGGTTTCTCAAGCATTCCTTAACTTCAAACTTCCATATCTCGCGAACGGATTGACGAACTCGAGAATTTCCTATTGCATCTGAATGCAGAAACTCGCCCGATTACAACGGTATGTGTATTTTTGCCCTAGGCCATAGTAGTTGTTGGTCTCGAGTATCAGACCAGCGAAAATTTTGATGGTTTCTCATGCATTCCTTAACTTCAAACTTCCATATCTCGCGAACGGATTGACGAACTCGAGAATTTCCTATTGCATCTGACAGCAGAAACTCGCCCGATTACAATGGTATGTGTATTTTTCCCCTAGGCATTTATAGTTATTGGTTTCGAGTATCAGACTTGCGAAAATTTTGATGGTTTCTCAACCATTCCTTAATTTCCAACTCCCATGTCTCGCGAACGGATTGAGAAACTCGAGAATTTCCTATTGCATCTGAAAGCAGAAACTCGCCCGGTTACAACGGAATGTGTATTTTTCCCCTAGGCCTTTGAAGTTATTGGTTTCGAGTATCAGACTTGCGAAAATGTTGATGGTTTCTCAACCATTCCTTATTTTCACACTTCCATATCTCGCGAACGGATTGACGAACTCGAGAATTTCCTATTGCATCTGAATGCAGAAACTCGCCCGATTACAACGGTATGTGTATTTTTGCCCTAGGCCATAGTAGTTGTTGGTCTCGAGTATCAGACCAGCGAAAATTTTGATGGTTTCTCATGCATTCCTTAACTTCAAACTTCCATATCTCGCGAACGGATTGACGAACTCGAGAATTTCCTATTGCATCTGACAGCAGAAACTCGCCCGATTACAATGGTATGTGTATTTTTCCCCTAGGCATTTGTAGTTATTGGTTTCGAGTATCAGACTTGCGAAAATTTTGATGGTTTCTCAACCATTTATTAACTTCAAAATCCCATATCTCGCGAACGGATTGACGAACTCGAGAAACTCCTGTTGCATGTGAAAGTAGAAAGTCGCCCGATTTCAACGGTATGTGTATCTTTCCCCTAGGCCTTTGTAGTTATTGGTTTCGAGTATCAGACTTGCGAAAATTTTGATGGTTTCTCATGCATTCCTTAACTTCAAACTTCCATATCCCGCGAACGGATGGACGAACTCGAGAAATTCCGGTTGCATGTGAAAGTAGAAAGTCGCCCGATTACAACGGTATGTGTATTTTTCCCCTAGGCCTTTGAAGTTATTGGTTTCGAGTATCAGACTTGCGAAAATTTTGATGGTTTCTCAACCATTCCTTATTTTCACACTTCCATATCTCGCGAACTGATTGACGAACTCGAGAATTTCCTATTACATCTGAAAGCAGAAACTCGCCCGGTTACAACGGAATGTGTATTTTTCCCCTAGGCCTTTGAAGTTATTGGTTTCGAGTATCAGACTTGCGAAAATGTTGATGGTTTCTCAACCATTCCTTATTTTCACACTTCCATATCTCGCGAACGGATTGACGAACTCGAGAATTTCCTGTTGCATCTGAAAGCAGAAACTCGCCCGATTACAACGTTGTGTGTACTTTTCCCCTAGGCCATTCCAGTTGTTGGTTTCGAGTATCAGACCAGCGAAAATTTTGATGGTTTCTCTAGCATTCCTTAACTTCAAACTTCCATGTCTCACGAACGGATTGACGAACTCGAGAATTTCCTATTGCATCTGAATGCAGAAACTCGCCCGATTACAACGGTATGTGTATTTTTGCCCTAGGCCATAGTAGTTGTTGGTTTCGAGTATCAGACTAGCGAAAATTTTGATGGTTTCTCATGCATTCCTTAACTTCAAACTTCCATATCTCGCGAACGGATTGACGAACTCGAGAATTTCCTATTGCATCTGACAGCAGAAACTCGCCCGATTACAATGGTATTTGTATTTTTCCCCTAGGCATTTGTAGTTATTGGTTTCGAGTATCAGACTTGCGAAAATTTTGATGGTTTCTCAACCATTTATTAACTTCAAAATCCCATATCTCGCGAACGGATTGACGAACTCGAGAAATTCCTGTTGCATGTGAAAGTAGAAAGTCGCCCGATTTCAACGGTATGTGTATCTTTCCCCTAGGCCTTTGTAGTTATTGGTTTCGAGTATCAGACTTGCGAAAATTTTGATGGTTTCTCAACCATTCCTTATTTTGACACTTCCATATCTCGCGAACGGATTGACGAACTCGAGAATTTCCTATTACATCTGAAAGCAGAAACTCGCCCGGTTACAACGGAATGTGTATTTTTCCCCTAGGCCTTTGAAGTTATTGGTTTCGAGTATCAGACTTGCGAAAATGTTGATGGTTTCTCAAGCATTCCTTATTTTCACACTTCCATATCTCGCGAACGGATTGACGAACTCGAGAATTTCCTTTTGCATCTGAAAGCAGAAACTCGCCCGATTACAACGTTGTGTGTACTTTTCCCCTAGGCCATTCCAGTTGTTGGTTTCGAGTATCAGACCAGCGAAAATTTTGATGGTTTCTCTAGCATTCCTTAACTTCAAACTTCCATGTCTCACGAACGGATTGACGAACTCGAGAATTTCCTATTGCATCTGAATGCAGAAACTCGCCCGATTACAACGGTATGTGTATTTTTGCCCTAGGCCATAGCAGTTGTTGGTTTCGAGTATCAGACTAGCGAAAATTTTGATGGTTTCTCATGCATTCCTTAACTTCAAACTTCCATATCTCGCGAACGGATTGACGAACTCGAGAATTTCCTATTGCATCTGACAGCAGAAACTCGCCCGATTACAATGGTATGTGTATTTTTCCCCTAGGCATTTGTAGTTATTGGTTTCGAGTATCAGACTTGCGAAAATTTTGATGGTTTCTCAACCATTTATTAACTTCAAAATCCCATATCTCGCGAACGGATTGACGAACTCGAGAAATTCCTGTTGCATGTGAAAGTAGAAAGTCGCCCGATTTCAACGGTATGTGTATCTTTCCCCTAGGCCTTTGTAGTTATTGGTTTCGAGTATCAGACTTGCGAAAATTTTGATGGTTTCTCATGCATTCCTTAACTTCAAACTTCCATATCCCGCGAACGGATGGACGAACTCGAGAAATTCCGGTTGCATGTGAAAGTAGAAAGTCGCCCGATTACAACGGTATGTGTATTTTTCCCCTAGGCCTTTGAAGTTATTGGTTTCGAGTATCAGAATTGCGAAAATTTTGATGGTTTCTCAACCATTCCTTATTTTCACACTTCCATATCTCGCGAACGGATTGACGAACTCGAGAATTTCCTATTACATCTGAAAGCAGAAACTCGCCCGATTACAACGGTGTGTGTACTTTTCCCCTAGGCCATTCCAGTTGTTGGTTTCGAGTATCAGACCAGCGAAAATTTTGATGGTTTCCCAAGCATTCCTTAACTTCAAACTTCCATATCTCGCAAACGGATTGACGAACTTGAGAATTTCCTATTGCATCTGAATGCAGAAACTCGCCCGATTACAACGGTGTGTGTACTTTTCCCCTAGGCCATTCCAGTTGATCGTTTCGAGTATCAGACAAGCGAAAATTTTGATGGTATCTCAAGCATTCCTTAACTTCAAACTTCCATATCTCGCGAACGGATTGACGAACTCGAGAATTTCCTATTGCATCTGAATGCAGAAACTCGCCCGATTACAACGGTATGTGTATTTTTGCCCTAGGCCATAGTAGTTGTTGGTCTCGAGTATCAGACCAGCGAAAATTTTGATGGTTTCTCATGCATTCCTTAACTTCAAACTTCCATATCTCGCGAACGGATTGACGAACTCGAGAATTTCCTATTGCATCTGACAGCAGAAACTCGCCCGATTACAATGGTATGTGTGTTTTTCCCCTAGGCATTTATAGTTATTGGTTTCGAGTATCAGACTTGCGAAAATTTTGATGGTTTCTCAACCATTCCTTAATTTCCAACTCCCATATCTCGCGAACGGATTGAGAAACTCGAGAATTTCCTATTGCATCTGAAAGCAGAAACTCGCCCGGTTACAACGGAATGTGTATTTTTCCCCTAGGCCTTTGAAGTTATTGGTTTCGAGTATCAGACTTGCGAAAATGTTGATGGTTTCTCAACCATTCCTTATTTTCACACTTCCATATCTCGCGAACGGATTGACGAACTCGAGAAATTCCTGTTGCATCTGAAAGTAGAAACTCGCCCGATTACAACGGAATGTGTATTTTTCCCCTAGGCCTTTGAAGTTATTGGTTTCGAGTACCAGACTTGCGAAAATTTTGATGGTTTCTCAACCATTCCTTATTTTCACACTTCCATATCTCGCGAACGGATTGTCGAACTCGAGAATTTCCTGTTGCATCTGAAAGCAGAAACTCGCCCGATTACAACGGTGTGTGTACTTTTCCCCTAGGCCATTCCAGTTGTTGGTTTCGAGTATCAGACCAGCGAAAATTTTGATGGTTTCTCAAGCATTCCTTAACTTCAAACTTCCATATCTCGCGAACGGATTGACGAACTCGAGAATTTCCTATTGCATCTGAATGCAGAAACTCGCCCGATTACAACGGTATGTGTATTTTTGCCCTAGGCCATAGTAGCTGTTGGTCTCGAGTATCAGACCAGCGAAAATTTTGATGGTTTCTCATGCATTCCTTAACTTCAAACTTCCATATCTCGCGAACGGATTGACGAACTCGAGAATTTCCTATTGCATCTGACAGCAGAAACTCGCCCGATTACAACGGAATGTGTATTTTTCCCCTAGGCATTTATAGTTATTGGTTTCGAGTATCAGACTTGCGAAAATTTTGATGGTTTCTCAACCATTCCTTAATTTCCAACTCCCATATCTCGCGAACGGATTGAGAAACTCGAGAATTTCCTATTGCATCTGAAAGCAGAAACTCGCCCGGTTACAACGGAATGTGTATTTTTCCCCTAGGCCTTTGAAGTTATTGGTTTCGAGTATCAGACTTGCGAAAATGTTGATGGTTTCTCAACCATTCCTTATTTTCACACTTCCATATCTCGCGAACGGATTGACGAACTCGAGAATTTCCTGTTGCATCTGAAAGCAGAAACTCGCCCGATTACAACGTTGTGTGTACTTTTCCCCTAGGCCATCCCAGTTGTTGGTTTCGAGTATCAGACCAGCGAAAATTTTGATGGTTTCTCTAGCATTCCTTAACTTCAAACTTCCATATCTCACGAACGGATTGACGAACTCGAGAATTTCCTATTGCATCTGAATGCAGAAACTCGCCCGATTACAACGGTATGTGTATTTTTGCCCTAGGCCATAGTAGTTGTTGGTTTCGAGTATCAGACCAGCGAAAATTTTGATGGTTTCTCATGCATTCCTTAACTTCAAACTTCCATATCTCGCGAACGGATTGACGAACTCGAGAATTTCCTATTGCATCTGACAGCAGAAACTCGCCCGATTACAATGGTATGTGTATTTTTCCCCTAGGCATTTGTAGTTATTGGTTTCGAGTATCAGACTTGCGAAAATTTTGATGGTTTCTCAACCATTTATTATCTTCAAAATCCCATATCTCGCGAACGGATTGACGAACTCGAGAAATTCCTGTTGCATGTGAAAGTAGAAAGTCGCCCGATTTCAACGGTATGTGTATCTTTCCCCTAGGCCTTTGTAGTTATTGGTTTCGAGTATCAGACTTGCGAAAATTTTGATGGTTTCTCATGCATTCCTTAACTTCAAACTTCCATATCCCGCGAACGGATGGACGAACTCGAGAAATTCCGGTTGCATGTGAAAGTAGAAAGTCTTCCGATTACAACGGTATGTGTATTTTTCCCCTAGGCCTTTGAAGTTATTGGTTTCGAGTATCAGACTTGCGAAAATTTTGATGGTTTCTCAACCATTCCTTATTTTCACACTTCCATATCTCGCGAACGGATTGACGAACTCGAGAATTTCCTATTCCATCTGAAAGCAGAAACTCGCCCGATTACAACGGTGTGTGTACTTTTCCCCTAGGCCATTCCAGTCGTTGGTTTCGAGTATCAGACCAGCGAAAATTTTGATGGTTTCCCAAGCATTCCTTAACTTCAAACTTCCATATCTCGCGAACGGATTGACGAACTTGAGAATTTCCTATTGCATCTGAATGCAGAAACTCGCCCGATTACAACGGTGTGTGTACTTCTCCCCTAGGCCATTCCAGTTGTTGGTTTCGAGTATCAGACCAGCGAAAATTTTGATGGTTTCTCAAGCATTCCTTAACTTCAAACTTCCATATCTCGCGAACGGATTGACGAACTCGAGAATTTCCTGTTGCATGTGAAAGTAGAAAGTCGCCCGATTTCAACGGTATGTGTATCTTTCCCCTAGGCCATAGTAGTTATTGGTTTCGAGTATCAGACTTGCGAAAATTTTGATGGTTTCTCAACCATTCCTTATTTTCACACTTCCATATCTCGCGAACGGATTGACGAACTCGAGAATTTCCTATTACATCTGAAAGCAGAAACTCGCCCGGTTACAACGGAATGTGTATTTTTCCCCTAGGCCTTAGAAGTTATTGGTTTCGAGTATCAGACTTGCGAAAAGGTTGATGGTTTCTCAACCATTCCTTATTTTCACACTTCCATATCTCGCGAACGGATTGACGAACTCGAGAATTTCCTTTTGCATCTGAAAGCAGAAACTCGCCCGATTACAACGTTGTGTGTACTTTTCCCCTAGGCCATTCCAGTTGTTGGTTTCGAGTATCAGACCAGCGAAAATTTTGATGGTTTCTCTAGCATTCCTTAACTTCAAACTTCCATGTCTCACGAACGGATTGACGAACTCGAGAATTTCCTATTGCATCTGAATGCAGAAACTCGCCCGATTACAGCGGTATGTGTATTTTTGCCCTAGGCCATAGTAGTTGTTGGTTTCGAGTATCAGACTAGCGAAAATTTTGATGGTTTCTCATGCATTCCTTAACTTCAAACTTCCATATCTCGCGAACGGATTGACGAACTCGAGAATTTCCTATTGCATCTGACAGCAGAAACTCGCCCGATTACAATGGTATGTGTATTTTTCCCCTAGGCATTTGTAGTTATTGGTTTCGAGTATCAGACTTGCGAAAATTTTGATGGTTTCTCAACCATTTATTAACTTCAAAATCCCATATCTCGCGAACGGATTGACGAACACGAGAAATTCCTGTTGCATGTGAAAGTAGAAAGTCGCCCGATTTCAACGGTATGTGTATCTTTCCCCTAGGCCTTTGTATTTATTGGTTTCGAGTATCAGACTTGCGAAAATTTTGATGGTTTCTCATGCATTCCTTAACTTCAAACTTCCATATCCCGCGAACGGATGGACGAACTCGAGAAATTCCGGTTGCATGTGAAAGTAGAAAGTCGCCCGATTACAACGGTATGTGTATTTTTCCCCTAGGCCTTTGAAGTTATTGGTTTCGAGTATCAGAATTGCGAAAATTTTGATGGTTTCTCAACCATTCCTTATTTTCACACTTCCATATCTCGCGAACGGATTGACGAACTCGAGAATTTCCTATTACATCTGAAAGCAGAAACTCGCCCGATTACAACGGTGTGTGTACTTTTCCCCTAGGCCATTCCAGTTGTTGGTTTCGAGTATCAGACCAGCGAAAATTTTGATGGTTTCCCAAGCATTCCTTAACTTCAAACTTCCATATCTCGCGAACGGATTGACGAACTTGAGAATTTCCTATTGCATCTGAATGCAGAAACTCGCCCGATTACAACGGTGTGTGTACTTCTCCCCTAGGCCATTCCAGTTGTTGGTTTCGAGTATCAGACCAGCGAAAATTTTGATGGTTTCTCAAGCATTCCTTAACTTCAAACTTCCATATCTCGCGAACGGATTGACGAACTCGAGAATTTCCTATTGCATCTGATTGCAGAAACTCGCCCGATTACAACGGTATGTGTATTTTTGCCCTAGGCCATAGTAGTTGTTGGTTTCGAGTATCAGACCAGCGAAAATTTTGATGGTTTCTCATGCATTCCTTAACTTCAAACTTTCATATCTCGCGAACGGATTGACGAACTCGAGAATTTCCTATTGCATCTGACAGCAGAAACTCGCCCGATTACAATGGTATGTGTATTTTTCCTCTAGCCATTTGTAGTTATTGGTTTCGAGTATCAGACTTGCGAAAATTTTGATGGTTTCTCAACCATTTATTAACTTCAAAATCCCATATCTCGCGAACGGATTGACGAACTCGAGAAATTCCTGTTGCATGTGAAAGTAGAAAGTCGCCCGATTTCAACGGTATGTGTATCTTTCCCCTAGGCTTTTGTAGTTATTGGTTTCGAGTATCAGACTTGCGAAAATTTTGATGGTTTCTCATGCATTCCTTAACTTCAAACTTCCATATCCCGCGAACGGATGGACGAACTCGAGAAATTCCGGTTGCACGTGAAAGTAGAAAGTCGCCCGATTACAACGGTATGTGTATTTTTCCCCTAGGCCTTTGAAGTTATTGGTTTCGAGTATCAGAATTGCGAAAATTTTGATGGTTTCTCAACCATTCCTTATTTTCACACTTCCATATCTCGCGAACGGATTGACGAACTCGAGAATTTCCTATTACATCTGAAAGCAGAAACTCGCCCGATTACAACGGTGTGTGTACTTTTCCCCTAGGCCATTCCAGTTGTTGGTTTCGAGTATCAGACCAGCGAAAATTTTGATGGTTTCCCAAGCATTCCTTAACTTCAAACTTCCATATCTCGCAAACGGATTGACGAACTTGAGAATTTCCTATTGCATCTGAATGCAGAAACTCGCCCGATTACAACGGTGTGTGTACTTTTCCCCTAGGCCATTCCAGTTGATCGTTTCGAGTATCAGACCAGCGAAAATTTTGATGGTATCTCAAGCATTCCTTAACTTCAAACTTCCATATCTCGCGAACGGATTGACGAACTCGAGAATTTCCTATTGCATCTGAATGCAGAAACTCGCCCGATTACAACGGTATGTGTATTTTTGCCCTAGACCATAGTAGTTGTTGGTTTCGACTATCAGACCAGCGAAAATTTTGATGGTTTCTCATGCATTCCTTAACTTCAAACTTTCATATCTCGCGAACGGATTGACGAACTCGAGAATTTCCTATTGCATCTGACAGCAGAAACTCGCCCGATTACAATGGTATGTGTATTTTTCCCCTAGGCCTTTGAAGTTATTGGTTTCGAGTATCAGACTTGCGAAAATTTTGATGGTTTCTCAACCATTCCTTATTTTCACACTTCCATATCTCGCGAACGGATTGTCGAACTCGAGAATTTCCTGTTGCATCTGAAAGCAGAAACTCGCCCGATTACAACGGTGTGTGTACTTTTCCCCTAGGCCATTCCAGTTGTTGGTTTCGAGTATCAGACCAGCGAAAATTTTGATGGTTTCTCAAGCATTCCTTAACTTCAAACTTCCATATCTCGCGAACGGATTGACGAACTCGAGAATTTCCTATTGCATCTGAATGCAGAAACTCGCCCGATTACAACGGTATGTGTATTTTTGCCCTAGGCCATAGTAGTTGTTGGTCTCGAGTATCAGACCAGCGAAAATTTTGATGGTTTCTCATGCATTCCTTAACTTCAAACTTCCATATCTCGCGAACGGATTGACGAACTCGAGAATTTCCTATTGCATCTGACAGCAGAAACTCGCCCGATTACAATGGTATGTGTGTTTTTCCCCTAGGCATTTATAGTTATTGGTTTCGAGTATCAGACTTGCGAAAATTTTGATGGTTTCTCAACCATTCCTTAATTTCCAACTCCCATATCTCGCGAACGGATTGAGAAACTCGAGAATTTCCTATTGCATCTGAAAGCAGAAACTCGCCCGGTTACAACGGAATGTGTATTTTTCCCCTAGGCCTTTGAAGTTATTGGTTTCGAGTATCAGACTTGCGAAAATGTTGATGGTTTCTCAACCATTCCTTATTTTCACACTTCCATATCTCGCGAACGGATTGACGAACTCGAGAATTTCCTGTTGCATCTGAAAGCAGAAACTCGCCCGATTACAACGTTGTGTGTACTTTTCCCCTAGGCCATCCCAGTTGTTGGTTTCGAGTATCAGACCAGCGAAAATTTTGATGGTTTCTCTAGCATTCCTTAACTTCAAACTTCCATATCTCACGAACGGATTGACGAACTCGAGAATTTCCTATTGCATCTGAATGCAGAAACTCGCCCGATTACAACGGTATGTGTATTTTTGCCCTAGGCCATAGTAGTTGTTGGTTTCGAGTATCAGACCAGCGAAAATTTTGATGGTTTCTCATGCATTCCTTAACTTCAAACTTCCATATCTCGCGAACGGATTGACGAACTCGAGAATTTCCTATTGCATCTGACAGCAGAAACTCGCCCGATTACAATGGTATGTGTATTTTTCCCCTAGGCATTTGTAGTTATTGGTTTCGAGTATCAGACTTGCGAAAATTTTGATGGTTTCTCAACCATTTATTATCTTCAAAATCCCATATCTCGCGAACGGATTGACGAACTCGAGAAATTCCTGTTGCATGTGAAAGTAGAAAGTCGCCCGATTTCAACGGTATGTGTATCTTTCCCCTAGGCCTTTGTAGTTATTGGTTTCGAGTATCAGACTTGCGAAAATTTTGATGGTTTCTCATGCATTCCTTAACTTCAAACTTCCATATCCCGCGAACGGATGGACGAACTCGAGAAATTCCGGTTGCATGTGAAAGTAGAAAGTCGCCCGATTACAACGGTATGTGTATTTTTCCCCTAGGCCTTTGAAGTTATTGGTTTCGAGTATCAGAATTGCGAAAATTTTGATGGTTTCTCAACCATTCCTTATTTTCACACTTCCATATCTCGCGAACGGATTGACGAACTCGAGAATTTCCTATTACATCTGAAAGCAGAAACTCGCCCGATTACAACGGTGTGTGTACTTTTCCCCTAGGCCATTCCAGTTGTTGGTTTCGAGTATCAGACCAGCGAAAATTTTGATGGTTTCCCAAGCATTCCTTAACTTCAAACTTCCATATCTCGCAAACGGATTGACGAACTTGAGAATTTCCTATTGCATCTGAATGCAGAAACTCGCCCGATTACAACGGTGTGTGTACTTTTCCCCTAGGCCATTCCAGTTGATCGTTTCGAGTATCAGACCAGCGAAAATTTTGATGGTATCTCAAGCATTCCTTAACTTCAAACTTCCATATCTCGCGAACGGATTGACGAACTCGAGAATTTCCTATTGCATCTGAATGCAGAAACTCGCCCGATTACAACGGTATGTGTATTTTTGCCCTAGACCATAGTAGTTGTGGGTTTCGACTATCAGACCAGCGAAAATTTTGATGGTTTCTCATGCATTCCTTAACTTCAAACTTTCATATCTCGCGAACGGATTGACGAACTCGAGAATTTCCTATTGCATCTGACAGCAGAAACTCGCCCGATTACAATGGTATGTGTATTTTTCCCCTAGGCCTTTGAAGTTATTGGTTTCGAGTATCAGACTTGCGAAAATTTTGATGGTTTCTCAACTATTCCTTATTTTCACACTTCCATATCTCGCGAACGGATTGTCGAACTCGAGAATTTCCTGTTGCATCTGAAAGCAGAAACTCGCCCGATTACAACGGTGTGTGTACTTTTCCCCTAGGCCATTCCAGTTGTTGGTTTCGAGTATCAGACCAGCGAAAATTTTGATGGTTTCTCAAGCATTCCTTAACTTCAAACTTCCATATCTCGCGAACGGATTGACGAACTCGAGAATTTCCTATTGCATCTGAATGCAGAAACTCGCCCGATTACAACGGTATGTGTATTTTTGCCCTAGGCCATAGTAGTTGTTGGTTTCGACTATCAGACCAGCGAAAATTTTGATGGTTTCTCATGCATTCCTTAACTTCAAACTTTCATATCTCGCGAACGGATTGACGAACTCGAGAATTTCCTATTGCATCTGACAGCAGAAACTCGCCCGATTACAATGGTATGTGTATTTTTCCCCTAGGCCTTTGAAGTTATTGGTTTCGAGTATCAGACTTGCGAAAATTTTGATGGTTTCTCAACTATTCCTTATTTTCACACTTCCATATCTCGCGAACGGATTGTCGAACTCGAGAATTTCCTGTTGCATCTGAAAGCAGAAACTCGCCCGATTACAACGGTGTGTGTACTTTTCCCCTAGGCCATTCCAGTTGTTGGTTTCGAGTATCAGACCAGCGAAAATTTTGATGGTTTCTCAAGCATTCCTTAACTTCAAACTTCCATATCTCGCGAACGGATTGACGAACTCGAGAATTTCCTATTGCATCTGAATGCAGAAACTCGCCCGATTACAACGGTATGTGTATTTTTGCCCTAGGCCATAGTAGTTGTTGGTCTCGAGTATCAGACCAGCGAAAATTTTGATGGTTTCTCATGCATTCCTTAACTTCAAACTTCCATATCTCGCGAACGGATTGACGAACTCGAGAATTTCCTATTGCATCTGACAGCAGAAACTCGCCCGATTACAATGGTATGTGTGTTTTTCCCCTAGGCATTTATAGTTATTGGTTTCGAGTATCAGACTTGCGAAAATTTTGATGGTTTCTCAACCATTCCTTAATTTCCAACTCCCATATCTCGCGAACGGATTGAGAAACTCGAGAATTTCCTATTGCATCTGAAAGCAGAAACTCGCCCGGTTACAACGGAATGTGTATTTTTCCCCTAGGCCTTTGAAGTTATTGGTTTCGAGTATCAGACTTGCGAAAATGTTGATGGTTTCTCAACCATTCCTTATTTTCACACTTCCATATCTCGCGAACGGATTGACGAACTCGAGAATTTCCTGTTGCATCTGAAAGCAGAAACTCGCCCGATTACAACGTTGTGTGTACTTTTCCCCTAGGCCATCCCAGTTGTTGGTTTCGAGTATCAGACCAGCGAAAATTTTGATGGTTTCTCTAGCATTCCTTAACTTCAAACTTCCATATCTCACGAACGGATTGACGAACTCGAGAATTTCCTATTGCATCTGAATGCAGAAACTCGCCCGATTACAACGGTATGTGTATTTTTGCCCTAGGCCATAGTAGTTGTTGGTTTCGAGTATCAGACCAGCGAAAATTTTGATGGTTTCTCATGCATTCCTTAACTTCAAACTTCCATATCTCGCGAACGGATTGACGAACTCGAGAATTTCCTATTGCATCTGACAGCAGAAACTCGCCCGAATACAATGGTATGTGTATTTTTCCCCTAGGCATTTGTAGTTATTGGTTTCGAGTATCAGACTTGCGAAAATTTTGATGGTTTCTCAACCATTTATTATCTTCAAAATCCCATATCTCGCGAACGGATTGACGAACTCGAGAAATTCCTGTTGCATGTGAAAGTAGAAAGTCGCCCGATTTCAACGGTATGTGTATCTTTCCCCTAGGCCTTTGTAGTTATTGGTTTCGAGTATCAGACTTGCGAAAATTTTGATGGTTTCTCATGCATTCCTTAACTTCAAACTTCCATATCCCGCGAACGGATGGACGAACTCGAGAAATTCCGGTTGCATGTGAAAGTAGAAAGTCTTCCGATTACAACGGTATGTGTATTTTTCCCCTAGGCCTTTGAAGTTATTGGTTTCGAGTATCAGACTTGCGAAAATTTTGATGGTTTCTCAACCATTCCTTATTTTCACACTTCCATATCTCGCGAACGGATTGACGAACTCGAGAATTTCCTATTACATCTGAAAGCAGAAACTCGCCCGATTACAACGGTGTGTGTACTTTTCCCCTAGGCCATTCCAGTCGTTGGTTTCGAGTATCAGACCAGCGAAAATTTTGATGGTTTCCCAAGCATTCCTTAACTTCAAACTTCCATATCTCGCGAACGGATTGACGAACTTGAGAATTTCCTATTGCATCTGAATGCAGAAACTCGCCCGATTACAACGGTGTGTGTACTTCTCCCCTAGGCCATTCCAGTTGTTGGTTTCGAGTATCAGACCAGCGAAAATTTTGCTGGTTTCTCAAGCATTCCTTAACTTCAAACTTCCATATCTCGCGAACGGATTGACGAACTCGAGAATTTCCTATTGCATCTGATTGCAGAAACTCGCCCGATTACAACGGTATGTGTATTTTTGCCCTAGGCCATAGTAGTTGTTGGTTTCGAGTATCAGACCAGCGAAAATTTTGATGGTTTCTCATGCATTCCTTAACTTCAAACTTTCATATCTCGCGAACGGATTGACGAACTCGAGAATTTCCTATTGCATCTGACAGCAGAAACTCGCCCGATTACAATGGTATGTGTATTTTTCCTCTAGGCATTTGTAGTTATTGGTTTCGAGTATCAGACTTGCGAAAATTTTGATGGTTTCTCAACCATTTATTAACTTCAAAATCCCATATCTCGCGAACGGATTGACGAACTCGAGAAATTCCTGTTGCATGTGAAAGTAGAAAGTCGCCCGATTTCAACGGTATGTGTATCTTTCCCCTAGGCTTTTGTAGTTATTGGTTTCGAGTATCAGACTTGCGAAAATTTTGATGGTTTCTCATGCATTCCTTAACTTCAAACTTCCATATCCCGCGAACGGATGGACGAACTCGAGAAATTCCGGTTGCACGTGAAAGTAGAAAGTCGCCCGATTACAACGGTATGTGTATTTTTCCCCTAGGCCTTTGAAGTTATTGGTTTAGAGTATCAGACTTGCGAAAATTTTGATGGTTTCTGAACCATTCCTTATTTTCACACTTCCATATCTCGCGGACGGATTGACGAACTCGAGAATTTCCTATTACATCTGAAAGCAGAAACTCGCCCGATTACAACGGTGTGTGTACTTTTCCCCTAGGCCATTCCAGTTGTTGGTTTCGAGTATCAGACCAGCGAAAATTTTGATGGTTTCCCAAGCATTCCTTAACTTCAAACTTCCATATCTCGCGAACGGATTGACGAACTTGAGAATTTCCTATTGCATCTGAATGCAGAAACTCGCCCGATGACAACGGTGTGTGTACTTTTCCCCTAGGCCATTCCAGTTGTTGGTTTCGAGTATCAGACCAGCGAAAATTTTGTTGGTTTCTCAAGGATTCCTTAACTTCAAACTTCTATATCTCGCTAACGGATTGACGAACTCGAGAATTTCCTATTGCATCTGAATGCAGAAACTCGCCCGATTACAACGGTATGTGTATTTTTGCCCTAGGCCATAGTAATTGTTGGTTTCGAGTATCAGACAAGCGAAAATTTTGATGGTTTCTCATGCATTCCTTAACTTCAAACTTTCATATCTTGCGAACGGATTGACGAACTCGAGAATTTCCTATTGCATCTGACAGCAGAAACTCGCCCGATTACAATGGTATGTGTATTTTTCCCCTAGGCATTTGTAGTTATTGGTTTCGAGTATCAGACTTGCGAAAATTTTGATGGTTTCTCAACCATTTATTAACTTCAAAATCCCATATCTCGCGAACGGATTGACGAACTCGAGAAATTCCTGTTGCATGTGAAAGTAGAAGGTCGCCCGATTTCAACGGTATGTGTATCTTTCCCCTAGGCCTTTGTAGTTATTGGTTTCGAGTATCAGACTTGCGAAAATTTTGATGGTTTCTCATGCATTCCTTAACTTCAAACTTCCATATCCCGCGAACGGATGGACGAACTCGAGAAATTCCGGTTGCATGTGAAAGTAGAAAGTCGCCCGATTACAACGGTATGTGTATTTTTCCCCTAGGCCTTTGAAGTTATTGGTTTCGAGTATCAGACTTGCGAAAATTTTGATGGTTTCTCAACCACTCCTTATTTTCACACTTCCATATCTCGCGAACGGATTGACGAACTCGAGAATTTTCTATTACATCTGAAAGCAGAAACTCCCCCGATTACAACGGTGTGTGTACTTTTCCCCTAGGCCATTCCAGTCGTTGGTTTCGAGTGTCAGACCAGCGAAAATTTTGATGGTTTCCCAAGCATTCCTTAACTTCAAACTTCCATATCTCGCGAACGGATTGACGAACTTGAGAATTTCCTATTGCATCTGAATGCAGAAACTCGCCCGATTACAACGGTGTGTGTACTTTTCCCCTAGGCCATTCCAGTTGTTGGTTTCGAGTATCAGACCAGCGAAAATTTTGATGGTTTCTCAAGCATTCCTTAACTTCAAACTTCCATATCTCGCGAACGGATTGACGAACTCGAGAATTTCCTATTGCATCTGAATGCAGAAACTCGCCCGATTACAACGGTATGTGTATTTTTGCCCTAGGCCATAGTAGTGGTTGGTTTCGAGTATCAGACCAGCGAAAATTTTGATGGTTTCTCATGCATTCCTTAACTTCAAACTTTCATATCTCGCGAACGGATTGACGAACTTGAGAATTTCCTATTGCATCTGACAGCAGAAAATCGCCCGATTACAATGGTATGTGTATTTTTCCCCTAGGCATTTGTTGTTATTGGTTTCGAGTATCAGACTTGCGAAAATTTTGATGGTTTCTCAACCATTCCTTATTTTCACACTTCCATATCTCGCGAACGGATTGACGAACTCGAGAATTTCCTATTACATCTGAAAGCAGAAACTCGCCCGATTACAACGGTGTGTGTACTTTTCCCCTAGGCCATTCCAGTTGTTGGTTTCGAGTATCAGACCAGCGAAAATTTTGATGGTTTCTCATGCATTCCTTAACTTCAAACTTTCATATCTCGCGAACGGATTGACGAACTTGAGAATTTCCTATTGCATCTGACAGCAGAAAATCGCCCGATTACAATGGTATGTGTATTTTTCCCCTAGGCATTTGTTGTTGTTGGTTTCGAGTATCAGACTTGCGAAAATTTTGATGGTTTCTCAAGCATTCCTTAACTTCAAACTTCCATATCTTGCGAACGGATTGACGAACTCGAGAATTTCCTATTGCATCTGACAGCAGAAACTCGCCCGATTACAATGGTATGTGTCTTTTTCCCCTAGGCATTTATAGTTATTGGTTTCGAGTATCAGACTTGCGAAAATTTTGATGGTTTCTCAACCATTCCTTAATTTCCAACTCCCATATCTCGCGAACGGATCGACGAACTCGAGAATTTCCTATTGCATCTGAATGCAGAAACTCGCCCGATTACAACGGTATGTGTATTTTTGCCCTAGGCCATAGTAGTTGTTGGTTTCGAGTATCAGACCAGCGAAAATTTTGATGGTTTCTCATGCATTCCTTAACTTCAAACTTTCATATCTCGCGAACGGATTGACGAACTCGAGAATTTCCTATTGCATCTGACAGCAGAAACCCGCCCGATTACAATGGTATGTGTATTTTTCCCCTAGGCATTTGTAGTTATTGGTTTCGAGTATCAGACTTGCGAAAATTTTGATGGTTTCTCAACCATTCCTTAACTTCAAACTCCCATATCTCGCGAACGGATTGACGAACTCGAGAAATTCCTGTTGCATCTGAAAGTAGAAACTCGCCCGGTTACAACGGAATGTGTATTTTTCCCCTAGGCCTTTGAAGTTATTGGTTTCGAGTATCAGACTTGCGAAAATTTTGATGGTTTCTCAACCATTCCTTATTTTCACACTTCCATATCTCGCGAACGGATTGTCGAACTCGAGAATTTCCTGTTGCATCTGAAAGCAGAAACTCGCCCGATTACAACGGTGTGTGTACTTTTCCCCTAGGCCATTCCAGTTGTTGGTTTCGAGTATCAGACCAGCGAAAATTTTGATGGTTTCTCAAGCATTCCTTAACTTCAAACTTCCATATCTCGCGAACGGATTGACGAACTCGAGAATTTCCTATTGCATCTGAATGCAGAAACTCGCCCGATTACAACGGTATGTGTGTTTTTGCCCTAGGCCATAGTAGTTGTTGGTCTCGAGTATCAGACCAGCGAAAATTTTGATGGTTTCTCATGCATTCCTTAACTTCAAACTTCCATATCTCGCGAACGGATTGACGAACTCGAGAATTTCCTATTGCATCTGACAGCAGAAACTCGCCCGATTACAATGGTATGTGTATTTTTCCCCTAGGCATTTATAGTTATTGGTTTCGAGTATCAGACTTGCGAAAATTTTGATGGTTTCTCAACCATTCCTTAATTTCCAACTCCCATATCTCGCGAACGGATTGAGAAACTCGAGAATTTCCTATTGCATCTGAAAGCAGAAACACGTCCGATTACAACGGTATGTGTATTTTTCCCCTAGGACCTAGTAGTTATTGATTTCAAGTATCAGACTTGCGGAAAATTGTGATGGTTTCTCAACCATTCCTTAACTTCAAACACCCATATCTCGCGAACGGATTGACGAACTCGAGAAATTCCTGTTGCATCTGGAAGTAGAAACTCGCCCGATTACAAAGATATGTGTCTTTTCCCCCTAGGCCTTTGTAGTTGTTTGTTTCGAGTATCAGACCAGCGAAAATTTTGATGGTTTCTCAACAATTCCTTATTTTCACACTTCCATATCTCGCGAACGGATTGACGAACTCGAGAATTTCCTATTACATCTGAAAGCAGAAACTCGCCCGATTACAACGGTGTGTGTACTTTTCCCCTAGGCCATTCCAGTTGTTGGTTTCGAGTATCAGACCAGCGAAAATTTTGATGGTTTCCCAAGCATTCCTTAACTTCAAACTTCCATATCTCGCGAACGGATTGACGAACTTGAGAATTTCCTAGTGCATCTGAATGCAGAAACTCGCCCGATTACAACGGTGTGTGTACTTTTCCCCTAGGCCATTCCAGTTGTTCGTTTCGAGTATCAGACCAGCGAAAATTTTGATGGTTTCTCAAGCATTCCTTAACTTCAAACTTCCATATCTCGCGAACGGATTGACGAACTCGAGAATTTCCTATTGTATCTGACAGCAGAAACTCGCCCGATTACAATGGTATGTGTATTTTTCCCCTAGGCATTTATAGTTATTGGTTTCGAGTATCAGACTTGCGAAAATTTTGATGGTTTCTCAACCATTCCTTAATTTCCAACTCCCATATCTCGCGAACGGATTGACGAACTCGAGAATTTCCTATTGCATCTGAATGCAGAAACTCGCCCGATTACAACGGTATGTGCATTTTTGCCCTAGGCCATAGTAGTTGTTGGTTTCGAGTATCAGACCAGCGAAAATTTTGATGGTTTCTCATGCATTCCTTAACTTCAAACTTTCATATCTCGCGAACGGATTGACGAACTGGAGAATTTCCTATTGCATCTGACAGCAGAAACCCGCCCGATTACAATGGTATGTGTATTTTTCACCTTGGCATTTGTAGTTATTGGTTTCGAGTATCAGACTTGCGAAAATTTTGATGGTTTCTCAACGATTCCTTAACTTCAAACTCCCATATCTCGCGAACGGATTGACGAACTCGAGAAATTCCTGTTGCATCTGAAAGTAGAAACTCGCCCGATTACAACGGAATGTGTATTTTTCCCCTAGCCCTTTGATGTTATTGGTTTCGAATATCAGACTTGCGAAAATTTTGATGGTTTCTCAACCATTCCTTATTTTCACACTTCCATATCTCGCAAACGGATTGTCGAACTCGAGAATTTCCTGTTGCATCTGAAAGCAGAAACTCGCCCGATTACAACGGTGAGTGTACTTTTCCCCTAGGCCATTCCAGTTGTTGGTTTCGAGTATCAGACCAGCGAAAATTTTGATGGTTTCTCAAGCATTCCTTAACTTCAAACTTCCATATCTCGCGAACGGATTGACGAACTCGAGAATTTCCTATTGCATCTGAATGCAGAAACTCGCCCGATTACAATGGTATCTGTATTTTTCCCCTAGGCATTTGTAGTTATTGGTTTCGAGTATCAGACTTGCGAAAATTTTGATGGTTTCTCAACCATTCCTTAACTTCAAACTCCCATATCTCGCGAACGGATTGACGAACTCGAGAAATTCCTGTTGCATCTGAAAGTAGAAACTCGCCCGATTACAACGGAATGTGTATTTTTCCACTAGGCCTTTGAAGTTATTGGTTTCGAGTATCAGATTTGCGAAAATTTTGATGGTTTCTCAACCATTCCTTATTTTCACACTTCCATATCTCGCGAACGGATTGTCGAACTCGAGAGTTTCCTGTTGCATCTGAAAGCAGAAACTCGCCCGATTACAACGGTGTGTGTACTTTTCCCCTAGGCCCTTCCAGTTGTTGGTTTCGAGTATCAGACCAGCGAAAATTTTGATGGTTTCTCAAGCATTCCTTAACTTCAAACTTCCATATCTCGCGAACGGATTGACGAACTCGAGAATTTCCTATTGCATCTGAATGCAGAAACTCGCCCGATTACAACGGTATGTGTATTTTTGCCCTAGGCCATAGTAGTTGTTGGTCTCGAGTATCAGACCAGCGAAAATTTTGATGGTTTCTCATGCATTCCTTAACTTCAAACTTCCATATCTCGCGAACGGATTGACGAACTCGAGAATTTCCTATTGCATCTGACAGCAGAAACTCGCCCGATTACAATGGTATGTGTATTTTTCCCCTAGGCATTTATAGTTATTGGTTTCGAGTATCAGACTTGCGAAAATTTTGATGGTTTCTCAACCATTCCTTAATTTCCAACTCCCATATCTCGCGAACGGATTGAGAAACTCGAGAATTTCCTATTGCATCTGAAAGCAGAAACACGTCCGATTACAACGGTATGTGTATTTTTCCCCTAGGACCTAGTAGTTATTGATTTCAAGTATCAGACTTGCGGAAAATTGTGATGGTTTCTCAACCATTCCTTAACTTCAAACACCCATATCTCGCGAACGGATTGACGAACTCGAGAAATTCCTGTTGCATCTGGAAGTAGAAACTCGCCCGATTACAAAGATATGTGTCTTTTCCCCCTAGGCCTTTGAAGTTATTGGTTTCGAGTATCAGACTTGTGATAATTTTGATGGTTTCTCAACCATTCCTTATTTTCACACTTCCATATCTCGCGAACGGATTGACGAACTCGAGAATTTCCTATTATATCTGAAAGCAGAAACTCGCCCGATTACAACGGTGTGTGTACTTTTCCCCTAGGCCATTCCAGTTGTTGGTTTCGAGTATCAGACCAGCGAAAATATTGATGGTTTCCCAAGCATTCCTTAACTTCAAACTTCCATATCTCGCGAACGGATTGACGAACTTGAGAATTTCCTATTGCATCTGAATGCAGAAACTCGCCCGATTACAACGGTGTGTGTACTTTTCCCCTAGGCCATTCCAGTTGTTGGTTTCGAGTATCAGACCAGCGAAAATTTTGATGGTTTCTCAAGCATTCCTTAACTTCAAACTTCCATATCTCGCGAACGGATTGACGAACTCGAGAATTTCCTATTGCATCTGAATGCAGAAACTCGCCCGATTACAACGGTATGTGTATTTTTGCCCTAGGCCATAGTAGTTGTTGGTCTCGAGTATCAGACCAGCGAAAATTTTGATGGTTTCTCATGCATTCCTTAACTTCAAACTTCCATATCTCGCGAACGGATTGACGAACTCGAGAATTTCCTATTGCATCTGACAGCAGAAACTCGCCCGATTACAATGGTATGTGTATTTTTCCCCTAGGCATTTATAGTTATTGGTTTCGAGTATCAGACTTGCGAAAATTTTGACGGTTTCTCAACCATTCCTTAATTTCCAACTCCCATATCTCGCGAACGGATTGAGAAACTCGAGAATTTCCTATTGCATCTGAAAGCAGAAACTCGCCCGGTTACAACGGAATGTGTATTTCTCCCCTAGGCCTTTGAAGTTATTGGTTTCGAGTATCAGACTTGCGAAAATGTTGATGGTTTCTCAACCAATCCTTATTTTCACACTTCCATATCTCACGAACGGATTGACGAACTCGAGAATTTCCTGTTGCATCTGAAAGCAGAAACTCGCCCGATTACAACGTTGTGTGTACTTTTCCCCTAGGCCATTCCAGTTGTTGGTTTCGAGTATCAGACCAGCGAAAATTTTGATGGTTTCCCTAGCATTCCTTAACTTCAAACTTCCATATCTCACGAACGGATTGACGAACTCGAGAATTTCCTATTGCATCTGAATGCAGAAACTCGCCCGATTACAACGGTATGTGTATTTTTGCCCTAGGCCATAGTAGTTGTTGGTTTCGAGTATCAGACCAGCGAAAATTTTGATGGTTTCTCATGCATTCCTTAACTTCAAACTTCCATATCTCGCGAACGGATTGACGAACTCGAGAATTTCCTATTGCATCTGACAGCAGAAACTCGCCCGATTACAATGGTATGTGTATTTTTCCCCTAGGCATTTGTAGTTATTGGTTTCGAGTATCAGACTTGCGAAAATTTTGATGGTTACTCAACCATTTATTAACTTCAAAATCCCATATCTCGCGAACGGATTGACGAACTCGAGAAATTCCTGTTGCATGTGAAAGCAGAAAGTCGCCCGATTTCAACGGTATGTGTATCTTTCCCCTAGGCCTTTGTAGTTATTGGTTTCGAGTATCAGACTTGCGAAAATTTTGATGGTTTCTCATGCATTCCTTAACTTCAAACTTCCATATCCCGCGAACGGATGGACGAACTCGAGAAATTCCGGTTGCATGTGAAAGTAGAAAGTCGCCCGATTACAACGGTATGTGTATTTTTCCCCTAGGCTTTTGAAGTTATTGGTTTCGAGTATCAGACTTGCGAAAATTTTGATGGTTTCTCAACCATTCCTTATTTTCATACTTCCATATCTCGCGAACGGATTGACGAACTCGAGAAATTCCTGTTGCATGTGAAAGCAGAAAGTCGCCCGATTTCAACGGTATGTGTATCTTTCCCCTAGGCATTTGTTGTTATTGGTTTCGAGTATCAGACTTGCGAAAATTTTGATGGTTTCTCAAGCATTCCTTAACTTCAAACTTCCATATCTTGCGAACGGATTGACGAACTCGAGAATTTCCTATTGCATCTGACAGCAGAAACTCGCCCGATTACAATGGTATGTGTATTTTTCCCCTAGGCATTTATAGTTATTGGTTTCGAGTATCAGACTTGCGAAAATTTTGATGGTTTCTCAACCATTCCTTAATTTCCAACTCCCATATCTCGCGAACGGATCGACGAACTCGAGAATTTCCTATTGCATCTGAATGCAGAAACTCGCCCGATTACAACGGTATGTGTATTTTTGCCCTAGGCCATAGTAGTTGTTGGTTTCGAGTATCAGACCAGCGAAAATTTTGATGGTTTCTCATGCATTCCTTAACTTCAAACTTTCATATCTCGCGAACGGATTGACGAACTCGAGAATTTCCTATTGCATCTGACAGCAGAAACCCGCCCGATTACAATGGTATGTGTATTTTTCCCCTAGGCATTTGTAGTTATTGGTTTCGAGTATCAGACTTGCGAAAATTTTGATGGTTTCTCAACCATTCCTTAACTTCAAACTCCCATATCTCGCGAACGGATTGACGAACTCGAGAAATTCCTGTTGCATCTGAAAGTAGAAACTCGCCCGGTTACAACGGAATGTGTATTTTTCCCCTAGGCCTTTGAAGTTATTGGTTTCGAGTATCAGACTTGCGAAAATTTTGATGGTTTCTCAACCATTCCTTATTTTCACACTTCCATATCTCGCGAACGGATTGTCGAACTCGAGAATTTCCTGTTGCATCTGAAAGCAGAAACTCGCCCGATTACAACGGTGTGTGTACTTTTCCCCTAGGCCATTCCAGTTGTTGGTTTCGAGTATCAGACCAGCGAAAATTTTGATGGTTTCTCAAGCATTCCTTAACTTCAAACTTCCATATCTCGCGAACGGATTGACGAACTCGAGAATTTCCTATTGCATCTGAATGCAGAAACTCGCCCGATTACAACGGTATGTGTGTTTTTGCCCTAGGCCATAGTAGTTGTTGGTCTCGAGTATCAGACCAGCGAAAATTTTGATGGTTTCTCATGCATTCCTTAACTTCAAACTTCCATATCTCGCGAACGGATTGACGAACTCGAGAATTTCCTATTGCATCTGACAGCAGAAACTCGCCCGATTACAATGGTATGTGTATTTTTCCCCTAGGCATTTATAGTTATTGGTTTCGAGTATCAGACTTGCGAAAATTTTGATGGTTTCTCAACCATTCCTTAATTTCCAACTCCCATATCTCGCGAACGGATTGAGAAACTCGAGAATTTCCTATTGCATCTGAAAGCAGAAACACGTCCGATTACAACGGTATGTGTATTTTTCCCCTAGGACCTAGTAGTTATTGATTTCAAGTATCAGACTTGCGGAAAATTGTGATGGTTTCTCAACCATTCCTTAACTTCAAACACCCATATCTCGCGAACGGATTGACGAACTCGAGAAATTCCTGTTGCATCTGGAAGTAGAAACTCGCCCGATTACAAAGATATGTGTCTTTTCCCCCTAGGCCTTTGTAGTTGTTTGTTTCGAGTATCAGACCAGCGAAAATTTTGATGGTTTCTCAACAATTCCTTATTTTCACACTTCCATATCTCGCGAACGGATTGACGAACTCGAGAATTTCCTATTACATCTGAAAGCAGAAACTCGCCCGATTACAACGGTGTGTGTACTTTTCCCCTAGGCCATTCCAGTTGTTGGTTTCGAGTATCAGACCAGCGAAAATTTTGATGGTTTCCCAAGCATTCCTTAACTTCAAACTTCCATATCTCGCGAACGGATTGACGAACTTGAGAATTTCCTAGTGCATCTGAATGCAGAAACTCGCCCGATTACAACGGTGTGTGTACTTTTCCCCTAGGCCATTCCAGTTGTTCGTTTCGAGTATCAGACCAGCGAAAATTTTGATGGTTTCTCAAGCATTCCTTAACTTCAAACTTCCATATCTCGCGAACGGATTGACGAACTCGAGAATTTCCTATTGTATCTGACAGCAGAAACTCGCCCGATTACAATGGTATGTGTATTTTTCCCCTAGGCATTTATAGTTATTGGTTTCGAGTATCAGACTTGCGAAAATTTTGATGGTTTCTCAACCATTCCTTAATTTCCAACTCCCATATCTCGCGAACGGATTGACGAACTCGAGAATTTCCTATTGCATCTGAATGCAGAAACTCACCCGATTACAACGGTATGTGCATTTTTGCCCTAGGCCATAGTAGTTGTTGGTTTCGAGTATCAGACCAGCGAAAATTTTGATGGTTTCTCATGCATTCCTTAACTTCAAACTTTCATATCTCGCGAACGGATTGACGAACTGGAGAATTTCCTATTGCATCTGACAGCAGAAACCCGCCCGATTACAATGGTATGTGTATTTTTCACCTTGGCATTTGTAGTTATTGGTTTCGAGTATCAGACTTGCGAAAATTTTGATGGTTTCTCAACGATTCCTTAACTTCAAACTCCCATATCTCGCGAACGGATTGACGAACTCGAGAAATTCCTGTTGCATCTGAAAGTAGAAACTCGCCCGATTACAACGGAATGTGTATTTTTCCCCTAGCCCTTTGATGTTATTGGTTTCGAATATCAGACTTGCGAAAATTTTGATGGTTTCTCAACCATTCCTTATTTTCACACTTCCATATCTCGCAAACGGATTGTCGAACTCGAGAATTTCCTGTTGCATCTGAAAGCAGAAACTCGCCCGATTACAACGGTGAGTGTACTTTTCCCCTAGGCCATTCCAGTTGTTGGTTTCGAGTATCAGACCAGCGAAAATTTTGATGGTTTCTCAAGCATTCCTTAACTTCAAACTTCCATATCTCGCGAACGGATTGACGAACTCGAGAATTTCCTATTGCATCTGAATGCAGAAACTCGCCCGATTACAATGGTATCTGTATTTTTCCCCTAGGCATTTGTAGTTATTGGTTTCGAGTATCAGACTTGCGAAAATTTTGATGGTTTCTCAACCATTCCTTAACTTCAAACTCCCATATCTCGCGAACGGATTGACGAACTCGAGAAATTCCTGTTGCATCTGAAAGTAGAAACTCGCCCGATTACAACGGAATGTGTATTTTTCCACTAGGCCTTTGAAGTTATTGGTTTCGAGTATCAGATTTGCGAAAATTTTGATGGTTTCTCAACCATTCCTTATTTTCACACTTCCATATCTCGCGAACGGATTGTCGAACTCGAGAGTTTCCTGTTGCATCTGAAAGCAGAAACTCGCCCGATTACAACGGTGTGTGTACTTTTCCCCTAGGCCCTTCCAGTTGTTGGTTTCGAGTATCAGACCAGCGAAAATTTTGATGGTTTCTCAAGCATTCCTTAACTTCAAACTTCCATATCTCGCGAACGGATTGACGAACTCGAGAATTTCCTATTGCATCTGAATGCAGAAACTCGCCCGATTACAACGGTATGTGTATTTTTGCCCTAGGCCATAGTAGTTGTTGGTCTCGAGTATCAGACCAGCGAAAATTTTGATGGTTTCTCATGCATTCCTTAACTTCAAACTTCCATATCTCGCGAACGGATTGACGAACTCGAGAATTTCCTATTGCATCTGACAGCAGAAACTCGCCCGATTACAATGGTATGTGTATTTTTCCCCTTGGCATTTATAGTTATTGGTTTCGAGTATCAGACTTGCGAAAATTTTGATGGTTTCTCAACCATTCCTTAATTTCCAACTCCCATATCCCGCGAACGGATTGAGAAACTCGAGAATTTCCTATTGCATCTGAAAGCAGAAACACGTCCGATTACAACGGTATGTGTATTTTTCCCCTAGGACCTAGTAGTTATTGATTTCAAGTATCAGACTTGCGGAAAATTGTGATGGTTTCTCAACCATTCCTTAACTTCAAACACCCATATCTCGCGAACGGATTGACGAACTCGAGAAATTCCTGTTGCATCTGGAAGTAGAAACTCGCCCGATTACAAAGATATGTGTCTTTTCCCCCTAGGCCTTTGAAGTTATTGGTTTCGAGTATCAGACTTGTGATAATTTTGATGGTTTCTCAACCATTCCTTATTTTCACACTTCCATATCTCGCGAACGGATTGACGAACTCGAGAATTTCCTATTATATCTGAAAGCAGAAACTCGCCCGATTACAACGGTGTGTGTACTTTTCCCCTAGGCCATTCCAGTTGTTGGTTTCGAGTATCAGACCAGCGAAAATATTGATGGTTTCCCAAGCATTCCTTAACTTCAAACTTCCATATCTCGCGAACGGATTGACGAACTTGAGAATTTCCTATTGCATCTGAATGCAGAAACTCGCCCGATTACAACGGTGTGTGTACTTTTCCCCTAGGCCATTCCAGTTGTTGGTTTCGAGTATCAGACCAGCGAAAATTTTGATGGTTTCTCAAGCATTCCTTAACTTCAAACTTCCATATCTCGCGAACGGATTGACGAACTCGAGATTTTCCTATTGCATCTGAATGCAGAAACTCGCCCGATTACAACGGTATGTGTATTTTTGCCCTAGGCCATAGTAGTTGTTGGTTTCGAGTATCAGACCAGCGAAAATTTTGATGGTTTCTCATGCATTCCTTAACTTCAAACTTTCATATCTCGCGAACGGATTGACGAACTCGAGAATTTCCTATTGCATCTGACAGCAGAAACCCGCCCGATTACAATGGTATGTGTATTTTTCCCCTAGGCATTTGTAGTTATTGGTTTCGACTATCAGACTTGCGGAAAATTGTGATGGTTTCTCAACCATTCCTTAACTTCAAACACCCATATCTCGCGAACGGATTGACGAACTCGAGAAATTCCTGTTGCATCTGGAAGTAGAAACTCGCCCGATTACAAAGATATGTGTCTTTTCCCCCTAGGCCTTTGAAGTTATTGGTTTCGAGTATCAGACTTGTGATAATTTTGATGGTTTCTCAACCATTCCTTATTTTCACACTTCCATATCTCGCGAACGGATTGACGAACTCGAGAATTTCCTATTATATCTGAAAGCAGAAACTCGCCCGATTACAACGGTGTGTGTACTTTTCCCCTAGGCCATTCCAGTTGTTGGTTTCGAGTATCAGACCAGCGAAAATATTGATGGTTTCCCAAGCATTCCTTAACTTCAAACTTCCATATCTCGCGAACGGATTGACGAACTTGAGAATTTCCTATTGCATCTGAATGCAGAAACTCGCCCGATTACAACGGTGTGTGTACTTTTCCCCTAGGCCATTCCAGTTGTTGGTTTCGAGTATCAGACCAGCGAAAATTTTGATGGTTTCTCAAGCATTCCTTAACTTCAAACTTTCATATCTCGCGAACGGATTGACGAACTCGAGAATTTCCTATTGCATCTGACAGCAGAAACCCGCCCGATTACAATGGTATGTGTATTTTTCCCCTAGGCATTTGTAGTTATTGGTTTCGACTATCAGACTTGCGAAAATTTTGATGGTTTCTCAACCATTCCTTAACTTCAAACTCCCATATCTCGCGAACGGATTGACGAACTCGAGAAATTCCTGTTGCATCTGAAAGCAGAAACTCGCCCGATTACAACGGAATGTGTATTTTTCCCCTAGGCCTTTGAAGTTATTGGTTTCGAGTATCAGACTTGCGAAAATTTTGATGGTTTCTCAACCATTCCTTATTTTCACACTTCCATATCTCGCGAACGGATTGTCGAACTCGAGAATTTCCTGTTGCATCTGAAAGCAGAAACTCGCCCGATTACAACGGTGTGTGTACTTTTCCCCTAGGCCATTCCAGTTGTTGGTTTCGAGTATCAGACCAGCGAAAATTTTGATGGTTTCTCAAGCATTCCTTAACTTCAAACTTCCATATCTCGCGAACGGATTGACGAACTCGAGAATTTCCTATTGCATCTGAATGCAGAAACTCGCCCGATTACAACTGTATGTGTATTTTTGCCCTAGGCCATAGTAGTTGTTGGTCTCGAGTATCAGACCAGCGAAAATTTTGATGGTTTCTCATGCATTCCTTAACTTCAAACTTCCATATCTCGCGAACGGATTGACGAACTCGAGAATTTCCTATTGCATCTGACAGCAGAAACTCGCCCGATTACAATGGTATGTGTATTTTTCCCCTAGGCATTTATAGTTATTGGTTTCGAGTATCAGACTTGCGAAAATTTTGACGGTTTCTCAACCATTCCTTAATTTCCAACTCCCATATCTCGCGAACGGATTGAGAAACTCGAGAATTTCCTATTGCATCTGAAAGCAGAAACTCGCCCGGTTACAACGGAATGTGTATTTTTCCCCTAGGCCTTTGAAGTTATTGGTTTCGAGTATCAGACTTGCGAAAATGTTGATGGTTTCTCAACCATTCCTTATTTTCACACTTCCATATCTCGCGAACGGATTGACGAACTCGAGAATTTCCTGTTGCATCTGAAAGCAGAAACTCGCCCGATTACAACGTTGTGTGTACTTTTCCCCTAGGCCATTCCAGTTGTTGGTTTCGAGTATCAGACCAGCGAAAATTTTGATGGTTTCTCTAGCATTCCTTAACTCCAAACTTCCATGTCTCACGAACGGATTGACGAACTCGAGAATTTCCTATTGCATCTGAATGCAGAAACTCGCCCGATTACAACGGTATGTGTATTTTTGCCCTAGGCCATAGTAGTTGTTGGTTTCGAGTATCAGACTAGCGAAAATTTTGATGGTTTCTCATGCATTCCTTAACTTCAAACTTCCATATCTCGCGAACGGATTGACGAACTCGAGAATTTCCTATTGCATCTGACAGCAGAAACTCGCCCGATTACAATGGTATGTGTATTTTTCCCCTAGGCATTTGTAGTTATTGGTTTCGAGTATCAGACTTGCGAAAATTTTGATGGTTACTCAACCATTTATTAACTTCAAAATCCCATATCTCGCGAACGGATTGACGAACTCGAGAAATTCCTGTTGCATGTGAAAGCAGAAAGTCGCCCGATTTCAACGGTATGTGTATCTTTCCCCTAGGCCTTTGTAGTTATTGGTTTCGAGTATCAGACTTGCGAAAATTTTGATGGTTTCTCATGCATTCCTTAACTTCAAACTTCCATATCCCGCGAACGGATGGACGAACTCGAGAAATTCCGGTTGCATGTGAAAGTAGAAAGTCGCCCGATTACAACGGTATGTGTATTTTTCCCCTAGGCCTTTGAAGTTATTGGTTTCGAGTATCAGACTTGCGAAAATTTTGATGGTTTCTAAACCATTCCTTATTTTCATACTTCCATATCTCGCGAACGGATTGACGAACTCGAGAATTTCCTATTACATCTGAAAGCAGAAACTCGCCCGGTTACAACGGAATGTGTATTTTTCCCCTAGGCCTTTGAAGTTATTGGTTTCGAGTATCAGACTTGCGAAAATGTTGATGGTTTCTCAACCATTCCTTATTTTCACACTTCCATATCTCGCGAACGGATTGACGAACTCGAGAATTTCCTGTTGCATCTGAAAGCAGAAACTCGCCCGATTACAACGTTGTGTGTACTTTTCCCCTAGGCCATTCCAGTTGTTGGTTTCGAGTATCAGACCAGCGAAAATTTTGATGGTTTCTCTAGCATTCCTTAACTTCAAACTTCCATGTCTCACGAACGGATTGACGAACTCGAGAATTTCCTATTGCATCTGAATGCAGAAACTCGCCCGATTACAACGGTATGTGTATTTTTGCCCTAGGCCATAGTAGTTGTTGGTTTCGAGTATCAGACTAGCGAAAATTTTGATGGTTTCTCATGCATTCCTTAACTTCAAACTTCCATATCTCGCGAACGGATTGACGAACTCGAGAATTTCCTATTGCATCTGACAGCAGAAACTCGCCCGATTACAATGGTATGTGTATTTTTCCCCTAGGCATTTGTAGTTATTGGTTTCGAGTATCAGACTTGCGAAAATTTTGATGGTTTCTCATGCATACCTTAACTTCAAACTTCCATATCCCGCGAACGGATGGACGAACTCGAGAAATTCCGGTTGCATGTGAATGTAGAAAGTCGCCCGATTACAACGGTATGTGTATTTTTCCCCTAGGCCTTTGACGTTATTGGTTTCGAGTATCAGAATTGCGAAAATTTTGATGGTTTCTCAACCATTCCTTATTTTCACACTTCCATATCTCGCGAACGGATTGACGAACTCGAGAATTTCCTATTACATCTGAAAGCAGAAACTCGCCCGATTACAACGGTGTGTGTACTTTTCCCCTAGGCCATTCCAGTTGTTGGTTTCGAGTATCAGACCAGCGAAAATTTTGATGGTTTCCCAAGCATTCCTTAACTTCAAACTTCCATATCTCGCGAACGGATTGACGAACTTGAGAATTTCCTATTGCATCTGAATGCAGAAACTCGCCCGATTACAACGGTGTGTGTACTTTTCCCCTAGGCCATTCCAGTTGATCGTTTCGAGTATCAGACCAGCGAAAATTTTGATGGTTTCTCAAGCATTCCTTAACTTCAAACTTCCATATCTCGCGAACGGATTGACGAACTCGAGAATTTCCTATTGCATCTGAATGCAGAAACTCGCCCGATTACAACGGTATGTGTATTTTTGCCCTAGACCATAGTAGTTGTTGGTTTCGACTATCAGACCAGCGAAAATTTTGATGGTTTCTCAACCATTCCTTAACTTCAAACTTTCATATCTCGCGAACGGATTGACGAACTCGAGAATTTCCTATTGCATCTGACAGCAGAAACCCGCCCGATTACAATGGTATGTGCATTTTTCCCCTAGGCATTTGTAGTTATGGGTTTCGAGTATCAGACCAGCGAAAATTTTGATGGTTTCTCAACCATTCCTTAACTTCAAACTCCCATATCTCGCGAACGGATTGACGAACTCGAGAAATTCCTGTTGCATCTGAAAGTAGAAACTCGCCCGATTACAACGGAATGTGTATTTTTCCCCTAGGCCTTTGAAGTTATTGGTTTCGAGTATCAGACTTGCGAAAATTTTGATGGTTTCTCAACCATTCCTTATTTTCACACTTCCATATCTCGCGAACGGATTGTCGAACTCGAGAATTTCCTGTTGCATCTGAAAGCAGAAACTCGCCCGATTACAACGGTGTGTGTACTTTTCCCCTAGGCCATTCCAGTTGTTGGTTTCGAGTATCAGACCAGCGAAAATTTTGATGGTTTCTCAAGCATTCCTTAACTTCAAACTTCCATATCTCGCGAACGGATTGACGAACTCGAGAATTTCCTATTGCATCTGAATGCAGAAACTCGCCCCATTACAACGGTATGTGTATTTTTGCCCTAGGCCATAGTAGTTGTTGGTCTCGAGTATCAGACCAGCGAAAATTTTGATGGTTTCTCATGCATTCCTTAACTTCAAACTTCCATATCTCGCGAACGGATTGACGAACTCGAGAATTTCCGATTGCATCTGACAGCAGAAACTCGCCCGATTACAATGGTATGTGTATTTTTCCCCTAGGCATTTATAGTTATTGGTTTCGAGTATCAGACTTGCGAAAATTTTGATGGTTTCTCAACCATTCCTTAATTTCCAACTCCCATATCTCGCGAACGGATTGAGAAACTCGAGAATTTCCTATTGCATCTGAAAGCAGAAACTCGCCCGGTTACAACGGAATGTGTATTTTTCCCCTAGGCCTTTGAAGTTATTGGTTTCGAGTATCAGACTTGCGAGAATGTTGATGGTTTCTCAACCATTCCTTATTTTCACACTTCCATATCTCGCGAACGGATTGACGAACTCGAGAATTTCCTGTTGCATCTGAAAGCAGAAACTCGCCCGATTACAACGTTGTGTGTACTTTTCCCCTAGGCCATTCCAGTTGTTGGTTTCGAGTATCAGACCAGCGAAAATTTTGATGGTTTCTCTAGCATTCCTTAACTTCAAACTTCCATATCTCACGAACGGATTGACGAACTCGAGAATTTCCTATTGCATCTGAATGCAGAAACTCGCCCGATTACAACGGTATGTGTATTTTTGCCCTAGGCCATAGTAGTTGTTGGTTTCGAGTATCAGACCAGCGAAAATTTTGATGGTTTCTCATGCATTCCTTAACTTCAAACTTCCATATCTCGCGAACGGATTGACGAACTCGAGAATTTCCTATTGCATCTGACAGCAGAAACTCGCCCGCTTACAATGGTATGTGTATTTTTCCCCTAGGCATTTGTAGTTATTGGTTTCGAGTATCAGACTTGCGAAAATTTTGATGGTTTCTCAACCATTTATTAACTTCAAAATCCCATATCTCGCGAACGGATTGACGAACTCGAGAAATTCCTGTTGCATGTGAAAGTAGAAAGTCGCCCGATTTCAACGGTATGTGTATCTTTCCCCTAGGCTTTTGTAGTTATTGGTTTCGAGTATCAGACTTGCGAAAATTTTGATGGTTTCTCATGCATTCCTTAACTTCAAACTTCCATATCCCGCGAACGGATGGACGAACTCGAGAAATTCCGGTTGCATGTGAAAGTAGAAAGTCGCCCGATTACAACGGTGTGTGTACTTTTCCCCTAGGCCATTCCAGTTGTTGGTTTCGAGTATCAGACCAGCGAAAATTTTGATGGTTTCCCAAGCATTCCTTAACTTCAAACTTCCATATCTCGCGAACGGATTGACGAACTTGAGAATTTCCTATTGCATCTGAATGCAGAAACTCGCCCGATTACAACGTTGTGTGTACTTTTCCCCTAGGCCATTCCAGTTGTTGGTTTCGAGTATCAGACCAGCGAAAATTTTGATGGTTTCTCTAGCATTCCTTAACTTCAAACTTCCATATCTCACGAACGGATTGACGAACTCGAGAATTTCCTATTGCATCTGACAGCAGAAACCCGCCCGATTACAATGGTATGTGCATTTTTCCCCTAGGCATTTGTAGTTATGGGTTTCGAGTATCAGACCAGCGAAAATTTTGATGGTTTCTCAACCATTCCTTAACTTCAAACTCCCATATCTCGCGAACGGATTGACGAACTCGAGAAATTCCTGTTGCATCTGAAAGTAGAAACTCGCCCGATTACAACGGAATGTGTATTTTTCCCCTAGGCCTTTGAAGTTATTGGTTTCGAGTATCAGACTTGCGAAAATTTTGATGGTTTCTCAACCATTCCTTATTTTCACACTTCCATATCTCGCGAACGGATTGTCGAACTCGAGAATTTCCTGTTGCATCTGAAAGCAGAAACTCGCCCGATTACAACGGTGTGTGTACTTTTCCCCTAGGACATTCCAGTTGTTGGTTTCGAGTATCAGACCAGCGAAAATTTTGATGGTTTCTCAAGCATTCCTTAACTTTAAACTTCCATATCTCGCGAACGGATTGACGAACTCGAGAATTTCCTATTGCATCTGAATGCAGAAACTCGCCCGATTACAACGGTATGTGTATTTTTGCCCTAGGCCATAGTAGTTGTTGGTCTCGAGTATCAGACCAGCGAAAATTTTGATGGTTTCTCATGCATTCCTTAACTTCAAACTTCCATATCTCGCGAACGGATTGACGAACTCGAGAATTTCCTATTGCATCTGACAGCAGAAACTCGCCCGATTACAATGGTATGTATATTTTTCCCCTAGGCATTTATAGTTATTGGTTTCGAGTATCAGACTTGCGAAAATTTTGATGGTTTCTCAACCATTCCTTAATTTCCAACTCCCATATCTCGCGAACGGATTGAGAAACTCGAGAATTTCCTATTGCATCTGAAAGCAGAAACTCGCCCGGTTACAACGGAATGTGTATTTTTCCCCTAGGCCTTTGAAGTTATTGGTTTCGAGTATCAGACTTGCGAAAATGTTGATGGTTTCTCAACCATTCCTTATTTTCACACTTCCATATCTCGCGAACGGATTGACGAACTCGAGAATTTCCTGTTGCATCTGAAAGCAGAAACTCGCCCGATTACAACGTTGTGTGTACTTTTCCCCTAGGCCATTCCAGTTTTTGGTTTCGAGTATCAGACCAGCGAAAATTTTGATGGTTTCTCTAGCATTCCTTAACTTCAAACTTCCATATCTCACGAACGGATTGACGAACTCGAGAATTTCCTATTGCATCTGAATGCAGAAACTCGCCCGATTACAACGGTATGTGTATTTTTGCCCTAGGCCATAGTAGTTGTTGGTTTCGAGTATCAGACCAGCGAAAATTTTGATGGTTTCTCATGCATTCCTTAACTTCAAACTTCCATATCTCGCGAACGGATTGACGAACTCGAGAATTTCCTATTGCATCTGACAGCAGAAACTCGCCCGATTACAATGGTATGTGTATTTTTCCCCTAGGCATTTGTAGTTATTGGTTTCGAGTATCAGACTTGCGAAAATTTTGATGGTTTCTCAACCATTTATTAACTTCAAAATCCCATATCTCGCGAACGGATTGACGAACTCGAGAAATTCCTGTTGCATGTGAAAGTAGAAAGTCGCCCGATTTCAACGGTATGTGTATCTTTCCCCTAGGCTTTTGTAGTTATTGGTTTCGAGTATCAGACTTGCGATAATTTTGATGGTTTCTCATGCATTCCTTAACTTCAAACTTCCATATCCCGCGAACGGATGGACGAACTCGAGAAATTCCGGTTGCATGTGAAAGTAGAAAGTCGCCCGATTACAACGGTATGTGTATTTTTCCCCTAGGCCTTTGAAGTTATTGGTTTAGAGTATCAGACTTGCGAAAATTTTGATGGTTTCTGAACCATTCCTTATTTTCACACTTCCATATCTCGCGGACGGATTGACGAACTCGAGAATTTCCTATTACATCTGAAAGCAGAAACTCGCCCGATTACAACGGTGTGTGTACTTTTCCCCTAGGCCATTCCAGTTGTTGGTTTCGAGTATCAGACCAGCGAAAATTTTGATGGTTTCCCAAGCATTCCTTAACTTCAAACTTCCATATCTCGCGAACGGATTGACGAACTTGAGAATTTCCTATTGCATCCGAATGCAGAAACTCGCCCGATTACAACGTTGTGTGTACTTTTCCCCTAGGCCATTCCAGTTGTTGGTTTCGAGTATCAGACCAGCGAAAATTTTGATGGTTTCTCTAGCATTCCTTAACTTCAAACTTCCATATCTCACGAACGGATTGACGAACTCGAGAATTTCCTATTGCATCTGACAGCAGAAACCCGCCCGATTACAATGGTATGTGCATTTTTCCCCTAGGCATTTGTAGTTATGGGTTTCGAGTATCAGACCAGCGAAAATTTTGATGGTTTCTCAACCATTCCTTAACTTCAAACTCCCATATCTCGCGAACGGATTGACGAACTCGAGAAATTCCTGTTGCATCTGAAAGTAGAAACTCGCCCGATTACAAAGGAATGTGTATTTTTCCCCTAGGCCTTTGAAGTTATTGGTTTCGAGTATCAGACTTGCGAAAATTTTGATGGTTTCTCAACCATTCCTTATTTTCACACTTCCATATCTCGCGAACGGATTGTCGAACTCGAGAATTTCCTGTTGCATCTGAAAGCAGAAACTCGCCCGATTACAACGGTGTGTGTACTTTTCCCCTAGGCCATTCCAGTTGTTGGTTTCGAGTATCAGACCAGCGAAAATTTTGATGGTTTCTCAAGCATTCCTTAACTTCAAACATCCATATCTCGCGAACGGATTGACGAACTCGAGAATTTCCTATTGCATCTGAATGCAGAAACTCGCCCGATTACAACGGTATGTGTATTTTTGCCCTAGGCCATAGTAGTTGTTGGTCTCGAGTATCAGACCAGCGAAAATTTTGATGGTTTCTCATGCATTCCTTAACTTCAAACTTCCATATCTCGCGAACGGATTGACGAACTCGAGAATTTCCTATTGCATCTGACAGCAGAAACTCGCCCGATTACAATGGTATGTGTATTTTTCCCCTAGGCATTTATAGTTATTGGTTTCGAGTATCAGACTTGCGAAAATTTTGATGGTTTCTCAACCATTCCTTAATTTCCAACTCCCATATCTCGCGAACGGATTGAGAAACTCGAGAATTTCCTATTGCATCTGAAAGCAGAAACTCGCCCGGTTACAACGGAATGTGTATTTTTCCCCTAGGCCTTTGAAGTTATTGGTTTCGAGTATCAGACTTGCGAAAATGTTGATGGTTTCTCAACCATTCCTTATTTTCACACTTCCATATCTCGCGAACGGATTGACGAACTCGAGAATTTCCTGTTGCATCTGAAAGCAGAAACTCGCCCGATTACAACGTTGTGTGTACTTTTCCCCTAGGCCATTCCAGTTGTTGGTTTCGAGTATCAGACCAGCGAAAATTTTGATGGTTTCTCTAGCATTCCTTAACTTCAAACTTCCATATCTCACGAACGGATTGACGAACTCGAGAATTTCCTATTGCATCTGAATGCAGAAACTCGCCCGATTACAACGGTATGTGTATTTTTGCCCTAGGCCATAGTAGTTGTTGGTTTCGAGTATCAGACCAGCGAAAATTTTGATGGTTTCTCATGCATTCCTTAACTTCAAACTTCCATATCTCGCGAACGGATTGACGAACTCGAGAATTTCCTATTGCATCTGACAGCAGAAACTCGCCCGATTACAATGGTATGTGTATTTTTCCCCTAGGCATTTGTAGTTATTGGTTTCGAGTATCAGACTTGCGAAAATTTTGATGGTTTCTCAACCATTTATTAACTTCAAAATCCCATATCTCGCGAACGGATTGACGAACTCGAGAAATTCCTGTTGCATGTGAAAGTAGAAAGTCGCCCGATTTCAACGGTATGTGTATCTTTCCCCTAGGCCTTTGTAGTTATTGGTTTCGAGTATCAGACTTGCGAAAATTTTGATGGTTTCTCATGCATTCCTTAACTTCAAACTTCCATATCCCGCGAACGGATGGACGAACTCGAGAAATTCCGGTTGCATGTGAAAGTAGAAAGTCGCCCGATTACAACGGTATGTGTATTTTTCCCCTAGGCCTTTGAAGTTATTGGTTTCGAGTATCAGACTTGCGAAAATTTTGATGGTTTCTCAACCATTCCTTATTTTCACACTTCCATATCTCGCGAACGGATTGACAAACTCGAGAATTTCCTATTACATCTGAAAGCAGAAACTCGCCCGATTACAACGGTGTGTGTACTTTTCCCCTAGGCCATTCCAGTTGTTGGTTTCGAGTATCAGACCAGCGAAAATTTTGATGGTTTCCCAAGCATTCCTTAACTTCAAACTTCCATATCTCGCGAACGGATTGACGAACTTGAGAATTTCCTATTGCATCTGAATGCAGAAACTCGCCCGATTACAACGGTGTTTGTACTTTTCCCCTAGGCCATTCCAGTTGATCGTTTCGAGTATCAGACCAGCGAAAATTTTGATGGTTTCTCAAGCATTCCTTAACTTCAAACTTCCATATCTCGCGAACGGATTGACGAACTCGAGAATTTCCTATTGCATCTGAATGCAGAAACTCGCCCGATTACAACGGTATGTGTATTTTTGCCCTAGACCATAGTAGTTGTTGGTTTCGACTATCAGACCAGCGAAAATTTTGATGGTTTCTCATGCATTCCTTAACTTCAAACTTTCATATCTCGCGAACGGATTGACGAACTCGAGAATTTCCTATTGCATCTGACAGCAGAAACCCGCCCGATTACAATGGTATGTGTATTTTTCCCCTAGGCCTTTGAAGTTATTGGTTTCGAGTATCAGACTTGCGAAAATTTTGATGGTTTCTCAACCATTCCTTATTTTCACACTTCCATATCTCGCGAACGGATTGTCGAACTCGAGAATTTCCTGTTGCATCTGAAAGCAGAAACTCGCCCGATTACAACGGTGTGTGTACTTTTCCCCTAGGCCATTCCAGTTGTTGGTTTCGAGTATCAGACCAGCGAAAATTTTGATGGTTTCCCAAGCATTCCTTAACTTCAAACTTCCATATCTCGCGAACGGATTGACGAACTCGAGAATTTCCTATTGCATCTGAATGCAGAAACACGCCCGATTACAACGGTATGTGTATTTTTGCCCTAGGCCATAGTAGTTGTTGGTCTCGAGTATCAGACCAGCGAAAATTTTGATGGTTTCTCATGCATTCCTTAAGTTCAAACTTCCATATCTCGCGAACGGATTGACGAACTCGAGAATTTCCTATTGCATCTGACAGCAGAAACTCGCCCGATTACAATGGTATGTGTATTTTTCCCCTAGGCATTTATAGTTATTGGTTTCGAGTATCAGACTTGCGAAAATTTTGATGGTTTCTCAACCATTCCTTAATTTCCAACTCCCATATCTCGCGAACGGATTGAGAAACTCGAGAATTTCCTATTGCATCTGAAAGCAGAAACTCGCCCGGTTACAACGGAATGTGTATTTTTCCCCTAGGCCTTTGAAGTTATTGGTTTCGAGTATCAGACTTGCGAAAATGTTGATGGTTTCTCAAACATTCCTTATTTTCACACTTCCATATCTCGCGAACGGATTGACGAACTCGAGAATTTCCTGTTGCATCTGAAAGCAGAAACTCGCCCGATCACAACGTTGTGTGTACTTTTCCCCTAGGCCATTCCAGTTGTTGGTTTCGAGTATCAGACCAGCGAAAATTTTGATGGTTTCTCTAGCATTCCTTAACTTCAAACTTCCATATCTCACGAACGGATTGACGAACTCGAGAATTTCCTATTGCATCTGAATGCAGAAACTCGCCCGATTACAACGGTATGTGTATTTTTGCCCTAGGCGATAGTAGTTGTTGGTTTCGAGTATCAGAGCAGCGAAAATTTTGATGGTTTCTCATGCATTCCTTAACTTCAAACTTCCATATCTCGCGAACGGATTGACGAACTCGAGAATTTCCTATTGCATCTGACAGCAGAAACTCGCCCGATTACAATGGTATGTGTATTTTTCCCCTAGGCATTTGTAGTTATTGGTTTCGAGTATCAGACTTGCGAAAATTTTGATGGTTTCTCAACCATTTATTAACTTCAAAATCCCATATCTCGCGAACGGATTGACGAACTCGAGAAATTCCTGTTGCATGTGAAAGTAGAAAGTCGCCCGATTTCAACGGTATGTGTATCTTTCCCCTAGGCCTTTGTAGTTATTGGTTTCGAGTATCAGACTTGCGAAAATTTTGATGGTTTCTCATGCATTCCTTAACTTCAAACTTCCATATCCCGCGAACAGATGGACGAACTCGAGAAATTCCGGTTGCATGTGAAAGTAGAAAGTCGCCCGATTACAACGGTATGTGTATTTTTCCCCTAGGCCTTTGAAGTTATTGGTTTAGAGTATCAAACTTGCGAAAATTTTGATGGTTTCTGAACCATTCCTTATTTTCACACTTCCATATCTCGCGGACGGATTGACGAACTCGAGAATTTCCTATTACATCTGAAATAAGAAACTCGCCCGATTACAACGGTGTGTGTACTTTTCCCCTAGGCCATTCCAGTTGTTGGTTTCGAGTATCAGACCAGCGAAAATTTTGATGGTTTCCCAAGCATTCCTTAACTTCAAACTTCTATATCTCGCGAACGGATTGACGAACTTGAGAATTTCCTATTGCATCTGAATGCAGAAACTCGCCCGATGACAACGGTGTGTGTACTTTTCCCCTAGGCCATTCCAGTTGTTGGTTTCGAGTATCAGACCAGCGAAAATTTTGATGGTTTCTCAAGGATTCCTTAACTTCAAACTTCTATATCTCGCTAACGGATTGACGAACTCGAGAATTTCCTATTGCATCTGAATGCAGAAACTCGCCCGATTACAACGGTATGTGTATTTTTGCCCTAGGACATAGTAGTTGTTGGTTTCGTGTATCAGACCAGCGAAAATTTTGATGGTTTCTCATGCATTCCTTAACTTCAAACTTTCATATCTCGCGAACGGATTGACGAACTTGAGAATTTCCTATTGCATCTGACAGCAGAAAATCGCCCGATTACAATGGTATGTGTATTTTTCCCCTAGGCATTTGTTGTTATTGGTTTCGAGTATCAGACTTGCGAAAATTTTGATGGTTTCTCAACCATTCCTTATTTTCACACTTCCATATCTCGCGAACGGATTGACGAACTCGAGAATATCCTATTACATCTGAAAGCAGAAACTCGCCCGATTACAACAGTGTGTGTACTTTTCCCCTAGGCCATTCCAGTTGTTGGTTTCGAGTATCAGACCAGCGAAAATTTTGATGGTTTCCCAAGCATTCCTTAACTTCAAACTTCCATATCTCGCGAACGGATTGACGAACTTGAGAATTTCCTATTGCATCTGAATGCAGAAACTCGCCCGATTACAACGGTGTGTGTATCTTTCCCCTAGGCCTTTGTAGTTATTGGTTTCGAGTATCAGACTTGCGAAAATTTTGATGGTTTCTCAACCATTCCTTAATTTCCAACTCCCATATCTCGCGAACGGATTGTCGAACTCGAGAATTTCCTGTTGCATCTGAAAGCAGAAACTCGCCCGATTACAGCGTTGTGTGTACTTTTCCCCTAGGCCATTCCAGTTGTTGGTTTCGAGTATCAGACCAGCGAAAATTTTGATGGTTTCTCAAGCATTCCTTAACTTCAAACTTCCATATCTCGCGAATGGATTGACGAACTCGAGAATTTCCTATTGCATCTGAATGCAGAAACTCGCCCGATTACAACGGTATGTGTGTTTTTGCCCTAGGCCATAGTAGTTGTTGGTCTCGAGTATCAGACCAGCGAAAATTTTGATGGTTTCTCATGCATTCCTTAACTTCAAACTTCCATATCTCGCGAACGGATTGACGAACTCGAGAATTTCCTATTGCATCTGACAGCAGAAACTCGCCCGATTACAATGGTATGTGTATTTTTCCCCGAGGCATTTATAGTTATTGGTTTCGAGTATCAGACTTGCGAAAATTTTGATGGTTTCTCAACCATTCCTTAATTTCCAACTCCCATATCTCGCGAACGGATTGAGAAACTCGAGAATTTCCTATTGCATCTGAAAGCAGAAACACGCCCGATTACAACGGTATGTGTATTTTTCCCCTAGGACCTAGTAGTTATTGATTTCAAGTATCAGACTTGCGGAAAATTGTGATGGTTTCTCAACCATTCCTTAACTTCAAACACCCATATCTCGCGAACGGATTGACGAACTCGAGAAATTCCTGTTGCATCTGGAAGTAGAAACTCGCCCGATTACAAAGATATGTGTCTTTTCCCCCTAGGCCTTTGTAGTTGTTTGTTTCGAGTATCAGACCAGCGAAAATTTTGATGGTTTCTCAACAATTCCTTATTTTCACACTTCCATATCTCGCGAACGGATTGACGAACTCGAGAATTTCCTATTACATCTGAAAGCAGAAACTCGCCCGATTACAACGGTGTGTGTACTTTTCCCCTAGGCCATTCCAGTTGTTGGTTTCGAGTATCAGACCAGCGAAAATTTTGATGGTTTCCCAAGCATTCCTTAACTTCAAACTTCCATATCTCGCGAACGGATTGACGAACTCGAGAATTTCCTATTGCATCTGACAGCAGAAACTCGCCCGATCACAATGGTATGTGTATTTTTACCCTAGGCATTTATAGTTATTGGTTTCGAGTATCAGACTTGCGAAAATTTTGATGGTTTCTCAACCATTCCTTAATTTCCAACTCCCATATCTCGCGAACGGATTGACGAACTCGAGAATTTCCTATTGCATCTGAATGCAGAAACTCGCCCGATTACAACGGTATGTGTATTTTTGCCCTAGGCCTTAGTAGTTGTTGGTTTCGAGTATCAGACCAGCGAAAATTTTGATGGTTTCTCATGCATTCCTTAACTTCAAACTTTCATATCTCGCGAACGGATTGACGAACTCGAGAATTTCCTATTGCATCTGACAGCAGAAACCCGCCCGATTACAATGGTATGTGTATTTTTCCCCTAGGCCTTTGAAGTTATTGGTTTCGAGTATCAGACTTGCGAAAATTTTGATGGTTTCTCAACCATTCCTTATTTTCACACTTCCATATCTCGCGAACGGATTTTCGAACTCGAGAATTTCCTGTTGCATCTGAAAGCAGAAACTCGCCCGATTACAACGGTGTGTGTACTTTTCCCCTAGGCCATTCCAGTTGTTGGTTTCGAGTATCAGACCAGCGAAAATTTTGATGGTTTCCCAAGCATTCCTTAACTTCAAACTTCCATATCTCGCGAACGGATTGACGAACTCGAGAATTTCCTATTGCATCTGAATGCAGAAACACGCCCGATTACAACGGTATGTGTATTTTTGCCCTAGGCCATAGTAGTTGTTGGTCTCGAGTATCAGACCAGCGAAAATTTTGATGGTTTCTCATGCATTCCTTAAGTTCAAACTTCCATATCTCGCGAACGGATTGACGAACTCGAGAATTTCCTATTGCATCTGACAGCAGAAACTCGCCCGATTACAATGGTATGTGTATTTTTCCCCTAGGCATTTATAGTTATTGGTTTCGAGTATCAGACTTGCGAAAATTTTGATGGTTTCTCAACCATTCCTTAATTTCCAACTCCCATATCTCGCGAACGGATTGAGAAACTCGAGAATTTCCTATTGCATCTGAAAGCAGAAACTCGCCCGGTTACAACGGAATGTGTATTTTTCCCCTAGGCCTTTGAAGTTATTGGTTTCGAGTATCAGACTTGCGAAAATGTTGATGGTTTCTCAAACATTCCTTATTTTCACACTTCCATATCTCGCGAACGGATTGACGAACTCGAGAATTTCCTGTTGCATCTGAAAGCAGAAACTCGCCCGATCACAACGTTGTGTGTACTTTTCCCCTAGGCCATTCCAGTTGTTGGTTTCGAGTATCAGACCAGCGAAAATTTTGATGGTTTCTCTAGCATTCCTTAACTTCAAACTTCCATATCTCACGAACGGATTGACGAACTCGAGAATTTCCTATTGCATCTGAATGCAGAAACTCGCCCGATTACAACGGTATGTGTATTTTTGCCCTAGGCCATAGTAGTTGTTGGTTTCGAGTATCAGAGCAGCGAAAATTTTGATGGTTTCTCATGCATTCCTTAACTTCAAACTTCCATATCTCGCGAACGGATTGACGAACTCGAGAATTTCCTATTGCATCTGACAGCAGAAACTCGCCCGATTACAATGGTATGTGTATTTTTCCCCTAGGCATTTGTAGTTATTGGTTTCGAGTATCAGACTTGCGAAAATTTTGATGGTTTCTCAACCATTTATTAACTTCAAAATCCCATATCTCGCGAACGGATTGACGAACTCGAGAAATTCCTGTTGCATGTGAAAGTAGAAAGTCGCCCGATTTCAACGGTATGTGTATCTTTCCCCTAGGCCGTTGTAGTTATTGGTTTCGAGTATCAGACTTGCGAAAATTTTGATGGTTTCTCATGCATTCCTTAACTTCAAACTTCCATATCCCGCGAACAGATGGACGAACTCGAGAAATTCCGGTTGCATGTGAAAGTAGAAAGTCGCCCGATTACAACGGTATGTGTATTTTTCCCCTAGGCCTTTGAAGTTATTGGTTTAGAGTATCAAACTTGCGAAAATTTTGATGGTTTCTGAACCATTCCTTATTTTCACACTTCCATATCTCGCGGACGGATTGACGAACTCGAGAATTTCCTATTACATCTGAAATAAGAAACTCGCCCGATTACAACGGTGTGTGTACTTTTCCCCTAGGCCATTCCAGTTGTTGGTTTCGAGTATCAGACCAGCGAAAATTTTGATGGTTTCCCAAGCATTCCTTAACTTCAAACTTCTATATCTCGCGAACGGATTGACGAACTTGAGAATTTCCTATTGCATCTGAATGCAGAAACTCGCCCGATGACAACGGTGTGTGTACTTTTCCCCTAGGCCATTCCAGTTGTTGGTTTCGAGTATCAGACCAGCGAAAATTTTGATGGTTTCTCAAGGATTCCTTAACTTCAAACTTCTATATCTCGCTAACGGATTGACGAACTCGAGAATTTCCTATTGCATCTGAATGCAGAAACTCGCCCGATTACAACGGTATGTGTATTTTTGCCCTAGGACATAGTAGTTGTTGGTTTCGTGTATCAGACCAGCGAAAATTTTGATGGTTTCTCATGCATTCCTTAACTTCAAACTTTCATATCTCGCGAACGGATTGACGAACTTGAGAATTTCCTATTGCATCTGACAGCAGAAAATCGCCCGATTACAATGGTATGTGTATTTTTCCCCTAGGCATTTGTTGTTATTGGTTTCGAGTATCAGACTTGCGAAAATTTTGATGGTTTCTCAACCATTCCTTATTTTCACACTTCCATATCTCGCGAACGGATTGACGAACTCGAGAATTTCCTATTACATCTGAAAGCAGAAACTCGCCCGATTACAACAGTGTGTGTACTTTTCCCCTAGGCCATTCCAGTTGTTGGTTTCGAGTATCAGACCAGCGAAAATTTTGATGGTTTCCCAAGCATTCCTTAACTTCAAACTTCCATATCTCGCGAACGGATTGACGAACTTGAGAATTTCCTATTGCATCTGAATGCAGAAACTCGCCCGATTACAACGGTGTGTGTATCTTTCCCCTAGGCCTTTGTAGTTATTGGTTTCGAGTATCAGACTTGCGAAAATTTTGATGGTTTCTCAACCATTCCTTAATTTCCAACTCCCATATCTCGCGAACGGATTGTCGAACTCGAGAATTTCCTGTTGCATCTGAAAGCAGAAACTCGCCCGATTACAGCGTTGTGTGTACTTTTCCCCTAGGCCATTCCAGTTGTTGGTTTCGAGTATCAGACCAGCGAAAATTTTGATGGTTTCTTAAGCATTCCTTAACTTCAAACTTCCATATCTCGCGAACGGATTGACGAACTCGAGAATTTCCTATTGCATCTGAATGCAGAAACTCGCCCGATTACAACGGTATGTGTGTTTTTGCCCTAGGCCATAGTAGTTGTTGGTCTCGAGTATCAGACCAGCGAAAATTTTGATGGTTTCTCATGCATTCCTTAACTTCAAACTTCCATATCTCGCGAACGGATTGACGAACTCGAGAATTTCCTATTGCATCTGACAGCAGAAACTCGCCCGATTACAATGGTATGTGTATTTTTCCCCGAGGCATTTATAGTTATTGGTTTCGAGTATCAGACTTGCGAAAATTTTGATGGTTTCTCAACCATTCCTTAATTTCCAACTCCCATATCTCGCGAACGGATTGAGAAACTCGAGAATTTCCTATTGCATCTGAAAGCAGAAACACGCCCGATTACAACGGTATGTGTATTTTTCCCCTAGGACCTAGTAGTTATTGATTTCAAGTATCAGACTTGCGGAAAATTGTGATGGTTTCTCAACCATTCCTTAACTTCAAACACCCATATCTCGCGAACGGATTGACGAACTCGAGAAATTCCTGTTGCATCTGGAAGTAGAAACTCGCCCGATTACAAAGATATGTGTCTTTTCCCCCTAGGCCTTTGTAGTTGTTTGTTTCGAGTATCAGACCAGCGAAAATTTTGATGGTTTCTCAACAATTCCTTATCTTCACACTTCCATATCTCGCGAACGGAGTGACGAACTCGAGAATTTCCTATTACATCTGAAAGCAGAAACTCGCCCGATTACAACGGTGTGTGTACTTTTCCCCTAGGCCATTCCAGTTGTTGGTTTCGAGTATCAGACCAGCGAAAATTTTGATGGTTTCCCAAGCATTCTTTAACTTCAAACTTCCATATCTCGCGAACGGATTGACGAACTTGAGAATTTCCTATTGCATCTGAATGCAGAAACTCGCCCGATTACAACGGTGTGTGTACTTTTCCCCTAGGCCATTCCAGTTGTTCGTTTCGAGTATCAGACCAGCGAAAATTTTGGTGGTTTCTCAAGCATTCCTTAACTTCAAACTTCCATATCTCGCGAACGGATTGACGAACTCGAGAATTTCCTGTTGCATCTGACAGCAGAAACTCGCCCGATTACAATGGTATGTGTATTTTTCCCCTAGGCATTTATAGTTATTGGTTTCGAGTATCAGACTTGCGAAAATTTTGATGGTTTCTCAACCATTCCTTAATTTCCAACTCCCATATCTCGCGAACGGATTGACGAACTCGAGAATTTCCTATTGCATCTGAATGCAGAAACTCGCCCGATTACAACGGTATGTGCATTTTTGCCCTAGGCCATAGTAGTTGTTGGTTTCGAGTATCAGACCAGCGAAAATTTTGATGGTTTCTCATGCATTCCTTAACTTCAAACTTTCATATCTCGCGAACGGATTGACGAACTCGAGAATTTCCTATTGCATCTGACAGCAGAAACCCGCCCGATTACAATGGTATGTGTATTTTTCACCTAGGCATTTGTAGTTATTGGTTTCGAGTATCAGACTTGCGAAAATTTTGATGGTTTCTCAACCATTCCTTAACTTCAAACTCCCATATCTCGCGAACGGATTGACGAACTCGAGAAATTCCTGTTGCATCTGAAAGTAGAAACTCGCCCGATTACAACGGAATGTGTATTTTTCCCCTAGCCCTTTGATGTTATTGGTTTCGAGTATCAGACTTGCGAAAATTTTGATGGTTTCTCAACCATTCCTTATTTTCACACTTCCATATCTCGCGAACGGATTGTCGAACTCGAGAATTTCCTGTTGCATCTGAAAGCAGAAACTCGCCCGATTACAACGGTATGTGCATTTTTGCCCTAGGCCATAGTAGTTGTTGGTTTCGAGTATCAGACCAGCGAAAATTTTGATGGTTTCTCATGCATTCCTTAACTTCAAACTTTCATATCTCGCGAACGGATTGACGAACTCGAGAATTTCCTATTGCATCTGACAGCAGAAACCCGCCCGATTACAATGGTATGTGTATTTTTCACCTAGGCATTTGTAGTTATTGGTTTCGAGTATCAGACTTGCGAAAATTTTGATGGTTTCTCAACCATTCCTTAACTTCAAACTCCCATATCTCGCGAACGGATTGACGAACTCGAGAAATTCCTGTTGCATCTGAAAGTAGAAACTCGCCCGATTACAACGGAATGTGTATTTTTCCCCTAGCCCTTTGATGTTATTGGTTTCGAGTATCAGACTTGCGAAAATTTTGATGGTTTCTCAACCATTCCTTATTTTCACACTTCCATATCTCGCGAACGGATTGTCGAACTCGAGAATTTCCTGTTGCATCTGAAAGCAGAAACTCGCCCGATTACAACGGTGTGTGTGCTTTTCCCCTAGGCCATTCCAGTTGTTGGTTTCGAGTATCAGACCAGCGAAAATTTTGATGGTTTCTCAACCATTCCTTATTTTCACACTTCCATATCTCGCGAACGGATTGTCGAACTCGAGAATTTCCTGTTGCATCTGAAAGCAGAAACTCGCCCGATTACAACGGTGTGTGTACTTTTCCCCTAGGCCATTCCAGTTGTTGGTTTCGAGTATCAGACCAGCGAAAATTTTGATGGTTTCTCAAGCATTCCTTAACTTCAAACTTCCATATCTCGCGAACGGATTGACGAACTCGAGAATTTCCTATTGCATCTGAATGCAGAAACTCGCCCGATTACAACGGTATGTGTGTTTTTGCCCTAGGCCATAGTAGTTGTTGGTCTCGAGTATCAGACCAGCGAAAATTTTGATGGTTTCTCAACCATTCCTTAATTTCCAACTCCCATATCTCGCGAACGGATTGAGAAACTCGAGAATTTCCTATTGCATCTGAAAGCAGAAACACGCCCGATTACAACGGTATGTGTATTTTTCCCCTAGGACCTAGTAGTTATTGATTTCAAGTATCAGACTTGCGGAAAATGGTGATGGTTTCTCAACCATTCCTTAACTTCAAACACCCATATCTCGCGAACGGATTGACGAACTCGAGAAATTCCTGTTGCATCTGGAAGTAGAAACTCGCCCGATTACAAAGATATGTGTCTTTTCCCCCTAGGCCTTTGTAGTTGTTTGTTTCGAGTATCAGACCAGCGAAAATTTTGATGGTTTCTCAACAATTCCTTATTTTCACACTTCCATATCTCGCGAACGGATTGACGAATTCGAGAATTTCCTATTACATCTGAAAGCAGAAACTCGCCCGATTACAACGGTGTGTGTACTTTTCCCCTAGGCCATTCCAGTTGTTGGTTTCGAGTATCAGACCAGCGAAAATTTTGATGGTTTCCCAAGCATTCCTTAACTTCAAACTTCCATATCTCGCGAACGGATTGACGAACTTGAGAATTTCCTATTGCATCTGAATGCAGAAACTCGCCCGATTACAACGGTGTGTGTACTTTTCCCCTAGGCCATTCCAGTTGTTCGTTTCGAGTATCAGACCAGCGAAAATTTTGATGGTATCTCAAGCATTCCTTAACTTCAAACTTCCATATCTCGCGAACGGATTGACGAACTCGAGAATTTCCTATTGCATCTGACAGCAGAAACTCGCCCGATTACAATGGTATGTGTATTTTTCCCCTAGGCATTTATAGTTATTGGTTTCGAGTATCAGACTTGCGAAAATTTTGATGGTTTCTCAACCATTCCTTAATTTCCAACTCCCATATCTCGCGAACGGATTGACGAACTCGAGAATTTCCTATTGCATCTGAATGCAGAAACTCGCCCGGTTACAACGGTATGTGCATTTTTGCCCTAGGCCATAGTAGTTGTTGGTTTCGAGTATCAGACCAGCGAAAATTTTGATGGTTTCTCATGCATTCCTTAACTTCAAACTTTCATATCTCGCGAACGGATTGACGAACTCGAGAATTTCCTATTGCATCTGACAGCAGAAACCCGCCCGATTACAATGGTATGTGTATTTTTCACCTAGGCATTTGTAGTTATTGGTTTCGAGTATCAGACTTGCGAAAATTTTGATGGTTTCTCAACCATTCCTTAACTTCAAACTCCCATATCTCGCGAACGGATTGACGAACTCGAGAAATTCCTGTTGCATCTGAAAGTAGAAACTCGCCCGATTACAACGGAATGTGTATTTTTCCCCTAGCCCTTTGATGTTATTGGTTTCGAGTATCAGACTTGCGAAAATTTTGATGGTTTCTCAACCATTCCTTAACTTCAAACTCCCATATCTCGCGAACGGATTGACGAACTCGAGAAATTCCTGTTGCATCTGAAAGTAGAAACTCGCCCGATTACAACGGAATGTGTATTTTTCCCCTAGCCCTTTGATGTTATTGGTTTCGAGTATCAGACTTGCGAAAATTTTGATGGTTTCTCAACCATTCCTTATTTTCACACTTCCATATCTCGCGAACGGATTGACGAACTCGAGAATTTCCTATTGCATCTGACAGCAGAAACTCGCCCGATTACAATGGTATGTGTATTTTTCCCCTAGGCATTTATAGTTATTGGCTTCGAGTATCAGACTTGCGAAAATTTTGATGGTTTCTCAACCATTCCTTAATTTCCAAATCCCATATCTCGCGAACGGATTGAGAAACTCGAGAATTTCCTATTGCATCTGAAAGCAGAAACACGCCCGATTACAACGGTATGTGTATTTTTCCCCTAGGACCTAGTAGTTATTGATTTCAAGTATCAGACTTGCGGAAAATTGTGATGGTTTCTCAACCATTCCTTAACTTCAAACACCCATATCTCGCGAACGGATTGACGAACTCGAGAAATTCCTGTTGCATCTGGAAGTAGAAACTCGCCCGATTACAAAGATATGTATCTTTTCCCACTAGGCCTTTGTAGTTGTTTGTCTCGAGTATCAGACCAGCGAAAATTTTGATGGTTTCTCAACCATTCCATAACTTCAAACTCCCATATCTCGCGAACGGATTGACGAACTCGAGAAATTCCTGTTGCGTCTGGAAGTAGAAACTCGCCCGATTACAAAGATATGTGTCTTTTCCCCCTAGGCCTTTGTAGTTGTTTGTTTCGGGTATCAGACCAGCGAAAATTTTGATGGTTTCTCATGCATTCCTTAACTTCAAACTTCCATATCTCGCGAACGGATTGACGAACTCGAGAATTTCCGATTGCATCTGACAGCAGAAACTCGCCCGATTACAATGGTATGTGTATTTTTCCCCTAGGCATTTATAGTTATTGGTTTCGAGTATCAGACTTGCGAAAATTTTGATGGTTTCTCAACCATTCCTTAATTTCCAACTCCCATATCTCGCGAACGGATTGAGAAACTCGAGAATTTCCTATTGCATCTGAAAGCAGAAACTCGCCCGGTTACAACGGAATGTGTATTTTTCCCCTAGGCCTTTGAAGTTATTGGTTTCGAGTATCAGACTTGCGAGAATGTTGATGGTTTCTCAACCATTCCACAACTTCAAACTCCCATATCTCGCGAACGGATTGACGAACTCGAGAAATTACTGTTGCATCTGAAAGTAGAAACTCGCCCGATTACAACGGTATGTGCATTTTTGCCCTAGGCCATAGTAGTTGTTGGTTTCGAGTATCAGACCAGCGAAAATTTTGATGGTTTCTCATGCATTCCTTAACTTCAAACTTTCATATCTCGCGAACGGATTGACGAACTCGAGAATTTCCTATTGCATCTGACAGCAGAAACCCGCCCGATTACAATGGTATGTGTATTTTTCACCTAGGCATTTGTAGTTATTGGTTTCGAGTATCAGACTTGCGAAAATTTTGATGGTTTCTCAACCATTCCTTAACTTCAAACTCCCATATCTCGCGAACGGATTGACGAACTCGAGAAATTCCTGTTGCATCTGAAAGTAGAAACTCGCCCGATTACAACGGTGTGTGTACTTTTCCCCTAGGCCATTCCAGTTGTTGGTTTCGAGTATCAGACCAGCGAAAATTTTGATGGTTTCTCAAGCATTCCTTAACTTCAAACTTCCATATCTCGCGAACGGATTGACGAACTCGAGAATTTCCTATTGCATCTGAATGCAGAAACTCGCCCGATTACAACGGTATGTGTGTTTTTGCCCTAGGCCATAGTAGTTGTTGGTCTCGAGTATCAGACCAGCGAAAATTTTGATGGTTTCTCATGCATTCCTTAACTTCAAACTTCCATATCTCGCGAACGGATTGACGAACTCGAGAATTTCCTATTGCATCTGACAGCAGAAACTCGCCCGATTACAATGGTATGTGTATTTTTCCCCTAGGCATTTATAGTTATTGGTTTCGAGTATCAGACTTGCGAAAATTTTGATGGTTTCTCAACCATTCCTTAATTTCCAACTCCCATATCTCGCGAACGGATTGAGAAACTCGAGAATTTCCTATTGCATCTGAAAGCAGAAACACGCCCGATTACAACGGTATGTGTATTTTTCCCCTAGGACCTAGTAGTTATTGATTTCAAGTATCAGACTTGCGGAAAATTGTGATGGTTTCTCAACCATTCCTTAACTTCAAACACCCATATCTCGCGAACGGATTGACGAACTCGAGAAATTCCTGTTGCATCTGGAAGTAGGAACTCGCCCGATTACAAAGATATGTGTCTTTTCCCCCTAGGCCTTTGTAGTTGTTTGTTTCGAGTATCAGACCAGCGAAAATTTTGATGGTTTCTCAACAATTCCTTATTTTCACACTTCCATATCTCGCGAACGGATTGACGAATTCGAGAATTTCCTATTACATCTGAAAGCAGAAACTCGCCCGATTACAACGGTGTGTGTACTTTTCCCCTAGGCCATTCCAGTTGTTGGTTTCGAGTATCAGACCAGCGAAAATTTTGATGGTTTCCCAAGCATTCCTTAACTTCAAACTTCCATATCTCGCGAACGGATTGACGAACTTGAGAATTTCCTATTGCATCTGAATGCAGAAACTCGCCCGATTACAACGGTGTGTGTACTTTTCCCCTAGGCCATTCCAGTTGTTCGTTTCGAGTATCAGACCAGCGAAAATTTTGATGGTATCTCAAGCATTCCTTAACTTCAAACTTCCATATCTCGCGAACGGATTGACGAACTCGAGAATTTCCTATTGCATCTGACAGCAGAAACTCGCCCGATTACAATGGTATGTGTATTTTTCCCCTAGGCATTTATAGTTATTGGTTTCGAGTATCAGACTTGCGAAAATTTTAATGGTTTCTCAACCATTCCTTAATTTCCAACTCCCATATCTCGCGAACGGATTGACGAACTCGAGAATTTCCTATTGCATCTGAATGCAGAAACTCGCCCGGTTACAACGGTATGTGCATTTTTGCCCTAGGCCATAGTAGTTGTTGGTTTCGAGTATCAGACCAGCGAAAATTTTGATGGTTTCTCATGCATTCCTTAACTTCAAACTTTCATATCTCGCGAACGGATTGACGAACTCGAGAATTTCCTATTGCATCTGACAGCAGAAACCCGCCCGATAACAATGGTATGTGTATTTTTCACCTAGGCATTTGTAGTTATTGGTTTCGAGTATCAGACTTGCGAAAATTTTGATGGTTTCTCAACCATTCCTTAACTTCAAACTCCCATATCTCGCGAACGGATTGACGAACTCGAGAAATTCCTGTTGCATCTGAAAGTAGAAACTCGCCCGATTACAACGGAATGTGTATTTTTCCCCTAGCCCTTTGATGTTATTGGTTTCGAGTATCAGACTTGCGAAAATTTTGATGGTTTCTCAACCATTCCTTAACTTCAAACTCCCATATCCCGCGAACGGATTGACGAACTCGAGAAATTCCTGTTGCATCTGAAAGTAGAAACTCGCCCGATTACAACGGAATGTGTATTTTTCCCCTAGCCCTTTGATGTTATTGGTTTCGAGTATCAGACTTGCGAAAATTTTGATGGTTTCTCAACCATTCCTTATTTTCACACTTCCATATCTCGCGAACGGATTGACGAACTCGAGAATTTCCTATTGCATCTGACAGCAGAAACTCGCCCGATTACAATGGTATGTGTATTTTTCCCCTAGGCATTTATAGTTATTGGCTTCGAGTATCAGACTTGCGAAAATTTTGATGGTTTCTCAACCATTCCTTAATTTCCAAATCCCATATCTCGCGAACGGATTGAGAAACTCGAGAATTTCCTATTGCATCTGAAAGCAGAAACACGCCCGATTACAACGGTATGTGTATTTTTCCCCTAGGACCTAGTAGTTATTGATTTCAAGTATCAGACTTGCGGAAAATTGTGATGGTTTCTCAACCATTCCTTAACTTCAAACACCCATATCTCGCGAACGGATTGACGAACTCGAGAAATTCCTGTTGCATCTGGAAGTAGAAACTCGCCCGATTACAAAGATATGTGTCTTTTCCCCCTAGGCCTTTGTAGTTGTTTGTCTCGAGTATCAGACCAGCGAAAATTTTGATGGTTTCTCAACCATTCCATAACTTCAAACTCCCATATCTCGCGAACGGATTGACGAACTCGAGAAATTCCTGTTGCGTCTGGAAGTAGAAACTCGCCCGATTACAAAGATATGTGTCTTTTCCCCCTAGGCCTTTGTAGTTGTTTGTTTCGGGTATCGGACCAGCGAAAATTTTGATGGTTTCTCAACCATTCCACAACTTCAAACTCCCATATCTCGCGAACGGATTGACGAACTCGAGAAATTACTGTTGCATCTGAAAGTAGAAACTCGCCCGATTACAACGGTATGTGTATTTTTGCCGTAGGCCATTGTAGTTATTGGATTCGCGAATCGGACTTGCGTAAATTTTGATGATTCCTCAACCATTCCTTAACTTCAAATTCCCATATCCCGCGAACGGATTGACGAACACGAGAAATTCCTGTTGCATCTGAATGCAGAAACTCGCCCGATTACAACGGTATGTGTATTTTTGCCCTAGGCCATAGTAGTTGTTGGTTTCGAGTATCAGACCAGCGAAAATTTTGATGGTTTCTAATGCATTCCTTAACTTCAAACTTCCATATCTCGCGAACGGATTGACGAACTCGAGAATTTCCTATTGCATCTGACAGCAGAAACCCGCCCGATTACAATGGTATCTGTATTTTTCCCCTAGGCATTTGTAGTTATTGGTTTCGAGTATCAGACTTGCGAAAATTTTGATGGTTTCTCAACCATTCCTTAACTTCAAACTCCCATATCTCGCGAACGGATTGACGAACTCGAGAAATTCCTGTTGCATCTGAAAGTAGAAACTCGCCCGATTACAACGGAATGTGTATTTTTCCACTAGGCCTTTGAAGTTATTGGTTTCGAGTATCAGATTTGCGAAAATTTTGATGGTTTCTCAACCATTCCTAATTTTCACACTTCCATATCTCGCGAACGGATTGTCGAACTCGAGAATTTCCTGTTGCATCTGAAAGCAGAAACTCGCCCGATTACAACGGTGTGTGTACTTTTCCCCTAGGCCATTCCAGTTGTTGGTTTCGAGTATCAGACCAGCGAAAATTTTGATGGTTTCTCAAGCATTCCTTAACTTCAAACTTCCATATCTCGCGAACGGATTGACGAACTCGAGAATTTCCTATTGCATCTGAATGCAGAAACTCGCCCGATTACAACGGTATGTGTATTTTTGCCCTAGGCCATAGTAGTTGTTGGTTTCGAGTATCAGACCAGCGAAAATTTTGATGGTTTGTAATGCATTCCTTAACTTCAAACTTCCATATCTCGCGAACGGATTGACGAACTCGAGAATTTCCTATTGCATCTGACATCAGAAACCCGCCCGATTACAATGGTATGTGTATTTTTCCCCTAGGCATTTGTAGTTATTGGTTTCGAGTATCAGACTTGCGAAAATTTTGATGGTTTCTCAACCATTCCTTAATTTCCAACTCCCATATCTCGCGAACGGATTGACGAACTCGAGAATTTCCTATTGCATCTGAAAGCAGAAACTCGCCCGATTACAACGGTATGTGTATTTTTCCCCTAGGCCCTAGTAGTTATTGATTTCAAGTATCAAACTTGCGGAAAATTGTGATGGTTTCTCAACCATTCCTTAACTTAAAACTCCCATATCTCGCGAACGGATTGACGAACTCGAGAATTTCCTATTGCATCTGAATGCAGAAACTCGCCCGATTACAACGGTATGTGTATTTTTGCCCTAGGCCATAGTAGTTGTTGGTCTCGAGTATCAGACCAGCGAAAATTTTGATGGTTTCTCAACCATTCCTTAATTTCCAACTCCCATATCTCGCGAACGGATTGAGAAACTCGAGAATTTCCTATTGCATCTGAAAGCAGAAACACGCCCGATTACAACGGTATGTGTATTTTCCCCTAGGACCTAGTAGTTATTGATTTCAAGTATCAGACTTGCGGAAAATTGTGATGGTTTCTCAACCATTCCTTAACTTCAAACACCCATATCTCGCGAACGGATTGACGAACTCGAGAAATTCCTGTTGCGTCTGGAAGTAGAAACTCGCCCGATTACAAAGATATGTGTCTTTTCCCCCTAGGCCTTTGTAGTTGTTTGTTTCGGGTATCAGACCAGCGAAAATTTTGTTGGTTTCTCAACCATTCCACAACTTCAAACTCCCATATCTCGCGAACGGATTGACGAACTCGAGAAATTCCTGTTGCATCTGAAAGCAGAAACTCGCCCGATTACAACGGTGTGTGTACTTTTCCCCTAGGCCATTCCAGTTGTTGGTTTCGAGTATCAGACCAGCGAAAATTTTGATGGTTTCTCAAACATTCCTTAACTTCAAACTTCCATATCTCGTGAACGGATTGACGAACTCGAGAATTTCCTATTGCATCTGAATGCAGAAACTCGCCCGATTACAACGGTATGTGTATTTTTGCCCTAGGCCATAGTAGTTGTTGGTCTCGAGTATCAGACCAGCGAAAATTTTGATGGTTTCTCATGCATTCCTTAACTTCAAACTTCCATATCTCGCGAACGGATTGACGAACTCGAGAATTTCCTATTGCATCTGACAGCAGAAACTCGCCCGATTACAATGGTATGTGTATTTTTCCCCTAGGCATTTATAGTTATTGGTTTCGAGTATCAGACTTGCGAAAATTTTGATGGTTTCTCAACCATTCCTTAATTTCCAACTCCCATATCTCGCGAACGGATTGAGAAACTCGAGAATTTCCTATTGCATCTGAAAGCAGAAACACGCCCGATTACAACGGCATGTGTATTTTTCCCCTAGGACCTAGTAGTTATTGATTTCAAGTATCAGACTTGCGGAAAATTGTGATGGTTTCTCAACCATTCCTTAACTTCAAACACCCATATCTCGCGAACGGATTGACGAACTCGAGAAATTCCTGTTGCATCTGGAGGTAGAAACTCGCCCGATTACAAAGATATGTGTCTTTTCCCCCTAGGCCTTTGTAGTTGTTTGTTTCGGGTATCAGACCAGCGAAAATTTTGATGGTTTCTCAACCATTCCATAACTTCAAACTCCCATATCTCGCGAACGGATTGACGAACTCGAGAAATTCCTGTTGCATCTGAAAGTAGAAACTCGCCCGATTACAACGGTATGTGTATTTTTGCCGTAGGCCATTGTAGTTATTGGATTCGCGTATCGGACTTGCGAAAATTTGGATGATTTCTCAACCATTCCTTAACTTCAAATTCCCATATCCCGCGAACGGATTGACGAACACGAGAAATTCCTGTTGCATCTGAATGCAGAAACTCGCCCGATTACAACGGTATGTGTATTTTTGCCCTAGGCCATAGTAGTTGTTGGTTTCGAGTATCAGACCAGCGAAAATTTTGATGGTTTCTAATGCATTCCTTAACTTCAAACTTCCATATCTCGCGAACGGATTGACGAACTCGAGAATTTCCTATTGCATCTGACAGCAGAAACCCGCCCGATTACAATGGTATGTGTATTTTTCCCCTAGGCATTTGTAGTTATTGGTTTCGAGTATCTGACTTGCGAAAATTTTGATGGTTTCTCAACCATTCCTTAATTTCCAACTCACATATCTCGCGAACGGATTGACGAACTCGAGAATTTCCTATTGCATCTGAAAGCAGAAACTCGCCCGATTACAACGGTATGTGTATTTTTCCCCTAGGCCCTAGTAGTTATTGATTTCAAGTATCAAACTTGCGGAAAATTGTGATGGTTTCTCAACCATTCCTTAACTTAAAACTCCCATATCTCGCGAACGGATTGACGAACTCGAGAAATTCCTGTTGCATCTGGAAGTAGAAAGTCGCCCGATTACAACGGTATGTGTATTTTTCCCCTAGGCCTTTGAAGTTATTGGTTTCGAGTATCAGACTTGCGAAAATTTTGATGGTTTCTCAACCATTCCTTAACTTCAAACTCCCATATCTCGCGAACGGATTGACGAACTCGAAAAATTCCTTTTGCATCGGAAAGTAGAAACTCGCCCGATTACAACGGTATGTGTATTTTTGCCGTAGGCCATTGTAGTTATTGGATTCGCGTATCGGACTTGCGAAAATTTTGATGATTTCTCAACCATTCCTTAACTTCAAATTCCCATATCCCGCGAACGGATTGACGAACACGAGAAATTCCTGTTGCATCGGAATGCAGAAACTCGCCCGATTACAACGGTATGTGTATTTTTGCCCTAGGCCATAGTAGTTGTTGGTTTCGAGTATCAGACCAGCGAAAATTTTGATGGTTTCTAATGCATTCCTTAACTTCAAACTTCCATATCTCGCGAACGGATTGACGAACTCGAGAATTTCCTATTGCATCTGAATGCAGAAACTCGCCCGATTACAACGGTATGTGTATTTTTGCCCTAGGCCATAGTAGTTCTTGGTCTCGAGTATCAGACCAGCGAAAATTTTGATGGTTTCTCATGCATTCCTTAACTTCAAACTTCCATATCTCGCGAACGGATTGACGAACTCGAGAATTTCCTATTGCGTCTGACAGCAGAAACTCGCCCGATTACAATGGTATGTGTATTTTTCCCCTAGGCATTTATAGTTATTGGTTTCGAGTATCAGACTTGCGAAAATTTTGATGGTTTCTCAACCATTCCTTAATTTCCAACTCCCATATCTCGTGAACGGATTGAGAAACTCGAGAATTTCCTATTGCATCTGAAAGCAGAAACACGCCCGATTACAACGGTATGTGTATTTATCCCCTAGGACCTAGTAGTTATTGATTTCAAGTATCAAACTTGCGGAAAATTGTGATGGTTTCTCAACCATTCCTTAACTTCAAACTCCCATATCTCGCGAACGGATTGACGAACTCGAGAAATTCCTGTTGCATCTGGAAGTAGAAACTCGCCCGATTACAAAGATATGTGTGTTTTCCCCCTAGGCCTTTGTAGTTGCTTGTTTCGAGTATCAGACCAGCGAAAATTTTGATGGATTCTCAACCATTCCTTAACTTCAAACTCCCACATCTCGCGAACGGATTGATGAACTCGAGAATTTTCTATTGCTTCTGAAAGCAGAAACTCGCCCGATTACAAAGATATGTGTGTTTTCCCCCTAGGCCTTTGTAGTTGTTGGTTTCGAGTATCAGACTTGCGAAAATTTTGATGGTTTCTCAACCATTCCATAACTTCAAACTCCCATATCTCGCGAACGGATTGACGAACTCGAGAAATTCCTATTGCATCTGAAAGCAGAAACTCGCCCGATTACAACGGTATGTGTATTTTTCCCCTAGGCCCTAGTAGTTATTGATTTCAAGTATCAAACTTGCGGAAAATTGTGATGGTTTCTCAACCATTCCTTAACTTAAAACTCCCATATCTCGCGAACGGATTTACGAACTCGAGAAATTCCTGTTGCATCTGGAAGTAGAAAGTCGCCCGATTACAACGGTATGTGTATTTTTCCCCTAGGCCTTTGAAGTTATTGGTTTCGAGTATCAGACTTGCGAAAATTTTGATGGTTTCTCAACCATTCCTTAACTTCAAACTCCCATATCTCGCGAACGGATTGACGAACTCGAAAAATTCCTTTTGCATCGGAAAGTAGAAACTCGCCCGATTACAACGGTATGTGTATTTTTGCCGTAGGCCATTGTAGTTATTGGATTCGCGTATCGGACTTGCGAAAGTTTTGATGATTTCTCAACCATTCCTTAACTTCAAATTCCCATATCCCGCGAACGGATTGACGAACACGAGAAATTCCTGTTGCATCGGAATGCAGAAACTCGCCCGATTACAACGGTATGTGTATTTTTGCCCTAGGCCATAGTAGTTGTTGGTTTCGAGTATCAGACCAGCGAAAATTTTGATGGTTTCTAATGCATTCCTTAACTTCAAACTTCCATATCTCGCGAACGGATTGACGAACTCGAGAATTTCCTATTGCATCTGAATGCAGAAACTCGCCCGATTACAACGGTATGTGTATTTTTGCCCTAGGCCATAGTAGTTGTTGGTCTCGAGTATCAGACCAGCGAAAATTTTGATGGTTTCTCATGCATTCCTTAACTTCAAACTTCCATATCTCGCGAACGGATTGACGAACTCGAGAATTTCCTATAGCGTCTGACAGCAGAAACTCGCCCGATTACAATGGTATGTGTATTTTTCCCCTAGGCATTTATAGTTATTGGTTTCGAGTATCAGACTTGCGAAAATTTTGATGGTTTCTCAACCATTCCTTAATTTCCAACTCCCATATCTCGCGAACGGATTGAGAAACTCAAGAATTTCCTATTGCATCTGAAAGCAGAAACACGCCCGATTACAACGGTATGTGTATTTTTCCCCTAGGACCTAGTAGTTATTGATTTCAAGTATCAAACTTGCGGAAAATTGTGACGGTTTCTCAACCATTCCTTAACTTCAAACTCCCATATCTCGCGAACGGATTGACGAACTCGAGAAATTCCTGTTGCATCTGGAAGTAGAAACTCGCCCGATTACAAAGATATGTGTGTTTTCCCCCTAGGCCTTTGTAGTTGCTTGTTTCGAGTATCAGACCAGCGAAAATTTTGATGGATTCTCAACCATTCCTTAACTTCAAACTCCCATATCTCGCGAACGGATTGATGAACTCGAGAATTTCCTATTGCATCTGAAAGCAGAAACTCGCCCGATTACAAAGATATGTGTGTTTTCCCCCTAGGCCTCTGTAGTTGTTGGTTTCGAGTATCAGACTTGCGAAAATTTTGATGGTTTCTCAACCATTCCATAACTTCAAACTCCCATATCTCGCGAACGGATTGACGAACTCGAGAAATTCCTGTTGCATCTGACAGCAGAAACTCGCCCGATTACAATGGTATGTGTATTTTTCCCCTAGGCATTTTTAGTTGTTGGCTTCGAGTATCAGACCAGCGAAAATTTTGATGGTTTCTCATGCATTCCTTAACTTCAAACTTCCATATCTCGTGAACGGATTGACGAACTCGAGAATTTCCTATTGCATCTGACAGCAGAAACTCGCCCGATTACAATGGTATGTGTATTTTTCCCCTAGGCATTTGTAGTTATTGGTTTCGAGTGTCAGACTTGCGAAAATTTTGATGGTTTCTCAACCATTCCTTAATGTCCAACTCCCATATCTCGCGAACGGATTGACGAACTCGAGAATTTCCTATTGCATCTGAAAACAGAAACTCGCCCGATGACAGCGGTATGTGTATTTTTCCCCTAGGCCATAGTAGTTATTGATTTCAAGTATCAGACTTGCGGAAAATTGTGATGGTTTCTCAACCATTCCTTAACTTCAAACTCCCATATCTCGCGAACGGATTGACGAACTCGAGAAATTCCTGTTGCATCTGGAAGTAGAATCTCGCCCGATTACAGAGATATGTGTGTTTTCCCCCTAGGCCTTTGTAGTTGTTTGTTTCGAGTATCAGACCAGCGAAAATTTTGATGGATTCTCAACCATTCCTTAACTTCAAACTCCCATATCTCGCGAACGGATTGACGAACTCGAGAAATTCCTGTTGCATCTGAAAGTAGCAACCCGCCAGATTACAATGGTGTGTGTACTATTCCCCAAGGCCACTCCAGTTATTGGTTTCGAGTATCAGACTTGCGAAAATTTTGATGGTTTCTCAATCATTCCTTAACTTCAAACTTCCATATCTCGCGAACGGATTGACGAACTCGAGAATTTCCTGTTGCATGCGAAAGTAGAAACTCGCCCGATTACAACGGTATGTGTATTTTTCCGCTAGGCCTTTGTAGTTATTGGTTTCGAGAATCAGACTTGCGAAAATTTTGATGGTTTCTCAATCATTCCTTAACTTCAAACTTCCATATCCCGCGAACGGAGAGACGAACTCGAGAATTTCCTATTGCATCTGAAAGCAGAAACTCGCCCGATTACAACGGTATGTGTATTTTTGCCCTAGGCCACAGTAGTTATTGGATTCGAGTATCAGACTTGCGAAAATTTTGATGGTTTCTCAATCATTCCTTAACTTCAAACTTCCATATCTCGCGAACGGATTGACGAACTCGAGAATTTCCTATTGCATCTGAAAGCAGAAACTCGCCCAATTACAACGGTATGTGTATTTTTGCCCTAGGCCATAATAGTTATTGGATTCAAGTATCACACTTGCCAAAATTTTGATGGTTTCTCAACCATACCTTAATTTCAAACTCCCATACCTCGCGAACGCATTGACGAACTCGAGAAATTCCTGTTGTATCTGAAAGTAGAATCCCGCCCGATTACAATGGTGTTTGTACTTTTCCCCTAGGCCATTCCAGTTATTGGTTTCGAGTATCAGACTTGCGAAAATTTTGATGGTTTCTCAACCATTCCTTAACTTCAAACTCCCATATCTCGCGAACGGATTGACGAACTCGAGAAATTCCTATTGCATCTGAAACCAGAAACTCGTCCGATTACAACGGTGTGTGTATTTTTGCCCTAGGCCATAGTAGTTATAGGTTTCGAGTATCAGACTTGCGAAAATTGTGATGGTCTCTCAACCATTCCTTAATTTCAAACTCCCATATCTCGCGAACGGATTGACCAACTCGAGAAATTCATATTGCATCTGAAAGTAGCAACCCGCCAGATTACAATGGTGTGTGTACTATTCCCCAAGGCCACTCCAGTTATTGGTTTCGAGTATCAGACTTGCGAAAATTTTGATGGTTTCTCAATCATTCCATAACTTCAAACCTCCATATCTCGCGAACGGATTGAAGAACTCGATAAATTCCTGTTGCATCTGAAACCAGAAACTCGTCCGATTACAACGGTATGTGTATTTTTGCCCTAGGCCATAGTAGTTATTGGTTTCGAGTATCAGACTTGCGAAAATATTGATGGTTTCTCAACCATTCCTTAACTTCAAACTCCCATATCTCGCGAACGGATTGAAGAACTCGAGAATTTCCTATTGCATCTCAAAGCAAAAACTCGCCCGATTACAACGGTATGTGTATTTTTGCCCTTGGCCATAGTAGTTAATGGTTTCGAGTGTCAGACTTGCGAAAATTTTGGTGGTTTCTCAATTATTCCTTAACTTCAAACTCCCATATCTCACGACCGGATTGACGAACTCGATTATTTCCTGTTGCATCTGAAAGTAGAAACTCGACCGATTACAATGGTGTGTGTACTTTTCCCCTAGGTCATTCCAGTTATTCGTTTCTAGCATCGGAATTGCCAAAATTTTGATGGTTTCTCAACCATTCCTTAACTTCAAACTCCCATATCTCGCGAACGGACTGACGAACTCGAGAAATTCCTGTTGCTTCTGAAAGTAGAAAGTCGCCCGTTTACATAGGTATGTTTATTTTTCCCCTAGGCCATTGTAGTTATTGGTTTCGAGTATCAGACTTGCGAAAATTTTGATGGTTTCTCAAGCATTCCTTAACATCAAACTCCCATATCTCGGGAACGGATTGACGAACTCGATTATTTCCTGTTGCATCTGAAAGTAGAAACTCGACCGATTACAATGGTGTGTGTACTTTTCCCCTAGGTCATTCCAGTTATTCGTTTCTAGCATCGGAATTGCCAAAATTTTGATGGTTTCTCAACCATTCCTTAAATTCAAACTCCCATATCTCGCGAACGGATTGACGAACTCGAGAAATTCCTGTTGCATCTGAAAGTAGAAAGTCGACCGATTACAATGCTGTGTGTACTTTTCCCCTAGGTCAGTCCAGTTATTCGTTTCTAGCATCAGGATTGCGAAAATTTTGATGGTTTCACAACCATTCCTTAACTTCAAACTCCCATATCTCGCAAACGGACTGACGAACTCGAGAAACTCCTGTTGCATCTGAAAGTAGAAACTCGCCCCATTACAATGGTGTGTGTACTTTTACCCTAGGCCATAGTAGTTATTGGTTTCGAGTATCAGACTTGCGAAAATTTTGATGGTTTCTCAAGCATTCCTTAACTTCAAACTCCCATATCTCGCGAACGGATTGACGAACTCGAGAAATTCCTGTTGCTTCTGAAAGTAGAAAGTCGCCCGTTTACATAGGTATGTTTATTTTTCCCCTAGGCCATTGTAGTTATTGGTTTCGAGTATCAGACTTGCGAAAATTTTGATGGTTTCTCAACCATTCCTTAACTTCAAACTCCCATATCTCGCGAACGGATTGACGAACTCGAGAAATTCCTATTGCATCTGAAACCAGAAACTCGCCCGATTACAAAGGTATGAGTATTTTTGCCCTAGGCCATAGTAGTTATTGGTTTCGAGTATCAGACTTGCGAAAATTTTGATGGTTTCTCATCCATTCCTTAATTTCAAATTCCCATGTCTCGCGAACGGATTGACGAACTCGAGAAATTCCTGTTGCATCTGAAAGTAGAAACTCGCCCCATTACAATGGTGTGCGTACTTTTCCCCTAGGCCATTCCAGTTATTGGTTTCGAGTATCAGACTTGCGAAAATTTTGATGTTTTCTCAACCGTTCCTTAATTTCTAACTCCCATATCTCGCGAACGAATTGACAAACTCGAGAAATTCCTGTTGCATCTGAAAGCAGAAACTCGTCCGATTGCAACAGTATGTGTATTTTTGCCCTAGGCCATAGTAGTTATAGGTTTCGAGTATCAGACTTGCGAAAATTGTGATGGTCTCTCAACCATTCCTTAACTCCAACCTCCCAAATCTCGCGAACGGATTGACGATCTCGAGAAGTTTCTGTCGCCTCTGCAAGTAGAAACTTGCCCGATTACAATGGTGTGTGTACTTTTCCCCTAGGCCGTTCCAGTTATTGGTTTCGAGTATCAGACTTGCGGAAGTTTTGATGATTTCTCAACCATTCCTTAACTTCAAACTCCCATTTCTCGCGAACGGATTGACGAACTCGAGAAATTCCTATTGCATCTGAAAGTAGAAACTCGCCCGATTACAATGGTGTGTGTACTTTTCCCCTAGGCCATTCCAGTTATTCGTTTCTAGCATCACAATTGCGAAAATTTTGATGGTTTCTCAACCATTCCTTAACTTCAAACTGCCATTTCTCGCGAACGGAATGACGAACTCGAGAAATTCCTATTGCATCTGAAAGTAGAAACCCGCCAGATTACAATGGTGTGTGTACTATTCCCCAAGGCCACTCCAGTTATTGGTTTCGAGTATCAGACCTGCGAAAATTTTGATGGTTTCTCAATCATTCCTTAACTTCAAACTTCCATATCTCGCGAACGGATTGACGAACCCGAGAATTTCCTATTGCATCTGAAAACAGAAACTCGCCCGGTTACAACGGTATATGCAATTTTGCCCTAGGCCATAGTAGTTATTGGTTTCGAATATCAGTCTTGCGAAAATTTTGATGGTTTCTCAAGCATTCCTTAACTTCAAACTCCCATATCTCGCGAATGGATTGACGAACTCGAGAAATTCCTGTTGCTTGTGAAAGTAGAAACACGCCCGAATACAATGGTGTGTGTACTTTTCTCCTAGGCCATTCCAGTTATTGGTTTCGAGTATCAGACTTGCGAAAATTTTGATGGTTTCTCAACCATTCCTTAACTTCAAACTCCCATATCTCGCGAACGGAATGACCAACTCGAGAAATTCATATTGCATCTGAAAGTAGCAACCCGCCAGATTACAATGGTGTGTGAACTATTCCCCAAGGCCACTCCAGTTATTGGTTTCGAGTATCAGACTTGCGAAAATTTTGATGGTTTCTCAATCATTCCTTAACTTCAAACTTCCATATCTCGCGAACGGATTGACGAACCCGAGAATTTCCTATTGCATCTGAAAACAGAAACTCGCCCGGTTACAACGGTATATGCAATTTTGCCCTAGGCCATAGTAGTTATTGGTTTCGAGTATCAGTCTTGCGAAAATTTTGATGGTTTCTCAAGCATTCCTTAACTTCAAACTCCCATATCTCGCGAATGGATTGACGAACTCGAGAAATTCCTGTTGCTTGTGAAAGTAGAAACACGCCCGAATACAATGGTGTGTGTACTTTTCTCCTAGGCCATTCCAGTTATTGGTTTCGAGTATCAGACTTGCGAAAATTGTGATGGTCTCTCAACCATTCCTTAACTTCAAACTCCCATATCTCGCGAACGGATTGACGAACTCTAGAAATTCCTGTTGCTTCTGAAAGTAGAAAGTCGCCCGAATACAATGGTGTGTGTACTTTTCTCCTAGGCCATTCCAGTTATTGGTTTCGAGTATCAGACACAAGGAAAATTTTGATGGTTTCTCAACCATTCCTTAACTTCAAACTCCCATATCTCGCGAACGGAATGACGAACTCGAAAAATTCATATTGCATCCGAAAGTAGCAACCCGCCAGATTACAATGGTGTGTGTACTATTCCCCAAGGCCACTCCAGTTATTGGTTTCGAGTATCAGACTTGCGAAAATTTTGATGGTTTCTCAATCATTCCTTAACTTCAAACTTCCATATCTCGCGAACGGAGAGACGAACTCGAGAATTTCCTATTGCATCTGAAAGCAGAAACTCGCCCGATTACAACGGTATGTGAATTTTTGCCCTAGGCCACAGTAGTTATTGGATTCGAGTATCAGACTTGCGAAAATTTTGATGGTTTCTCAATCATTCCTTAACTTCAAACTTCCATATCTCGCGAACGGATTGACGAACTCGAGAATTTCCTATTGCATCTGAAAGCAGAAACTCGCCCAATTACAACGGTATGTGTATTTTTGCCCTAGGCCATAATAGTTATTGGATGCGAGTATCACACTTGCGAAAATTTTGATGGTTTCTCAACCATACCTTAACTTCAAACTCCCATATCTCGCGAACGGATTGACGAACTCGAGAAATTCCTGTTGCAACTGAAAGTAGAAACTCGCCCGATTACAATGGTATGTGTACTTTTCCCCTAGGCCATTCCAGTTATTGGTTTCGAGTATCAGACTTGCGATAATTTTGATGGTTTCTCAATCATTCCTTAACTTCAAACTTCCATATCTCGCGAACGGATTGACGAACTCGAGAATTTCCTGTTGCATGTGAAAGTAGAAACTCGCCCGATTACAACGGTATGTGTATTTTCCCGCTAGGCCTTTGTAGTTATTGGTTTCGAGAATCAGACTTGCGAAAATTTTGATGGTTTCTCAATCATTCCTTAACTTCAAACTCCCATACCTCGCGAACGCATTGACGAACTCGAGAAATTCCTGTTGTATCTGAAAGATGAAACCCGCCCGATTACAATGGTGATTGTACTTTTCCCCTAGGCCATTCCAGTTATTGGTTTCGAGTATTCGACCAGCGAAAATTTTCATGGTTTCTCAACCATACCTTAACTTCAAACTCCCATATCTCGCGAACGGAATGACGAACTCGAGAAATTCCTATTGCATCTGAAAGTAGAAACCCGCCAGATTACAATGGTGTGTGTACTATTCCCCAAGGCCACTCCAGTTATTGGTTTCGAGTATCAGACTTGCGAAAATTTTGATGGTTTCTCAATCATTCCTTAACTTCAAACTCCCATATCTCGCGAACGGATAGACGAACTCGAGAAATTCCCGTTGCATGTGAAAGTAGACACTCGCCCGATTACAACGGTACGTGTATTTTTCCGCTAGGCATTTGTAGTTATTGGTTTCGAGAATCAGACTTGCGATAATTTCGATGGTTTCTCAATCATTCCTTAACTTCAACCTTCCATATCTCGCGAACGGACTGACGAACTCGAGAATTTCCTGTTGCATGTGAAAGTAGAAGCTCGCCCGATTACAACGGTATGTGTATTTTTCCGCTAGGCCTTTGTAGTTATTGGTTTCGAGAATCAGACTTGCGAAAATTTTGATGGCTTCTCAATCATTCCTTAACTTCATACTTCCATATCTCGCGAACGGATTGAGGAACTCGAGAAATTCCTGTTGCATCTGAAAGCAGAAACTCGCCCGATTAAAACGATATGTGTATTTTTGCCCTAGGCCATAGTAGTTATTGGATTCGAGTATCAGACTTGCGAAAATTTGATGATTTCTCAGCCATTCCTTAACTTCAAACTCCCATACCTCGCGAACGCATTGACGAACTCGAGAAATTCCTGTGGTATCTGAAAGTAGAAACCCGCCCGATTACAACGATGTGTGTACTTTTCCCCTAGGCCATTCCAGTTGTTGGTTTCGAGTATCAGACCAGCGAAAATTTTGATGGTTTCTCATGCATTCCTTAACTTCAAACTTCCATATCTCGCGAACGGATTGACGAAATCGAGAATTTCCTATTGCATCTGACAGCAGAAACTCGCCCGATTACAACGGTATGTGTATTTTTGCCCTAGGCATTTGTAGTTATTGGTTTCGAGTATCAGACTTGCGAAAATTTTGATGGTTTCTCAACCATTCCTTAACTTCAAACTCCCATATCTCGCGAACGGATTGACGAACTCGAGAAATTCCTGTTGCATCTGAAAGTAGAAACTCGCCCGATTACAATGATATGTGTACTTTTCCCCTAGGCCATTCCAGTTATTGGTTTCGAGTATCAGACTTGCGAAAATTTTGATGGTTTCTCATGCATTCCTTAACTTCACACTTCCATATCTCGCGAACGGATTGACGAACTCGAGAATTTCCTATTGCATCTGAACGCAGAAACTCGCCCGATTACAATGGTATGTGTATTTTTCCCCTAGGCCCTAGTAGTTATTGATTTCAAGTATCAGACTTGCGAAAATTTTGATGGTTTCTCAACCATTCCTTAACTTCCAACTCCCATATCTCGCGAACGGATTGACGAACTCGAGAATTTCCTATTGCATTTGAACGCAGAAACTCGCCCGATTACAATGGTATGTGTATTTTTCCCCTAGGCCTTTGAAGTTATTGGTTTCGAGTATCAGACTTGCGAAAATGTTAATTATTTCTCAACCATTCCTTAACTTCAAATTCCCATATCCCGCGAACGGATTGACGAACTCGAGAAATTCCGGTTGCATGTGAAAGTAGAAAGTCGCCCGATTACAACGGTATGTGTATTTTTCCCCTAGGCCTTTGAAGTTATTGGTTTCGAGTATCAGACTTGCGAAAATTTTGATGGTTTCTCAACCATTCCTTAACTTCAAACTCCCATATCTCGCGAACGGATTGACGAACTCGAGAAATTCCTGTTGCATCTGAAAGTAGAAACTCGCCCGATTACAGCGGTATGTGTATTTTTGCCCTAGGCATTTGTAGTTATTGGTTTCGAGTATCAGACTTGCGAAAATTTTGATGGTTTCTCAACCATTTATTAATTTCAACATCCCATATCTCGCGAACGGATTGACGAACTCGAAAAATTCCTGTTGCATGTGAAAGTAGAAAGTCGCCCGATTTCAACGGTATGTGTATCTTTCACCTAGGCCTTTGTAGTTATTGGTTTCGAGTAACAGACTTGCGAAAATTTTGATGGTTTCTCATGCATTCCTTAACTTCAAACTTCCATATCCCGCGAACGGATGGACGAACTCGAGAAATTCCGGTTGCATGTGAAAGTAGAAAGTCGCCCGATTACAACGGTATGTGTATTTTTCCCCTAGGCCTTTGAAGTTATTGGTTTCGTGTATCAGACTTGCGAAAGTTTTGATGGTTTCTCAACCATTCCTTATTTTCACACTTCCATATCTCGCGAACGGATTGACGAACTCGAGAATTTCCTATTGCATCTGAATGCAGAAACTCGCCCGATTACAACGGTATGTGCATTTTTGCCGTAGGCCATAGTAGTTGTTGGTTTCGAGTATCAGACAAGCGAAAATTTTGATGGTTTCTCGTGCATTCCTTAACTTCAAACTTTCATATCTCGCGAACGGATTGACGAACTCGAGAATTTCCTATTGCATCTGACAGCAGAAACTCGCCCGATTACAATGGTATGTGTATTTTTCCCCTAGGCATTTGTAGTTATTGGTTTCGAGTATCAGACTTGCGAAAATTTTGATGGTTTCTCAACCATTTATTAATTTCAACATCCCATATCTCGCGAACGGATTGACGAACTCGAAAAATTCCTGTTGCATGTGAAAGTAGAAAGTCGCCCGATTTCAACGGTATGTGTATCTTTCACCTAGGCCTTTGTAGTTATTGGTTTCGAGTATCAGACTTGCGAAAATTTTGATGGTTTCTCATGCATTCCTTAACTTCAAACTTCCATATCCCGCGAACGGATGGACGAACTCGAGAAATTCCGGTTGCATGTGAAAGTAGAAAGTCGCCCGATTACACCGGTATGTGTATTTTTCCCCTAGGCCTTTGAAGTTATTGGTTTCGTGTATCAGACTTGCGAAAATTTTGATGGTTTCTCAACCATTCCTTATTTTCACACTTCAATATCTCGCGAACGGATTGACGAACTCGAGAATTTCCTGTTGCATCTGAAAGCAGAAACTCGCCCGATTACAACGGTGTGTGTACTTTTCCCCTAGGCCATTCCAGTTGTTGGTTTCGAGTATCAGACCAGCGAAAATTTTGATGGTTTCTCTAGCATTCCTTAACTTCAAACTTCCATATCTCACGAACGGATTGACGAACTCGAGAATTTCCTATTGCACCTGAAAGCAGAAACTCGCCCGATTACAACGGTATGTGTATTTTTCCCCTAGGCCCTAGTAGTTATTGATTTCAAGTATCAGACTTGCGAAAATTTTGATGGTTTCTCAACCATTCCTTAATTTCCAACTCCCATATCTCGCGAACGGATTGACGAACTCGAGAATTTCCTATTGCATCTGAAAGCAGAAACTCGCCCGATTACAACGGTATGTGTATTTTTCCCCTAGGCCCTAGTAGTTATTGATTTCAAGTATCAGACTTGCGGAAAATTGTGATGGTTTCTCAACCATTCCTTAACTTCAAACACCCATATCTCGCGAACGGATTGACGAACTCGAGAAATTGCTGTTGCATCTGGAAGTAGAAACACGCCCGATTACAAAGATATGTGTCTTTTCCCCCTAGGCCTTTGTAGTTGTTTGTTTCGAGTATCAGACCAGCGAAAATTTTGATGGTTTCTCTAGCATTCCTTAACTTCAAACTTCCATATCTCACGAACGGATTGACGAACTCGAGAATTTCCTATTGCATCTGAATGCAGAAACTCGCCCGATTACAACGGTATGTGTATTTTTGCCCTAGGCCATAGTAGTTGTTGGTTTCGAGTATCAGACCAGCGAAAATTTTGATGGTTTCTCATGCATTCCTTAACTTCAAACTTCCATATCTCGCGAACGGATTGACGAACTCGAGAATTTCCTATTGCATCTGACAGCAGAAACTCGCCCGATTACAACGGTGTGTGCACTTTTCCCCTAGGCCATTCCAGTCGTTGGTTTCGGGTATCAGACCAGCGAAAATTTTGATGGTTTCCCAAGCATTCCTTAACTTCAAACTTCCATATCTCGCGAACGGATTGACGAACTTGAGAATTTCCTATTGCATCTGAATGCAGAAACTCGCCCGATTACAACGGTGTGTGTACTTTTCCCCTAGGCCATTCCAGTTGTTGGTTTCGAGTATCAGACCAGCGAAAATTTTGATGGTTTCTCAAGCATTCCTTAACTTCAAACTTCCATATCTCGCGAACGGATTGACGAACTCGAGAATTTCCTATTGCATCTGAATGCAGAAACTCGCCCGATTACAACGGTATGTGTATTTTTGCCCTAGGCCATAGTAGTTGTTGGTTTCGAGTATCAGACCAGCGAAAATTTTGATGGTTTCTCATGCATTCCTTAACTTCAAACTTTCATATCTCGCGAACGGATAGACGAACTCGAAAATTTCCTATTGCATCTGACAGCAGAAACTCGCCCGATTACAATGGTATGTGTATTTTTCCCCTAGGCATTTGTAGTTATTGGTTTCGAGTATCAGACTTGCGAAAATTTTGATGGTTTCTCAACCATATATTAACTTCAAAATCCCATATCTCGCGAACGGATTGACGAACTCGAGAAATTCCTGTTGCATGTGAAAGTAGAAAGTCGCCGGATTTCAACGGTATGTGTACTTTTCCCCTAGGCCATTCCAGTTGTTGGTTTCGAGTATCAGACCAGCGAAAATTTTGATGGTTTCTCTAGCATTCCTTAACTTCAACCTTCCATATCTCACGAACGGATTGACGAACTCGAGAATTTCCTATTGCATCTGAATGCAGAAACTCGCCCGATTACAACGGTATGTGTATTTTTGCCCTAGGCCATAGTAGTTGTTGGTTTCGAGTATCAGACCAGCGAAAATTTTGATGGTTTCTCATGCATTCCTTAACTTCAAACTTCCATATCTCGCGAACGGATTGACGAACTCGAGAATTTCCTATTGCATCTGACAGCAGAAACTCGCCCGATTACAACGGTGTGTGTACTTTTCCCCTAGGCCATTCCGGTCGTTGGTTTCGAGTATCAAACCAGCGAAAATTTTGATGGTTTCCCAAGCATTCCTTAACTTCAAACTTCCATATCTCGCGAACGGATTGACGAACTTGAGAATTTCCTATTGCATCTGAATGCAGAAACTCGCCCGGTTACAACGGTGTGTGTACTTTTCCCCTAGGCCATTCCAGTTGTTGGTTTCGAGTATCAGACCAACGAAAATTTTGATGGTTTCTCAAGCATACCTTAACTTCAAACTTCCATATCTCGCGAACGGATTGACGAACTCGAGAATTTCCTATTGCATCTGAATGCAGAAACTCGCCCGATTACAACGGTATGTGTATTTTTGCCCTAGGCCATAGTAGTTGTTGGTTTCGAGTATCAGACCAGCGAAAATTTTGATGGTTTCTCATGCATTCCTTAACTTCAAACTTCCATATCTCGCGAACGGATTGACGAACTCGAGAATTTCCTATTGCATCTGACAGCAGAAACCCGCCCGATTACAATGGTATGTGTATTTTTCCCCTAGGCATTTGTAGTTATTGGTTTCGAGTATCAGACTTGCGAAAATTTTGATGGTTTCTCAACCATTCCTTAATTTCCAACTCCCATATCTCGCGAACGGATTGACGAACTCGAGAATTTCCTATTGCATCTGAAAGCAGAAACTCGCCCGATTACAACGGTATGTGTATTTTTCCCCTAGGCCCTAGTAGTTATTGATTTCAAGTATCAGACTTGCGGAAAATTTTGATGGTTTCTCAACCATTCCTTAACTTCAAACACCCATATCACGCGAACGGATTGACGAACTCGAGAAATTCCTGTTGCATCTGGAAGTAGAAACTCGCCCGATTACAAAGATATGTGTGTTTTCCCCTTAGGCCTTTGTAGTTGTTTGTTTCGAGTATCAGACCAGCGAAAACTTTGATGGATTCTCAACCATTCCTTAACTTCAAACTCCCATATCTCGCGAACGGATTGACGAACTCGAGAATTTCCTATTGCATCTGAAAGCAGAAACTCGCCCGATTACAAAGATATGTGTGTTTTCCCCCTAGGCCTTTGTAGTTGTTGGTTTCGAGTATCAGACTTGCGAAAATTTTGGTGGTTTCTCAACCATTCCATAACTTCAATCTCCCATATCTCGCGAACGGATTGACGAACTCGAGAAATTCCTGTTGCATCTGAAAGTAGAAACTCGCCCGATTACAACGGTATGTGTATTTTTGCCCTAGGCCATTGTAGTTATTGGATTCGCGTATCGGACTTGCGATAATTTTGATGGTTTCTCAACCATTCCTTATTTTCACACTTCCATATCTCGCGAACGGATTGACGAACTCGAGAATTTCTTATTACATCTGAAAGCAGAAACTCGCCAGATTACAACGGTGTGTGTACTTTTCCCCTAGGCCATTCCAGTTGTTGGTTTCGAGTATAAGACCAGCGAAAATTTTGATGGTTTCTCAAGCATTCCTTAACTTCAAACTTCCATATCTCGCGAACGGATTGACGAACTCGAGAATTTCCTATTGCATCTGAATGCAGAAACTCGCCCGATTACAACGGTATGTGTATTTTTGCCCTAGGCCATAGTAGTTGTTGGTTTCGAGTATCAAACCAGCGAAAATTTTGATGCTTTCTCATGCATTCCTTAACTTCAAACTTTCATATCTCGCGAACGGATTGACGAACTCGAGAATTTCCTATTGCATCTGAAAGCAGAAACTCGCCCGATTACAAAGATATGTGTGTTTTCCCCCTAGGCCTTTGTAGTTGTTGGTTTCGAGTATCAGACTTGCGAAAATTTTGGTGGTTTCTCAACCATTCCATAACTTCAAATTCCCATATCCCGCGAACGGATTGACGAACACGAGAAATTCCTGTTGCATGTGAAAGTAGAAAGTCGCCCGATTACAACGGTATGTGTATTTTTCCCCTAGGCCTTTGATGTTATTGGTTTGGAGTATCAGACTTGCGAAAATTTTGATGGTTTCTTATGCATTCCTTAACTTCAAACTTCCATATCCCGCGAACGGATGGACGAACTCGAGAAATTCCGGTTGCATGTGAAAGTAGAAAGTCGCCCGATTACAACGGTATGTGTATTTTTGCCTTAGGATTTTGTAGTTGTTTGTTTCGAGTATCAGACCAGCGAAAATTTTGATGGATTCTCAACCATTCCTTAACTTCAAACTCCCATATCTCGCGAACGGATTGACGAACTCGAGAATTTCCTATTGCATCTGAAAGCAGAAACTCGCCCGATTACAAAGATATGTGTGTTTTCCCCCTAGGCCTTTGTAGTTGTTGGTTTCGAGTATCAGACTTGCGAAAATTTTGGTGGTTTCTCAACCATTCCATAACTTCAAACTCCCATATCTCGCGAACGGATTGACGAACTCGAGAAATTCCTGTTGCATCTGAAAGTAGAAACTCGCCCGATTACAACGGTATGTGTATTTTTGCCCTAGGCCATTGTAGTTATTGGATTCGCGTATCGGACTTGCGATAATTTTGATGGTTTCTCAACCATTCCTTATTTTCACACTTCCATATCTCGCGAACGGATTGACGAACTCGAGAATTTCTTATTACATCTGAAAGCAGAAACTCGCCCGATTACAACGGTGTGTGTACTTTTCCCCTAGGCCATTCCAGTTGTTGGTTTCGAGTATAAGACCAGCGAAAATTTTGATGGTTTCTCAAGCATTCCTTAACTTCAAACTTCCATATCTCGCGAACGGATCGACGAACTCGAGAATTTCCTATTGCATCTGAATGCAGAAACTCGCCCGATTACAACGGTATGTGTATTTTTGCCCTAGGCCATAGTAGTTGTTGGTTTCGAGTATCAGACCAGCGAAAATTTTGATGGTTTCTCATGCATTCCTTAACTTCAAACTTTCATATCTCGCGAACGGATTGACGAACTCGAGAATTTCCTATTGCATCTGACAGCAGAAACCCGCCCGATTACAATGGTATGTGTACTTTTCCCCTAGGCCATTCCAGTTGTTGGTTTCGAGTATCAGACCAGCGAAAATTTTGATGGTTTCTCATGCATTCCTTAACTTCAAACTCCCATATTTCGCGAACGGATTGACGAACTCGAGAATTTCCTATTGCATCTGACAGCAGAAACCCGCCCGATTACAATGGTATGTGTATTTTTCCCCAAGGCATTTGTAGTTATTGGTTTCGAGTATCAGACTTGCGAAAATTTTGATGGTTTCTCAACCATTCCTTAACTTCAAACTCCCATATCTCGCGAACGGATTGACGAACTCGAGAAATTCCTGTTGCATCTGAAAGTAGAATCTCGCCCGATTACAACGGAATGTGTATTTTTCCCCTAGGCCTTTGAATTTATTGGTTTCGAGTATCAGACTTGCGAAAATGTTGATGATTTCTCAACCATTCCTTAACTTCAAATTCCCATATCCCGCGAACGGATTGACGAACTCGAGAAGTTCCGTTTGCATGTGAAAGTAGAAAGTCGCCCGATTACAACGGTGTGTGTACTTTTCCCCTAGGCCATTCCAGTTGTTGGTTTCGAGTATCAGACCAGCGAAAATTTTGATGGTTTCTCTAGCATTCCTTAACTTCAAACTTCCATATCTCACGAACGGATTGACGAACTCGAGAATTTCCTATTGCATCTGAATGCAGAAACTCGCCCGATTACAACGGTATGTGTATTTTTGCCCTAGGCCATAGTAGTTGTTGGTTTCGAGTATCAGACCAGCGAAAATTTTGATGGTTTCTCATGCATTCCTTAACTTCAAACTTCCATATCTCGCGAACGGATTGACGAACTCGAGAATTTCCTATTGCATCTGACAGCAGAAACTCGCCCGATTACAACGGTGTGTGCACTTTTCCCCTAGGCCATTCCAGTCGTTGGTTTCGGGTATCAGACCAGCGAAAATTTTGATGGTTTCCCAAGCATTCCTTAACTTCAAACTTCCATATCTCGCGAACGGATTGACGAACTTGACAATTTCCTATTGCATCTGAATGCAGAAACTCGCCCGATTACAACGGTGTGTGTACTTTTCCCCTAGGCCATTCCAGTTGTTGGTTTCGAGTATCAGACCAGCGAAAATTTTGATGGTTTCTCAAGCATTCCTTAACTTCAAACTTCCATATCTCGCGAACGGATTGACGAACTCGAGAATTTCCTATTGCATCTGAATGCAGAAACTCGCCCGATTACAACGGTATGTGTATTTTTGCCCTAGGCAATAGTAGTTGTTGGTTTCGAGTATCAGACCAGCGAAAATTTTGATGGTTTCTCATGCATTCCTTAACTTCAAACTTTCATATCTCGCGAACGGATAGACGAACTCGAAAATTTCCTATTGCATCTGACAGCAGAAACTCGCCCGATTACAATGGTATGTGTATTTTTCCCCTAGGCATTTGTAGTTATTGGTTTCGAGTATCAGACTTGCGAAAATTTTGATGGTTTCTCAACCATATATTAACTTCAAAATCCCATATCTCGCGAACGGATTGACGAACTCGAGAAATTCCTGTTGCATGTGAAAGTAGAAAGTCGCCGGATTTCAACGGTATGTGTACTTTTCCCCTAGGCCATTCCAGTTGTTGGTTTCGAGTATCAGACCAGCGAAAATTTTGATGGTTTCTCTAGCATTCCTTAACTTCAACCTTCCATATCTCACGAACGGATTGACGAACTCGAGAATTTCCTATTGCATCTGAATGCAGAAACTCGCCCGATTACAACGGTATGTGTATTTTTGCCCTAGGCCATAGTAGTTGTTGGTTTCGAGTATCAGACCAGCGAAAATTTTGATGGTTTCTCATGCATTCCTTAACTTCAAACTTCCATATCTCGCGAACGGATTGACGAACTCGAGAATTTCCTATTGCATCTGACAGCAGAAACTCGCCCGATTACAACGGTGTGTGTACTTTTCCCCTAGGCCATTCCGGTCGTTGGTTTCGAGTATCAAACCAGCGAAAATTTTGATGGTTTCCCAAGCATTCCTTAACTTCAAACTTCCATATCTCGCGAACGGATTGACGAACTTGAGAATTTCCTATTGCATCTGAATGCAGAAACTCGCCCGGTTACAACGGTGTGTGTACTTTTCCCCTAGGCCATTCCAGTTGTTGGTTTCGAGTATCAGACCAACGAAAATTTTGATGGTTTCTCAAGCATACCTTAACTTCAAACTTCCATATCTCGCGAACGGATTGACGAACTCGAGAATTTCCTATTGCATCTGAATGCAGAAACTCGCCCGATTACAACGGTATGTGTATTTTTGCCCTAGGCCATAGTAGTTGTTGGTTTCGAGTATCAGACCAGCGAAAATTTTGATGGTTTCTCATGCATTCCTTAACTTCAAACTTTCATATCTCGCGAACGGATAGACGAACTCGAGAATTTCCTATTGCATCTGACAGCAGAAACTCGCCCGATTACAATGGTATGTGAATTTTTCCCCTAGGCATTTGTAGTTATTGGTTTCGAGTATCAGACTTGCGAAAATTTTGATGGTTTCTCAACCATTTATTAACTTCAAAATCCCATATCTCGCGAACGGATTGACGAACTCGAGAAATTCCTGTTGCATGTGAAAGTAGAAAGTCGCCGGATTTCAACGGTATGTGTATCTTTCCCCTAGGCCTTTGTAGTTATTGGTTTCGAGTATCAGACTTGCGAAAATTTTGATGGTTTCTCATGCATTCCTTAACTTCAAACTTCCATATCCCGCGAACGGATGGACGAACTCGAGAAATTCCGGTTGCATGTGAAAGTAGAAAGTCGCCCGATTACAACGGTATGTGTATTTTTCCCCTAGGCCTTTGAAGTTATTGGTTTCGAGTATCAGACTTGCGAAAATTTTGATGGTTTCTCAACCATTCCTTATTTTCACACTTCCATATCTCGCGAACGGATTGACGAACTCGAGAATTTCCTATTACATCTGAAAGCAGAAACTCGCCCGATTACAACGGTGTGTGTACTTTTCCCCTAGGCCATTCCAGTTGTTGGTTTCGAGTATCAGACCAGCGAAAATTTTGATGGTTTCCCAAGCATTCCTTAACTTCAAACTTCCATATCTCGCGAACGGATTGACGAACTTGAGAATTTCCTATTGCATCTGAATGCAGAAACTCGCCCGATTACAACGGTATGTGTATTTTTGCCCTAGGCCATAGTAGTTGTTGGTTTCGAGTATCAGACCAGCGAAAATTTTGATGGTTTCTCATGCATTCCTTAACTTCAAACTTCCATATCTCGCGAACGGGTTGACGAACTCGAGAATTTCCTATTGCACCTGACAGCAGAAACTCGCCCGATTACAACGGTGTGTGTACTTTTCCCCTAGGCCATTCCAGTTGTTGGTTTCGAGTATCAGACCAGCGAAAATTTTGATGGTTTCTCTAGCATTCCTTAACTTCAAACTTCCATATCTCACGAACGGATTGACGAACTCGAGAATTTCCTATTGCATCTGAATGCAGAAACTCGCCCGATTACAACGGTATGTGTATTTTTGCCCTAGGCCATAGTAGTTGTTGGTTCGAGTATCAGACCAGCGAAAATTTTGATGGTTTCTCATGCATTCCTTAACTTCAAACTTCCATATCTCGCGAACGGATTGACGAACTCGAGAATTTCCTATTGCATCTGACAGCAGAAACTCGCCCGATTACAACGGTGTGTGCACTTTTCCCCTAGGCCATTCCAGTCGTTGGTTTCGGGTATCAGACCAGCGAAAATTTTGATGGTTTCCCAAGCATTCCTTAACTTCAAACTTCCATATCTCGCGAACGGATTGACGAACTTGAGAATTTCCTATTGCATCTGAATGCAGAAACTTCTCGCCCGATTACAACGGTGTGTGTACTTTTCCCCTAGGCCATTCCAGTTGTTGGTTTCGAGTATCAGACCAGCGAAAATTTTGATGGTTTCTCAAGCATTCCTTAACTTCAAACTTCCATATCTCGCGAACGGATTGACGAACTCGAGAATTTCCTATTGCATCTGAATGCAGAAACTCGCCCGATTACAACGGTATGTGTATTTTTGCCCTAGGCCATAGTAGTTGTTGGTTTCGAGTATCAGACCAGCGAAAATTTTGATGGTTTCTCATGCATTCCTTAACTTCAAACTTTCATATCTCGCGAACGGATAGACGAACTCGAAAATTTCCTATTGCATCTGACAGCAGAAACTCGCCCGATTACAATGGTATGTGTATTTTTCCCCTAGTCATTTGTAGTTATTGGTTTCGAGTATCAGACTTGCGAAAATTTTGATGGTTTCTCAACCATATATTAACTTCAAAATCCCATATCTCGCGAACGGATTGACGAACTCGAGAAATTCCTGTTGCATGTGAAAGTAGAAAGTCGCCGGATTTCAACGGTATGTGTACTTTTCCCCTAGGCCATTCCAGTTGTTGGTTTCGAGTATCAGACCAGCGAAAATTTTGATGGTTTCTCTAGCATTCCTTAACTTCAACCTTCCATATCTCACGAACGGATTGACGAACTCGAGAATTTCCTATTGCATCTGAATGCAGAAACTCGCCCGATTACAACGGTATGTGTATTTTTGCCCTAGGCCATAGTAGTTGTTGGTTTCGAGTATCAGACCAGCGAAAATTTTGATGGTTTCTCATGCATTCCTTAACTTCAAACTTCCATATCTCGCGAACGGATTGACGAACTCGAGAATTTCCTATTGCACCTGACAGCAGAAACTCGCCCGATTACAACGGTGTGTGTACTTTTCCCCTAGGCCATTCCGGTCGTTGGTTTCGAGTATCAGACCAGCGAAAATTTTGATGGTTTCCCAAGCATTCCTTAACTTCAAACTTCCATATCTCGCGAACGGATTGACGAACTTGAGAATTTCCTATTGCATCTGAATGCAGAAACTCGCCCGGTTACAACGGTGTGTGTACTTTTCCCCTAGGCCATTCCAGTTGTTGGTTTCGAGTATCAGACCAACGAAAATTTTGATGGTTTCTCAAGCATACCTTAACTTCAAACTTCCATATCTCGCGAACGGATTGACGAACTCGAGAATTTCCTATTGCATCTGAATGCAGAAACTCGCCCGATTACAACGGTATGTGTATTTTTGCCCTAGGCCATAGTAGTTGTTGGTTTCGAGTATCAGACCAGCGAAAATTTTGATGGTTTCTCATGCATTCCTTAACTTCAAACTTTCATATCTCGCGAACGGATAGACGAACTCGAGAATTTCCTATTGCATCTGACAGCAGAAACTCGCCCGATTACAATGGTATGTGAATTTTTCCCCTAGGCATTTGTAGTTATTGATTTCGAGTATCAGACTTGCGAAAATTTTGATGGTTTCTCAACCATTTATTAACTTCAAAATCCCATATCTCGCGAACGGATTGACGAACTCGAGAAATTCCTGTTGCATGTGAAAGTAGAAAGTCGCCGGATTTCAACGGTATGTGTATCTTTCCCCTAGGCCTTTGTAGTTATTGGTTTCGAGTATCAGACTTGCGAAAATTTTGATGGTTTCTCATGCATTCCTTAACTTCAAACTTCCATATCCCGCGAACGGATGGACGAACTCGAGAAATTCCGGTTGCATGTGAAAGTAGAAAGTCGCCCGATTACAACGGTATGTGTATTTTTCCCCTAGGCCTTTGAAGTTATTGGTTTCGAGTATCAGACTTGCGAAAATTTTGATGGTTTCTCAACCATTCCTTATTTTCACACTTCCATATCTCGCGAACGGATTGACGAACTCGAGAATTTCCTATTACATCTGAAAGCAGAAACTCGCCCGATTACAACGGTGTGTGTACTTTTCCCCTAGGCCATTCCAGTTGTTGGTTTCGAGTATCAGACCAGCGAAAATTTTGATGGTTTCCCAAGCATTCCTTAACTTCAAACTTCCATATCTCGCGAACGGATTGACGAACTTGAGAATTTCCTATTGCATCTGAATGCAGAAACACGCCCGATTACAACGGTATGTGTATTTTTGCCCTAGGCCATAGTAGTTGTTGGTTTCGAGTATCAGACCAGCGAAAATTTTGATGGTTTCTCATGCATTCCTTAACTTCAAACTTCCATATCTCGCGAACGGGTTGACGAACTCGAGAATTTCCTATTGCACCTGACAGCAGAAACTCGCCCGATTACAACGGTGTGTGTACTTTTCCCCTAGGCCATTCCAGTCGTTGGTTTCGAGTATCAGACCAGCGAAAATTTTGATGGTTTCTCTAGCATTCCTTAACTTCAAACTTCCATATCTCACGAACGGATTGACGAACTCGAGAATTTCCTATTGCATCTGAATGCAGAAACTCGCCCGATTACAACGGTATGTGTATTTTTGCCCTAGGCCATAGTAGTTGTTGGTTTCGAGTATCAGACCAGCGAAAATTTTGATGGTTTCTCAACCATTCCTTATTTTCACACTTCCATATCTCGCGAACGGATTGACGAACTCGAGAATTTCCTATTACATCTGAAAGCAGAAACTCGCCCGATTACAACGGTGTGTGTACTTTTCCCCTAGGCCATTCCAGTTGTTGGTTTCGAGTATCAGACCAGCGAAAATTTTGATGGTTTCCCAAGCATTCCTTAACTTCAAACTTCCATATCTCGCGAACGGATTGACGAACTTGAGAATTTCCTATTGCATCTGAATGCAGAAACACGCCCGATTACAACGGTATGTGTATTTTTGCCCTAGGCCATAGTAGTTGTTGGTTTCGAGTATCAGACCAGCGAAAATTTTGATGGTTTCTCATGCATTCCTTAACTTCAAACTTCCATATCTCGCGAACGGGTTGACGAACTCGAGAATTTCCTATTGCACCTGACAGCAGAAACTCGCCCGATTACAACGGTGTGTGTACTTTTCCCCTAGGCCATTCCAGTCGTTGGTTTCGAGTATCAGACCAGCGAAAATTTTGATGGTTTCTCTAGCATTCCTTAACTTCAAACTTCCATATCTCACGAACGGATTGACGAACTCGAGAATTTCCTATTGCATCTGAATGCAGAAACTCGCCCGATTACAACGGTATGTGTATTTTTGCCCTAGGCCATAGTAGTTGTTGGTTTCGAGTATCAGACCAGCGAAAATTTTGATGGTTTCTCAACCATTCCTTATTTTCACACTTCCATATCTCGCGAACGGATTGACGAACTCGAGAATTTCCTATTACATCTGAAAGCAGAAACTCGCCCGATTACAACGGTGTGTGTACTTTTCCCCTAGGCCATTCCAGTTGTTGGTTTCGAGTATCAGACCAGCGAAAATTTTGATGGTTTCCCAAGCATTCCTTAACTTCAAACTTCCATATCTCGCGAACGGATTGAAGAACTTGAGAATTTCCTATTGCATCTGAATGCAGAAAGTCGCCCGATTACAACGGTGTGTGTACTTTTCCCTAGGCCATTCCAGTTGTTGGTTTCGAGTATCAGACCAGCGAAAATTTTGATGGTTTCTCAAGCATTCCTTAACTTCAAACTTCCATATCTCGCGAACGGATTGACGAACTCGAGAATTTCCTATTGCATCTGAATGCAGAAACTCGCCCGATTACAACGGTATGTATATTTTTGCCCTAGGCCATAGTAGTTGTTGGTTTCGAGTATCAGAACAGCGAAAATTTTGATGGTTTCTCAAGCATTCCTTAACTTCAAACTTCCATATCTCGCGAACGGATTGACGAACTCGAGAATTTCCTATTGCATCTGAATGCAGAAACTCGCCCGATTACAACGGTATGTGTATTTTTGCCCTAGGCCATAGTAGTTGTTGGTTTCGAGTATCAGACCAGCGAAAATTTTGATGGTTTCTCATGCATTCCTTAACTTCAAACTTTCATATCTCGCGAACGGATTGACGAACTCGAGAATTCCCTATTGCATCTGACAGCAGAAACTCGCCCGATTACAATGGTATGTGTATTTTTCCCCTAGGCATTTGTAGTTATTGGTTTCGAGTATCAGACTTGCGAAAATTTTGATGGTTTCTCAACCATTTATTAACTTCAAAATCCCATATCTCGCGAACGGATTGACGAACTCGAGAAATTCCTGTTGCATGTGAAAGTAGAAAGTCGCCCGATTTCAACGGTATGTGTATCTTTCCCCTAGGCCTTTGTAGTTATTGGTTTCGAGTATCAGACTTGCGAAAATTTTGATGGTTTCTCATGCATTCCTTAACTTCAAACTTCCATATCCCGCGAACGGATGGACGAACTCGAGAAATTCCGGTTGCATGTGAAAGTAGAAAGTCGCCCGATTACAACGGTATGTGTATTTTTCCCCTAGGCCTTTGAAGTTATTGGTTTCGAGTATCAGACTTGCGAAAATTTTGATGGTTTCTCAACCATTCCTTATTTTCACACTTCCATATCTCGCGAACGGATTGACGAACTCGAGAATTTCCTATTACATCTGAAAGCAGAAACTCGCCCGATTACAACGGTGTGTGTACTTTTCCCCTAGGCCATTCCAGTTGTTGGTTTCGAGTATCAGACCAGCGAAAATTTTGATGGTTTCCCAAGCATTCCTTAACTTCAAACTTCCATATCTCGCGAACGGATTGACGAACTTGAGAATTTCCTATTGCATCTGAATGCAGAAACTCGCCCGATTACAACGGTGTGTGTACTTTTCCCCTAGGCCATTCCAGTTGTTGGTTTCGAGTATCAGACCAGCGAAAATTTTGATGGTTTCTCAAGCATTCCTTAACTTCAAACTTCCATATCTCGCGAACGGATTGACGAACTCGAGAATTTCCTATTGCACCTGACAGCAGAAACTCGCCCGATTACAACGGTATGTGTATTTTTGCCCTAGGCCATAGTAGTTGTTGGTTTCGAATATCAGAGCAGCGAAAATTTTGATGGTTTCTCATGCATTCCTTAACTTCAAACTTCCATATCTCGCGAACGGATTGACGAACTCGAGAATTTCCTATTGCACCTGACAGCAGAAACTCGCCCGATTACAACGGTGTGTGCACTTTTCCCCTAGGCCATTCCAGTCGTTGGTTTCGAGTATCAGACCAGCGAAAATTTTGATGGTTTCCCAAGCATTCCTTAACTTCAAACTTCCATATCTCGCGAACGGATTGATGAACTTGAGAATTTCCTATTGCATCTGAATGCAGAAACTCGCCCGATTACAACGGTGTGTGTACTTTTCCCCTAGGCCATTCCAGTTGTTGGTTTCGAGTATCAGACCAGCGAAAATTTTGATGGTTTCTCATGCATTCCATAACTTCAAACTCCCATATCTCGCGAACGGATTGACGAACTCGAGAATTTCCTATTGCATCTGACAGCAGAAACCCGCCCGATTACAATGGTATGTGTATTTTTCCCCTAGGCATTTGTAGTTATTGGTTTCGAGTATCAGACTTGCGAAAATTTTGATTGTTTCTCAACCATTCCTTAACTTCAAACTCCCATATCTCGCGAACGGATTGACGAACTCGAGAAATTCCTGTTGCATCTGAAAGTAGAAACTCGCCCGATTACAACGGAATGTGTATTTTTCCCCTAGGCCTTTGAATTTATTGGTTTCGAGTATCAGACTTGCGAAAATTTTGATGGTTTCTCAACCATTCCTTATTTTCACACTTCCATATCTCGCGAACGGATTGACGAACTCGAGAATTTCCTATTACATCTGATAGCAGAAACTCGCCCGATTACAACGGTGTGTGTACTTTTCCCCTAGGCCATTCCAGTTGTTGGTTTCGAGTATCAGACCAGCGAAAATTTTGATGGTTTCCCAAGCATTCCTTAACTTCAAACTTCCATATCTCGCGAACGGATTGACGAACTTGAGAATTTCCTATTGCATCTGAATGCAGAAACTCGCCCGATTACAACGGTGTGTGTACTTTTCCCCTAGGCCATTCCAGTTGTTGGTTTCGAGTATCAGACCATCGAAAATTTTGATGGTTTCTCAAGCATTCCTTAACTTCAAACTTCCATATCTCGCGAACGGATTGACGAACTCGAGAATTTCCTATTGCATCTGAATGCAGAAACTCGCCCGATTACAACGGTATGTATATTTTTGCCCTAGGCTATAGTAGTTGTTGGTTTCGAGTATCAGACCAGCGAAAATTTTGATGGTTTCCCAAGCATTCCTTAACTTCAAACTTCCATATCTCGCGATCGGATTGACGAACTTGAGAATTTCTTATTGCATCTGAATGCAGAAACTCGCCCGATTACAACGGTGTGTGTACTTTTCCCCTAGGCCATTCCAGTTGTTGGTTTCGAGTATCAGACCAGCGAAAATTTTGATGGTTTCTCAAGCATTCCTTAACTTCAAACTTCCATATCTCGCGAACGGATTGACGAACTCGAGAATTTCCTATTGCACCTGACAGCAGAAACTCGCCCGATTACAACGGTATGTGTATTTTTGCCCTAGGCCATAGTAGTTGTTGGTTTCGAATATCAGAGCAGCGAAAATTTTGATGGTTTCTCATGCATTCCTTAACTTCAAACTTCCATATCTCGCGAACGGATTGACGAACTCGAGAATTTCCTATTGCACCTGACAGCAGAAACTCGCCCGATTACAACGGTGTGTGCACTTTTCCCCTAGGCCATTCCAGTCGTTGGTTTCGAGTATCAGACCAGCGAAAATTTTGATGGTTTCCCAAGCATTCCTTAACTTCAAACTTCCATATCTCGCGAACGGATTGATGAACTTGAGAATTTCCTATTGCATCTGAATGCAGAAACTCGCCCGATTACAACGGTGTGTGTACTTTTCCCCTAGGCCATTCCAGTTGTTGGTTTCGAGTATCAGACCAGCGAAAATTTTGATGGTTTCTCATGCATTCCATAACTTCAAACTCCCATATCTCGCGAACGGATTGACGAACTCGAGAATTTCCTATTGCATCTGACAGCAGAAACCCGCCCGATTACAATGGTATGTGTATTTTTCCCCTAGGCATTTGTAGTTATTGGTTTCGAGTATCAGACTTGCGAAAATTTTGATTGTTTCTCAACCATTCCTTAACTTCAAACTCCCATATCTCGCGAACGGATTGACGAACTCGAGAAATTCCTGTTGCATCTGAAAGTAGAAACTCGCCCGATTACAACGGAATGTGTATTTTTCCCCTAGGCCTTTGAATTTATTGGTTTCGAGTATCAGACTTGCGAAAATGTTGATGATTTCTCAACCATTCCTTAACTTCAAATTCCCATATCCCGCGAACGGATTGACGAACTCGAGAAATTCCTGTTGCATCTGAAAGTAGAAACTCGCCCGATTACAACGGTATGTGTATTTTTGCCCTAGGCCATTGTAGTTATTGGATTCGCGTATCGGACTTGCGATAATTTTGATGGTTTCTCAACCATTCCTTATTTTCACACTTCCATATCTCGCGAACGGATTGACGAACTCGAGAATTTCTTATTACATCTGAAAGCAGAAACTCGCCCGATTACAACGGTGTGTGTACTTTTCCCCTAGGCCATTCCAGTTGTTGGTTTCGAGTATAAGACCAGCGAAAATTTTGATGGTTTCTCAAGCATTCCTTAACTTCAAACTTCCATATCTCGCGAACGGATTGACGAACTCGAGAATTTCCTATTGCATCTGAATGCAGAAACTCGCCCGATTACAACGGTATGTGTATTTTTGCCCTAGGCCATAGTAGTTGTTGGTTTCGAGTATCAAACCAGCGAAAATTTTGATGGTTTCTCATGCATTCCTTAACTTCAAACTTTCATATCTCGCGAACGGATTGACGAACTCGAGAATTTCCTATTGCATCTGAAAGCAGAAACTCGCCCGATTACAAAGATATGAGTGTTTTCCCCCTAGGCCTTTGTAGTTGTTGGTTTCGAGTATCAGACTTGCGAAAATTTTGGTGGTTTCTCAACCATTCCATAACTTCAAATTCCCATATCCCGCGAACGGATTGACGAACACGAGAAATTCCTGTTGCATGTGAAAGTAGAAAGTCGCCCGATTACAACGGTATGTGTATTTTTCCCCTAGGCCTTTGAAGTTATTGGTTTGTAGAATCAGACTTGCGAAAATTTTGATGGTTTCTTATGCATTCCTTAACTTCAAACTTCCATATCCCGCGAACGGATGGACGAACTCGAGAAATTCCGGTTGCATGTGAAAGTAGAAAGTCGCCCGATTACAACGGTATGTGTATTTTTGCCCTAGGCCATAGTAGTTGTTGGTTTCGAGTATCAGACCAGCGAAAATTTTGATGGTTTCTCATGCATTCCTTAACTTCAAACTTTCATATCTCGCGAACGGATTGACGAACTCGAGAATTTCCTATTGCATCTGACAGCAGAAACTCGCCCGATTACAAAGATATGTGTGTTTTCCCCCTAGGCCTTTGTAGTTGTTGGTTTCTAGTATCAGACTTGCGAAAATTTTGGTGGTTTCTCAACCATTCCATAACTTCAAACTCCCATATCTCGCGAACGGATTGACGAACTCGAGAAATTCCTGTTGCATCTGAAAGTAGAAACTCGCCCGATTACAACGGTATGTGTATTTTTGCCCTAGGCCATTGTAGTTATTGGATTCGCGTATCGGACTTGCGATAATTTTGATGGTTTCTCAACCATTCCTTATTTTCAAACTTCCATATCTCGCGAACGGATTGACGAACTCGAGAATTTCTTATTACATCTGAAAGCAGAAACTCGCCCGATTACAACGATGTGTGTACTTTTCCCCTAGGCCATTCCAGTTGTTGGTTTCGAGTATAAGACCAGCGAAAATTTTGATGGTTTCTCAAGCATTCCTTAACTTCAAACTTCCATATCTCGCGAACGGATTGACGAACTCGAGAATTTCCTATTGCATCTGAATGCAGAAACTCGCCCGATTACAACGGTATGTGTATTTTTGCCCTAGGCCATAGTAGTTGTTGGTTTCGAGTATCAAACCAGCGAAAATTTTGATGGTTTCTCATGCATTCCTTAACTTCAAACTTTCATATCTCGCGAACGGATTGACGAACTCGAGAATTTCCTATTGCATCTGAAAGCAGAAACTCGCCCGATTACAAAGATATGTGTGTTTTCCCCCTAGGCCTTTGTAGTTGTTGGTTTCGAGTATCAGACTTGCGAAAATTTTGGTGGTTTCTCAACCATTCCATAACTTCAAATTCCCATATCCCGCGAACGGATTGACGAACACGAGAAATTCCTGTTGCATGTGAAAGTAGAAAGTCGCCCGATTACAACGGTATGTGTATTTTTCCCCTAGGCCTTTGAAGTTATTGGTTTGGAGTATCAGACTTGCGAAAATTTTGATGGTTTCTTATGCATTCCTTAACTTCAAACTTCCATATCCCGCGAACGGATGGACGAACTCGTGAAATTCCGGTTGCATGTGAAAGTAGAAAGTCGCCCGATTACAACGGTATGTGTATTTTTGCCCTAGGCCATAGTAGTTGTTGGTTTCGAGTATCAGACCAGCGAAAATTTTGATGGTTTCTCATGCATTCCTTAACTTCAAACTTCCATATCCCGCGAACGGATGGACGAACTCGAGAAATTCCGGTTGCATGTGAAAGTAGAAAGTCGCCCGATTACAACGGTATGTGTATTTTTGCCCTAGGCCATAGTAGTTGTTGGTTTCGAGTATCAGACCAGCGAAAATTTTGATGGTTTCTCATGCATTCCTTAACTTCAAACTTTCATATCTCGCGAACGGATTGACGAACTCGAGAATTTCCTATTGCATCTGACAGCAGAAACTCGCCCGATTACAAAGATATGTGTGTTTTCCCCCTAGGCCTTTGTAGTTGTTGGTTTCTAGTATCAGACTTGCGAAAATTTTGGTGGTTTCTCAACCATTCCATAACTTCAAACTCCCATATCTCGCGAACGGATTGACGAACTCGAGAAATTCCTGTTGCATCTGAAAGTAGAAACTCGCCCGATTACAACGGTATGTGTATTTTTGCCCTAGGCCATTGTAGTTATTGGATTCGCGTATCGGACTTGCGATAATTTTGATGGTTTCTCAACCATTCCTTATTTTCACACTTCCATATCTCGCGAACGGATTGACGAACTCGAGAAATTCCTGTTGCATCTGAAAGTAGAAACTCGCCCGATTACAACGGTGTGTGTACTTTTCCCATAGGCCATTCCAGTTGTTGGTTTCGAGTATAAGACCAGCGAAAATTTTGATGGTTTCCCAAGCATTCCTTAACTTCAAACTTCCATATCTCGCGAACGGATTGACGAACTTGAGAATTTCCTATTGCATCTGAATGCAGAAACTCGCCCGATTACAACGGTATGTGTGTTTTTGCCCTAGGCCATAGTAGTTGTTGGTTTCGAGTATCAGACCAGCGAAAATTTTGATGGTTTCCCAAGCATTCCTTAACTTCAAACTTCCATATCTCGCGATCGAATTGACGAACTTGAGAATTTCTTATTGCATCTGAATGCAGAAACTCGCCCGATTACAACGGTGTGTGTACTTTTCCCCTAGGCCATTCCAGTTGTTGGTTTCGAGTATCAGACCAGCGAAAATTTTGATGGTTTCTCAAGCATTCCTTAACTTCAAACTTTCATATCTCGCGAACGGATTGACGAACTCGAGAATTCCCTATTGCATCTGACAGCAGAAACTCGCCCGATTACAATGGTATGTGTATTTTTCCCCTAGGCATTTGTAGTTATTGGTTTCGAGTATCAGACTTGCGAAAATTTTGATGGTTTCTCAACCATTTATTAACTTCAAAATCCCATATCTCGCGAACGGATTGACGAACTCGAGAAATTCCTGTTGCATGTGAAAGTAGAAAGTCGCCCGATTTCAACGGTATGTGTATCTTTCCCCTAGGCCTTTGTAGTTATTGGTTTCGAGTATCAGACTTGCGAAAATTTTGATGGTTTCTCATGCATTCCTTAACTTCAAACTTCCATATCCCGCGAACGGATGGACGAACTCGAGAAATTCCGGTTGCATGTGAAAGTAGAAAGTCGCCCGTTTACAACGGTATGTGTATTTTTCCCCTAGGCCTTTGAAGTTATTGGTTTCGAGTATCAGACTTGCGAAAATTTTGATGGTTCCTCAACCATTCCTTATTTTCACACTTCCATATCTCGCGAACGGGTTGACGAACTCGAGAATTTCCTATTACATCTGAAAGCAGAAACTCGCCCGATTACAACGGTGTGTGTACTTTTCCCCTAGGCCATTCCAGTTGTTGGTTTCGAGTATCAGACCAGCGAAAATTTTGATGGTTTCCCAAGCATTCCTTAACTTCAAACTTCCATATCTCGCGAACGGATTGACGAACTTGAGAATTTCCTATTGCATCTGAATGCAGAAACTCGCCCGATTACAACGGTGTGTGTACTTTTCCCCTAGGCCATTCCAGTTGTTGGTTTCGAGTATCAGACCAGCGAAAATTTTGATGGTTTCTCAAGCATTCCTTAACTTCAAACTTCCATATCTCGCGACGGATTGACGAACTCGAGAATTTCCTATTGCATCTGAATGCAGAAACTCGCCCGATTACAACGGTATGTATATTTTTGCCCTAGGCCATAGTAGTTGTTGGTTTCGAGTATCAGACCAGCGAAAATTTTGATGGTTTCCCAAGCATTCCTTAACTTCAAACTTCCATATCTCGCGATCGGATTGACGAACTTGAGAATTTCTTATTGCATCTGAATGCAGAAACTCGCCCGATTACAACGGTGTGTGTACTTTTCCCCTAGGCCATTCCAGTTGTTGGTTTCGAGTATCAGACCAGCGAAAATTTTGATGGTTTCTCATGCATTCCTTAACTTCAAACTTCCATATCTCGCGAACGGATTGACGAACTCGAGAATTTCCTATTGCACCTGACAGCAGAAACTCGCCCGATTACAACGGTGTGTGTACTTTTCCCCTAGGCCATTCCAGTCGTTGGTTTCGAGTATCAGACCAGCGAAAATTTTGATGGTTTCCCAAGCATTCCTTAACTTCAAACTTCCATATCTCGCGAACGGATTGATGAACTTGAGAATTTCCTATTGCATCTGAATGCAGAAACTCGCCCGATTACTACGGTGTGTGTACTTTTCCCCTTGGCCATTCCAGTTGTTGGTTTCGAGTATCAGACCAGCGAAAATTTTGATGGTTTCTCAAGCATTCCCTAACTTCAAACTTCCATATCCCGCGACCGGATGGACGAACTCGAGAAATTCCGGTTGCATGTGAAAGTAGAAAGTCGCCCGATTACAACGGTATGTGTATTTTTCCCCTAGGCATTTGTAGTTATTGGTTTCGAGTATCAGACTTGCGAAAACTTTGATGGCTTCTCAACCATTTATTAACTTCAAAATCCCATATCTCGCGAACGGATTGACGAACTCGAGAAATTCCTGTTGCATGTGAAAGTAGAAAGTCGCCGGATTTCATCGGTATGTGTATCTTTCCCCTAGGCCTTTGTAGTTATTGGTTTCGAGTATCAGACTTGCGAAAATTTTGATGGTTTCTCATGCATTCCTTAACTTCAAACTTCCATACCCCGCGAACGGATGGACGAACTCGAGAAATTCCGGTTGCATGTGAAAGTAGAAAGTCGCCCGATTACAACGGTATGTGTATTTTTCCCCTAGGCCTTTGAAGTTATTGGTTTCGAGTATCAGACTTGCGAAAATTTTGATGGTTTCTCAACCATTCCTTATTTTCACACTTCCATATCTCGCGAACGGATTGACGAACTCGAGAATTTCCTATTACATCTGAAAGCAGAAACTCGCCCGATTACAACGGTGTGTGTACTTTTCCCCTAGGCCATTCCAGTTGTTGGTTTCGAGTATCAGACCAGCGAAAATTTTGATGGTTTCCCAAGCATTCCTTAACTTCAAACTTCCATATCTCGCGAACGGATTGACGAACTTGAGAATTTCCTATTGCATCTGAATGCAGAAACTCGCCCGATTACAACGGTGTATGTACTTTTCCCCTAGGCCATTCCAGTTGTTGGTTTCGAGTATCAGACCAGCGAAAATTTTGATGGTTTCTCAAGCATTCCTTAACTTCAAACTTCCATATCTCGCGAACGGATTGACGAACTCGAGAATTTCCTATTGCATCTGAATGCAGAAACTCGCCCGATTACAACGGTATGTATATTTTTGCCCTAGGCCATAGTAGTTGTTGGTTTCGAGTATCAGACTAGCGAAAATTTTGATGGTTTCCCAAGCATTCCTTAACTTCAAACTTCCATATCTCGCGATCGGATTGACGAACTTGAGAATTTCTTATTGCATCTGAATGCAGAAACTCGCCCGATTACAACGGTGTGTGTACTTTTCCCCTAGGCCATTCCAGTCGTTGGTTTCGAGTATCAGACCAGCGAAAATTTTGATGGTTTCCCAAGCATTCCTTAACTTCAAACTTCCATATCTCGCGAACGGATTGATGAACTTGAGAATTTCCTATTGCATCTGAATGCAGAAACTCGCCCGATTACAACGGTGTGTGTACTTTTCCCCTAGGCCATTCCAGTTGTTGGTTTCGAGTATCAGACCAGCGAAAATTTTGATGGTTTCTCAAGCATTCCCTAACTTCAAACTTCCATATCTCGCGAACGGATTGACGAACTCGAGAAATTCCGGTTGCATGTGAAAGTAGAAAGTCGCCCGATTACAACGGTATGTGTATTTTTCCCCTAGGCCTTTGAAGTTATTGGTTTCGAGTATCAGACTTGCGAAAATTTTGATGGTTTCTCAACCATTCCTTATTTTCACACTTCCATATCTCGCGAACGGATTGACGAACTCGAGAATTTCCTATTACATCTGAAAGCAGAAACTCGCCCGATTACAACGGTGTGTGTACTTTTCCCCTAGGCCTTTCCAGTTGTTGGTTTCGAGTATCAGACCAGCGAAAATTTTGATGGTTTCTCATGCATTCCTTAACTTCAAACTTTCATATCTCGCGAACGGATTGACGAACTCGAGAATTTCCTATTGCATCTGACAGCAGAAACTCGCCCGATTACAATGGTATGTGTATTTTTCCCCTAGGCATTTGTAGTTATTGGTTTCGAGTATCAGACTTGCGAAAATTTTGATGGTTTCTCCACCATTTATTAACTTCAAAATCCCATATCTCGCGAACGGATTGACGAACTCGAGAAATTCCTGTTGCATGTGAAAGTAGAAAGTCGCCCGATTTCAACGGTATGTGTATCTTTCCCCTAGGCCTTTGTAGTTATTGGTTTCGAGTATCAGACTTGCGAAAATTTTGATGGTTTCTCATGCATTCCTTAACTTCAAACTTCCATATCCCGCGACCGGATGGACGAACTCGAGAAATTCCGGTTGCATGTGAAAGTAGAAAGTCGCCCGATTACAACGGTATGTGTATTTTTCCCCTAGGCCTTTGAAGTTATTGGTTTCGAGTATCAGACTTGCGAAAATTTTGATGGTTTCTCAACCATTCCTTATTTTCACACTCCCATATCTCGCGAACGGATTGACGAACTCGAGAATTTCCTGTTGCATCTGAAAGCAGAAACTCGCCCGATTACAACGGTGTGTGTACTTTTCCCCTAGGCCTTTCCAGTTGTTGGTTTCGAGTATCAGACCAGCGAAAATTTTGATGGTTTCCCAAGCATTCGTTAACTTCAAACTTCCATATCTCGCGAACGGATTGACGAACTTGAGAATTTCCTATTGCATCTGAATGCAGAAACTCGCCCGATTACAACGGTGTGTGTACTTTTCCCCTAGGCCATTCCAGTTGTTGGTTTCGAGTATCAGACCAGCGAAAATTTTGATGGTTTCTCAAGCATTCCTTAACTTCAAACTTCCATATCTCGCGAACGGATTGACGAACTCGAGAATTTCCTACTGCATCTGAATGCAGAAACTCGCCCGATTACAACGGTGTGTGTACTTTTCCCCTAGGCCATTCCAGTCGTTGGTTTCGAGTATCAGACCAGCGAAAATTTTGATGGTTTCCCAAGCATTCCTTAACTTCAAACTTCCATATCTCGCGAACGGATTGATGAACTTGAGAATTTCCTATTGCATCTGAATGCAGAAACTCGCCCGATTACAACGGTGTATGTACTTTTCCCCTAGGCCATTCCAGTTGTTGGTTTCGAGTATCAGACCAGCGAAAATTTTGATGGTTTCTCAAGCATTCCCTAACTTCAAACTTCCATATCTCGCGAACGGATTGACGAACTCGAGAATTTCCTATTGCATCTGAATGCAGAAACTCGCCCGATTACAACGGTATGGGTATTTTTGCCCTAGGCCCTAGTAGTTGTTGGTTTCGAGTATCAGACCAGCGAAAATTTTGATGGTTTCTCATGCATTCCTTAACTTCAAACTTCCATATCTCGCGAACGGATTGACGAACTCGAGAATTTCCTATTGCATCTGACAGCAGAAACTCGCCCGATTACAACGGTGTGTGTACTTTTCCCCTAGGCCATTCCAGTCGTTGGTTTCGAGTATCAGACCAGCGAAAATTTTGATGGTTTCCCAAGCATTCCTTAACTTCAAACTTCCATATCTCGCGAACGGATTGACGAACTTGAGAATTTCCTATTGCATCTGAATGCAGAAACTCGCCCGATTACAACGGTGTGTGTACTTTTCCCCTAGGCCATTCCAGTTGTTGGTTTCGAGTATCAGACCAGCGAAAATTTTGATGGCTTCTCAAGCATTCCTTAACTTCAAACTTCCATATCTCGCGAACGGATTGACGAACTCGAGAATTTCCTATTGCATCTGAATGCAGAAACTCGCCCGATTACAACGGTATGTGTATTTTTGCCCTAGGCCATAGTAGTTGTTGGTTTCGAGTATCAGACCAGCGAAAATTTTGATGGTTTCTCATGCATTCCTTAACTTCAAACTTTCATATCTCGCGAACGGATAGACGAACTCGAGAATTTCCTATTGCATCTGACAGCAGAAACTCGCCCGATTACAGTGGTATGTGTATTTTTCCCCTAGGCATTTGTAGTTATTGGTTTCGAGTATCAGACTTGCGAAAATTTTGATGGTTTCTCAACCATTTATTAACTTCAAAATCCCATATCTCGCGAACGGATTGACGAACTCGAGAAATTCCTGTTGCACGTGAAAGTAGAAAGTCGCCGGATTTCAACGGTATGTGTATCTTTCCCCTAGGCCTTTGTAGTTTTTGGTTTCGAGTATCAGACTTGCGAAAATTTTGATGGTTTCTCATGCATTCCTTAACTTCAAACTTCCATATCTCACGAACGGATTGACGAACTCGAGAATTTCCTATTGCATCTGAATGCAGAAACTCGCCCGATTACAACGGTATGTGTACTTTTCCCCTAGGCCATTCCAGTTGTTGGTTTCGAGTATCAGACCAGCGAAAATTTTGATGGTTTCCCAAGCATTCCTTAACTTCAAACTTCCATATCTCGCGATCGGATTGACGAACTTGAGAATTTCTTATTGCATCTGAATGCAGAAACTCGCCCGATTACAACGGTGTGTGTACTTTTCCCCTAGGACATTCCAGTTGTTGGTTTCGAGTATCAGACCAGCGAAAATTTTGATGGTTTCTCATGCATTCCTTAACTTCAAACTTCCATATCCCGCGACCGGATGGACGAACTCGAGAAATTCCGGTTGCATGTGAAAGTAGAAAGTCGCCCGATTACAACGGTATGTGTATTTTTCCCCTAGGCATTTGTAGTTATTGGTTTCGAGTATCAGACTTGCGAAAACTTTGATGGCTTCTCAACCATTTATTAACTTCAAAATCCCATATCTCGCGAACGGATTGACGAACTCGAGAAATTCCTGTTGCATGTGAAAGTAGAAAGTCGCCGGATTTCAACGGTATGTGTATCTTTCCCCTAGGCCTTTGTAGTTATTGGTTTCGAGTATCAGACTTGCGAAAATTTTGATGGTTTCCCAAGCATTCCTTAACTTCAAACTTCCATATCTCGCGAACGGATTGATGAACTTGAGAATTTCCTATTGCATCTGAATGCAGAAACTCGCCCGATTACAACGGTGTATGTACTTTTCCCCTAGGCCATTCCAGTTGTTGGTTTCGAGTATCAGACCAGCGAAAATTTTGATGGTTTCTCAAGCATTCCCTAACTTCAAACTTCCATATCTCGCGAACGGATTGACGAACTCGAGAATTTCCTATTGCATCTGAATGCAGAAACTCGCCCGATTACAACGGTATGGGTATTTTTGCCCTAGGCCCTAGTAGTTGTTGGTTTCGAGTATCAGACCAGCGAAAATTTTGATGGTTTCTCATGCATTCCTTAACTTCAAACTTCCATATCTCGCGAACGGATTGACGAACTCGAGAATTTCCTATTGCATCTGACAGCAGAAACTCGCCCGATTACAACGGTGTGTGTACTTTTCCCCTAGGCCATTCCAGTCGTTGGTTTCGAGTATCAGACCAGCGAAAATTTTGATGGTTTCCCAAGCATTCCTTAACTTCAAACTTCCATATCTCGCGAACGGATTGACGAACTTGAGAATTTCCTATTGCATCTGAATGCAGAAACTCGCCCGATTACAACGGTGTGTGTACTTTTCCCCTAGGCCATTCCAGTTGTTGGTTTCGAGTATCAGACCAGCGAAAATTTTGATGGCTTCTCAAGCATTCCTTAACTTCAAACTTCCATATCTCGCGAACGGATTGACGAACTCGAGAATTTCCTATTGCATCTGAATGCAGAAACTCGCCCGATTACAACGGTATGTGTATTTTTGCCCTAGGCCATAGTAGTTGTTGGTTTCGAGTATCAGACCAGCGAAAATTTTGATGGTTTCTCATGCATTCCTTAACTTCAAACTTTCATATCTCGCGAACGGATAGACGAACTCGAGAATTTCCTATTGCATCTGACAGCAGAAACTCGCCCGATTACAGTGGTATGTGTATTTTTCCCCTAGGCATTTGTAGTTATTGGTTTCGAGTATCAGACTTGCGAAAATTTTGATGGTTTCTCAACCATTTATTAACTTCAAAATCCCATATCTCGCGAACGGATTGACGAACTCGAGAAATTCCTGTTGCACGTGAAAGTAGAAAGTCGCCGGATTTCAACGGTATGTGTATCTTTCCCCTAGGCCTTTGTAGTTTTTGGTTTCGAGTATCAGACTTGCGAAAATTTTGATGGTTTCTCATGCATTCCTTAACTTCAAACTTCCATATCTCACGAACGGATTGACGAACTCGAGAATTTCCTATTGCATCTGAATGCAGAAACTCGCCCGATTACAACGGTATGTGTACTTTTCCCCTAGGCCATTCCAGTTGTTGGTTTCGAGTATCAGACCAGCGAAAATTTTGATGGTTTCCCAAGCATTCCTTAACTTCAAACTTCCATATCTCGCGATCGGATTGACGAACTTGAGAATTTCTTATTGCATCTGAATGCAGAAACTCGCCCGATTACAACGGTGTGTGTACTTTTCCCCTAGGACATTCCAGTTGTTGGTTTCGAGTATCAGACCAGCGAAAATTTTGATGGTTTCTCATGCATTCCTTAACTTCAAACTTCCATATCCCGCGACCGGATGGACGAACTCGAGAAATTCCGGTTGCATGTGAAAGTAGAAAGTCGCCCGATTACAACGGTATGTGTATTTTTCCCCTAGGCATTTGTAGTTATTGGTTTCGAGTATCAGACTTGCGAAAACTTTGATGGCTTCTCAACCATTTATTAACTTCAAAATCCCATATCTCGCGAACGGATTGACGAACTCGAGAAATTCCTGTTGCATGTGAAAGTAGAAAGTCGCCGGATTTCAACGGTATGTGTATCTTTCCCCTAGGCCTTTGTAGTTATTGGTTTCGAGTATCAGACTTGCGAAAATTTTGATGGTTTCTCATGCATTCCTTAACTTCAAACTTCCATACCCCGCGAACGGATGGACGAACTCGAGAAATTCCGGTTGCATGTGAAAGTAGAAAGTCGCCCGATTACAACGGTATGTGTATTTTTCCCCTAGGCCTTTGAAGTTATTGGTTTCGAGTATCAGACTTGCGAAAATTTTGATGGTTTCTCAACCATTCCTTATTTTCACACTTCCATATCTCGCGAACGGATTGACGAACTCGAGAATTTCCTATTACATCTGAAAGCACAAACTCGCCCGATTACAACGGTGTGTGTACTTTTCCCCTAGGCATTTCCAGTTGTTGGTTTCGAGTATCAGACCAGCGAAAATTTTGATGGTTTCCCAAGCATTCCTTAACTTCAAACTTCCATATCTCGCGAACGGATTGACGAACTTGAGAATTTCCTATTGCATCTGAATGCAGAAACTCGCCCGATTACAACGGTGTGTGTACTTTTCCCCTAGGCCATTCCAGTTGTTGGTTTCGAGTATCAGACCAGCGAAAATTTTGATGGTTTCTCAAGCATTCCTTAACTTCAAACTTCCATATCTCGCGAACGGATTGACGAACTCGAGAATTTCCTACTGCATCTGAATGCAGAAACTCGCCCGATTACAACGGTGTGTGTACTTTTCCCCTAGGCCATTCCAGTCGTTGGTTTCGAGTATCAGACCAGCGAAAATTTTGATGGTTTCCCAAGCATTCCTTAACTTCAAACTTCCATATCTCGCGAACGGATTGATGAACTTGAGAATTTCCTATTGCATCTGAATGCAGAAACTCGCCCGATTACAACGGTGTATGTACTTTTCCCCTAGGCCATTCCAGTTGTTGGTTTCGAGTATCAGACCAGCGAAAATTTTGATGGTTTCTCAAGCATTCCCTAACTTCAAACTTCCATATCTCGCGAACGGATTGACGAACTCGAGAATTTCCTATTGCATCTGAATGCAGAAACTCGCCCGATTACAACGGTATGGGTATTTTTGCCCTAGGCCCTAGTAGTTGTTGGTTTCGAGTATCAGACCAGCGAAAATTTTGATGGTTTCTCATGCATTCCTTAACTTCAAACTTCCATATCTCGCGAACGGATTGACGAACTCGAGAATTTCCTATTGCATCTGACAGCAGAAACTCGCCCGATTACAACGGTGTGTGTACTTTTCCCCTAGGCCATTCCAGTCGTTGGTTTCGAGTATCAGACCAGCGAAAATTTTGATGGTTTCCCAAGCATTCCTTAACTTCAAACTTCCATATCTCGCGAACGGATTGACGAACTTGAGAATTTCCTATTGCATCTGAATGCAGAAACTCGCCCGATTACAACGGTGTGTGTACTTTTCCCCTAGGCCATTCCAGTTGTTGGTTTCGAGTATCAGACCAGCGAAAATTTTGATGGCTTCTCAAGCATTCCTTAACTTCAAACTTCCATATCTCGCGAACGGATTGACGAACTCGAGAATTTCCTATTGCATCTGAATGCAGAAACTCGCCCGATTACAACGGTATGTGTACTTTTCCCCTAGGCCATTCCAGTTGTTGGTTTCGAGTATCAGACCAGCGAAAATTTTGATGGTTTCCCAAGCATTCCTTAATTTCAAACTTCCATATCTCACGAACGGATTGACGAACTCGAGAATTTCCTATTGCATCTGAATGCAGAAACTCGCCCGATTACAACGGTATGTGTACTTTTCCCCTAGGCCATTCCAGTTGTTGGTTTCGAGTATCAGACCAGCGAAAATTTTGATGGTTTCCCAAGCATTCCTTAACTTCAAACTTCCATATCTCGCGATCGGATTGACGAACTTGAGAATTTCTTATTGCATCTGAATGCAGAAACTCGCCCGATTACAACGGTGTGTGTACTTTTCCCCTAGGACATTCCAGTTGTTGGTTTCGAGTATCAGACCAGCGAAAATTTTGATGGTTTCTCAAGCATTCCTTAACTTCAAACTTTCATATCTCGCGAACGGATTGACGAACTCGAGAATTTCCTATTGCATCTGAATGCAGAAACTCGCCCGATTACAACGGTATGTGTATTTTTGCCCCAGGCCATAGTAGTTGTTGGTTTCGAGTATCAGACCAGCGAAAATTTTGATGGTTTCTCATGCATTCCTTAACTTCAAACTTTCATATCTCGCGAACGGATTGACGAACTCGAGAATTTCCTATTGCATCTGACAGCAGAAACTCGCCCGATTACAATGGTATGTGTATTTTTCCCCTAGGCATTTGTAGTTATTGGTTTCGAGTATCAGACTTGCGAAAATTTTGATGGTTTCTCCACCATTTATTAACTTCAAAATCCCATATCTCGCGAACGGATTGACGAACTCGAGAAATTCCTGTTGCATGTGAAAGTAGAAAGTCGCCCGATTTCAACGGTATGTGTATCTTTCCCCTAGGCCTTTGTAGTTATTGGTTTCGAGTATCAGACTTGCGAAAATTTTGATGGTTTCTCATGCATTCCTTAACTTCAAACTTCCATATCCCGCGACCGGTTGGACGAACTCGAGAAATTCCGGTTGCATGTGAAAGTAGAAAGTCGCCCGATTACAACGGTATGTGTATTTTTCCCCTAGGCCTTTGAAGTTATTGGTTTCGAGTATCAGACTTGCGAAAATTTTGATGGTTTCTCAACCATTCCTTATTTTCACACTCCCATATCTCGCGAACGGATTGACGAACTCGAGAATTTCCTGTTGCATCTGAAAGCAGAAACTCGCCCGATTACAACGGTGTGTGTACTTTTCCCCTAGGCCATTCCAGTTGTTGGTTTCGAGTATCAAACCAGCGAAAATTTTGATGGTTTCTCAAGCATTCCTTAACTTCAAACTTCCATATCTCGCGAACGGATTGACGAACTCGAGAATTTCCTATTGCATCTGAATGCAGAAACTCGCCCGATTACAACGGTATGTGTATTTTTCCCCTAGGCCTTTGAAGTTATTGGTTTCGAGTATCAGACTTGCGAAAATTTTGATGGTTTCTCAACCATTCCTTATTTTCACACTTCCATATGTCGCGAACGAATTGTCGAACTCGAGAATTTCCTGTTGCATCTGAAAGCAGAAACTCGCCCGATTACAACGGTGTGTGTACTTTTCCCCTAGGCCACTCCAGTTGTTGGTTTCGAGTATCAGACCAGCGAAAATTTTGATGGTTTTTCAAGCATTCCTTAACTTCAAACTTCCATATCTCGCGAACGGATTGACGAACTCGAGAATTTCCTATTGCATCTGAAAGCAGAAACTCGCCCGATTACAACGGTATGTGTATTTTTGCCCTAGGCCATAGTAGTTATTGGATTCGAGAATCAGACTTCCAAAAATTTTGATGATTTCTCAACCATTCCTTAATTTCAAACTCCCATATCTCGCGAACGGATTGACGAACTCGAGAATTTCCTATTGCATCTGACAGCAGAAACTCGCCCGATTACAATGGTATGTGTATTTTTCCCCTAGGCGTTTATAGTTATTGGTTTCGAGAATCTGACTTGCGAAAATTTTGATGGTTTCTCAACCATTCCTTAATTTCCAACTCCCATATCTCGCGAACGGATTGAGAAACTCGAGAATTTCCTATTGCATCTGAAAGCAGAAACTCGCCCGATTACAACGGTATGTGTATTTTTCCCCTAGGCCCTAGTAGTTATTGATTTCAAGTATCAGACTTGCGGAAAATTGTGATGGTTTCTCAACCATTCCTTAACTTCAAACACCCATACCTCGCGAACGGATTGACGAACTCGAGAATTTCCTGTTGCATCTGGAAGTAGAAACTCGCCCGATTACAAAGATATGTGTGTTTTCCCCCTAGGCCTTTGTAGTTGTTTGTTTCGAGTATCAGACCAGCGAAAATTTTGATGGATTCTCAACCATTCCTTAACTTCAAACTCCCATATCTCGCGAACGGATTGACGAACTCGAGAATTTCCTATTGCATCTGAAAGCAGAAACTCGCCCGATTACAAAGATATGTGTGTTTTCCCCCTAGGCCTTTGTAGTTGTTTGTTTCGAGTATCAGACCAGCGAAAATTTTGATGGATTCTCAACCATTCCTTAACTTCAAACTTCCATATCTCGCGAACGGATTGACGAACTCGAGAATTTCCTATTGCATCTGAATGCAGAAACTCGCCCGATTTCAACGGTATGTGTATCTTTCCCCTAGGCCTTTGTAGTTATTGGTTTCGAGTATCAGACTTGCGAAAATTTTGATGGTTTCTCATGCATTCCTTAACTTCAAACTTCCATATCCCGCGAACGGATGGACGAACTCGAGAAATTCCGGTTGCATGTGAAAGCAGAAACTCGCCCGATTACAACGGTGTGTGTACTTTTCCCCTAGGCCATTCCAGTTGTTGGTTTCGAGTATCAGACCGGCGAAAATTTTGATGGTTTCCCAAGCATTCCTTAACTTCAAACTTCCATATCTCGCGAACGGATTGACGAACTCGAGAATTTCCTGTTGCATCTGAAAGCAGAAACTCGCCCGATTACAACGGTGTGTGTACTTTTCCCCTAGGCCATTCCAGTTGTTGGTTTCGAGTATAAGACCAGCGAAAATTTTGATGGTTTCTCAAGCATTCCTTAACTTCAAACTTCCATATCTCGCGAACGGATTGACGAACTCGAGAATTTCCTATTGCATCTGAATGCAGAAACTCGCCCGATTACAACGGCATGTGTATTTTTCCCCTAGGCCTTTGAAGTTATTGGTTTCGAGTATCAGACTTGCGAAAATTTTGATGGTTTTTCAACCATTCCTTATTTTCACACTTCCATATCTCGCGAACGGATTGACGATCTCGAGAATTTCCTATTACATCTGAAAGCAGAAACTCGCCCGATTACAACGGTGTGTGTACTTTTCCCCTAGGACATTCGAGTTGTTGGTTTCGAGTATCAGACCAGCGAAAATTTTGATGGTTTCCCAAGCATTCCTTAACTTCAAACTTCCATATCTCGCGAACGGATTGACGAACTTGAGAATTTCCTATTGCATCTGAATGCAGAAACTCGCCCGATTACAACGGTGTTTGTACTTTTCCCCAAGGCCATTCCAATTGTTGGTTTCGAGTATCAGACCAGCGAAAATTTTGATGGTTTCTCAAGCATTCCTTAACTTCAAACTTCCATATCTCGCGAACGGATTGACGAACTCGAGAATTTCCTATTACATCTGAAAGCAGAAACTCACCCGATTACAACGGTGTGTGTACTTTTCCCCTAGGCCATTCGAGTTGTTGGTTCCGAGTATCAGACCAGCGAAAATTTTGATGGTTTCCCAAGCATTCCTTAACTTCAAACTTCCATATCTCGCGATCGGATTGGCGAACTTGAGAATTTCTTATTGCATCTGAATGCAGAAACTCGCCCGATTACAACGGTGTGTGTACTTTTCCCCTAGGACATTCCAGTTGTTGGTTTCGAGTATCAGACCAGCGAAAATTTTGATGGTTTCTCAAGCATTCCTTAACTTCAAACTTCCATATCTCGCGAACGGATTGACGAACTCGAGAATTTCCTATTGCATCTGAATGCAGAAACTCGCCCGATTACAACGGTATGTGTATTTTTGCCCTAGGCCATAGTAGTTGTTGGTTTCGAGTATCAGACCAGCGAAAATTTTGATGGATTCTCAACCATTCCTTAACTTCAAACTTCCATATCTCGCGAACGGATTGACGAACTCGAGAATTTCCTATTGCATCTGAATGCAGAAACTCGCCCGATTTCAACGGTATGTGTATCTTTCCCCTAGGCCTTTGTACTTATTGGTTTCGAGTATCAGACTTGCGAAAATTTTGATGTTTTCTCATGCATTCCTTAACTTCAAACTTCCATATCCCGCGAACGGATGGACGAACTCGAGAAATTCCGGTTGCATGTGAAAGTAGAAAGTCGCCCGATTACAACGGTATGTGTATTTTTCCCCTAGGCCTTTGAAGTTATTGGTTTCGAGTATCAGACTTGCGAAAATTTTGATGGTTTCTCAACCATTCCTTATTTTCACACTTCCATATCTCGCGAACGGATTGACGAACTCGAGAATTTCCTATTACATCTGAAAGCAGAAACTCACCCGATTACAACGGTGTGTGTACTTTTCCCCTAGGCCATTCGAGTTGTTGGTTCCGAGTATCAGACCAGCGAAAATTTTGATGGTTTCCCAAGCATTCCTTAACTTCAAACTTCCATATCTCGCGATCGGATAGGCGAACTTGAGAATTTCTTATTGAATCTGAATGCAGAAACTCGCCCGATTACAACGGTGTGTGTACTTTTCCCCTAGGACATTCCAGTTGTTGGTTTCGAGTATCAGACCAGCGAAAATTTTGATGGTTTCTCAAGCATTCCTTAACTTCAAACTTCCATATCTCGCGAACGGATTGACGAACTCGAGAATTTCCTATTGCATCTGAATGCAGAAACTCGCCCGATTACAACGGTATGTGTATTTTTGCCCTAGGCCGTAGTAGTTGTTGGTTTCGAGTATCAGACCAGCGAAAATTTTGATGGTTTCTCAACCATTCCTTATTTTCACACTTCCATATCTCGCGAACGGATTGACAAACTCGAGAATTACCTATTACATCTGAAAGCAGAAACTCGCCCGATTACAACGGTGTGTGTACTTTTCCCCTAGGCCATTCCAGTTGTTGGTTTCGAGTATCAGACCAGCGAAAATTTTGATGGTTTCCCAAGCATTCCTTAACTTCAAACTTCCATATCTCGCGAACGGATTGACGAACTCGAGAATTTCCTGTTGCATCTGAAAGCAGAAACTCGCCCGATTACAACGGTGTGTGTACTTTTCCCCTAGGCCATTCCAGTTGTTGGTTTCGAGTATCAGACCAGCGAAAATTTTGATGGTTTCTCAAGCATTCCGTAACTTCAAACTCCCATATCTCGCGAACGGATTGACGAACTCGAGAATTTCCTGTTGCATCTGAAAGTAGAAACTCGCCCGATTACAACGGTGTGTGTACTTTTCCCCTAGGCCATTCCAGTTGTTGGTTTCGAGTATCAGACCAGCGAAAATTTTGATGGTTTCTCAAGCATTCCTTAACTTCAAACTTCCATATCTCGCGAACGGATTGACGAACTCGAGAATTTCCTATTGCATCTGAATGCAGAAACTCGCCCGATTACAACGGCATGTGTATTTTTCCCCTAGGCCTTTGAAGTTATTGGTTTCGAGTATCAGACTTGCGAAAATTTTGATGGTTTCTCAACCATTCCTTATTTTCACACTTCCATATCTCGCGAACGGATTGACGATCTCGAGAATTTCCTATTACATCTGAATGCAGAAACTCGCCCGATTACAACGGTGTGTGTACTTTTCCCCAAGGCCATTCCAATTGTTGGTTTCGAGTATCAGACCAGCGAAAATTTTGATGGTTTCTCAAGCATTCCTTAACTTCAAACTTCCATATCTCGCGAACGGATTGACGAACTCGAGAATTTCCTATTGCATCTGAATGCAGAAACTCGCCCGATTACAACGGTATGTGTATTTTTGCCCTAGGCCATAGTAATTGTTGGTTTCGAGTATCAGACCAGCGAAAATTTTGATGGTTTCTCATGCATTCCTTAACTTCAAACTTTCATATCTCGCGAACGGATAGACGAACTCGAGAATTTCCTATTGCATCTGACAGCAGAAACTCGCCCGATTACAATGGTATGTGTATTTTTCCCCTAGGCATTTGTAGTTATTGGTTTCGAGTATCAGACTTGCGAAAATTTTGATGGTTTCTCAACCATTTATTAACTTCAAAATCCCATATCTCGCGAACGGATTGACGAACTCGAGAAATTCCTGTTGCATGTGAAAGTAGAAAGTCGCCCGATTTCAACGGTATGTGTATCTTTCCCCTAGGCCTTTGTAGTTATTGGTTTCGAGTATCAGACTTGCGAAAATTTTGATGGTTTCTCATGCTTTCCTTAACTTCAAACTTCCATATCCCGCGAACGGATGGACGAACTCGAGAAATTCCGGTTGCATGTGAAAGTAGAAAGTCGCCCGATTACAACGGTATGTGTATTTTTCCCCTAGGCCTTTGAAGTTATTGGTTTCGAGTATCAGACTTGCGAAAATTTTGATGGTTTCTCAACCATTCCTTATTTTCACACTTCCATATCTCGCGAACGGATTGACGAACTCGAGAATTTCCTATTACATCTGAAAGCAGAAACTCGCCCGATTACAACGGTGTGTGTACTTTTCCCCTAGGCCATTCGAGTTGTTGGTTTCGAGTATCAGACCAGCGAAAATTTTGATGGTTTCCCAAGCATTCCTTAACTTCAAACTTCCATATCTCGCGAACGGATTGACGAACTTGAGAATTTCCTATTGCATCTGAATGCAGAAACTCGCCCGATTACAACGGTGTTTGTACTTTTCCCCTAGGACATTCCAGTTGTTGGTTTCGAGTATCAGACCAGCGAAAATTTTGATGGTTTCTCAAGCATTCCTTAACTTCAAACTTCCATATCTCGCGAACGGATTGACGAACTCGAGAATTTCCTATTACATCTGAAAGCAGAAACTCACCCGATTACAACGGTGTGTGTACTTTTCCCCTAGGCCATTCGAGTTGTTGGTTCCGAGTATCAGACCAGCGAAAATTTTGATGGTTTCCCAAGCATTCCTCAACTTCAAACTTCCATATCTCGCGATCGGATTGGCGAACTTGAGAATTTCTTATTGCATCTGAATGCAGAAACTCGCCCGATTACAACGGTGTGTGTACTTTTCCCCTAGGACATTCCAGTTGTTGGTTTCGAGTATCAGACCAGCGAAAATTTTGATGGTTTCTCAAGCATTCCTTAACTTCAAACTTCCATATCTCGCGAACGGATTGACGAACTCCAGAATTTCCTATTGCATCTGAATGCAGAAACTCGCCCGATTACAACGGTATGTGTATTTTTGCCCTAGGCCATAGTAGTTGTTGGTTTCGAGTATCAGACCAGCGAAAATTTTGATGGATTCTCAACCATTCCTTAACTTCAAACTTCCATATCTCGCGAACGGATTGACGAACTCGAGAATTTCCTATTGCATCTGAATGCAGAAACTCGCCCGATTTCAACGGTATGTGTATCTTTCCCCTAGGCCTTTGTACTTATTGGTTTCGAGTATCAGACTTGCGAAAATTTTGATGTTTTCTCATGCATTCCTTAACTTCAAACTTCCATATCCCGCGAACGGATGGACGAACTCGAGAAATTCCGGTTGCATGTGAAAGTAGAAAGTCGCCCGATTACAACGGTATGTGTATTTTTCCCCTAGGCCTTTGAAGTTATTGGTTTCGAGTATCAGACTTGCGAAAATTTTGATGGTTTCTCAACCATTCCTTATTTTCACACTTCCATATCTCGCGAACGGATTGACGAACTCGAGAATTTCCTATTACATCTGAAAGCAGAAACTCACCCGATTACAACGGTGTGTGTACTTTTCCCCTAGGCCATTCGAGTTGTTGGTTCCGAGTATCAGACCAGCGAAAATTTTGATGGTTTCCCAAGCATTCCTTAACTTCAAACTTCCATATCTCGCGATCGGATTGGCGAACTTGAGAATTTCTTATTGCATCTGAATGCAGAAACTCGCCCGATTACAACGGTGTGTGTACTTTTCCCCTAGGACATTCCAGTTGTTGGTTTCGAGTATCAGACCAGCGAAAATTTTGATGGTTTCTCAAGCATTCCTTAACTTCAAACTTCCATATCTCGCGAACGGATTGACGAACTCCAGAATTTCCTATTGCATCTGAATGCAGAAACTCGCCCGATTACAACGGTATGTGTATTTTTGCCCTAGGCCATAGTAGTTGTTGGTTTCGAGTATCAGACCAGCGAAAATTTTGATGGATTCTCAACCATTCCTTAACTTCAAACTTCCATATCTCGCGAACGGATTGACGAACTCGAGAATTTCCTATTGCATCTGAATGCAGAAACTCGCCCGATTTCAACGGTATGTGTATCTTTCCCCTAGGCCTTTGTACTTATTGGTTTCGAGTATCAGACTTGCGAAAATTTTGATGTTTTCTCATGCATTCCTTAACTTCAAACTTCCATATCCCGCGAACGGATGGACGAACTCGAGAAATTCCTGTTGCATGTGAAAGTAGAAAGTCGCCCGATTACAACGGTATGTGTATTTTTCCCCTAGGCCTTTGAAGTTATTGGTTTCGAGTATCAGACTTGCGAAAATTTTGATGGTTTCTCAACCATTCCTTATTTTCACACTTCCATATCTCGCGAACGGATTGACGAACTCGAGAATTACCTATTACATCTGAAAGCAGAAACTCGCCCGATTACAAAGGTGTGTGTACTTTTCCCCTTGGCCATTCCAGTTGTTGGTTTCGAGTATCAGACCAGCGAAAATTTTGATGGTTTCCCAAGCATTCCTTAACTTCAAACTTCCATATCTCGCGAACGGATTGACGAACTCGAGAATTTCCTGTTGCATCTGAAAGCAGAAACTCGCCCGATTACAACGGTGTGTGTACTTTTCCCCTAGGCCATTCCAGTTGTTGGTTTCGAGTATCAGACCAGCGAAAATTTTGATGGTTTCTCAAGCATTCCGTAACTTCAAACTCCCATATCTCGCGAACGGATTGACGAACTCGAGAATTTCCTGTTGCATCTGAAAGTAGAAACTCGCCCGATTACAACGGTGTGTGTACTTTTCCCCTAGGCCATTCCAGTTGTTGGTTTCGAGTATCAGACCAGCGAAAATTTTGATGGTTTCTCAAGCATTCCTTAACTTCAAACTTCCATATCTCGCGAACGGATTGACGAACTCGAGAATTTCCTATTGCATCTGAATGCAGAAACTCGCCCGATTACAACGGCATGTGTATTTTTCCCCTAGGCCTTTGAAGTTATTGGTTTCGAGTATCAGACTTGCGAAAATTTTGATGGTTTCTCAACCATTCCTTATTTTCACACTTCCATATCTCGCGAACGGATTGACGATCTCGAGAATTTCCTATTACATCTGAAAGCAGAAACTCGCCCGATTACAACGGTGTGTGTACTTTTCCCCTAGGCCATTCGAGTTGTTGGTTTCGAGTATTAGACCAGCGAAAATTTTGATGGTTTCCCAAGCATTCCTTAACTTCAAACTTCCATATCTCGCGAACGGATTGACGAACTTGAGAATTTCCTATTGCATCTGAATGCAGAAACTCGCCCGATTACAACGGTGTGTGTACTTTTCCCCAAGGCCATTCCAATTGTTGGTTTCGAGTATCAGACCAGCGAAAATTTTGATGGTTTCTCAAGCATTCCTTAACTTCAAACTTCCATATCTCGCGAACGGATTGACGAACTCGAGAATTTCCTATTGCATCTGAATGCAGAAACTCGCCCGATTACAACGGTATGTGTATTTTTGCCCTAGGCCATAGTAATTGTTGGTTTCGAGTATCAGACCAGCGAAAATTTTGATGGTTTCTCATGCATTCCTTAACTTCAAACTTTCATATCTCGCGAACGGATAGACGAACTCGAGAATTTCCTATTGCATCTGACAGCAGAAACTCGCCCGATTACAATGGTATGTGTATTTTTCCCCTAGGCATTTGTAGTTATTGGTTTCGAGTATCAGACTTGCGAAAATTTTGATGGTTTCTCAACCATTTATTAACTTCAAAATCCCATATCTCGCGAACGGATTGACGAACTCGAGAAATTCCTGTTGCATGTGAAAGTAGAAAGTCGCCCGATTTCAACGGTATGTGTATCTTTCCCCTAGGCCTTTGTAGTTATTGGTTTCGAGTATCAGACTTGCGAAAATTTTGATGGTTTCTCATGCTTTCCTTAACTTCAAACTTCCATATCCCGCGAACGGATGGACGAACTCGAGAAATTCCGGTTGCATGTGAAAGTAGAAAGTCGCCCGATTACAACGGTATGTGTATTTTTCCCCTAGGCCTTTGAAGTTATTGGTTTCGAGTATCAGACTTGCGAAAATTTTGATGGTTTCTCAACCATTCCTTATTTTCACACTACCATATCTCGCGAACGGATTGACGAACTCGAGAATTTCCTATTACATCTGAAAGCAGAAACTCGCCCGATTACAACGGTGTGTGTACTTTTCCCCTAGGCCATTCGAGTTGTTGGTTCCGAGTATCAGACCAGCGAAAATTTTGATGGTTTCCCAAGCATTCCTTAACTTCAAACTTCCATATCTCGCGATCGGATTGACGAACTTGAGAATTTCTTATTGCATCTGAATGCAGAAACTCGCCCGATTACAACGGTGTGTGTACTTTTCCCCTAGGACATTCCAGTTGTTGGTTTCGAGTATCAGACCAGCGAAAATTTTGATGGTTTCTCAAGCATTCCTTAACTTCAAACTTCCATATCTCGCGAACGGATTGACGAACTCGAGAATTTCCTATTGCATCTGACAGCAGAAACTCGCCCGATTACAATGGTATGTGTATTTTTCCCCTAGGCATTTGTAGTTATTGGTTTCGAGTATCAGATTTGCGAAAATTTTGATGGTTTCTCAACCATTTATTAACTTCAAAATCCCATATCTCGCGAACGGATTGACGAACTCGAGAAATTCCTGTTGCATGTGAAAGTAGAAAGTCGCCCGATTTCAACGGTATGTGTATCTTTCCCCTAGGCCTTTGTAGTTATTGGTTTCGAGTATCAGACTTGCGAAAATTTTGATGGTTTCTCATGCATTCCTTAACTTCAAACTTCCATATCCCGCGAACGGATGGACGAACTCGAGAAATTCCGGTTGCATGTGAAAGTAGAAAGTCGCCCGATTACAACGGTATGTGTATTTTTCCCCTAGGCCTTTGAAGTTATTGGTTTCGAGTATCAGACTTGCGAAAATTTTGATGGTTTCTCAACCATTCCTTATTTTCACACTTCCATATCTCGCGAACGGATTGACGAACTCGAGAATTACCTATTACATCTGAAAGCAGAAACTCGCCCGATTACAACGGTGTGTGTACTTTTCCCCTAGGCCATTCCAGTTGTTGGTTTCGAGTATCAGACCAGCGAAAATTTTGATGGTTTCTCAAGCATTCCTTAACTTCAAACTTCCATATCTCGCGAACGGATTGACGAACTCGAGAATTTCCTATTGCATCTGAATGCAGAAACTCGCCCGATTACAACGGTATGTGTATTTTTGCCCTAGGCCATAGTAGTTGTTGGTTTCGAGTATCAGACCAGCGAAAATTTTGATGGATTCTCAACCATTCCTTAACTTCAAACTTCCATATCTCGCGAACGGATTGACGAACTCGAGAATTTCCTATTGCATCTGAATGCAGAAACTCGCCCGATTTCAACGGTATGTGTATCTTTCCCCTAGGCCTTTGTACTTATTGGTTTCGAGTATCAGACTTGCGAAAATTTTGATGTTTTCTCATGCATTCCTTAACTTCAAACTTCCATATCCCGCGAACGGATGGACGAACTCGAGAAATTCCGGTTGCATGTGAAAGTAGAAAGTCGCCCGATTACAACGGTATGTGTATTTTTCCCCTAGGCCTTTGAAGTTATTGGTTTCGAGTATCAGACTTGCGAAAATTTTGATGGTTTCTCAACCATTCCTTATTTTCACACTTCCATATCTCGCGAACGGATTGACGAACTCGAGAATTACCTATTACATCTGAAAGCAGAAACTCGCCCGATTACAACGGTGTGTGTACTTTTCCCCTAGGCCATTCCAGTTGTTGGTTTCGAGTATCAGACCAGCGAAAATTTTGATGGTTTCCCAAGCATTCCTTAACTTCAAACTTCCATATCTCGCGAACGGATTGACGAACTCGAGAATTTCCTGTTGCATCTGAAACCAGAAACTCGCCCGATTACAACGGTGTGTGTACTTTTCCCCTAGGCCATTCCAGTTGTTGGTTTCGAGTATCAGACCAGCGAAAATTTTGATGGTTTCTCAAGCATTCCTTAACTTCAAACTTCCATATCTCGCGAACGGATTGACGAACTCGAGAATTTCCTATTGCATCTGAATGCAGAAACTCGCCCGATTACAACGGCATGTGTATTTTTCCCCTAGGCCTTTGAAGTTATTGGTTTCGAGTATCAGACTTGCGAAAATTTTGATGGTTTCTCAACCATTCCTTATTTTCACACTTCCATATCTCGCGAACGGATTGACGATCTCGAGAATTTCCTATTACATCTGAAAGCAGAAACTCGCCCGATTACAACGGTGTGTGTACTTTTCCCCTAGGCCATTCGAGTTGTTGGTTTCGAGTATTAGACCAGCGAAAATTTTGATGGTTTCCCAAGCATTCCTTAACTTCAAACTTCCATATCTCGCGAACGGATTGACGAACTTGAGAATTTCCTATTGCATCTGAATGCAGAAACTCGCCCGATTACAACGGTGTGTGTACTTTTCCCCAAGGCCATTCCAATTGTTGGTTTCGAGTATCAGACCAGCGAAAATTTTGATGGTTTCTCAAGCATTCCTTAACTTCAAACTTCCATATCTCGCGAACGGATTGACGAACTCGAGAATTTCCTATTGCATCTGAATGCAGAAACTCGCCCGATTACAACGGTATGTGTATTTTTGCCCTAGGCCATAGTAATTGTTGGTTTCGAGTATCAGACCAGCGAAAATTTTGATGGTTTCTCATGCATTCCTTAACTTCAAACTTTCATATCTCGCGAACGGATAGACGAACTCGAGAATTTCCTATTGCATCTGACAGCAGAAACTCGCCCGATTACAATGGTATGTGTATTTTTCCCCTAGGCATTTGTAGTTATTGGTTTCGAGTATCAGACTTGCGAAAATTTTGATGGTTTCTCAACCATTTATTAACTTCAAAATCCCATATCTCGCGAACGGATTGACGAACTCGAGAAATTCCTGTTGCATGTGAAAGTAGAAAGTCGCCCGATTTCAACGGTATGTGTATCTTTCCCCTAGGCCTTTGTAGTTATTGGTTTCGAGTATCAGACTTGCGAAAATTTTGATGGTTTCTCATGCTTTCCTTAACTTCAAACTTCCATATCCCGCGAACGGATGGACGAACTCGAGAAATTCCGGTTGCATGTGAAAGTAGAAAGTCGCCCGATTACAACGGTATGTGTATTTTTCCCCTAGGCCTTTGAAGTTATTGGTTTCGAGTATCAGACTTGCGAAAATTTTGATGGTTTCTCAACCATTCCTTATTTTCACACTTCCATATCTCGCGAACGGATTGACGAACTCGAGAATTTCCTATTACATCTGAAAGCAGAAACTCGCCCGATTACAACGGTGTGTGTACTTTTCCCCTAGGCCATTCGAGTTGTTGGTTCCGAGTATCAGACCAGCGAAAATTTTGATGGTTTCCCAAGCATTCCTTAACTTCAAACTTCCATATCTCGCGATCGGATTGACGAACTTGAGAATTTCTTATTGCATCTGAATGCAGAAACTCGCCCGATTACAACGGTGTGTGTACTTTTCCCCTAGGACATTCCAGTTGTTGGTTTCGAGTATCAGACCAGCGAAAATTTTGATGGTTTCTCAAGCATTCCTTAACTTCAAACTTCCATATCTCGCGAACGGATTGACGAACTCGAGAATTTCCTATTGCATCTGACAGCAGAAACTCGCCCGATTACAATGGTATGTGTATTTTTCCCCTAGGCATTTGTAGTTATTGGTTTCGAGTATCAGATTTGCGAAAATTTTGATGGTTTCTCAACCATTTATTAACTTCAAAATCCCATATCTCGCGAACGGATTGACGAACTCGAGAAATTCCTGTTGCATGTGAAAGTAGAAAGTCGCCCGATTTCAACGGTATGTGTATCTTTCCCCTAGGCCTTTGTAGTTATTGGTTTCGAGTATCAGACTTGCGAAAATTTTGATGGTTTCTCATGCATTCCTTAACTTCAAACTTCCATATCCCGCGAACGGATGGACGAACTCGAGAAATTCCGGTTGCATGTGAAAGTAGAAAGTCGCCCGATTACAACGGTATGTGTATTTTTCCCCTAGGCCTTTGAAGTTATTGGTTTCGAGTATCAGACTTGCGAAAATTTTGATGGTTTCTCAACCATTCCTTATTTTCACACTTCCATATCTCGCGAACGGATTGACGAACTCGAGAATTACCTATTACATCTGAAAGCAGAAACTCGCCCGATTACAACGGTGTGTGTACTTTTCCCCTAGGCCATTCCAGTTGTTGGTTTCGAGTATCAGACCAGCGAAAATTTTGATGGTTTCCCAAGCATTCCTTAACTTCAAACTTCCATATCTCGCGAACGGATTGACGAACTTGAGAATTTCCTATTGCATCTGAATACAGAAACTCGCCCGATTACAACGGTGTGTGTACTCTTCCCCTAGGCCATTCCAGTTGTTCGTTTCGAGTATCAGACCAGCGAAAATTTTGATGGTTTCTCAAGCATTCCTTAATTTCAAACTTCCATATCTCGCGAACGGATTGACGAACTCGAGAATTTCCTATTGCATCTGAATGCAGAAACTCGCACGATTACAACGGTATGTGTATTTTTGCCCTAGGCCATAGTAGTTGATGGTTTCGAGTATCAGACCAGCGAAAATTTTGATGGTTTCTCATGCATTCCTTAACTTCAAACTTTCATATCTCGCGAACGGATTGACGAACTCGAGAATTTCCTATTGCATCTGAATGCAGAAACTCGCCCGATTACAACGGTATGTGTATTTTTCCCCTAGGCCTTTGAAGTTATTGGTTTCGAGTATCAGACATGCGAAAATTTTGATGGTTTCTCAACCATTCCTTATTTTCACACTTCCATATGTCGCGAACGGATTGTCGAACTCGAGAATTTCCTGTTGCATCTGAAAGCAGAAACTCGCCCGATTACAACGGTGTGTGTACTTTTCCCCTAGGCCACTCCAGTTGTTGGTTTCGAGTATCAGACCAGCGAAAATTTTGATGGTTTTTCAAGCATTCCTTAACTTCAAACTTCCATATCTCGCGAACGGATTGACGAACTCGAGAATTTCCTATTGCATCTGAATGCAGAAACTCGCCCGATTACAACGGTATGTGTATTTTTGCCCTAGGCCATAGTAGTTGTTGGTCTCGAGTATCAGACCAGCGAAAATTTTGATGGTTTCTCATGCATTCCTTAACTTCAAACTTCCATATCTCGCGAACGGATTGACGAACTCGAGAATTTCCGATTGCATCTGACAGCAGAAACTCGCCCGATTACAATGGTATGTGTATTTTTCCCCTAGGCATTTATAGTTATTGGTTTCGAGTATCTGACTTGCGAAAATTTTGATGGTTTCTCAACCATTCCTTAATTTCCAACTCCTATATCTCGCGAACGGATTGAGAAACTCGAGAATTTCCTATTGCATCTGAAAGCAGAAACTCGCCCGATTACAACGGTATGTGTATTTTTCCCCTAGGCCCTAGTAGCTATTGATTTCAAGTATCAGACTTGCGGAAAATTGTGATGGTTTCTCAACCATTCCTTAACTTCAAACACCCATACCTCGCGAACGGATTGACGAACTCGAGAAATTCCTGTTGCATCTGGAAGTAGAAACTCGCCCGATTACAAAGATATGTGTGTTTTCCCCCTAGGCCTTTGTAGTTGTTTGTTTCGAGTATCAGACCAGCGAAAATTTTGATGGTTTCTCAACCATTCCATAACTTCAAACTCCCATATCTCGCGAACGGATTGACGAACTCGAGAAATTCCTGTTGCATCTGAAAGCAGAAACTCGCCCGATTACAAAGATATGTGTGTTTTCCCCCTAGGCCTTTGTAGTTGTTGGTTTCGAGTATCAGACTTGCGAAAATTTTGATGGTTTCTCAACCATTCCATAACTTCAAACTCCCATATCTCGCGAACGGATTGACGAACTCGAGAAATTCCTGTTGCATCTGAAAGTAGAAACTCGCCCGATTACAACGGTATGTGTATTTTTGCCCTAGGCCATTGTAGTTATTGGATTCGCGTATCGGACTTGCGAAAATTTTGATGATTTCTCAACCATTCCTTAACTTCAAATTCCCATATCCCGCGAACGGATTGACGAACACGAGAAATTCCTGTTGCATGTGAAAGTAGAAAGTCGCCCGATTACAACGGTATGTGTATTTTTCCCCTAGGCCTTTGAAGTTATTGCTTTCGAGTATCAGACTTGCGAAAATTATGATGGTTTCTCATGCATTCCTTAACTTCAAACTTCCATATCCCGCGAACGGATGGACGAACTCGAGAAATTCCGGTTGCATGTGAAAGTAGAAAGTCGCCCGATTACAACGGTATGTGTATTTTTCCCCTAGGCCTTTGAAGTTATTGGTTTCGAGTATCAGACCAGGGAAAATTTTGATGGTTTCTCATGCTTTCCTTAAGTTCAAACTTTCATATCTCGCGAACGGATAGACGAACTCGAGAATTTCCTATTGCATCTGACAGCAGAAACTCGCCCGATTACAATGGTATGTGTATTTTTCCCCTAGGCATTTGTAGTTATTGGTTTCGAGTATCAGACTTGCGAAAATTTTGATGGTTTCTCAACCATTTATTAACTTCAAAATCCCATATCTCGCGAACGGATTGACGAACTCGAGAAATTCCTGTTGCATGTGAAAGTAGAAAGTCGCCCGATTTCAACGGTATGTGTATCTTTCCCCTAGGCCTTTGTAGTTATTGGTTTCGAGTATCAGACTTGCGAAAATTTTGATGGTTTCTCATGCATTCCTTAACTTCAAACTTCCATATCCCGCGAACGGATGGACGAACTCGAGAAATTCCGGTTGCATGTGAAAGTAGAAAGTCGCCCGATTACAACGGTATGTGTATTTTTCCCCTAGGCCTTTGAAGTTATTGGTTTCGAGTATCAGACTTGCGAAAATTTTGATGGTTTCTCAACCATTCCTTATTTTCACACTTCCATATCTCGCGAACGGATTGACGAACTCGAGAATTTCCTATTACATCTGAAAGCAGAAACTCGCCCGGTTACAACGGTGTGTGTACTTTTCCCCTAGGCCATTCCAGTTGTTGGTTTCGAGTATCAGACCAGCGAAAATTTTGATGGTTTCCCAAGCATTCCTTAACTTCAAACTTCCATATCTCGCGATCGCATTGACGAACTTGAGAATTTCTTATTGCATCTGAATGCAGAAACTCGCCCGATTACAACGGTGTGTGTACTTTTCCCCTAGGCCATTCCAGTTGTTGGTTTCGAGTATCAGACCAGCGAAAATTTTGATGGTTTCTCAAGCATTCCTTAACTTCAAACTTCCATATCTCGCGAACGGATTGACGAACTCGAGAATTTCCTATTGCATCTGAATGCAGAAACTCGCCCGATTACAACGGTATGTGTATTTTTGCCCTAGGCCATAGTAGTTGTTGGTTTCGAGTATCAGACCAGCGAAAATTTTGATGGTTTCTCAACCATTCCATAACTTCAAACTCCCATATCTCGCGAACGGATTGACGAACTCGAGAAATTCCTGTTGCATCTGAAAGTAGAAACTCGCCCGATTACAACGGTATGTGTATTTTTGCCCTAGGCCATTGTAGTTATTGGATTCGCGTATCGGACTTGCGAAAATTTTGATGATTTCTCAACCATTCCTTAACTTCAAATTCCCATATCCCGCGAGCGGATTGACGAACACGAGAAATTCCTGTTGCATGTGAAAGTAGAAAGTCGCCCGATTACAACGGTATGTGTATTTTTCCCCTAGGCCTTTGAAGTTATTGCTTTCGAGTATCAGACTTGCGAAAATTATGATGGTTTCTCATGCATTCCTTAACTTCAAACTTCCATATCCCGCGAACGGATGGACGAACTCGAGAAATTCCGGTTGCATGTGAAAGTAGAAAGTCGCCCGATTACAACGGTATGTGTATTTTTCCCCTAGGCCTTTGAAGTTATTGGTTTCGAGTATCAGACCAGGGAAAATTTTGATGGTTTCTCATGCTTTCCTTAAGTTCAAACTTTCATATCTCGCGAACGGATAGACGAACTCGAGAATTTCCTATTGCATCTGACAGCAGAAACTCGCCCGATTACAATGGTATGTGTATTTTTCCCCTAGGCATTTGTAGTTATTGGTTTCGAGTATCAGACTTGCGAAAATTTTGATGGTTTCTCATGCATTCCTTAACTTCAAACTTCCATATCCCGCGAACGGATGGACGAACTCGAGAAATTCAGGTTGCATGTGAAAGTAGAAAGTCGCCCGATTACAACGGTATGTGTATTTTTCCCCTAGGCCTTTGAAGTTATTGGTTTCGAGTATCAGACTTGCGAAAATTTTGATGGTTTCTCAACCATTCCTTATTTTCACACTTCCATATCTCGCGAACGGATTGACGAACTCGAGAATTTCCTATTGCATCTGAATGCAGAAACTCGCCCGATTTCAACGGTATGTGTATCTTTCCCCTAGGCCTTTGTAGTTATTGGTTTCGAGTATCAGACTTGCGAAAATTTTGATGGTTTCTCATGCATTCCTTAACTTCAAACTTCCATATCCCGCGAACGGATGGACGAACTCGAGAAATTCAGGTTGCATGTGAAAGTAGAAAGTCGCCCGATTACAACGGTATGTGTATTTTTCCCCTAGGCCTTTGAAGTTATTGGTTTCGAGTATCAGACTTGCGAAAATTTTGATGGTTTCTCAACCATTCCTTATTTTCACACTTCCATATCTCGCGAACGGATTGACGAACTCGAGAATTTCCTATTACATCTGAAAGCAGAAACTCACCCGATTACAACGGTGTGTGTACTTTTCCCCTAGGCCATTCGAGTTGTTGGTTCCGAGTATCAGACCAGCGAAAATTTTGATGGTTTCCCAAGCATTCCTTAACTTCAAACTTCCATATCTCGCGAACGGATTGACGAACTCGAGAATTTCCTGTTGCATCTGAAAGCAGAAACTCGCCCGATTACAACGGTGTGTGTACTTTTCCCCTAGGCCATTCCAGTTGTTGGTTTCGAGTATCAGACCAGCGAAAATTTTGATGGTTTCGCAAGCATTCCTTAACTTCAAACTTCCATATCTCGCGAACGGATTGACGAACTCGAGAATTTCCTATTGCATCTGAATGCAGAAACTCGCCCGATTACAACGGCATGTGTATTTTTCCCCTAGGCCTTTGAAGTTATTGGTTTCGAGTATCAGACTTGCGAAAATTTTGATGGTTTCTCAACCATTCCTTATTTTCACACTTCCATATCTCGCGAACGGATTGACGATCTCGAGAATTTCCTATTACATCTGAAAGCAGAAACTCGCCCGATTACAACGGTGTGTGTACTTTTCCCCTAGGCCATTCGAGTTGTTTGTTTCGAGTATCAGACCAGCGAAAATTTTGATGGTTTCCCAAGCATTCCTTAACTTCAAACTTCCATATCTCGCGAACGGATTGACGAACTTGAGAATTTCCTATTGCATCTGAATGCAGAAACTCGCCCGATTACAACGGTGTGTGTACTTTTCCCCAAGGCCATTCCAATTGTTGGTTTCGAGTATCAGACCAGCGAAAATTTTGATGGTTTCTCAAGCATTCCTTAACTTCAAACTTCCATATCTCGCGAACGGATTGACGAACTCGAGAATTTCCTATTGCATCTGAATGCAGAAACTCGCCCGATTACAACGGCATGTGTATTTTTCCCCTAGGCCTTTGAAGTTATCGGTTTCGAGTATCAGACTTGCGAAAATTTTGATGGTTTCTCAAGCATTCCTTAACTTCAAACTTCCATATCTCGCGAACGGATTGACGAACTCGAGAATTTCATATTGCATCTGAATGCAGAAACTCGCCCGATTACAACGGTATGTGTATTTTTGCCCTAGGCCATAGTAGTTGTTGGTTTCTAGTATCAGACCAGCGAAAATTTTGATGGTTTCTCATGCATTCCTTAACTTCAAACTTTCATATCTCGCGAACGGATTGACGAACTCGAGAATTTCCTATTGCATCTGACAGCAGAAACTCGCCCGATTACAATGGTATGTGTATTTTTCCCCTAGGCATTTGTAGTTATTGGTTTCGAGTATCAGATTTGCGAAAATTTTGATGGTTTCTCAACCATTTATTAACTTCAAAATCCCATATCTCGCGAACGGATTGACGAACTCGAGAAATTCCTGTTGCATGTGAAAGTAGAAAGTCGCCCGATTTCAACGGTATGTGTATCTTTCCCCTAGGCCTTTGTAGTTATTGGTTTCGAGTATCAGACTTGCGAAAATTTTGATGGTTTCTCATGCATTCCTTAACTTCAAACTTCCATATCCCGCGAACGGATGGACGAACTCGAGAAATTCCGGTTGCATGTGAAAGTAGAAAGTCGCCCGATTACAACGGTATGTGTATTTTTCCCCTAGGCCTTTGAAGTTATTGGTTTCGAGTATCAGACTTGCGAAAATTTTGATGGTTTCTCAACCATTCCTTATTTTCACACTTCCATATCTCGCGAACGGATTGACGAACTCGAGAATTTCCTATTACATCTGAAAGCAGAAACTCACCCGATTACAACGGTGTGTGTACTTTTCGCCTAGGCCATTCGAGTTGTTGGTTCCGAGTATCAGACCAGCGAAAATTTTGATGGTTTCCCAAGCATTCCTTAACTTCAAACTTCCATATCTCGCGATCGGATTAACGAACTTGAGAATTTCTTATTGCATCTGAATGCAGAAACTCGCCCGATTACAACGGTGTGTGTACTTTTCCCCTAGGACATTCCAGTTGTTGGTTTCGAGTATCAGACCAGCGAAAATTTTGATGGTTTCTCAAGCATTCCTTAACTTCAAACTTCCATATCTCGCGAACGGATTGACGAACTCGAGAATTTCCTATTGCATCTGAATGCAGAAACTCGCCCGATTACAACGGTATGTGTATTTTTGCCCTAGGCCATAGTAGTTGTTGGTTTCGAGTATCAGACCAGCGAAAATTTTGATGGATTCTCAACCATTCCTTAACTTCAAACTTCCATATCTCGCGAACGGATTGACGAACTCGAGAATTTCCTATTGCATCTGAATGCAGAAACTCGCCCGATTTCAACGGTATGTGTATCTTTCCCCTAGGCCTTTGTAGTTATTGGTTTCGAGTATCAGACTTGCGAAAATTTTGATGGTTTCTCATGCATTCCTTAACTTCAAACTTCCATATCCCGCGAACGGATGGACGAACTCGAGAAATTCAGGTTGCATGTGAAAGTAGAAAGTCGCCCGATTACAACGGTATGTGTATTTTTCCCCTAGGCCTTTGAAGTTATTGGTTTCGAGTATCAGACTTGCGAAAATTTTGATGGTTTCTCAACCATTCCTTATTTTCACACTTCCATATCTCGCGAACGGATTGACGAACTCGAGAATTTCCTATTACATCTGAAAGCAGAAACTCACCCGATTACAACGGTGTGTGTACTTTTCCCCTAGGCCATTCGAGTTGTTGGTTCCGAGTATCAGACCAGCGAAAATTTTGATGGTTTCCCAAGCATTCCTTAACTTCAAACTTCCATATCTCGCGAACGGATTGACGAACTCGAGAATTTCCTGTTGCATCTGAAAGCAGAAACTCGCCCGATTACAACGGTGTGTGTACTTTTCCCCTAGGCCATTCCAGTTGTTGGTTTCGAGTATCAGACCAGCGAAAATTTTGATGGTTTCGCAAGCATTCCTTAACTTCAAACTTCCATATCTCGCGAACGGATTGACGAACTCGAGAATTTCCTATTGCATCTGAATGCAGAAACTCGCCCGATTACAACGGCATGTGTATTTTTCCCCTAGGCCTTTGAAGTTATTGGTTTCGAGTATCAGACTTGCGAAAATTTTGATGGTTTCTCAACCATTCCTTATTTTCACACTTCCATATCTCGCGAACGGATTGACGATCTCGAGAATTTCCTATTACATCTGAAAGCAGAAACTCGCCCGATTACAACGGTGTGTGTACTTTTCCCCTAGGCCATTCGAGTTGTTTGTTTCGAGTATCAGACCAGCGAAAATTTTGATGGTTTCCCAAGCATTCCTTAACTTCAAACTTCCATATCTCGCGAACGGATTGACGAACTTGAGAATTTCCTATTGCATCTGAATGCAGAAACTCGCCCGATTACAACGGTGTGTGTACTTTTCCCCAAGGCCATTCCAATTGTTGGTTTCGAGTATCAGACCAGCGAAAATTTTGATGGTTTCTCAAGCATTCCTTAACTTCAAACTTCCATATCTCGCGAACGGATTGACGAACTCGAGAATTTCCTATTGCATCTGAATGCAGAAACTCGCCCGATTACAACGGCATGTGTATTTTTCCCCTAGGCCTTTGAAGTTATCGGTTTCGAGTATCAGACTTGCGAAAATTTTGATGGTTTCTCAAGCATTCCTTAACTTCAAACTTCCATATCTCGCGAACGGATTGACGAACTCGAGAATTTCATATTGCATCTGAATGCAGAAACTCGCCCGATTACAACGGTATGTGTATTTTTGCCCTAGGCCATAGTAGTTGTTGGTTTCTAGTATCAGACCAGCGAAAATTTTGATGGTTTCTCATGCATTCCTTAACTTCAAACTTTCATATCTCGCGAACGGATTGACGAACTCGAGAATTTCCTATTGCATCTGACAGCAGAAACTCGCCCGATTACAATGGTATGTGTATTTTTCCCCTAGGCATTTGTAGTTATTGGTTTCGAGTATCAGATTTGCGAAAATTTTGATGGTTTCTCAACCATTTATTAACTTCAAAATCCCATATCTCGCGAACGGATTGACGAACTCGAGAAATTCCTGTTGCATGTGAAAGTAGAAAGTCGCCCGATTTCAACGGTATGTGTATCTTTCCCCTAGGCCTTTGAAGTTATCGGTTTCGAGTATCAGACTTGCGAAAATTTTGATGGTTTCTCAAGCATTCCTTAACTTCAAACTTCCATATCTCGCGAACGGATTGACGAACTCGAGAATTTCATATTGCATCTGAATGCAGAAACTCGCCCGATTACAACGGTATGTGTATTTTTGCCCTAGGCCATAGTAGTTGTTGGTTTCTAGTATCAGACCAGCGAAAATTTTGATGGTTTCTCATGCATTCCTTAACTTCAAACTTCCATATCTCGCGAACGGATTGACAAACTCGAGAATTTCCTATTGCACCTGAATGGAGAAACTCGGCCGATTACAACGGTATGTGTATTTTTTCCCAAGGCCATAGTAGTTATTGGATTCGAATATCAGACTTGCGAAAATTTGGATGATTTCTCAACCATTCCTTAACTTCAAACTCCCACATCTCGCGAACGCATTGACGAACTCGAGAAATTCCTGTTGCATGTGAAAGTAGAATCTCGCCCGATTACAAAGATATGTGTGTTTTCCCCCTAGGCCTTTGTAGTTATTGGTTTCGAGTATCAGACTTGCGAAAATTTTGATGGTTTCTCAACCATTCCTTAACTTCAAACTCCCATATCTCGCGAACGCATTGACGAACTCGAAAAATTCCTGTTGTATCTGAAAGTAGAAACTCGCCCGATTACAACGGTGTGTGTACTTTTCCCCTAGGCCATTCCAGTTATTGGTTTCGAGTATCAGACCAGCGAAAATTTTGATGGTTTCTCAACAATTCCTTAACTTCAAACTCCCATATCTCGCGAACGGATTGACGAACTCGAGAAATTCCTGTTGCATGTGAAAGTAGAAAGTCGCCCGATTTCAACGGTATGTGTATGTTTCCCCTAGGCCTTTGTAGTTATTGGTTTCGAGTATCAGACTTGCGAAAATTTTGATGGCTTCTCATGCATTCCCTAACTTCAAACTTCCATATCTCGCGAACGGATTGACGAACTCGAGAATTTCCTATTGCATCTGAAAGCAGAAACTCGCCCGATTACAACGGTATGTGTATTTTTGCCCAAGGCCATAGTAGTTATTGGATTCGAGTATCAGACTTGCGAAAATTTTGATGATTTCTCAACCATTCCTTAACTTCAAACTGCCATATCTCGCGAACGCATTGACGAACTCGAGAAATTCCTGTTGCATGTGAAAGTAGAATCTCGCCCGATTACAAAGATATGTGTGTTTTCCCCCTAGGCCTTTGTAGTTATTGGTTTCGAGTATCAGACTTGCGAAAATTTTGATGGTTTCTCAACCATTCCTTAACTTCAAGCTCCCATATGTCGCGAACGGATTGACGCACTCGAGAAATTCCTGTTGCATCTGAAAGCAGAAACTCGCCCGATTACAACGGTATGTGTATTTTTGCCCTAGGCCATAGTAGTTATTGGATTCGAGTATCAGACTTCCGAAAATTTTGATGATTTCTCAACCATTCCTTAATTTCAAACTCCCATATCTCGCGAACGCATTGACGAACTCGAGAAATTCCTGTTGTATCTGAAAGTAGAAACTCGCCCGAATACAATGGTGTGTGTACTTTTTCCCTAGGCCATTCCAGTTATTGGTTTCGAGTATCAGACCAGCGAAAATTTTGATGGTCTCTCAACCATTCCTTAACTTCAAACTCCCATATCTCGCGAACGGATTGACGAACTCGAGAATTACCTATTGCATCTGAAAGCAGAAACTCGCCCGATTACAACGGTGTGTGTACTTTTCCCCGAGGCCATTCCACTTATTGGTTTCGAGTATCAGACTTGCGAAAATTTTGATGGTTTCTCAACCATTCCTTAACTTCAAACTCCCATATGTCGCGAACGGATTGACGAACTCGAGAATTTCCTATTGCATCTGAAAGCAGAAACTCGCCCGATTACAACGGTGTGTGTACTTTTCCCCTAGGCCATTCCACTCATTGGTTTCGAGTATCAGACTTGCGAAAATTTTGATGGTTTCTCAACCATTCCTTAACTTCACACTTCCATATCTCGCGAACGGATTGACGAACTCGAGAATTTCCTATTGCATCTGAAAACAGAAACTCGCCCGATTACAACTGTATGTGTATTTTTGCCCTAGGCCATAGTAGTTATTGGATTCGAGAATCAGACTTCCAAAAATTTTGATGATTTCTCAACCATTCCTTAATTTCAAACTCCCATATCTCGCGAACGCATTGACGAACTCGAGAAATTCCTGTTGTATCTGAAAGTAGAAACTCGCCCGATTACAATGGTGTGTGTACTTTACCCCTAGACCATTCCAGTTATTGGATTCGAGTATCAGACTTGCGAAAATTTTGATGATTTCTCAACCATTCCTTAACCTCAAACTGCCATATCTCGCGAACGCATTGACGAACTCGAGAAATTCCTGTTGTATCTGAAAGTAGAAACTCGCCCGATTACAATGGTGTGTGAACTTTTCCCCTAGGCCATTCCAGTTATTGGTTTCGAGTATCAGACTTGCGAAAATTTTGATGGTTTCTCAACTATTCCTTAACTTCAAAGTCCCATATCTCGCGAACGGATTGACGAACTTGAGAAATTCCTGTTGCATCTGAAAGTAGAAACTCACCCGATTACAACGGTATGTGTATTTTTCCCCTAGGCCATTGTAGTTATTGGTTTCGAGTATCAGACTTGCGAAAATTTTGATGGTTTCTCAACCATTCCTTAACTTCAAACTCCCATATCCCGCGAATGGATTGACGAACTCGAGAAATTCCTGTTGCATGTGAAAGTAGAAAGTCGCCCGATTACAACGGTATGTGTACTTTTCCCCTAGGCCATTCCAGTTATTGGTTTCGAGTATCAGACTTGCGAAAATTTTGATGGTTTCCAACCATTCCTTAACTTCAAACTCCCGTATCTCGCGAACGGAATGACGAACGCGAGAAATTCCTGTTGCATCTGAAAGTAGAAACTCGCCCGATTACAACGGTATGTGTATTTTTCCCCTAGGCCTGTGTAGGTATTGGCTTCGAGTATCAGACTTGCGAAAGTTTTGATCGTTCCTCAACCATTCCTTAACTTCAAACTCCCATATCTCGCGAACGCATTGACGAACTCGAAAAATTCCTGTTGTATCTGAAAGTAGAAACTCGCCCGATTACAACGGTGTGTGTACTTTTCCCCTAGGCCATTCCAGTTATTGGTTTCGAGTATCAGACCAGCGAAAATTTTGATGGTTTCTCAACCATTCCTTAACTTCAAACTCCCATATCTCGCGAACGGATTGACGAACTCGAGAAATTCCTGTTGCATGTGAAAGTAGAAAGTCGCCCGATTTCAACGGTATGTGTATCTTTCCCCTAGGCCTTTGTAGTTATTGGTTTCGAGTATCAGACTTGCGAAAATTTTGATGGTTTCTCATGCATTCCTTAACTTCAAACTTCCATATCTCGCGAACGGATTGACGAACTCGAGAATTTCCTATTGCATGTGAAAGTAGAAAGTCGCCCGATTACAACGGTATGTGTATTTTTCCCCTAGGCCATTGTAGTTATTGGTTTCGAGTATCAGACTTGCGAAAATTTTGATGGTTTCTCAACCATTCCTTAACTTCAAACTCCCATATCCCGCGAATGGATTGACGAACTCGAGAAATTCCTGTTGCATGTGAAAGTAGAATCTCGCCCGATTACAAAGATATGTATGTTTTCCCCCTAGGCCTTTGTAGTTATTGGTTTCGAGTATCAGACTTGCGAAAATTTTGATGGTTTCTCAACCATTCCTTAACTTCAAACTCCCATATGTCGCGAACGGATTGACGAACTTGAGAAATTCCTGTTGCATCTGAAAGCAGAAACTCGCCAATATACAACGGTGTGTGTACTTCTCCCCTAGGCCATTCCAGTTATTGGTTTCGAGTATCAGACCAGCGAAAATTTTGATGGTCTCTCAACCATTCCTTAACTTCAAACTCCCATATCTCGCGATCGGATTGACGAACTCGAGAATTTCCTATTGCATCTGAAAGCAGAAACTCGCCCGATTACAACGGTATGTGTATTTTTGCCCTAGGCCATAGTAGTTATTGGATTCGAGAATCAGACTTCCAAAAATTTTGATGATTTCTCAACCATTCCTTAATTTCAAACTCCCATATCTCGCGAACGCATTGACGAACTCGAGAAATTCCTGTTGTATCTGAAAGTAGAAACTCGCCCGATTACAATGGTGTGTGTAGTTTACCCCTAGACCATTCCAGTTATTGTATTCGAGTATCAGACTTGCGAAAATTTTGATGATTTCTCAACCATTCCTTAACTTCAAACTGCCATATCTCGCGAACGCATTGACGAACTCGAGAAATTCCTGTTGTATCTGAAAGTAGAAACTCGCCCGATTACAATGGTGTGTGAACTTTTCCCCCAGGCCATTCCAGTTATTGGTTTCGAGTATCAGACTTGCGAAAATCTTGATGGTTTCTCAACTATTCCTTAACTTCAAAGTCCCATATCTCGCGAACGGATTGACGAACTTGAGAAATTCCTGTTGCATCTGAAAGTAGAAACTCACCCGATTACAATGGTATGTGTATTTTTCCCCTAGGCCATTGTAGTTATTGGTTTCGAGTATCAGACTTGCGAAAATTTTGATGGTTTCTCAACCATTCCTTAACTTCAAACTCCCATATCCCGCGAACGGATTGACGAACTCGAGAAATTCCTGTTGCATGTGAAAGTAGAAAGTCGCCCGATTTCAACGGTATGTGTATCTTTCCCCTAGGCCTTTGTAGTTATTGGTTTCGAGTATCAGACTTGCGAAAATTTTGATGGTTTCTCATGCATTCCTTAACTTCAAACTTCTATATCTTGCGAACGGATTGACGAACTCGAGAATTTCCTATTGCATCTGAAAGCAGAAACTCGCCAGATTACAAAGATATGTGTGTTTCCCCCCTAGGCCTTTGTAGTTATTGGTTTCGAGTATCAGACTTGCGAAAATTTTGATGGTTTCTCAACCATTCCTTAACTTCAAACTCCCATATGTCGCGAACGGATTGACGAACTTGAGAAATTCCTGTTGCATCTGAAAGCAGAAACTCGCCAATATACAACGGTGTGTGTACTTCTCCCCTAGGCCATTCCAGTTATTGGTTTCGAGTATCAGACCAGCGAAAATTTTGATGGTCTCTCAACCATTCCTTAACTTCAAACTCCCATATCTCGCGATCGGATTGACGAACTTGAGAATTTCCTATTGCATCTGAAAGCAGAAACTCGCCCGATTACAACGGTGTGTGTACTTTTCCCCTAGGCCATTCCACTCATTGGTTTCGAGTATCAGACTTGCGAAAATTTTGATGGTTTCTCAACCATTCCTTAACTTCACACTTCCATATCTCGCGAACGGATTGACGAACTCGAGAATTTCCTATTGCATCTGAAAGCAGAAACTCGCCCGATTACAACGGTATGTGTATTTTTGCCCTAGGCCATAGTAGTTATTGGATTCGAGAATCAGACTTCCAAAAATTTTGATGATTTCTCAACCATTCCTTAATTTCTAACTCCCATATCTCGCGAACGCATTGACGAACTCGAGTAATTCCTGTTGTATCTGAAAGTAGAAACTCGCCCGATTACAATGGTGTGTGTACTTTACCCCTAGGCCATTCCAGTTATTGGATTCGAGTATCAGACTTGCGAAAATTTTGATGATTTCTCAACCATTCCTTAATTTCAAACTCCCATATCCCGCGAATGGATTGACGAACTCGAGAAATTCCTGTTGCATGTGAAAGTAGAAAGTCGCCCGATTTCAACGGTATGTGTATCTTTCCCCTAGGCCTGTGTAGTTATTGGTTTCGAGTATCAGACTTGCGAAAATTTTGATGGTTTCTCATGCATTCCTTAACTTCAAACTTCCATATCTCGCGAACGGATTGACGAACTCGAGAATTTCCTATTGCATCTGAAAGCAGAAACTCGCCCGATTACAACGGTATGTGTATTTTTGCCCTAGGCCATAGTAGTTATTGGATTCGAGTATCAGACTTGCGAAAATTTTGATGATTTCTCAACCATTCCTTAACTTCAAACTGCCATATCTCGCGAACGCATTGACGAACTCGAGAAATTCCTGTTTCATGTGAAAGTAGAATCTCGCCCGATTACAAATATATGTGTGTTTTCCCCCTAGGCCTTTGTAGTTATTGGTTTCGAGTATCAGACTTGCGAAAATTTTGATGGTTTCTCAACCATTCCTTAACTTCAAACTCCCATATGTCGCGAACGGATTGACGCACTCGAGAAATTCCTGTTGCATCTGAAAGCAGAAACTCGCCCGAATACAACGGTGTGTGTACTTTCCCCTAGGCCATTCCAGTTATTGGTTTCGAGTATCAGACCAGCGAAAATTTTGATGGTCTCTCAACCATTCCTTAACTTCAAACTCCCATATCTCGCGAACGGATTGACGAACTCGAGAGTTTCCTATTACATCTGAAAGCAGAAACTCGCCCGATTACAACGGTGTGTGTACTTTTCCCCTAGGCCATTCGAGTTGTTGGTTCCGAGTATCAGACCAGCGAAAATTTTGATGGTTTCCCAAGCATTCCTTAACTTCAAACTTCCATATCTCGCGATCGGATTGACGAACTTGAGAATTTCTTATTGCATCTGAATGCAGAAACTCGCCCGATTACAACGGTGTGTGTACTTTTCCCCTAGGACATTCCAGTTGTTGGTTTCGAGTATCAGACCAGCGAAAATTTTGATGGTTTCTCAAGCATTCCTTAACTTCAAACTTCCATATCTCGCGAACGGATTGACGAACTCGAGAATTTCCTATTGCATCTGACAGCAGAAACTCGCCCGATTACAATGGTATGTGTATTTTTCCCCTAGGCATTTGTAGTTATTGGTTTCGAGTATCAGATTTGCGAAAATTTTGATGGTTTCTCAACCATTTATTAACTTCAAAATCCCATATCTCGCGAACGGATTGACGAACTCGAGAAATTCCTGTTGCATGTGAAAGTAGAAAGTCGCCCGATTTCAACGGTATGTGTACTTTTCCCCTAGGCCATTCCAGTTGTTGGTTTCGAGTATCAGACCAGCGAAAATTTTGATGGTTTCCCAAGCATTCCTTAACTTCAAACTTCCATATCTCGCGAACGGATTGACGAACTTGAGAATTTCCTATTGCATCTGAATACAGAAACTCGCCCGATTACAACTGTGTGTGCACTCTTCCCCTAGGCCATTCCAGTTGTTCGTTTCGAGTATCAGACCAGCGAAAATTTTGATGGTTTCTCAAGCATTCCTTAATTTCAAACTTCCATATCTCGCGAACGGATTGACGAACTCGAGAATTTCCTATTGCATCTGAATGCAGAAACTCGCCCGATTACAACGGTATGTGTATTTTTGCCCTAGGCCATAGTAGTTGATGGTTTCGAGTATCAGACCAGCGAAAATTTTGATGGTTTCTCATGCATTCCTTAACTTCAAACTTTCATATCTCGCGAACGGATTGACGAACTCGAGAATTTCCTATTGCATCTGACAGCAGAAACCCGCCCGATTACAATGGTATGTGTATTTTTCCCCTAGGCATTTGTAGTTATTGGTTTCGAGTATCAGACTTGCGAAAATTTTGATGGCTTCTCATGCATTCCCTAACTTCAAACTTCCATATCTCGCGAACGGATTGACGAACTCGAGAATTTCCTATTGCATCTGAAAGCAGAAACTCGCCCGATTACAACGGTATGTGTATTTTTGCCCTAGGCCATAGTAGTTATTGGATTCGAGTATCAGACTTGCGAAAATTTTGATGATTTCTCAACCATTCCTTAACTTCAAACTGCCATATCTCGCGAACGCATTGACGAACTCGAGAAATTCCTGTTGCATGTGAAAGTAGAATCTCGCCCGATTACAAAGATATGTGTGTTTTCCCCCTAGGCCTTTGTAGTTATTGGTTTCGAGTATCAGACTTGCGAAAATTTTGATGGTTTCTCAACCATTCCTTAACTTCAAGCTCCCATATGTCGCGAACGGATTGACGCACTCGAGAAATTCCTGTTGCATCTGAAAGCAGAAACTCGCCCGATTACAACGGTATGTGTATTTTTGCCCTAGGCCATAGTAGTTATTGGATTCGAGTATCAGACTTCCGAAAATTTTGATGATTTCTCAACCATTCCTTAATTTCAAACTCCCATATCTCGCGAACGCATTGACGAACTCGAGAAATTCCTGTTGTATCTGAAAGTAGAAACTCGCCCGAATACAATGGTGTGTGTACTTTTCCCCTAGGCCATTCCAGTTATTGGTTTCGAGTATCAGACCAGCGAAAATTTTGATGGTCTCTCAACCATTCCTTAACTTCAAACTCCCATATCTCGCGAACGGATTGACGAACTCGAGAATTACCTATTGCATCTGAAAGCAGAAACTCGCCCGATTACAACGGTGTGTGTACTTTTCCCCGAGGCCATTCCACTTATTGGTTTCGAGTATCAGACTTGCGAAAATTTTGATGGTTTCTCAACCATTCCTTAACTTCACACTTCCATATCTCGCGAACGGATTGACGAACTCGAGAATTTCCTATTGCATCTGAAAGCAGAAACTCGCCCGATTACAACGGTATGTGTATTTTTGCCCTAGGCCATAGTAGTTATTGGATTCGAGTATCAGACTTGCGAAAATTTTGATGGTTTCTCAACCATTCCTTAACTTCAAACTCCCATATCCCGCGAATGGATTGACGATCTCGAGAAATTCCTGTTGCATGTGAAAGTAGAATGTCGCCCGATTACAACGGTATGTGTACTTTTCCCCTAGGCCATTCCAGTTATTGGTTTCGAGTATCAGACTTGCGAAAATTTTGATGGTTTCCAACCATTCCTTAACTTCAAACTCCCATATCTTGCGAACGGAATGACGAACGCGAGAAATTCCTGTTGCATCTGAAAGTAGAAACTCGCCCGATTACAACGGTATGTGTATTTTTCCCCTAGGCCTGTGTAGGTATTGGCTTCGAGTATCAGACTTGCGAAAGTTTTGATGGTTCCTCAACCATTCCTTAACTTCAAACTGCCATATCTCGCGAACGCATTGACGAACTCGAGAAATTCCTGTTGCATCTGAAAGTAGAAACTCGCACGATTACAATGGTGTGTGTACTTTTCCCCTAGGCCATTGTAGTTATTGATTTCAAGTATCAGACTTGCGAAAATTGTGATGGTTTCTCAACCATTCCTTAACTTCAAACTCCCATATCTCGCGAACGGATTGACGAACTCGAGAAATTCCTGTTGCATGTGAAAGTAGAATCTCATCCGAACAAATGGTATGTGTATCTTTCCCCTAGGCGTTTGTAGTTATTGGTTTCGAGTATCAGACTTGCGAAAATTTTGATGGTTTCTCAACCATTCCTTAACTTCACACTTCCATATCTCGCGAACGGATTGAAGAACTCGAGAATTTCCTATTGCATCTGAAAGCAGAAACTCGCCCGATTACAACGGTATGTGTATTTTTCCCCTAGGCCATTGTAGTTGATGGTTTCGAGTATCAGACCAGCGAAAATTTTGATGGTTTCTCATGCATTCCTTAACTTCAAACTTTCATATCACGCGAACGGATAGACGAACTCGAGAATTTCCTATTGCATCTGACAGCAGAAACCCGCCCGATTACAATGGTATGTGTATTTTTCCCCTAGGCATTTGTAGTTATTGGTTTCGAGTATCAGACTTGCGAAAATTTTGATGGTTTCTCAACCATTCCGTAACTTCAAACTCCCATATCTCGCGAACGGATTGACGAACTCGAGAATTTCCTGTTGCATCTGAAAGCAGAAACTCGCCCGATTACAACGGTGTGTGTACTTTTCCCCTAGGCCATTCCAGTTGTTGGTTTCGAGTATCAGACCAGCGAAAATTTTGATGGTTTCTCAAGCATTCCTTAACTTCAAACTTCCATATCTCGCGAACGGATTGACGAACTCGAGAATTTGCTATTGCATCTGAAAGTAGAAACTCGCCCGATTACAACGGTATGTGTATTTTTTCCCAAGGCCATAGTAGTTATTGGATTCGAATATCAGACTTGCGAAAATTTGGATGATTTCTCAACCATTCCTTAACTTCAAACTCCCACATCTCGCGAACGCATTGACGAACTCGAGAAATTCCTGTTGCATGTGAAAGTAGAAACACGCCCGATTACAACGGTGTGTGTATTTTTCCCCTAGGCCATTG